>NW_017728998.1:37337445-37345211 GCF_001723915.1 Gavialis gangeticus
GTCAGGCATCTACTTGAGTGCTATTGTGCCATTACTAATCTTGAGTAAATTTGCTACTTGCATGTGCAGGTAGAAAGTGTCTCATGTAGACAGGCCCTGTGTATACAGAACAAAATGAAATGTGTGTGTTTAACTTGAATGCTAAAAATGTAGTTGCAGCTGTGGTGCTTAGAAGTATATGCAGATAGAAAGAGATTGTATCCTAATCATTACATGGAAGAACTTTTCTTATGTGAGGGAGAAAGGATATTTCTTTATATTAGAGAATACCCCAGAAGGTAACCCTTATCCCTGCTTTGATGCTGGGAAGCTTGGTGCCATTTGTCAAAAATAGAAGAGCCATTTGAAAAATTTAGACTTTGATTTCAATTACTTACCTTCCCCCCACCCCTGCAAATTCAAGGTCTTGGTTTATGGTTCAGGCCTATTTATCTAGAAAACTGGCACTCCACTTACAGCCTATGAGGGCATGAGTTAGTTCTGACCTGTGGAGCCCTGTCTTCTGGCATGTGGGAAGACCCAGTAGTGTAACTGGGGGTGGGGGGCAGGGACAGAGTGTGACGGGACAACAATTATGGCACTGCTTTTGTGTGGGGAGGGGGACACAAAAATAGCCACAGCTACTATGGTGACTGACTGCATCACTACCATTGGCATGGCAGCAGCTGGCACTGTCCCATGTATCATGGCTGCTCAAAGCTGCCCTGCTACATCTCTGGGGAGCCCTGATAATGGCCCAGCTGGACTGGGCTGGCCAGTGGGGCCAATCCATTGCCATATCCAACTGTGGCCACTCATCTCACTTGCTGGGCCAGCTGGTTTGGACACAACTGGTCTAGAAAGGAAGAGTCCCAGCTTCTAGAGGAAATCTGTCTAGTTCCACTGAGGACAACAAAGCTGGTTACTTCACAGTATATACACCATAGTGTACACCACACTTCTTCAGTTATATTTACTGATACATTCCATGATTTTAAATAAACAGTTTAAAATTTCTTGTATGAATCACGAGTAGATGAAGCAGCTCGTTCTAGTGGTTGCAGAAGGTTCTGTGATTGTCATGTATGCTATGCTATTTGAAACTATATTAGTCAGGTACCATCTTTCATTTATGTACCTCATCATTACCAATGACTTCCTTTTTTAATTATAAGATACAACTAAAAATTAGTTTGGGGGATGTGGTTAAATGCTGCATTAAAAAGGAAACTATAGAACTAAGCCAAACATATTCAATATTTGTTTTCTACTTTGATACAGCCCATGACATCACTTGCTCCTTAATAAACAGAATATGTGATAAAGAATAATGACATCCTAAAAGAGACTATATCCTCTGATGCTGTCAGGGTATTAAATTCCCCTTTTCTTACAGCCATTTTGGCCTATTTTAATACAAATGAAAAAAAAAGCAAAACATTTCCTTCCCGCTAATAACACTTAGCATTTTTCAGAGTGTTTTCATCTTCAAAGCTCTTTACAAACATTAGCTAATGATTCGTTTTTTCTAATTAGTAGAAATTGACTATGGTCAAAAGGGCTATTCAGCCAATTAGCACAGTTATACCTTCAAATCTCAAAGCTCCTGACCCAGAGCTTTCAAATGGTTGATGAAGATATCATAAAACGGTTATGCTGCACCCAAATTAAAGTCATTGGACTGGGGAAGAAGGAAAAAAAAACCCTGAAGAAGTTTTATCAAATCTTATTATTCTGAGCTGATATAAAAACTTTCCCCCTGAGGCAGGGGCATGACAAATGAAGGGCCCAATATTGCAACCTTTCTACTTGTATAAATAGTCCCACTTCAGTCAGTACAGATGACATTTACACCAGTGTAAACTTTACTGAGGGAAGGGGATTAAAGTGTTCTATAGGTGCATGTTGGCCAGAAATCACGCCTGTGCATGAGGGCAAGTTGCATCCTATTTGCATAAATGTTTGCAGCACCGGACTTGACATACTTCAGTTCAGATCTTAGCCGCCCTACGCATACAAGGAATAGCTTGCTACAGTAGTTGTCCTTAAAAATGAAGGCAACATTTACCACCCATAGTAGTATGGTATTCATGGTATTTCCTCTTCTAATTATACCTTGGCAAAATAAAATGGAGCAGTGTGGTAATCTTGATTTGCTAAGCCATACTTATTATAACATCTATCTTTATCCAAAATGCTCCCTCATTAAAAGCACAGTTCTTCTGATTCTTACTTTTTACTTGTGGGTCCATCACTTGCAAAGAGGCACAGCTACTCACTTTTAAAGCAGTCAGATGAATCTATAACTCAGCAGCTGCCTATTATATACACAAGGAAAATGTATGTAAATATGAAAAAGTTACCCTTCCTTTGTACTTCAGATTTTTTCATTCATTCCTCTCAAGGGCTGTTAAGTGACAGATATTTATCAAACAGAAGCTCGGTTTAGCTCTCTGAGAACAGCTGCATATGAGATACTTGTTTATATTTCAGAAACAGTGAATGTTTTAACCCTGAACAACAGTGTGTGCTCCAGGAGATTAATATCTACATTACATGGGCTTGCTGAGAATAAATTAACTGTTGATGACACAATTACTGTCTTAGAAGTGTTCACTGAAGACAACTGCATGCTGTTTAAGATATTTAATGTATTTTGGAAAAAAATTTAGGAAACAATTTATTTATGTGACTATGTTTCATTCCATATCACACCAGGACATCAATAGCTGCTATCATCTGCAAGAGATATATAATCATGTGTCTTACTGGCCTAGTATTAAACTCATTAACAATATTTCACAAAAATAATTCACTCTGAATTTTGTCTCTTTTTGTGTTTGTAAGTTGTTCACATTTTTTTCTCATGTGATTTTCCTATTATGTCATATGGATGATTATAAGTTCTAATTTATTCATGAGAAGCTGGCTCTGAGAATTCAAGACTCAGAATTTGGGGTGTTTTGTTTGGATATATAGGTCACAGAATATGGTACGTTTCCCTTTCCTAGCTGTATGAATTTTGTTTTTAGAATCAGGTTCTGTTATTAATACTTATTATTCCAAACCAATATTGGCTTTCTGCAAGCTCCTTTATCAACTGACCCAAGCCTCTTTGTTAAGAAAAGCATTCCTGCTGGTAGTGGAATAAACCAATTGGCTAAAATTGTCACAAAAAGTGAACATAAAAGTGGTTAAAACACAGGTAAAAAATGATCATTTTGGGAATATTTAGAAAAAAATCTTTTTTGAAATTTTCAGTGAAAACTCAAATAAATTCAAAAGGTTTAGGTTCCAAAAACAGTGTGTGGCAAATATGTTTGCTTTCAAATATCAAACGTCATTTTTAAACAGAAAACCAAGAAAGATTTCTGAAAGGTTGTCTGGGTTTGGGTTCTAAAACCTGGAAAATTTTTACAAAATGAAAATGCTCCATGAAGTTTAGTTTTTAATAGGAAAAACCATATTGATTTTTTTTTTTTTGCCCAGTCTTAGCCAGAGTTGCATTTGTGTTCACAGGAAAGAACTGGGATGTGAGGATTCAGGTAGATAATATATTGTCTTCTAATTGACATTTTGAAACAAATAAAAATGTTCTAAGACTCCTGCATATTTGCAAATATATAACTCTATATGCCAGAAAAGTATTTATTGACTGTAAGTTCAAAAGAGAATCTCAAATGATCACACTCATCCAAATTTATCACCAAAGAGATCATAGTGGTTCATCTTGTCTGCCTTACGTGTTGCCATAAGGGATTAAGAATTGGTATTACTGTAAGTACTAATGTAAATTGAAAGAGAGTTTTATTCATGGCAGCTTTTGAACCTGCCCTCAATATGCAACATGTATTGAAAGCTAAGCAGCTGATTTTCCATGACACTGTATGGCTAGGGACCATACAGGATGGCTGTATGGCTAAGTGATCAGACTAAGACAATACACTGTATGGCTAAGTGATCAGAAACTGGTTTAAACCTATAACAGAACAGACATTCAGTGTACATAAACCAGTTTGAAAATGTCTGCAACTGGTTTGAGATAAACCTGGCTGAATGTAGTATCAGACTTAGGTGATTTGGGTCAAATCAGTTTAATCAATGTCTGTCCCAGACCCCTTCCTGGTTTAAGTTAAATCAAAGCCCCTCAACATCTTGGGATGCTTTCTGGGCTGGACAGGCCCCTCCCATCCGGGTCCCTGGCTGGAGCTCTGGCAGAGACTTGCAGGCACAGCAGGGTCTGTCTGGCTTCCCCGTGTCCCCCTTCCCACTCCCCACCACTTGCTGCTTAAGCAGGGATCCCTTCCTCCTCTCTCCCACAGCATGAACCATAGCCAGCATGTCATATGCTACCTAATGCTGAGAGATGCCTGTGTAAGGCAGACAGGACAAAGCCAAGACAAGGCAGTGTCTGCTTAGGGCTTTTTGGAGTTAATCAACATGTCAGCTAATGTCCTTACCTTCCTTCCTTTGGAAAAAATTGTTTAAGAAGAGCTTGAACTAATGAACAAGGCTTTATTTTCTGATGGAGTGCTAACAGTGCTGATAAATTCTGTGTTATCAAGTGTGGGGGAACCCCTCCCTAATAAGAGCGTCCTGCAGGTCCTGGCCACACCCCCCCTTAGCTCAGCAGGGTGGAAGGGAAGGGATGGCTGCTCTAGACCCCACCCCCCAGCTTCGATCCTGAGCCACTGCAGGCATGAGCCAGCATTTTTTCAGTCCAAAGGGGATATCTGTATGGTTACAAACTGGTTTAGCCTAGCCATGTTAGATTAACCTGCAAAGATTTAATCAATTCAGGCTCAGGCTTTTTGGATGTCTGTCCCTAGCCTACATGTGCTGCATATGGGAGAGAAAGAGTGAGCCTTGATTTTAGCTGCTTTTGGTGAAGGAGTTAGGTCAGACACACACTTTGCATTGTTTTTCCCTCTCTTTGCTTGATTCACATGGATACCCCAAGCCTTTTATTCTCTGAACAGCCTATTCAGAAACTGAAATCCATTCTTTTCCCTCATACTGCTAGGTATGCCATTCCCATGCTAATACTTTAAGAAACTTTTATCGCACTGAAGAGCATATAAAGTTCATTGCTTTGCTATGACCTTTTCTCCTTTAAATTGCTTCATCATTGTGACCAATATGGACCAAAGGGAAGATGTAAAAATGTTAAGGATGTTTATTTCTAAGAAGGTTAAGCAACATTTGCTCTGCCCTTGTTACATTCTTCCAGACCTTCTAAAGAGACTGTAACATGAAAATGATGGCCTCCTTAATTACATTTTGTTGTCAGAGGAAGCATGCTTTAAAAGAACAGTAACCTAACACTCCTATAGTTGAGGGTCATCTCAATAATCTCAACCAGGTTCACAACATTTGGAAAACCCCAACTCTCTGTCAACTGATTTAAACAAATTTTACGCATTCAAGAAATACAGTCATCTGGCACTAGGCTCTGTACTATGGGTCTCAGGCAAAAGGATCTGGTTTCAGTTTGCCAGTTGCATGAGCCGTTGGATAGATTTCACAATGGCAGGGTTTTATCAAAAAACATAACCCCAAAAGCAATACATCCTTGCCTGTTCCACCAAGCTTATGTGTAGACATATTTCTTTCCTCCATATTCACTACAGATGGATGTCTGGACCTTTTTAATTTTATGTTGTACCCTTAGTACTTTGTAAAAGGTTAATAAATACAAATAAAAACCAGAATAACACATACAAGGAAGCAGTATGCCTTTTAAGGTATCTTCTGCCAATTTTCCCTCTTTGCTGACCTGATGAACCTTGTTGTACTGTTTGCATTGCCATCACTGGTAGCTTTGTTTAAAATGAAGGGAGAGATTCCTTAAACATACACACCCACTTTATACTTGTATAAGTTCAGTTAGGGTTTCAGTGAAGTTGCCAGTGGCATTAATCCTGAGTTATACCAAACAAGTAATTAATACATGAACCGTCTCCATAGGCTACCAAGATTTACAGGGTCCACTGAAGCCAGTACAAGGACAATTCAGTGAAGATTGGCAGGATAACGTGGAGAGTAAGATATACCCATGAAAAGCATGTGAGACTTTTTGCAAGGTTTTATTTTGCTATAAGCTAATGAGGAAGTTGATACAGATATTTTGAGGGTTCCTTGTTAGTGGACCTGAAAGGTCAGTTCAGGAGTGTTAGACTTCCCATACAAAATATGTCTCTTTTTCTTGGGGTTCTTTTGTGAAGTGGTTATGACAGTTGTCTTGAGTAAGTGCTACTCTTTGTCCAAGTTGCCACATCTAAAATTATAATTGTTACAGTACAGTGTTTGGAACAATCCCTACAGATTCATTAACAGGATTTTAGCACAACCAAAGAAGAGATTGGTCTCAGAGACTCCTTCCCAAATGTTACACTACTGAACTCACTGCATTCTGGAAAAGACTTTGTGATTGTAGTCAGTGTTGTATAAATATGGGTAAGGTACAGTTCAATAGCCTTCATACTCTACCTCCCCATTGGCTTGATTTTAGTAGCCCTCTGGTAACATAGGACATGGCACTTAGCTCACAGGAATGTTGTGAGGATTAAAACATTAAAATGTTTGCAAAGTGCTTGAAGATAAACATGCTATGTAAACCTTACCTGTCTTCTGTTTGCTACCTGCACTAAAAGATTCACATAGCCTGCAAACTGCTTTCTTGCATACCGTGCCTGGAATCACCTACCTCTTCAAACAACTAGTGGACAGTTGGAAGCATTTGTGGAAAGCCTCGTTCCTTGTGGATTTATTTTAATTTTCCCCTAGCAGGTGAAATCAAAATGTTGGTAAAAGTTTCCCATTTCAAGTCTCAGACCAGCAGCTCCTCCATTTTGCCCCATCCTGCCTTCTCCTTTGGAGGAATGTCCAGCAAGAATGGCAGCAGCTGCCCACAAGGCTTTCTACTGAAGTCCACCAAGAATGCTAGGTTCTAGTTGTGTTCTTACTCTGGTGTTATCCCACAGCAGGTCTACCTATTGTACTGGATTTCTTCCTGATTTATGACAGAAGATGCTAAATTAGAATTGGACAGAAGGACTACAGGAACTTCTCCTGAACTTTGAGGACACCAGGAAAAAAATAGTGTTCAAGTTCCACAGCTGTTAACAGGAGATGACTTACCAGTATCACACATACCCAGGCCTTTGGTAGTAATATCAGAGAGTAGTGACGGGTCATTGTACCTCCTGCAGAAATTTATTATTAAGACAGAGGAATCAGAAGATTGGATTGTTAAATTCTTCATCTTCAATTAAAGTAGCATTGTGGACTGGAAGTCTCTGGCTTGCCTCTATATGTAATTTTTGTACTTGTAGCTCTACTTATTACCTAACCTCTTCCCTGAGTTGCCAGGAGCCTCATGATAGGGATTTTTTGTCTTAAGGAACTGAAAAGAATATCTTGTGGCATGGATGCTTCCCTTCTATCCCTGGCTTGCTCAGGATGGCCAAAGGCTATCAAGAGTTGGAACCTAAACGGGAGTAGAGTTCTCTACATGGAAATTCAAACTTCAAAAGCTAACATCAGTCTAGGCTTCTGGGGTGTTTCTGCAGGGAAAACATTGGGAATGTTGATGCAGTTGGTCATGCTGTCTTCCTGAGCCAGAATGGCCCACTGTTGTACTGCACTGGCCAGCTGTAAGCTAATGGATGCAAAAAAAGATGCATATAACTACTGCTTTAACAGTACTAGGTTATGTTGTTTTGTGTGTGTGTGTGTGTGTGTGTGTGTGTGTGAGAGAGAGAGAGAGAGAGAGAGAGAGAGAGAGA
>NW_017728998.1:37345296-37347546 GCF_001723915.1 Gavialis gangeticus
GAGAGAGAGAGAGAGAGAGAGAGAGAGAGAGAGAATTGGCATCAGTCCTACAATAATCTGCAATAAAAGCTGGCAAAATAAAAGAAAAAGCCCAAAAGCTTTTGCGATAAAGAATTAATACATTCTTATTAGATTGGGTTGCAGCTAGAGTTTGAGCATAACTACTTGTATCAACACATGGCTGGACAGTTGTGCTTCTGTAACACCGATGGCTGCTTGAAAGGAGAAGCAACATTCTTAGAGCATTGCTGGAGAGTATTTGTGATTTAGCCTTCTTGGAGTTAGCTTTAGTATTGCTTTTATTTTTTCATGTTTTTGTGGTCAATGAAGTGGTGCCCTGTGGTACAAGGGACATTGCACATCCAAACATGTACTTCAGGATGGCTCTTCAGGGTCAGAAGCCAATTCTTATGAATGAAACTTTTCCAGCCTCATGGTAACAAGTGCCCTGTATAATTAGTTTTTGGTTTTGTGCTGTGAATTGCTGATTTCCAAGCATTTTGTTACTGCTTCAGGTTGACCCAGATGAAGATATTTGCTAAAGGAGTTTTAGACCTAAGCCTGACTCAGCCAGCACAAATCAGTGTAGATCCCCTGGGGCACAAGTCAATGGATTATATGCCAACTTACAAAAGCTGAAGATGTGGTCTTACATACATCTTAAAAATGCTACTCCTTCTAAATTCCTCTGCAACTACTGGTATACTGTGTCAACAACAACCTAGTTAATAGGTTGGTCTTATCCACAAGTGGAAAGTGTCTTTTGCCAAGTAGCATGACACAAGAAAAAGAAAGTCATGTTTACTGTTGTCCTACTCTTCCTTCTTTGAAACTGGGAGCTTTTCTCCAGTCATGCATGCCTCACAGGCAAGGATGGGCTGATTTGAAGAAGGATTTCAGTTACAGGATTATAATAGGCCTGACTGCTAATGGAGCCCTGGACCTGCCAAACCACAAGGTTTAGGGATATTAGTAGTGTGGAAGATTTGGGATCAACATTACACTGCAAGAAGCAAGAAGTCTTTTACAGTGTCAGGTACTGTAGAGAACAAAAGCCTAAATTATGTGTTATGTGTAAATGAGTGTAATATTGAAGCCTGACTGGTTGAGTAAGAGTATCATGTACTCAGAGCAATAAATATCTCTTTCCAGATCATGATGTGCTAGCAGTGTTTGGGCAGTAATAACACGGGAATGGCCCAAGTTAATGACAGACATTAAAAGAGATTATGCAGATATCATGGATGTGATTAGCAAAGCATCTTTTGTCTAATTTACCAGAGTATCCTGGCAAGTATTGGGAAATTGGAGTGTGTGAAGTAGGAGAAAAAACAAAGCTGCATTTGTTGATTGTTATGAGACTGGGTAAGGCACTTGACCTTTGCAGAATGTTTAAAAAAAAGTATTAATTGTTAGAATTGTGTGTATGTGTGTGCGTGTGCAACCTATAAAACATGCCAATCAAATTTCTGGCAGCCAGGATGGAGAAAGAGTTGTATGGGGAAGAAGCGTGTATCAGAGGAGGAACCATATCAGGTTTATCATCTTTTTGCGACAGAAGCCAAATCCTGCACTTCTGTGGATTGTGTATTGATTTATGTACCTCTTACAAAGAAAATAGATGAGGAGTTGAGATAGGTGTACATGAGTGGGCACAGGGCATACCTCTCATATAGACAGCTGCTATTATTAAGTAGCCTTCACTTAGTTTGGAAATTCCTTTACAGATGAGAAGACCAGTGCTCACTCCATCAGCCAGATTTCTTTTGGGTGAGAACTACTCTATTCCAGAGAAGCACTCATTTTCTTCCATTCTGCTCCCCTCTTCCCTAGCTGCTCTGGCCACCCCACATAGTGGCTTATGATAACATCTGCAGCTGAGGCCTGCTTGTTGAAGTTGGTGGAAAGACTTGCACAATATGAGTGGGCTGTGATTCAAGCCCATTAAGGCCTGACTATTCAGTTGTCTTTTTGTGCTGTAAAACAAGCTTACCACTGTTTTTTGGCCTTCCAATGAGAATATACTACTGATTTAATTTAAATTGGGACAAGGGGAGGGTCTGGAATTATGCCAATGCTAAGGCTGATTTTACAAGCATAGTCCTGCAAAGAGGGTGGAGTAGTTTTCTAAGTGGTGTGGTCTTCATTGCTGTCTAAGCTAAAATTTTAAATAGTTCCACTTTTCCTCTTGCCCTGCAACATGCTTGTGAATCAAGTGTGCTGTTGTGCTTTTGGCTTCTTAAAGTGTTG
>NW_017728998.1:37347718-37367498 GCF_001723915.1 Gavialis gangeticus
AAAAAAAAAAAAAAGAAAAAAGGAGGGCTCCCTACTAATTTTTAAACTACATGCAACTCTGAGAAGGCAGCAATTTTGTCATGATTTACAGCTCCTATTTTGTGTTTTTAATTGGGAATTTACACGATAATTTGTGGCTACATGATTATGTTAAGATTATCTTATAAAAAGATCTAGGACAGTTGTTTGTGAAACCCTAGGGGCACATACCAACCTCCTTAGCTATCCAACCAACTGCTTTGCTCCAGTGTTAAAAAGAGTGGGTCTTCAGAAGTGGTTTGATCTTCCTCTGGAAGGTTAAAGGTCAAATGACTCATAAATGAAGAAAGAGTGATTTAATCCTATGAACCTGTGCTGGTATTGTAAAACAATATTCACCAGTGATGGTACACTGTTGTATAAATGACAAACTGTGCAGTAATGGAAGTTGTTATTACATCACTGAAATCCTCACCTGCACTACATTTATGACTCCATAAACATAGGTTTATTTAACAGCTGTGGGAACACCTATGGCCATTTTGTGCTAAAGGTCAATAGTCCTAAATTTCAGTTTGCACATTAGTCTTCATGGTTGAGGTTCATAAAATGTGATGACTAGCATTAAGTGATAAGAACATAGCAAAAGAGTGATGGAGGAGGAAACGTGCAAATGAAACTGTTTGTGCTGTACTTTGGCTCTTTCAAGTGCTTAGCTATGTATTTGTTTGCTGAATTGTACTCTGAAAACAGATTTATTTATAACATGGTCAGGTGGTCAAAATTCTTGCCTGCTTGCAACTAGGTTACATGGTTATAATTGATGGCAAAGTAAGTTCAGTTTCAAATCAGGATATTATTAATCGGACACAGTCCACTTCAAATCTAGTCAATTTCAGAACATGAGTTAATGGTAGTTTTATATACAACACCTGCTCCTGAGCTGCCTTGCCAAGTTCTGTGGTTTTACAAACATTTTCCTATTCTGTGAAATATTTGTCTTCACAGTTGCTGTGTGAAAGGCCTTCACTAATAATAGAGCAACTGACTGACTGAACAGGAGAAACTGAAGTAGGTGTGTTGTCAAATGCAGAATGTAAAACAAAGAAAAATAAAACCCCAAACAAAACCAGAAAAAAGAAGCCCCCCCCCCGAGAGAAATAGTTTATATCAACATAAATACATTTCAAATAGAAGTGTGGATTTAGGCTGATGGTGCCCCTTTGAGTAAATCCTGCAAAAGTTTGTTTTATAATAATTTTTTCAGGATTTGGCACTTAAGGAATTTTGAATGGAATCAGTATTCGAGGATTAAATTGCATCTGCATAACAGCAGAGCTCTGTTTCTGCACCACATTGTTTAATGTTCTCTTGCTTTGGCACTGTTAAATTAATGCTCTACATGAGTATCACAGTGTTGTTTTACATTCTCCACCCATGTTATTGCTTCAGGTGTTGCACTGTTGCTCAGTGAATGTTAGTAGATTTTTAACAAATTTGCAACAACAATCTGGGCTACTGAAGGGATTATAACTAAACCAATAAACAATTATTGTCTGCTTTCTTTACATGATGAAGACTCATCATCTGATCCAGTCTGACTGAAGTTTTTATGTTGGGAAAGATCACTGAGCTTACTTACATTTTAGAAACTCAATTGTTCTATTTGATTTATAAATAATTGTTATTCAGAGATCAAGCAAAGATAATTACTGTTTTCTTAGACTTTTGGAACACAGATGAAATGATAAACGAAAAGATGTGAAGCAATAACGAAGCTGCTCTTAAGCAATGTCAAACATACCTTTCTTGTTTAACATCATTTTGTATCTCTATCAATAATCTCACCAATGGTCATATAATTAACTATGTTAATAATGCGTCCTTAGTCTTTTTATTACTGTTATTACTGTGAACCTATTTAAGAGCAATACACTGTAATTAGCAAGTAATCTGATGATTTTGCCATATGCAAATGTGAGATTGAGCATGTTGATTCAGCCACACTTGCCATAGTTTTTTATCTGAATATTATAACAGTGTCTCCCTGAATGAGTGAAGTGGCCTGTTACAAATGTACATTGAAGACTGAACTGGTGACCCTAAATTCTGTGGTAAAGTGAGATTTCTTCTACATCTACACTAGCAGCAATTGGAAAGCTTGGAGCCTTCTTGATTTCTGCATAGTTCTGAAAGCCACTTTTCTTTGAAAGTATCTACCAGTGCAGTCATTCTCAAGGGGTGCCTTAAGATCCTCTTAAGGGTATAATGGTGTGCCACACAATGTTAGCACTGGTAGACATGCAAACGTAATTCACAAGATAAACCCAGAGATTTCAAACAGTAATCTATAGCATTACAAACATTCTGACCTGTTGTGGTCTTTCTGAGTTCTGTGCTTTATTATTTTTCCAAAGTCAATAAATGAGTGAAAACCAAGAGCTGGAATTTTCTGATAGGTGCCTTGATAGGAATGAGGGGTAGCTTGAGTCCAAAAAGGTTGAGAATCACTGTACTAGTGGCAGGAAGACTGTAGTGTGTACCTGATTGTGTCAACAAAGTGTGTGTGTGTGTTTGCGTGCACATATGCGTGTACAGGAAGGCGGGGGAGAGGGGGTTTGGGTATTACTGATAAAAATAACTGGCAATAAAGACTGGATTAGGTGAGTGCCTCAGGGCAACCCATTATCAGGGATAACTTTGGCTATGGTACATGGGTGAAGTGATTGGTGGGTTTTAAATAGGAAAAGAAATGCAAGATCCAATTATTTATGAAGTGAATGTTGTTATGAAATACTATTAACTTTGTTTTATTATTTTGTGTTGTAACCATTCCTGTCCTTAGAGACTCAAATTCCCTTGCCTTTAAGACTCTACAGTTTACCCATTTACTACTCTGGCAGTTTTTTTAATGTTAGCATTTAGCAATCAGTACCATCTCACATGTCATTGTTAGAATGGATGGTGCACAGAGTAACTGGTGTCCCTCCACTGACAAAGTTTGGTTTACAGTGACACCCACTTTCTGCACAGATGAATGGTGTGTAGAACTGGCAATTCACATTTGTAGAGCCCTGATGTTTTTATCATCAGTGATCCATTAACTATAAGTGTCTTCAATCTTTTTTGATTTTGTTTTTATTAAAAATAAAGGAAACTAATATACACGTATGTGTTAAAGAAATATTAAAGACCAGGGCTTCTGTCTGAAATGGTCTTACCTTTTAGTTCTTCCTATTGTCCTTCCTTGGTGCAGCACAGAAACAGAACAAAACATGTCCTGATCTCAGACAACTGATATCAGGACATCGGCACTTTGGGAAGAGCCTATTTTTGTAACATACTGCAGGTTCCTAAACTCCTCACATAGGAGAAGGATGTGGTCTTAGATCACTGGAATGATTTTTGCCCAGCTCTTAAAATAGCATTTAAAATGGGGAATTTCACAACCAGACATGAAAGCTTGTTTGAGGTGACTCTAAGACACTATAATGCTGACAAGTAATCTTAACCTAGTTAAAAGAAAAAGTAGCTTTAAATACATTGTAATCAATCACATACAAGTGTAAAAGCAGTAGGCAAAAATCAGGTTTGGAGGGGCTGCTAATATTCAGAAAGAGAAAATATTTTTGCCACGTTTTATAAATACTATCTGGCGTTTACACCATAGAGTCTAAACCTGCATAATCCCTTCACCACCTGATCACCAAAAAAATACTTGCAAAAACTCTATCTACACAAAGTTAAAGGGATCTGACACTTAGTAAGTGTCTCTGAATTATCTAGCAATGCACACCTCAGTTGAGCTGTGCAAATACAGCAGGAAGAAGGGCTCTGGTGAAACCAGTATTTACACACTATCTCAGTGTTGGAAGTAATTAATCTTCAACTGTATAAGCCTTTGTGATGTAAAGCAAGTGCTGACACTTTTGTGTAAACATGAAGATTAGCATATTTACAAACTGGTAGATGTTACTTTGATCAGTTGATTCTTGCACTGAAAAGGCATGCTGGCATGCCGGTTTGCTCTTCATGTGACAAAGACGTCTAATCCTTTTACACTACTCTCAGATCCATATTTAGAATTTCGACTTGTATTTTCTAGATCTACTTGAGCTTAGCATTTAGTTTGTTTATCAGTGTTCATCCACTCTTTACACTCACTGGTGACTCTGACCAGTTTGTTTTTTTTGCAAAGTATGTAGTTAAATTCCAAAGTACCAAATGACCTGGCTGAAAACCCTTAACTCCTGTAGATTTAATTACTAAGGCAAATTGGAACCATTTGCGGTCAGGGTTTTTTTTTTCTTTTTTGATGACCTATATAAAGATTTTCACTGTTTCTCTTCTTGCTTTTAAGTGGCTTGAGGAAAGAGTAGGAAAATTAGGCAGCATACCCACATGCTACTTCTAATATTTTACAAAGATTTCAATTTTCCTATACAGTTTCCTTCACTGGGGAAACTTTAAAAGTGGCGCCTCTTGAGTCTCAGAATTTTCTGTCTTAAAATTATTACCAAACTTTACACATCTAATTTTTAATGCAAATTATACCCTGCAGAGGCAAACCACCCTAGAAAGTGTGTGGTGTCAGGCAATTGTGTTGTAACAAGATAATGACCTGCTCAGGTTATAACAGGCTGGGTCATATCTGTTTAGGGCTACACTATTTTATGATGTTGTTAGTGCAATCCTGTAGCTTTTTACTCTTATGAGTAAACCCAATGATGTCAATGAGACTCGTGTGCTTTCTTAAATTATTCAAACCTCCTGTAAGATTTAAATAAAGTTTGCTTGACATGGTAGTTTTTTAGTGTAGCTGGGCCCCAAACAGCTTGTGAGAGAGAGAGAGAGAGGAGAGCAAGAAACTGTACAGACATGGGGAGCAGTGTGCATCATCTTCCTTAGTTTGCATGTTTATTTGGTAATAGTCTGAACACTCAGGACAAGTTCTCTCATTCTACCTGTGCTGCACTGAGTCTGTGTCTTTTCAGTTACCCTCCTCTTCTTTGCTCCTTCTACCCTGCTTTCCCGTTTAGTCATTCCTGTTACCTTCTCCGAAGAGAGGCTACTCTTCTTGTCTCCAGTGGCCACTGAAGGGGTGGCTTTGCAGCAAACCAAAAGCTATCCCTACATTAGCTCCTATCCCTACACTGAAACCTCAGACTTGAGTTTACTAGCACTTTCATCCTGGCACCCTCACTTATCTGGAGTTATAAGCTTTCTCTTGATACTGGTAAGGACAAGATACATAAAGGTAAACGACTTGTGGTGATAGTCCTCCAGTGCTTTCCCACAAACAAGGCCTTCAACATTTCATTGGGAAAGAATTCAGTCAGCTTAGCTTACTGCAGCACAGAAGGTATGGATCGTCTCTCCAAAATTCTTGTGAGATGCACACAACACTCGAGTAATTCTTCAGGAAAGCCAAATATCTACAGTGACGCAACTCCCCACACCTACTCCCCTTTGGCACAGGAAAAACACTCATACTTCCTGCTGGGCTTGTCTCAGCTTCTAGTCTCAAACTGTGAGCACCAGAACACAGTGTGCTTCTTGCCTTTACCCCCCAACAGGACCTGTCTTGCTGCTTTTTGGCCTGTGGATAGCATCAAAAAGTAGCAGCAAAGGTAGATGCTGGTCATGGTGGGAGGAGATTTGGGAAAAGAAAAAGATAGGAGAAGACAGGATAGTTTGAAATGATCTCAATTATGACGTTCCAATTCCCTTTGCCACCCAGCAGACAGACACCATCCTGTCTCCCTGCTTCAGTGACCCAGATGAGGCTCTTAATCTTCTTTATACATTAGTCAAAGCCAGGTGTTATCCATCTGAACATTAACTTGTTTCTGGCTGATTTCAGTTCTAGTTCCAGAACTGTTAAAAACTGTTTTCCTGTTCCACAGACTGAAATTAAAAAAAATATTCTGATGGGCATTAAGATGAAACCAAAACCTTGTGAAGTTGTTCGTGAAGTTGTTCATGAAGAGATGAGCCAAAATGAGCAGGGCCTTGCTTTTGAGGTGGGAGACCCTGTCTAGATCTAGAGGCAGGAAGGGTAGAGATTTGAACCAGAGAGTGCCAGGAAAGTGCTGTGACTACCAACCTATCAGCAGTTCTGGGGTTTGTAAATCTCTCTTAGATTTGACTAGTAAATCCATTCTGGAGCAGAGAAGTTTTATGAAAACAAGTACATGCCATCTCATGCACATGTGCGCAGGCACACACACATTCTTAGTTTCATCAAACCAGCTGAACATTTATCAAAAAACAAAAACAACCCCCCCCCCCCCCCCCCCAAAACAAACCTTCTAAACCATTTCTAATGTCTCATAACTTATTAAGTCATAGATGTATGCCGGACGGGATTGTAAAGGATATCCCAGTACTGCACTTTACAAGTCATCCATTCTTGAACAGCTCCCCCCTACCTACTGCCAAGAGCTAAAGATTGGGAGCGTTACCCTGTTAATTAATACAAGTGGCATAATTAATAATTGCCTTGTATATCACATGCAGTTTTTGTGAGTGGGCAATGGCCCAGGTGCTCCATGCAAGTGTGTCTCTCCTAAAATATTACACACAGTTGCCTGTAGTTAGCCAAAATAATAAAGAATGTTCAGTGTGCCTTGTTTCTTGCCTGTTTCTAGAATATAAACAATGGCAACAAGGTCTATATTATGATTTCTTGTTAAGCAAATGAAGTATTCTCAAAAGAAACCGATACCCTTTTTCTTGCATAACTCAGAGTCTCACATGAACGTCAGATATATTCCTGATTAAAACTCCCAAGGATCAAAAAGAAAGCTTGATGCCTCAGTTCATGACTTGATTAGTCTAAATAGAACAACTTGTCTGTAAGCAAATGTACATTATTTTAATGATATTATCCTATCCAAGAAGAAAAACAGAGAATACTTTATCTTTTAGGATAAAATCTATTTTATTTTGTGATTGTTATAAAAAAATGTATTGGGTGAAATCCTAGCCTCAAATAGAAATTTTGCCACAGGCTGCATTATGCCCAGATTGTCACTCTTCGTATCTCTTAAGAGTAGCTATGCGGGGGAGGGGAGAAAAGCATAATAACATGGAATTTTGGAATCCCACAGCACATCCTATTGTTACTCATTTTCAAAAGAATAGCTGGCATTGTCTGTCTTATTATTAGCTAAAGAGGAGGTTTAGCCATTTCTTGAGGATAGAGGTTTTGGTGGTTTGTTGGTGGGGGATTTTTTTCTGTGGTTTTCTTGCTCCTGTGGCTTATTTTTCTTGATTTATAATCTTTATATGTGTTTTACTAGTTTTCCAAGGTGTTGGGAAGACCTTGATAGAGCAAACCAGTTTTATATGTATGTAGTTATTACATAAAAAGTATTGGTTTGCCACAGGATAGTCAAGCTGAAGTTAATAGGGCAACTTGGTTGCATATGGGCCTAATGGTTTATAGTAGAAGAGCCCATATCACTGCTTTGAGGTGTCTGGTTTTAGAGCTATTGAGCACTCACAGTTCCTACTGAAATCAGAAGAAAAAAATCCAACCACCTCAAAGCAGTGATATGGGCTCTTCTACTATAAACCATTAGGCCCATATGCAACCAAGTTGCCCTATTAACTTCAGCTTGACTATCCTGTGCATACAGGTAAGTGTGGATAGATTTGCAGGTTTAGGGCCAGTAGAAGAACTGGAACTAGAACCTTGTCTCTCTTCACTGTACCACATTGCCCTCTGGTCATGAAGTGTAGGATCAGGCCCCTTGAACTGATTCCTGAATACTGACTAAATGGATTGTGCATGAGGAAGCTGCTAGAAGTTAGGGAAATAGAAAGGGAATGTCAGTCTTGAATCTCCAGAGCTGTACTCCATGTCCACCAGAGATTTATGTTTGACAGTGCATACAGAATATAGATACTCTTAACCCAAGGGTTTCTTAGCTTTTTTGGTGGCTGTGGCATAGTGGGAAGGACTCAGCCCTTTCTGATATACTGTGGGCTTTTTGGCTAACATTTTTATTGTCATAATTAGATAGAAAACTTCATTTCCAAACAAAAGTCTTTTTTTTTCCAAAGAAAATGTGGGAAGCTAAATTCATTTTGCACTAAAACATTTTCAATTAAATTTAGGATGCACATATGCTCTTTGGTTATTATATCAGTGTTGTTTGGCCTTAGAATGGCACCTTCTGAATAAATCTGTCTACATATTATTTATGTACTCCATTAGGATTTGGTACTGATAGGACAGATGGATCTGGTCTTTCAAGAGTTGCCTTAACTTTATCAGTCCATTTACATGTGGTCATATTTCTCCTGCTGGGTGCTTTAAGAACTTTAGTACATGGAACACAAATTTAGGCCTATGTTTGTTTTTATTGGTGGAACTTCTTTCCTTTCTTCAACATTCTCAAATGTTCCCTGGTTTAAGTAGAGTTATCTAAGGTAATCCACTCCTGCCCTTACCAGGGATATTCCACTTTGTTCATAAGCACATAACATAACTCTAGTCCCCAGTGATTTCATTGTGAAATTAAAACCCAGACACTCATCCAGATGTCTTAGAAGATAAGGGCAGTCCTAATCCCTGTGTCACAGAGGACTTGAGGAGCAGGAATTCACCTATACATCATCACATCGTTATTAGCTTGGACCATGGCAAGCCCAACACAAACATTTTCCACAGGGCTTGCATTCAGGCTTGGCAGCGTTAAGAAAATACCCTCTAGCAATGTGTTATTTTAGGATGAAACAAAAGTAGACATGAATGGCAATAGAAACAGAGAAGTATTGTTTTTGTTTTCCATGTGAACCCATAACTAGTCTTAAATGAAAATCCAACTAACTTAGATGTAAATGCCACTGCATTCAAATGAGCTATCAAATATCAGCACACTTATTTTGTGTTGGAATACTGATGCTTGTCTTAAGCATTGTGATGCACGATGGGAAGGGCAATTTAGATAGGAGAAACTGAAAGCTTTATCTGATTAAAACTGATATGCTGATTGATTTTGACAGAGAGAAATCACTTGCATTTCCAAAACAGAGGGAACAAAACCATTGTGTATCTGTCACTAATATAAGCCAAGGCACTGACACTAGAAACAAAACATGGTCCAGTGACAGGCAGAGGCTAATTCTGTCCTCATTCCTCTAGCTTACCTGCCTTCAGAAATACTGTACACTGTAGGCCTTCAAGAAATGAGAAGTCAGCTTGAAAATGCTGTCATGAAGCTTATATTAAACAGCCCTTAGGACAGGGACTAGAATCCGTGTCTCTTCCCCTGCATCCAAAATAAGTACCTTAACCCTTACAGAAGAGATCCTAGGCTGCTGTTGCACCAGCAAGTTGAAAAACTGGCTGTTGCACCAGCAAGTTGAAAGTGTCTGCCTGGAGCTGGGGCTAACAATCTGTTGATTGTAAGTCCTGGGGCTGGTCCTGTCACGTGTTCTGTTTAAGTTTCTGTACCAAACAGCCATAAAATATTCTGCATTATATGTAGAACATTTTAATGGCAGGTTTGCAATTTTATGGTTTATTAAATTGGGTACACATATAGATCCTTGCCATTTATGCTGTGATTAACACATTAATCATAAATGTAATGTGTTTAGGGGAAGCTGTGTCCCTTCCTCCCAAAATTAATAAAATAGGTAGACCATATTAAATGAACCATGACAGAAAAGGCTTGCCTAGTAGTTAAAGCATTAAACTCTGATGTTCTGCTTTCAGCTGCTAGCTCTGTTACCCCTCCCATATGACTGTAGGCAGGTTCTGTGTAGGGTAAAATTTATCTTTGGCACCAAAACATATGCACCACTGGGTTCACCCATAAGAGGATTGGCATTTAAACCTTTTGCTTGCCCTCTGCATGGGGACAAACTTCACTCTGATAGTCTCTGTACATCTCAATGTCTCATCTATGCAATAGGAGAATTGTAAAGATAAATACAGTTTATTAAATATAAAGGGGACACATCAATGCCAAAATAGAAAATAAAACCCCCAAAACCTTGAATATGCAAACCAAAACAATTATGTATCTATATACGTATGTTCTAGACCTTTTAAGATTGAGCAGCTGGGCCAGAAATTTCTTGGGAAACAGAATAAGCTTTCTAATAGATTTGGATGCATCTTGCTTCTGGTCCTTTCTAGAAACTTATGCTATCAGAACCATTTTGCTTAGCAAAAAGCAAAGATCCATACTTAAAGCCTGTTTTTGTCTAATTCAGTGGAAAAGCAGTTCAGGACCAGTTCATCTGTGTGAAAAATATGACCCCTGTATCCTATCAAGGTCAGTGAGCCTGCTTAGTAAGTGCTGGTCACTGCTTTAGGTCAGTTTTGATTTACATGCCTGGATTCCATGCTTTCAGAAAAGAGATTGTGGCTAACTTTTACATTTTAGCTAGTACCTGTCCTTTCCCACTGAGGTACTGGCTTCTCTCAAGAGCATCCATTATATTCAGTGCCTAAGTCTGTTAAGTTGAATGTAGAGCCACACAGAGACATTTTTGTACAAAGGTGAATTTTTAGATTCTTGCCCCACATTTTCAGAAGAATCCCATTGTGAGGTTTTCTTAAAAATATGTTTTGTATAACAAAGAGAAATTTAGAAAATAACCATTGTATAGAAAGGGACTTAAACATCCCAAAACCATATTATCTAGGTGTATCTCAGTCTTAGGTACATAGATTTCATAGATTTTTAGAGTCGGAAAGGGCCTCAGTAAATCATTCAGTCTGGTAGATCATTGAGTCTGACCCCCTGCCCTGGGCAGAAAGAGTGCAGGCGTCAGATGACCCCAGCTAGGTGCTTGTCTAGTCTCCTCTTAAAGACCTCCAAGGTAGGGGGGAGTACCACCTCCCTTGGAAGCCCATTCCAGATTTTGGCAACCCCTTGCCGCTGAATCTGCACCGGCTTCCTCACCTCCAGGGGCGGGGCCCTGCATAGGCTGATTTGCCCTGGGCCCCGCATCCTGCTTAGGTCATCTCTGTCTGGACTCTCTCAAGGTTATTCACATCCTTCTTGAACTGCAGTGCCCAGAAGTGGATGCAGTACTTAGCTGCAATCTTACCAATGCCGCATAGAGGGGAAGTATCACCTCCTTAGGCTTGTTCGTGATGCACCTGCTAATGCATGAAAGAGTGCAGTTGGCTTTACTTATCACTTTGTTACATGGATGAATCATGTTCATTTTGGAGTTGACTATCAGTCCAAGATCACTTTCTGCTGCTGTGTTGCTTAGGAAGTCACTTCCCAGTCTGTAGGTGTGTTGGTGATTCTTTCTCCCTAGATGCAGCATTTTGCACTTATCTTTGTTAAACTGCATCCTATTCTGCTCTGCCCACTTTCCCAATCTGTCCAAATCTGCCTGAATGCGCTCCCTGCCCTCCAGTGTGTTTACTTTGCCCCATAATTTGGTGTCATCAATGAATTTGGACTGAGTGCTTTCCACAACCTCATCCAAGTCACTGATGAAGACATTGAATATCACTGGTCCAAAGACTGAACCTCGGGGAACTCCACTGCCCACATTTTTCCAGGTCAAAAACGATCCATCCACTACCACCCTCAGGGTGCATTCCATAAGCCAATTCTCCACCCACCTGACTGTGTAATAATTTATGTCACAACTGCTTAATTTATTTGTAGGAATGGGGTGCAACCCTGTATCAAAGGCCTTTTTAAAATCCAAGTAGTTGACATCTACCTCAGTTCCTGTATCTAAGCATTCTGTGACCTCTTCGTAAAAAGAAATAAGGTTAGTCAGGCAGGATCTACCTGCCATGAAGCCATGCTGGTTGCCCTTCAGCATTATTTTTCCTACTGGACTCCCACAAATGTGATCCTTAATTTTTTCAAAGGTTTTCCCAAGGATAGAGGTGAGGCTAACTGGCCTTTAGTTACCCGGATCATCCTTTCTCCCCTTCTTGAAAATAGGGACCACACTGGCCCTTTTCCAGTCTTCTGGGACCCATCCTGAGTGTCATGAGTGCTCAGACAACTGCTCCAGTGGTTCTGCTATGACACTGGCCAATTCCTTCAGCACCCTTGGATGAAGATCATCAGGGCCTGCTGACTTAAACACATCCAGCCCCTCCAAATGCCCCTTCACTAGGTCAGCGCTAACTGTTGGTGGGTTGGAGTCCCTCTTGTGTCTATCTATAGCCCCTTTGGGAGATAGGTCTTTTTGTTGTCTTTAATTTTTGTTGCCAGCCTGAGTTCCATTTCTGTATCTTTATAACACCCACATGAAGTAGGCATGGCAATTATACTCATTTTATAGATGGGGAATGGAGGCACTGATAGACTGAGTGACATGCCAAAGTCAAACAGGAACTTGGAGCAAGAAGAAAATTGAACTAAGGTCTTTCAAGCTTTAGACTAATTCCCCAACCACTGGACCAGCTCTCCTTCCACCCAGCATGAAAGACAAAGAGGCAACCAGAAATGCCAGGAAGCCTTAAAGTGATCTCCTTAGAACCAGGCATATGACTCTATGAACCATCACAAAAGCAGTAATGCATATAATTAAAATTAACTTATTGAGAATAATATAGTGGCCATGGGTAATATTTGGGGCATGAGAGAGCAAGATGATGTGCACCTCCTCAGATGTTTTAGTCACACTTAGTTCCCACTGAAAACTTGCAGTAAATGCTCATTTGTATTTTCAGGCATGCAGAAGTGTGGTTGTAGTATAACCTAGGGAGGTCGCTCATCTCATACGTGCCCTGTTGGTAACCAGGCATCAACAATGAAGAACTCTCGCTTTCTCTCCTCACTGATGAAAACTACCCAGTAATAGAGAGAGGAAAGAGCTGAGAATACAGCACAGTAACATTGAAATGATGAATGGAAAATCTCATCTTCTTACCTAATCTGGAATTCTAATGGAGGCATTAATGTGATATAGTACATGCTGTCCCTGACAGGATGGAGAAAAAGATACAAGACTGCCCCAAATGGCACCCAAAGCCCACCCTTAACCCCACCCCCGGCCATTAAATATAATAGGATTAAAATAGGATAAATTTGAGCCAGTTCATTTGTAATACTCATTTACTTCCTGAAACACTGGAAATCTCAGCAATTCAGTTTTCTGCCAATTTTCACTTCACTGGTAGAAGCAGGATTTTCCTTGTGATGACTGCTGTTCTACTAACTAATTGCTGTAAATTGAGGCTTCTTAATTTGGCCCCTAGGACTCTTTAACTTCTTCAAATATTTATAAAACCTTTTAATGAAATTCACTACCTCATACTTTGTGCATGAAAGCTGAGAGCATACGGTTAAGGCTGTACACCTGTTACAAAGCTTAGTGTTGAGCATGACAACTGTTGTTCACACAGTATATTAGAAATCTGTGAGGTATGTTTTTCTTAGTATTAATAAAAGCATGCCAGCTTCTTCCTTTGTTCCTCTACTCCATGATTAGGTACTCTTACATGTCTGCAACACAACTGTGACTTAAGCAGGTTCATTTCCTAAGCTCTACTTCAGTTTCCAAGATTGTCTTGTGAGAGAGAGGAAACCTACAGAACATGGGGAAGGAGCAGTTAAGCATATTTCTGTATGCCTAATATCTGTTATCAGATAGGCTAGTCAATCAGACTATTGGAGAAGTTTTCAATCTGTACTGGATCATGTACTTTAATAAAAATGTAGAAGCCTAAATTTAGTTCGTTTAATGCCATAATTAGGCTCCAGCATAATTGACCTACTTTTCAAAAGTGATGAGAAATGAGCCCATGAAAAAAAAAATCAGGCTGATTTTTAGGAGCCTCAAAGTTAAGCTCCTGTTCTTGAAATTCTTATTTATGGGCATCAAGAGAAAGGGCCAGAGAAATGCCAATAAACAAATGCCACTGGAAGAAGCCTTTTTTCTTTTTTTAAATTTGAGTATGTTGAGCTGTTCCATTGGAAATTAATTTTTTGAGGTAGAAGGGAACACACTCATGCTTGCTGGTCCATCTATATAATTACACACTTAAAAGGATATTACTCATTTGGGCAACTGAATTACACAGATAGTCAGTTGTAGTGAACTCCCAAAGCAGAACACAGGATACTTAGGGTAGCTATTGGGATCATTGTAGTGACCATACAAGATAAAAAAAATCAACAAATACTTCATGCAACATTTTCAGCATGACATGGAACATCCCGAAGAGGATATGTGAAGAGCATCCATCTGACACTACAATGTAACATGAGAAACTTTCAATCTTGCATACGATGCCTGGGGTGAAGGTTTAGAATTTTAGGGCATTAGCTGGCCAATGAGTTTTAATAATAATGGTTCTAATTTAGGACTCTCAGGGCCTAATTCATCTAAGGCTTAAGCATGAACAACTCTTGCTGCTAATGAAGGTGAAATCCTAGCTCTAATGAAGTCAGTGGGATTTTTGCCATGAATTTCAATGGAGTCAGGATTTCATCCTTAGACACTGAATTAAATGGGCTTGAGAGCAGGCACAAGCATAGTTGTAGCAGTGAAACAACATAAAACTTGGCATCTGTGGAAAAAGCCCCATTCAAGATCAAGGTAACAGGTGCTCATCTTAAGAACTCCAAATACCACTTACCTGAGCATAGATGTAAGTCTAAGGAAGGTACAGTCTGTATGGCAAAGGTGTTTTACCGAAGTAATGACTGCATGCTCTGCATCTTTATTTATTGTTTAGTTTTGTATTTATACATTTTAGCATATATTTCATGTTTGTGGAGAACAAGGTAATTTTATATCTATGTATACATAAACACACATGAATCAACTATAACATAACCTTATAATCACCTTTATGTAGTGCTTTTCATGAGTAGATTTTAAAGAACTTTACAAAGGATAGAAGTAACCTTATTCCCATTGTTGAGATGAGGGCCGAGAGAGGTAGAGAGAGTTGGGTGGGATCACTGAGTAGTCACAGCTGGAGATAAAACCCAGATCTCCTGAGTCCCAGGCCAGTACTCCATTTACCAAATCACACTGACCTTTAACAAGCGTTATTAGTTCTCTTTTGCTCCTGGTGTCTTTTAGTCACGTCTACATAGCTCAACTTGAACTTAGATTTTAAACTTCTTGGGGCATGTGTTTGAACAATACCTAGCCCAAGGGAGTTCTGGCCTTTAGATAGTACTGCAAGGCATAGTAACACATGCAAATTTTACAATTTTTATTATTCTCTTTTTTTTCTGAATAAAATTATTAACAATAATAGCGGTTCTGTGTAGGTAAAATGCATAAACATCACAGGATACATTTTCAAACCAACATCTGTACAGACCAAGTTAATCCTTTTTTAAATTTTTGTCTCCTGTGTTCTGTTTTTCTGCATTTCTATTAACTTTTACAAATAAATTAGAATAGCTGAATTTAAAGATCCCACGGCCCTTTTTGGAAAGAAAAGGGAATAATATTGGTGTCCTGGCCAAACATTTCTCTCTCAATAAAAGCAAGTCTTAGTGTTTTAAAAGCTTTGAGGAAGCTATTGTAGGACCAGTAATGGCCATTGTGTTTTCACTACAGAGTGAAAATTCTCTTCTCAGTTACACCATAATGCAATGACATTGCACCAGTCTGGGGCAGGGAGGAACTGAATTCATCCCAAAGCCTTTTTAAAGCACCCCTTCCTCTCTTTGCAAAACCTGCAGCCTGAAATGGAGGATTTTTACTTTATCTTACTATGCCCCCTGCAATGACGGAAAAAAAAGATAATCAGTAGCACAGGTTCTCAAGTTTATTTAAAGGACTGTAGCTTGATATGTGAAAGGGAGCATACCATTTGAGAAAGGAATGGAATAAATAGAAGTCAGGAAAAATAGAAGTGGACCAGTGTTTCAAAGGGTATATCTCTGCTACAAGCAGTTGCCACTTTAACTTCAGCAGCAGAGTGATGGACCCAGTGCCACAGATAGCTCTGCCAGCAGAAGGAATTTTCTGCTGCCAATGTTATTCCAGTTCTCCCAAATAGCAGAAAGTCTGCTGTCAGAAGCCATCTGGCAACAGGGCATCCATATCCAGAGTTTTGCCATCAGTTTTGCTGGCTCTGAGACAACCTTTCTACACATCTACCTGGACATTTTTCTTCCTAAATAACTTCACAGTGGGTAAGTCTACATGAGATGATTTACTGCCTAGTAGATTAACCTACTGAGTAGTAAAGTGTCACTGTGTAACCATGTGCAGTAGATACTGCACAGTAGATTAGTTGTCTATTACCGACTGCGCAGTTTTCTATTACCTGTAAATACAGGTAGTAGATTTACCATGCAGTAGGTACTGTTCAGTAACGCACAGTTACATAGCTGACCAGGAGCAAATTCCTCCCAGTCAGACCAGGGAACAGGGGACAGGAGACCTCTCTCTTCAGCTGGGAAGCTGCCTGCTTCCCAGCTCTCCCCTGACCCAGGCAGGTGCTGGCTGCCAGGACTGGCTCTGATTGCAGAACCAGGATAGGGACCATATCACCTGCCCCCTGCAGTAGGCAGCTCCTAGCCTTTGGCTCCAAGATTGGAGCCAGGGCTGTAATGTTGCCCCCTCCCCCAGGCAGCTGCCTGCTGCTGGGACTGGTTTCAATCCCAGAGCTGCTGGGGGCAGAGGCAAATTTGCAGCTCCAGCTCTGATCTCAGAGCTAGGGGCCAAGAGCTGCCTGCCGTGGGAGTAGGGAACATTTTCCCTGCCCTGGCTCCACGATCAGAGTGGGAGCAGTAGGCAGCTGTCTAGGGCAGGGGTTGGGGTGGGATGCAGCTGCCCTGGAGCCCAGGCATGACCCTGAAACCCCGTCAGCCTAGGGCTGACACCCAGGAGATCCTAGACCTCCCCCCGGCTGCCATATAGTAGCAGAGCAGGGCAGGAGTATCCCTGCCCTGAACTGGTCCCGTGTGCTCAGGGAAATCTTCCTGCACAGTATTTTACAGTGCAGTAAGCTTTCTGAGCATTAATTACTTGTGTAGACAAGCCCAATGTAGGTAAGAGCTAAGACTCTGGCAACGCTGCAGCTGAATGTCACTGAGGGTTGACTTTGTCTAGCTCACAGCTACCCATAAAGAATTAGCTGTACTGTCAAAGCAATTTAGGAGTCTTCCCCCAAAGAAACTTTCTGGGATGTTATGCATCTAAGGCAGGCAGAAAAACTGCACTGAAGTTATAGCATTTCTACTGCATTGCACTGCCAATCCAGAGCATGAGCCAAAGACTACTCTAGCCAACAAGGATGCCTTTCAGAGATTTTTATATGGGTGTTGGATCAGGCTCAGTGTGAATTTGCAACATTGCTATCACTACTTCCCCCACTCACATTTAGTTTCAACTTGCAGCATTATCAACTCTTGTGATGTGACTGCAAATCTCTTGATGTTATTTATTAATGCCCCATCTCCTGGAGTCTTGTGGTTATTGGAGAACATCAGCCTTTGTAAAAAAAACAGTTCTAGCATCCATCACTTCAGAGAAAAACGTGAAAGTGTGAACTTTCAAGGCACAAGAAATGCCAGGAGGCAAATAAAGAGAACCTCCAAATCTCTGTCCTTAGGGTTTTAACTTGATTTTTTTGGATATTCAGGGCGAGCAGTTCAGCATATTGCTCTCTGCATAAAGCATATTTATTCACCTCAGGATGCACTTGTGCTATGCCCATTGATATACTCTTGGAAAGCTTGGTCACATTTGCTATATTTGTGGATTTAGCTCTTGATTAGAAAAGGCAAATGTGCATGATTTTCAACCAGTGATTTTCTTTCCACATCCCCAAAATTATGCCGTATAATTATTGTTTAAATGGCTTCTACTGGTAGGTCCCTCACTTCCCTAAGAGGCACAGAAATCAACACTCACATCCTTTTGGTAACTCCCTTATAGGAATAGCAACATTTTGACAGCCTCAGGTAATATATGGGAAAGGCAGTTATAAGATGAATGGATAGTTTCTTAGCTCTGCCCAACATTTCATGAATGTGCTGCAATGTATACTTTATTCTTTTCTAATTGGTGTCAAATATCTTGTGGTTCCTAGCAAAGAAATGGAAAAGGGCTTTTTAAAATATGAATTAAAATATATATTCACCTCATATCAACAACCTTGGCTGGGGCAGTTGTGGAAAGTAATGACTGGCTGGGGTTAATGGCCCACAGCTCAGCTGAGATCCATCAATTCCTGCCAGATGACCACCCATACTCACTAAATACTACATGCCTTTATCTAAATTGCTTAATTTTTTTTTGATGACTGGGATTGAAGGACATGGAATGTATACACTGCTCTAGTCAGTGACTCTGAGCCTGGGTTTAACTGCATCTATAGATTTGTCTGGTTTCTTTAAAAAAACCCAAACCAAACTAGTGTTGATCAGTTAAGCCTATCAATATATTATATTAGAGGGATCCTGAAGTATTTTCTTTGATAGCTCTGGTAACAGTGAATATAAGGCACTAAAGAACTGCATACATAGCTGTGCTGGAATTTTTCTTCCATAAGCATTTGTCCAGAAGGACCATCTTTTGAAGCAGACCTCTGCAAATATATCAGTAACATTTGAAATAGCTTAGACTCAAATAATATGCTTACACAGTTCTTACTGGTGTGTATGGAGGTGACTGCTTATACAAATACCACTTTGCCTGCCCAGAGATAGGTTTTCTGTGAAGAAATGGAGATACTCCTAAGTTCAGCAGTTCTATTGCTTGAAACTAGAGAATGAACATAGTACTGTGTTTTTCTCCTCTGTGATACAATCATTTTGAAAGATGTGCAGTACTCAGTGAATTAGGCTGTTGTAAAATGTTATTTCTCATGTGATCCAATGGCCTGTTCTTTAGACGCTTCAATCAAGCAGTTACACAGTGCATGGAACTGCACTATGAATTGCAGAAAAATATACCATATATTGAAGCATGAGTTAGTCATGCAGTCCAGGATATTCAGCTGGACATACCAATGTGTATTGGCTGTGTGCACTAGCTTCCTAGGAGAACAGTTTAGTGCAAGAGTAATGATGCATAGAGCAGACTCAAATGTACCAAGGAGAGTGGGAAGGATCCATCACCCCTAAACTGAAGCCTTGGGTGGGCAACTAAAGAAACAGTCAGCACCAGCTGAACAATGAGTTGAGGGGCATCAAGTAAAGAACCCTTTTCTCAGCCCTTGCTGTCCTGCCCCCCAATGAA
This sequence comes from Gavialis gangeticus, assembly GCF_001723915.1. Taxonomy (NCBI): domain Eukaryota; kingdom Metazoa; phylum Chordata; order Crocodylia; family Gavialidae; genus Gavialis; species Gavialis gangeticus. Next base: position 37,366,865 of record NW_017728998.1, read on the forward strand.
TTTATAGACTGCCACAAGATCCCCTCTCAGCCATCATGGGAGCATGATGATGAGGGTTAGACACACCATACACCTGATTCTCCTGTCATTTATGGACATGTAACTTTGGAGCAACTTTACTGAAGCTACTGATGTTAAACTGGCATGTGGGGAGAGTCAGTATCATTATATTTGTACACAAATACCACTACTGTACATAAAGTTGCTTGTGCCTATGAAGTCTTGTTTGACAGTAGTGTAACACCACTGATTCAACAGGTATCAGAAGAGTTGGAATTGGGCTTCTTTTCTCTAAAAGCTCTCTCTCTAGAGCTATGGTGGCAATGCAAATGGGGAGACTAGAAGATAGTAGGTAAGAACAAGGAAAAGGAATCAAGAAACAGACCATGAAAGGACAGAGATTAGTTTAGATTTTGTCCCCATTAACCTACATTCTGTTGCATTTCCCTGTCAAAAAGGGGAGATGAAAGCAGGAAATTTCACTTTATCTTGGGTCGGTAGTTGTCTTGAGGCTGAATGCAGCCCTGGGGTAGAAGCATGTGAATCTCCCTCTCCCTACCATTAAGCTATTCTGTATGGCGGGGGGAGGGAGGGGGAGCCTTGCTCCTTTTTTCATGTGAAATATGCAAAAACT
>NW_017728998.1:37367509-37370474 GCF_001723915.1 Gavialis gangeticus
GAGCCTTGCTCCTTTTTTCATGTGAAATATGCAAAAACTACAAGGAAACTGAGCTGCTTATATTTTTCCAGATTGCCTTAGGGTTTCCTGGAATTTTTGCTACTGTACATTTATTTAAAGTAACCTTATATGTTTAAGAACATGCTGATCTTTGGTTGCTACTGATTTGTAGTGGTGTAAGCAAAATCAGAATCAACCCTGAGAATTTCTTTTGCTTGGAGTCATTTTTGCACTGTCAAATAATCCTCTCCCCCCCACCCCTGCAGGTTGACCTTGCTAGTATCTGGTGACTGTATGGTAAATGGCAACACATGTAGTCCTAGCCAGGGAGAAAGTTATGATCCAGACTGATATAAGCATTGTGATCTACTGTCAATCTTCTCAAAGATCACAGAGCAATCTGTTTCTAAATTAAGGTGGATATATAATAAATACTTTGTTTTTCTTGACTGCTATTGTATTTTTCCTGGCATTAAGCAGAGACTGTTCCTGCTTTGTGGCTTTGTCTCTGCCAATTATGAACTAAAATAACATCATCTGATGCAGTGTCGCAAGCCAAAACCTCTTTTGCTTCTTCACAGCTACATTGTTAATAAATATTAAGTAGCTGTAATGACTCATTAATGCAACTTCAATACCTCTTTGCAACCCTAATGTCAACCAGTTACTGAACAAATAAAGAAATAAGGGCTCAGTCTCTGTGCCTTACTCTTGCAAGTAGTTCATTAACTTTAGTGGAACTACGCACTTAATTGAGGACAGTGTGTATACAACCTTGGAAAGACTCCTCATATTCTCTGTTGTCCATCATGTATAAATCTGCTGTATAACCATCATCATTATATAACTTAAATAAAAATGCTAATGCTAATGCTACTTAGGACATTATGTATTACCTAAAATTGATTTAATCATCCAACCAAGTGAGTACACAACAAATGGAATTCATTAACATTTTTGTTGGCTTTCTCAGTTTCACAATAAACATATTTTTGTTTGTATAACGTGTCTATCGTGAAAATATTTCCAGGAAAAATAAATGCTTCAAATGGACAGCTTTTTGTAGATCATTCACTGCATTTTCTCTTAGATGTAATTTATATCACTATTATTTGTTATAACTGGTAAAATACTAAAAGCTTTTTAAAAAAGCTAAAATGATTTACTTTTTTATTGTCTAGACTTTATGTAAGCCATTGTTAATTAATACTGCCCTTCTTGATGGCTTTGCAGAAAGCATAATTCAAACAAACCAATTATAAATGATTTTTCAATGTAAACTTTAACAATGTAGCCTAAGGGCTTGCTGAAAATAAAAGTACAATTTAGAAAACATAAGTTTTAACTAAGGTCAGAGATATATCAGGCAATGATGGATGTAGATGTAAAAGCATCTGACATTGGAATGACAACCTTTCCTTGAAGACTAAACAAAATGCTAGTGGCAGTGATAAATAGATACAAAAAAATATACATCACTAAAAGAGTCAGAAGGGGTTTCTTTTTGAGGTTTTGCCAACCAAAATGCAACTCTACTAAAAAAGCAACTACTACTGCCAAGTGATCTTTGTACTCATTTTGACAGCAAGGCCTTAAAGAAGTCAAATAACATCCCACAGTTGCACATGGTCTTGGTTTTCTGATAGAATCTGCAACTTTTTTCTTTTTTTCTCCTTTCAGTGTTTTACTAGAGCAACTAAAACACAAGCTGTTGCAGTCCTGGTGAAGCTGTCCCTGCTGGACAATTACCAGGCTTCTGCACTTGAGCTGTATGCCCTAGGACCATGCCCTATACACTTCCTTTGGTTCTCACAGTATGCAGCACTAACCTCTCCGATGCACCTCTTGGGCAGAGTTTCCTGCCTATTTCACCCTTTACAGAAATGGGACCTCACATTGTAGCTCACTTGGGCCCCCAACCTAGACTAACATCCAGGCTTCCCAGTAGCTTAAGAACAACTTTTATTGAGTTTCAAGAATTTCATTCTCATTTTACAGTTTAACTCTCCAGGGACACACAACAGCAGAAACCAGTAGTCTCACAGGTTTTGAAAGACTCACTCACTCTTACTACAGAGAGCATAAGAGATACGCAGTCCTAAACAAAACCATGACAAAACCTGTAGGCATTTCCCTGTCCTCAGTCTCTTAATCACTCAATTGTTCTATAGGCTTAGATCAGAGTACTTCAAGGAGTTCCCTCCTGCATAACAGTCTCCTCTGAATCCTGGAGTTTCATTTTTGTAGTTAGCCTCCTTCTTCATCAGCTGGTGTCACAGTTGAAAAGGAGTCCATTATTATGAAACCATGTCTCTCTCTTCTTCTCTCCTACCCAGGTTTCCTTTGTCTTAGTGAGCCCCTTCAAGTTTTTAAGACCTAGCTCTGACATCTGATCTCTTTGTTCATTACTGCAGACTCTATTACTTAGCAGGGAGAGATGTTTTATCTATGATGCACTTTTACTCTGTTTCTTTTACCCCCTTCTCCCTTACTCCCCTCTAAAAACTGTACAGGTATTGGTAGTCTTTGATGATTATCCAGTTAATAGACATAGGTAGCTGTGTTAGTCTGAAGTCAACTAGAAGGCAGGGTAGATTTTCACCTTATAGATTAACCCAGGTAGAGTTTTTGTGCGTGTGTGTGCATGTATGTGTGTATCACAAACTTTTGTGAGCTGTGGCTCACCTCATCAGATGCTGTGACGTCTGCATTTGGTTAGTCCATAAGGTGCAAATCTAACCTGCCTTCTAGACATGCCAGTGCTACTCTTCTTTCCCCATAGGACCAAGGAGCATGAGGACTGAAAACAGTTAGTTCTATATAATAAAGACAATCAAGAAGTGTTCAAAAGCTATCAGTTCCTCCAGTTATCATGTGAGTCCTAGGTCACTAGTCCTAAGTCAATAGTATCTCAAATAAAACCCAGTAAGTTTCATAGTTTCATAGTTTCTAGGGTCGGAAGGGA
>NW_017728998.1:37370485-37391825 GCF_001723915.1 Gavialis gangeticus
TAATCTGGGAAGCTAGTCCCAGTTCCATCTCTGCCTTGGTAAGGAATTCATTTCCAGGTAAGCAGAGTTAGGATTCACTTATTCTACAGTATATCCTCGCTTACAGCAAAATAGTCACTACCATAATGATTTATTACTACATACATTCTAGCTACTAGACACAATGAGCAAATTGGTGCTTGCATAGCACATTACACACAAATACAATACATGCACCAAGTAGCTTGGTCAACACCCAAGAGAATCTATTATGATGAACCAATCAGAGACTGTGTCAACAAAGATGACCTCAAACAAAATCTGAATGAATTCGGGTATTTGAATGCCTTTGTGATGAATGGCTCTCTACGGAGATTCAGAGAACTGCCAACTGCATTTGTCCTTCATCTACAACAGGGCTGGCCAAGTTCTGAGAATCCATGGTGGCATATTGCCCTGCCCCAACACCCGATGTGGCTACAAGCTACACTGGCACCCCTGCACTCCATCATTTATCATGGGCCCCTCCTGCCATACTACATGGATTCCACCCCACACAGGGTCTCCGAGTTCCCCGGATTCCTCAGCTGTGTGGGCTCCATGGGATGTCCCCGGGGTGAGGGCAGGCAGGAGAAGGTGGAGGGGGAGCCCAAAGACTGGCAGCAACAGCAGGAGAAAGGAAGGAGCAGCCCCTGGACCAGGAGCCTGGAGACTGTAAGTGGCCTGCAGGCTTCCACTTGGACAACAGCAGTCAGAACTCTAGCCTTAGTACACAGTCCTAACCTTGACTGAAGCCTGCAGTTGCTACTATAATAGAAACAAATAGTTTAGCAAGATTAGTAATATTTGTAACTTCTGCTACTATAACTATTTTTAACTCTGCCCCGAAAATGATATGGTTCCAGTTAGGAGGTCTGCCCCATTAATTACATGAATGGGATTAACAGTCATATTTTTTCTTCTTATGAACTCTTCTTTAAATAGTTATTTAAAACCCAGCTCTGTGTTGGAGTACTGTGTGATGCAGAAAGAGGGTAAGTCAGCAGCCTGGTATGTAGGTCCAGTACTAGCACTCACAATGAAAAACAATAAATGATAAACACATGCAAGTAGAAGCCTTCTTTAATAATACCCCCTGCTTGTTTGATTAGTAGTCTTAATGATTCTTGTTTATGAGATCTAACTCTGTTGCTGTAAAGGAATGATAATTTATGATGTCACAAGAGATTATGACATTGTTTGGTAAACTAGAGGTGGGAAGTGAAAGAGGAAGAGTATACTCTGAGTCAGAGCATCTTCTCTTGAAATACATGAAGTCAAAAAGCCCCTGTAAAGATAAGAAACATGGGATTTGATATTATTCTGTGCTAGATGTAAATAACCAAACAACAACATATGACACCAAATCAAGACAGATTAAATAGAAAGAATCATGTATGTTTCTAGTTACAAAATAAACCAATTTAGTATATATTAGTAGCTGATGTACTCATCTTCTGGTTTGTAGCTGTCATTCCTATTTGGCTATTTAATTCATAGTTGCACCTTGCTATAAACGGTGAGCTCTGCATTTTGTGGTGCTACCTACCTAATGTAAACATGACCTTAGATTATGCCAAAACACGTTGAGTTGTAACATGTTCTGCAGGTTAACAAGCTATAGTACACTCTGGAACCATATGAATAGTATCACAGATGGAAAAGAAAGAAAGACAAAATCTCTTATAGATCAAGTATACATATCATACAGCAAAGGTCTTTCTCTGCATAGAAAGGGCTTTCTTAAGCACTGTGTCCAGACTGAAACTCTCTGAAAATAGGAAAAGAATCAGGCCTTGTTTCATTTAAAGGGTTTCTATTGACCCCAACACACTCACAAGAGGCTAACAGCTTCTGGAGCAACCACTGGAAATGGCTTAACCTCTTCCCAACCAAAAGAGAAGTTGCTGCACAACCACCTTGCTTCCCTGCTTTCCTTGGATGTTTCAGCAAGAGTGGGCATCAGAGGTAGCTTCCGTCAGTTGACCCAGCATTGGTCTGGCTTTTCCTACTCCTCTTTTCAGCTGTAGGAGGAAGCAGAAGTGATAATCTCTTTAGAATCAACACTTAACACCTGTCTGTCACGTGATACTTGCTGCATTCTGAAGTGATTAGCGCAGTGAGACTCACAGTGCAAACTTACCATACGGGAAGTGAAATTGAGGGGTAGTCTGTTAAAATGTACTCAAACAATGGAACGTCTATCCACTTTCATCACAACTAGAGTTACAAGTATTAGAATTCATTATGGGTCCTGATTGGATCTGGCCCTAAAAGCAAGATCTGGTATCAGTCATCATCATTTCATTAGTGAGAGCCAACTAAGATTTAGTATTTTATAACTGGTGATCCCTAGTAGGCAGAGAACTGTACTGTACTGCCACTGAGAAACCTCAGTTTCTATTTCCAAACGTTGACCTTCTAGGAATCCCTAGCCAAGTCACATTGTCTGTTTGTGGCTCAGTTACTCTTCTGTGTATAGTGTTTTGAGATCTACTGCTATAAGAAACCCTGAAATTTTATTAGACTATACAGAATTCATAGTTGCCAGTTAAAAAGATGTAAGTAATCTAAGTACAGACAGTTCAGAATTGTTTATAATATATTTGGTTTGTCTGCTTATTTTTGCATGTGGTAATCTAGGGACATTTGAATAGGACATTTCCTTTTCAGGTATTATTTATGTTTGAAATGATGAAAATTCCTTCCTTCAAAGATGAAGTGAGAGAGGAAGTGAGACAAAATAACAGCTTTTCTTCCATGCAGTGGGGATTTTAGGTGTCAAAATTACATTCAACAAAACCATATATCTACTTAAAATATATCTTTTTTTCTTGGGGACAATCATTTTATTTTTCAAATAACAGAAATAGCCTCCTTTGGAAGCAGAGTATTTTTTCTGGATTGAACATCTTTTCTATTAAAAAGGGTAATGTTATATAACAATTATTCCCTCCAAATCTCATCTATGATTGCTTGAGATGGGAAACTGGCTTAGATAAAAGGCCCCTTTGCTTCTGCCTGTCTGAACATTTATCCCTTTTTTACACTAATATTTAAACAAGAAAAAATATTTCTGGTTTCCAGATAGGTTTGGAAGTGTCACAATACAAAATAACACAAGAAAAATTAGCTCCTTTGCTTCCAAGGTTCAGTCATTGTCCACTGTCCCACCTCCCAAGGGCCTCACACTGTTTCCATGGCCTTTCTCAAAGGCCATTTCTTCATTACGGAGTTAGCTCACATAATTGCTCCTAACTCCTCTTTCATCCACACAATAAAACCTTAGGTTAGCAGGTACTGTGAGGGCATAGATTTGAGCTGAGGTTTTACCTCAGGCTGGGCCAGCCATTTTGGCAGTGAGCAAGCAGTCTAATTAAGTGTGTGTAGTATTAGTTCTCTAATTCTATCCATCAATTCTACTTGGCCTGTACCATTTTGTCTATGACTTTTTTCTTACATATTTTTTCATATTCACTGGTTCACTGTTTTAACCCCATTTTTGTCTGCTTTATGTACACAACACATCCAAAACGTCTGAACAGAGATGCCGTGCAAGCAACTGTCTTTAGTAATCACTTGCAGATTTGTAGACCAAATTTCCTTGTGACAGTCTCATTACAATTAATCAAGTTTGCTCCGCACATAAGCTAAGGTGAACTGCGCTGTGCACTACTGTGTCAGGCAAAAACAGTGCTTATATGCTACTGTGCAGTGGTATTAGGCTACTGTGCAGTAAGCATCACTAAAAACCCATGCACTGGCAGTACTGCTCAGTAGCGCAAGTTACTGTGCATTGAATTAGTACTTGGTTAACCATGTTAACCATTAACTATGTCACATTAATGAATGTGTAGACATGCCCAGAATGTACCACCAGAAGTTCATCTGAGCACATTACCTTGTGTATTACAATCATGGATGCAGTTACACAGGTCTCCAAAGACAGGCCTTTTCACTAAGAACTCTCCACCTAAACTAACTTGACAGTGAAGGCATATCTGCAGGCAACCACCTACTTACTTTTTTAGGTAAGCTGCTGTCCTAATACCTTGGTGTTTGTGTAGGGGGAAAACTTGATGTTAGCATTCTCTCATGCTATTTCAGTCTCCACAAAGGCATTTTCTTAGAAGCTAGATGACTTCTTTACCTTTGATATTCTGGGTACTTTTAGCTAGAGCTGCAAATCCATAATTTCAAAATCTAGCCATTGGATCGAAGAGCATTTTAAGGTTAGTGGAAAGAAAACAGCAGAATACTTTAGGTCCTACTGTAATGGGGTATAGGGCAATGGCATTCTTAGTACATGCCTCCATAGTTGAGATAAAGGCTGTGGGGAGGGGAGGGGCAGGGACTTTAGGCATACCTATACTTCAAGAACAAAGAAAAATGAATGGGATTCAGTTAGTCATCTCCTGAAGATGCCAAAGTAGGGGCTTGCATGATTGTCAAAACAGTCTTCCCATCCTGACCAGAGACACATTTTTGGGGTGCTTTTTGTGTTTCAGTAATAGAGAGTTCTATGGAAAGGGAAGAACATTATTTGGGATAATAGACGGTTGCAAAATTTGCAAAGATGGGCTTGTACAGGCTTGTATGCTGAATACACAATCTGAACCATTGGGAAGTGTGCCCATTTCTAATAACTGTTATTTGTTTTTATGTGGCAGTCATTGTGCTTTGCAAAGAAAGAGTCACAGAAATAATTTGTTAAGGGAGTGAGGTTTTTGGCACAGATTCCTTCTCTCAAGTCGCTGTGACATTCATATATAAGAAAAATTGATTTGGCATCTAGACAGGATTTCAGCATGCTCATGGTTATGGAAATCAGTTATGGGCATGGAGGAAACCTGTATATTGATTAATTAACTGACTTGATGACTTGTTCATACTTTAATATTTTCATGACCTTTTACCCAAAATAAAAATGTCAATAACTACCACTTGACTGTGCTGCAGCACCACCTAAAATGGTAAGAAAAAAGGAATTTCCTATTATATAATAATTATTACTTTCATACGTGATTTGCTTTCTTAAAGAAAAAAAATGTCTGCCACTGTGGAAAGTACCAAAAAAGTCTAATTCTCTGAATTCCTGTAAGTTTTTAGGGTTACATGGAAGGAAAAAGAAGAAAACTTCCCCAGGTAAATCTCAGAAGAAATTTAAAGTAGATAGGAGAAAGAGATCTTTATGCTGGACCTTTGGCTAAAACACCAAAATAGCTGCACTACAGAAATGGGAGACTGAGATCTGGCACAAGGGTACACACACTTTTTCATAACATGGAGCACATCTAAAAAAAAATCTCTTGTCTCCTTCCCATATGTGATTATGAGACCATTTCTCATCCCATTTTCAAGCTTGCAGACAACCTCTGAAACATCATTCCCATTTACACCTGTGAGAGATTCCACTACAACTCTACAGAAGTCAATGAACTAGTTCAGGGGAGCTGCTCTGAATTTATAATGGTGAAATGAACTAGGATTTTGCCCATAAATAAATCATTCCATAAATGTTGGAAAACTAAAGAAAAAAAGAGCTTGAAAACATACATTTTTTCAGCTATACAGGTCAGAAGAGAGGCAATATAGAGATCGGCTTTTTAGATCCTGGTTCTATAGTCTGTGCCAGAGAGAGAGAGTGACTAAGAGGGAGCGAGAGACTGTGCACATGCACCTTGCATTAAAATCAGTTAGTTTCCACACAACCACGTGTCTGAGAGGAATTTTCAGGATTGGAACTTTAGATTATAAACTATTTGGGGTAAGATTTGAAATGCCTTCTGTGACTGAACATCACCTTGTGCACTGGAAGTTCCAAGAACAACCACAGTAGAAGTGTAAAACACCAATAGTAACTGAAGGACTAGGTAGTACACTGCTACGTTCAGGAGAAGGCTTAGCCATTCAGGGATTTCTGCAGCACTAAACATAATGGCTCCTGAAAATGTGGCTAATGAATTGTCTTTAATATAACTTGAAAGTGGCTTTTGGTTCCTTCAACTGCTATTTTAAGAATCTGCACTTTTATAAATTAATTGGCTGGTGAATTGTATAATTAATACAGTTTAATTGTTATGCTCTGAAGTGCTCGGCAGAGAACTAAAATATGGGCTTCCAAAAATAACAGATAAGAGCATTGGCACCTTGGTTAAGGCTGCCTTAAGCACCTTACACAACCTCCGACTGCCCTTCTTTTATACATTTCGGGAGAAGAGGGCATGTTTATTTTTCTGCTTACTCTATTCCCCTTTGTGCTTGTTCATTTGCTAGGCGCATAAAGGAGAGGAGGTCACTTGTGCACGAGGGATAAAGAGGTATTATGAATTCCAAAGTGTTTGCTTTATTGGGGAAAGCACATGGAGCAAGAAAGCCCAAGAACATAATGTGTGAATTTTTAATGAATGCTGTGCAAAGCATTTGTGAGATTTTTTTTCTACCTGTAGCAGCTTTATTCATTTGGGAGAGTACAAGATATTCTTTAGTAGTATGCTGGCTGCTGTTTAGGTTTAATAAATTAAATCCTTTATATCAATGTAATATTCTTTAGACAAGCACTTCCAAGACAGATTAGAAATGAACTTAAGGGGATTAAAAGCTTCTCTTGCTAAAAACAATGTTTCAGATGGGAAATCCACTTATTTATGTCAATTTCAGTGGAATACATTTGTCTTTAATACGTTGCTACTGCTAAAGAAAGCTATGCTTTCCCTATGACTACAGCCTTTCTGGCTCTGCTTTACATATGCAGTAATGTTTATTTTCTTTAGTACAGTAAGTCACTCTGGGAAAGACTGATGGCTTCCATAAAACTGTGAGCAACCATTTTCTTTCTTACTTAGAGAAAACAAAAGGTTTAATGGGTCTGGTATTTTAAATATTATCAATTGCATTGTAAATGAGGAATCTGAGAAAAGTAACATATGAAATACAAAGAAAAATCCTCTACCATTTTTTCTACTTTATTACAGGCTGAAATCACCTATAGGACAAAAACTTACTCTCTGTGAAATCCTAAAGAAAAATAATGTCATAGAGAGAAAAAAAAAACTGAGATTAAAATTTCAGAGGAATATTAGGTAGATGAAATAAGGCTCTTTCTACTGGAAATTGGTTAAAACACCAGAGTTGCCCATTTTACAAAAATGGAAGTAAGTTACACTTAGTAAAGGGGTCTACAAACACAAAGCACTTCTTAATGATGAGATGATGTTTCCTCTCCCACACACAAGCAGAAACTCTCTTTCTCTTCCAACCTGGGATCACCCAAACCATTTCTCTTTTTATTCACAGCTCCTCAGACCATCTCTTCTCTTGTTTATTGTACAATTACAGAACTGCTTTCATGGAAGAGTAATATTAGTAATATAGCATTGTTTATTTTAATGCAATTAAGTAAATGTTGAAGGCCAGTCAGAAGACAGAGTCATGCTTTGGAACAACTTGTTCAGAATCTGTTGTATGCTAACCTCTTATTTAAACTACATATCCAAGCAGTAAATAGAAGCCTGTGGTGTAAAATGTCTATGTATAGACAGTACTTATTTCTTAAAGCCAACAACTCCCATGCACTTTAACACTATCCAATTAAGTGAGCTAGGGCAGTCCCATACTTAGACTTGAATGAATAATAAGAAAAGCTATCTGAATATTAAGTCAGTTTTAAAAAACATATTGCAGTCTAATAGAGGTTAAAGCCCTGTCATTTTCTCTCTCTTGAACTAGTTAAGCACTCAAACTTTACAAGCATGAAAGTTTGAATCATCTACTCAGAGCAACTGTCACTGGTTGCAAAAAATCATTTTGGCAGATTGCTTGGTGTGATGACCATGGCCACAAGTAGGAGAGAACCTCATGGAAGAAGGGATACACTTTTTAACCAGGTGGACCCAATTTCCTCTTTGTTTGGTTCCAGACTGAGAAAAATATGGACCACTAATTCCCTTTTCTTTTATGTTATTACCCAACTGTGGAAGCCTAGTTTCAAGAGAAAACAAATGAACAAATAAGAAGCAAAGTGAAAGAAATTTGTCTTACCTTAACACTGAATAGGAGAACAGACCACAGAGCCATCTTGGTCACCTGGAAGCCTGGAGGAAGGAGGGCATTCCTGTGAATCTCCAAGCATTCTGGGAAGGGGAGGAGTATAGAACTTTTGATTAAGGTCTTCTCTTTCCTTCATTGCTTGGGAGAAGGGGAGAGAAGAGGGTTATCTGACTTGTGCGGATACATAGATAAGGGTGGGGTCCAATAAAAATAAAGAGGTAAAAAACATTAAATAATTTAACTGGAAATTATTTGCTCCAGTCTATTTACTGCTATTTACATGTGAGGTCCATTAATTACACCACAGGTCACTTCTATAACAAACATACATTTCTACATAAGAAGCTGTAAACATTTTGATGATTGTGTCAGATCACTGAGAGGGAAAGAGTCCAATCTTGGTGTACATAAGGTTTGTCTCAGAAATTCTGTAATTGACTTCTAGCTGTGTCTTGTCAATTTAGGTGAAAAAACAAGACCCCAAACTAACCCTGTCCCAACCCCCACCTTTAATTATTTAAGGCAGTTTCAAAATAATTCCTAGTCTATCATCCTATAAGACTTAAGTATAGCTCACTTTCCCAGTTACTCAGTTAAAGCCAGATAATTTAGTTTATTATTTTTGGGCCATTTTTAATATATAGGATCTCCTATCTAGTTTTCATCATGGTGTTAAAATGCTCTTGTTTGTCTCTTCCTATTTCCAGAATTTACTTCTCAGATTGAATCTTAGGGCATCTGAAAATGTAGGGTATACATTTTCAAAGCACAGCTTAGGGATTTAGCTGCATGTTATTCAAAAGGACTATACAGCTAAACCTAAACTTTGAACACATACTTCTAACATTTTAGAGAGAGGTGCGAATATACAGAAATCAAATCCAACTCTGTCCATTTTTTTATTCCTGAATTCCTTAATATGGCAAAGAGACTTCACTTTCCACTATTCATTGCACTTAGTAAACCTGTAAATCCTTAAAAACTGTGTGTCCTATGAGAGGTAACTTACATTTCCACCTATATATTTACAATGCGGGAAAAATAAGGAGAGGCTATATATGAAATACTGATAATGTTGTGTGCCCAATCACCCTTTCATTCAATTTACACTGGTCATAAACTTTTTATCCTATGGACAAAAGACACTGTCTTCCTATTCAAGAAAGAATAAAACCCCATCAAAATACAAATATGTATTAAAAAAGAATAAGATTAAGCCCAGAAATTCACTCAAAACTGTGATGTAAAATTAATTATTCTTCCATAGCAAATGCTGGCCTTTCAGCAACTCTTCTAAACTTGTTTTAATTGAAGTTCCATGAAATTCTCAGGAGTTCAGCTTGAGTTCATCTTCTAAGCCCATCCTGATTTCATTAAAGAACTGATCTTTCTTTATTTGCCAATAAAAAATATTTATTATCAGTATCTGTTTTGCAACTGCATTTTTGATCGTATACCTCATTAGGGGTGAAATCTACTTGTTCCAAGTAAAGCCGGTGTCACTGGGCTCCATGTGGAACATGGTATGGGATGGCTTGCCAGCAGATACCGACCTCCCAGGTCTGGGAGGCTGAAGCACAGCCGTCCGTACCCCTTCCGCCCACCTCATCTAAGGTAGAGAGACTTGTTGAATAACTTGGGGCCAATGGATCTATATACACAAGGTTTTTCCTCCAGTTTACAACTATGCAAGGCAACACAAAATAAACTGAGGCCAGCTCATTTAATTCAATGTGGGTACAGTCATACACAGCTTGAGATCTGATAACTTTCTGCCATGTGTCCGTGGTGTGCAACAAACAGTTTTTATGCTTTTACTCTACCAAAAATTACTACCCCCACCTCAGTGCCCTGGTATACAACTGGATGAATCTACAGGCCTTTGCTCTGTATTTTCACACTTGTGATGATTTCCTTTTTGGGGTTTATTTTCCTACATGGAGGGCCTAGCAATTATAGTAATTCCAGGCTTTAGGACCAATCTCCAGTGTAACATCACCAATGCAAACCCTGGCTGTACTGTTTGTACCAGTGAAGCTTATGTTTTCTATAAACTCCATATCATGATTCATAACAGTTATCCCTGTTTACCTTCGAAACTACACCACAACAGCTCTCTCAGAATAGACAATAACGACTGAAATAAAGCAAATCCTTAAAGAGAAAAAGGCTTTACCTTTGCCTCTATGTAGTGGTTGACTTTGGAGATAGGTTTTTCTTTTTCTGCAGGAAAAAAAAATTCCATTACTTTCAAAGTAAATTAAACAGTAAAGTTAAATACTGAAGTTAAGCATTTAGAGCTGAAGTAGGATTCTTGTGAATTCAGTGAAAATTCAGTTCCTAGGCACAGCATGAGGAGAAGAGAACACCTTTTATTCCACATGTAAGTGAGAATTAAGATTGGAATGGTTAGAGAAATGGTCTAAATTGATCAAAGTATATCTTAAAATTTGATTAAGTGAAGAAATTAGACTCTAGTGCCATATCAATTCTATGTGGCAGAACTTAAGAAAATTTAAATTGATAATCTCTGCTTCTCTTTAATTATTAAATCATGTCAGTATTTCTTCATTTTACTCCATGATCAGTAATGAACTATGTGGTTTTTGCTTATGACTATCTGTTTATATAGCACATCTTGGAAATTAGACATATATCCATCTTCTGTTTAGCTGAATCAAATTACAATGTTTCTGTTCAAATTCCAGCTGGACCTACACACACAACTTTGTTTTATGTATTTAATATACTCAAAATGCACTAAATGACAGTTTATAATATCATTATCAACAGTTAAAGATATTATAACTTCAAGAAATGAAAAGAAAGTACAGCCATATGTGGAAATGCTTTATTTTGTGCACTTTTAACCCTCTCAATAATTCAGCTGCAAAGATGAGGGCAGCAAGGAGGGGGGAAAAATCAAATGTCTGCAAAATCATTTTGCAGATTTCCCCCACTGTTGTCATGAAAGAAAAGGAGGTTATTTGAATGGTAAATAACAACCGAGAACTAATTTATTTTTCTTCATAAAATTATTATTTTGAACAGGATTCAAATATGTTCCTTATTACACGGTTTGATAATTCAGTGATGCTTTACCCCCATAACATATGAGCTGATTTAAACCTTCACTCTAAACAGCCTAGGGCTTATTAGGAACAGTGTGGACTGAGTATGGATTAGGTTTAAAAGTAATAAAAAAGTAGACCTGTTGGTTAGGTGAAAAATTCACTATCAGATTCCTCAGTGCAGCTTTCTTTTCATGTGCAAACTGCATTAAATGAGGCATTTAATTCAACAAATCCATAGTTCTGATCCACCAGAAATAGAGACTGGGTTAGTTCAATTTGTAACAAACGATCTCCATATGATCAAAGTCCTGAGAGCTGATTCCAACATACTGCTTAAATTAGTCTAACACCGAAGTGTTTGGCTCTGGGACAATATTTGGAATGTCTTACCAGAAGAAAAATTCCTCTGCACACATGGTTCTAATATCTGGGAATGCCAACCTTACTTTTTAATGGGCTGACAGGGAGCCTCGGCGCTAACTTTCTGACTCCAAAAAGTTCTTGTGCTGTCACCCGCAAACCAGCTTGGATAATTTTTCCTTGGCTTCCTTATTAAAGACTGAATGAAGGGATTGTGTGGCTTTCTTAATGTCACTTGGTCTGCTTGCCATAAATTCAAGCACTCATGATGAAAGCTCCACTTATATTTCGCTGGGAAATGGAATCAAGGAGAATGCACCCTAGTTCACAATAAATAACTAAAGTTGAGTTATTAAGTGTATTTCATATACCAGGTCCTTATTACATCAGCAGTTTAGATAATGGCTTCTTAAAAATATTTCTGTACAGAAATATATGAAGAGAGGATTATATATAGGAGTTCCTATGCGTGAAAACCAAAACAGACAGCTCAAGCAATAATTTAAGGTTGTATTAACGAATATAGAATATTTACATTTTTACGTGCTGCTGTCTGTTTTGATTAAACAACTGTGGAAATAACAGCAGTAAGCAGAAAGTACTATATTTGCTTGAGCACTGCCAAAGAATTCTCAACTGGGATTGTTTGTTTGCTTTGCAGAATGAAGATTTGAGTTGCTTAGATTGTAGTTCCAGTTTTAGAGAGTGCTAATTACACTCTACTTCTGAACCCATATATTTCTTAGAATTGTATGAAAATACCTTACATCTGTATGGAAAGTAATCATGTCAATGGTCAGGCATGAGTGCTTGAGTGCTTTATACATGGTAAGATGGTGCTAATGGAAATTCATGCTTTTAACTCCACTTGCTCTGTTTGAAGATGATGGCCAACATTTTCAAATGCCTTATCTGAATTTCCTCCTGCAATTTTATAATTTTAATGGTAAGCACTTAATGTGAAACTGGGTGATACAACTGAAACAGAGAGGTATGCATTATATATATATTTTATTTGTTATATTAACTATGGCTAGGGTGATGTTATAGATATGATGGTCCAGGAATAGTGTGAGGGGCAAGGATTTTTCAGGGTGGTATCTTTTATTGGAATAAAGTTAAACAAGCTTTCTTTATCAGGGGACCTTATAACAGGTAACCCAATGAAGAATGCATTACGTTCAAAAGCTTGTCTTACTTTATTCCAACCATGCAGTTGGCCCAATAAAAGGTAATACCCCACAAGAAATCCTTTCCTTTCTTAACTATATAATTCTTTAAATTCTTTAATTATTAGAAATGCAGTCAGACATATTTGATTGACACAGACCCCAGGAAAAAAAGTGTACCAATTAATTATCCTTATTATCAGAATCGTGCCATGCTGGTAGAATGTTTTAGTGACACCATGCTTATTTGAAATATATATATTTTGTGGAACAAGAGATTAAAAAAATCTATACTAGAAGTAGGTTGACTAAAACAGGAAACCAGAATAAATAGGTGGCACTCTGGAAAATTCATTCAAATCCACCAATTTCATGATACCTATTTTGAATAAGTGGTTAAGTAAGCCAATTATATCTATTTTAAGAATATACTACTGTCTCTACACATGCACTTTAATGCACATTAGCTTATCTGAATGCTTATTAAAGCATCACTAAAAAAACTCATGCTCTTTAGTTAATGTGCATTAAGACAGGCTAGTGTGCATGGATGCCTATACAAGAACACAGAGCCTGCTCCGATGCGCTGTAATTACAGAAATTAATATATTAATTGAGTCTGCTGGTGCATGGTAATTACTGCGCTGCTGCAGCCTCCCGTGTCTCATGTTTCATCTTTCCTGCACTTCAAAATGGTGGCAGGGGTGCTTGAACAAAAGCTCATCAAATGAGCTTTCGTTCAAGTGCCCCTACTGCCATTTTGAAATGTGGGGGCGCTGATACTTGAAATGCTGTGGCACTTTAATTAGAGCAGCTCCCAGAGCCATTCTAATTAAAGTGTTGTTTCCCCCACCCCCAGACCACATGTAAAAGTGACTCATTTTCCTAGTACTTCACAATGGAGGTACTAGATTTAAAACACATTAACTAAAGTGCGTTAATGAATGTGTAGACATGCCAGTAATCCATTATCTAGGCTCATTGAAATGCCTTACAAGGAATCTATTCCCTGCAGCTTCTTGAAAAATGAACAACTATATTTAAACTATTTCCCAAGCTATATGCCCCACCACTACCAAGTGTGTGCAAAGAACCGGACAAGAAGCACCAGGGAAGAGAGAATTTCTTGAATTTTTGTAGAAATATTTTATTAATTTAAAACATATTTATTAAAAATATATAAACATTTTCCATTGAGCAAGTATTTTTAAAATACATGTTTCAGGTAAAGGGCCTGAATATAAAATGAAGTAATATGTAAGCTGCCCCTTCAAGTAGTACAATTTACAATAGTAATAACCCTTATACTGGAAGCTTGCTTGCCCAGGTAGTACTGCAGAATAAGATAAGATGATGAATGTTACAAATGAGGGTGAGAGGACTGCATCTTAATAAACAGCGAAGTGACTGTGGCAACATTAATTTATGTAACCTGAGGTTTTGGCCCCAAATATCCCCGTCCAGAATCAGGAACCAAGAACACTCTATATTCATTCAGTGAGATGCACATCATATTTAAGCACTGATTTAATGATTCTTGCTATGTACCTCAGATTTGGTGAATCTTTACAGACTTTTAGAAAGGCTATTTCCATTTGTGTGCCTAGGATCTGGGAAACCCTCCATGAACTGGGCAAGATGGTATGCATAACTTAGGACCTTGGGAATTTTAACCCACCACCAGATCCTTTCTTTATTTGGCATATCTTTAACACAGGCCACAACAACTGGGACCTTCTGGGAGCATATTAATACCTATTTGTGTAATCTTACTGGGAGGTAAATTAGAGACAACTGAAATTAATATAGCTAAGAAAGGAAGACGTTATACCAAATTTAAGGCAAGATTTCCAGAAGTGTCAATGATAAAATTCCCATTACTGTCATGTATAATGTTGGTTTGGTAATTCTGGAGAATGAAGTTGTCTATTTATCCCTTGTAATGGCACAGAATAGGCAGCAGTGGTGCAAGCTTCTTCACACAAAGGTGCCATTAGATTTCAAATCAGTATACTTCAGGCTAGTCTCTAAGGGCAGGTGGACAACTCCTGCCTATCCAGTGTTTTTTGATAATATTGCCAACATAGTTACTCAGCTCCACCAAAACTATTTGTGTTTTTCATATGGGACAGAAAAAGACCTCCAGACTTATTTCATGCTAATCATTGAGCTAGCACATACTAACAATTTTGGGTCACTACCTGGGGCTGGACTTGAACTGGTGACCTGCAAGGAAACTAAATTATGTGAAATTTGAAGTATGAGGAGGGTGAGTGACAACAGAATAGAGCACAGAAACTATTTTAAAGAGATTTTGTATTAATTTAAGAAATGTGTCCGTTCAGCCAATTCATTCATTTGACAAGCTCCTTTTTAATGATCCTAATTCACCGTGTAGCCTTAGACAGCCTTTATTAGTTTATTAGATATTCATTGAAAAAGATTTTAGCACAAATACAGTTCCAGAGAGGATTACCGCACAGGGAATCTATTCTTTTAACCTACTTATTTGGGTATCAAGTATTTGTTGAAATGGACTTGTATTTACTTAGTCTGGTAATGAAGTCTAGAAAAGCTTTCTGCAAAAGGAATATATTTTTGTCAAAATTAGCTTAAATAGTTTTCAAAGTCTTCTCAGAACAAAGATTTCAAAGCTTTAGCTCTGACTAAATATTTACTTTCTCCACTATACAGTAGTTTAGACTGCTAGAAAAAGTGCACTTGATTTTTTTTTGTTTTGTTTAAATTTCTTTGTTTCTGATTGTGAGATATATATGTCATTTCTAAAAGTATGGAACTAATTGAGGAATATGTCCAGCCCTTGTTGAGGTGAACAGGGCAGATAAATAAAAACTCCATCGAACATAAATCTCCTCCACCAACATCAAAGAAACAGGATTCTGCTAAGTGTATTTGTATAATGCAGTAATTTATGCAAAAAGCAGCTTTTGTCAGCAATGCAACAAAGCAGCTTTGATAAATGTCCCCTAATTTATTGTCATGTATCTCAAATCAAAGTAAAACATTTACAGCCTGCATACTGAAGGAACCCAGGCCTGGAATACTCAAAGGCCTTCTTTTTTCCCCCTTCTTGCTCTCTCTCTTTTTTTGAAGTAGAGAAAGCTAAGTTAGGCAAAAGGTTAAAAAGGATCTGTTTTGAATGTTAAGTACTTCATACAAATTATGAAAAAATAATAATTGCATTACTTAAAAGTGACAAAAATCCTCAACAAATTCAGGTTAAAATTTCTCTTAGCTATTATCTTATGGATGATGCTTGACAGACCAAAATGTAGGCATTAATTGTGTTTTGTATAAAGTAATTGAGTGTCTGAGGTTAAAAAAAATAAAAGAACAAAATGATAAATATAAATAGTAACTGTATCTGTCCAGCATTTCTTTCTTTCCCCTCAAATTCTTTTCCAGCAGCAAGATGACACTTTCTGCTTATCAGATTCAATATGAAATATGGGTGAAATGTAACTATTTGCAGGCAGCAAAATCTAAGCCTGGAAAGAGGATATGAATGACAGAGGCCAAGTGGGCTAACTCACTTAACATACTTTTCCAGCTTGATCCTGTACTCATTAATGAAAATGGGATAGCTGTATTGACCTCAGTGGGGCAGGCATCTATTTGGCTCCAGTTTTTCCATGCCTCTTTTCTGTTAGATCCACTGCATTTATTTAAATACAGAACTTTTTGTACTTTTGTCCTTTCCCCTACTATCACCATCTGTGCTAAACATGAAGATAGAAATCCCATTATATAACCACTCTTCTCGCCAGTGTGATGCAGGTGTTTGAAAAATAGGGCTCAAGTGATGTGAAGGATTTTGTGCAATAGGGAAAAGCGCTAGAACTAGCATTCACATCTAGCATTCACATGCACTGGGATACATGTGGATTACACTTCTTTAAACTTTGCTCTCCATGTTTTTTTATCAACAGCTTTTGATTATTTTTCACACAAAGGTAAAGTTTAGGCACTAATGTACTGAAATAATATTGATGTTTAAAAAATCTATCTTGACTTGCCAGTCCAAGCCATCAGTTTCTGAAAGTGCTTTGGTTTTGCAGACAGTTTCAGCCTTGGGTGCACTCAGAATTCCTGGGAATGAGGAGGGAACTACTTTGAACTTCTCTTCCAGTTTCCCAAGAAAATGTGACAAACAATAGAACTGACACAGAATGCACTCTCGCCCTGGGAGTTAGTTCAGTGTTTATTACCTCTTAGCTGTTGCCAAGTAAAAGAGAAGTGAAAAAAGCAATGATCTATAGTAAATTTAACAGAGACCATTGTGATGTGGGAACATGGACTGGGTGTCTTATTCAGAATATATGTCAGAACTATTCAGCTCATACTCATCTTCTGAAAAGAGGGTCATTTGTGCAAAGGAATGGTCACTTAAAACAGTATTGCATTTTTTTAAAAATAGTTAAAAAGTGCTTTGGCAGACAAGGTTCTTTGGGTAAATCTGAAATCTTTTATTAGACAGCTAAAATAGTTGGAAAAATTCTTCTTTGCAAGCTTTCGGGTATAAACACCCTTCTTCAGGCAGATGTTCCCTCTGCTTGAAGAAGGGTGTTTGTACTTGAAAGTTAGCAAAGAAAAATTTTTCCAACTATTTTAGTTGGTCTAATAAAAGATTTCAGATTTATCTAAAGAACTTATCTGCCTACATCCTTAGAACAACATGGCTTCAACCAACACTCCTAAAAAGTGCTTTATAATTCATAGTCTTCATAGAATTATAAAGAGACTACCGTGCAAGAGAACAAAACAGTTTTTGTCATTTGGCTTGGAGGTGTGAGAAACCCATGTTTGCAATGGCAGTATGGAACCAATGGCTTCCCCAGCAAGTGTTATAATTAGGAACTGTAACACTTCAGAAGTAGTATTTTTCAGCTGCTTATCTGAATGGAAATATTTTTGAGGCCCTTCTCTTTTCCAACCATCTCCCCAATTACAGGGCTATCATGATTTATAGTGTCCTAAAACGTGGGAGGTGAAAGAGGAAATTAGGTGGCAATCTGTTTCCCCATTCTACCTAACTACTTGGGATAATGTGTGGGTACAAGAGTTTCCTGCCATCTTGTCCTACTACTAAGGACAAGGTTGAAATCATAGAACTGTGCAAGGTACTAGGCAATAACTTGCCTTTCTTGTTCTTCATATTGGACCTAATGATAAATCACATGTTATTTCCTCTTAGAGATCTTCCTAGGTTCTCAGAGTACCATGATCTTTACTATGTTTGAGTCATTAATATGTTCCCAGTGATTTCGCTTATGTTTGTTGAAAAATAATGGTGCTTGGTAAAGGTGGTAGATCTTCTGATACATTTCCTCTGTCTCTGAAACAGTTCTATTCAGGCTGGTTCCTCCCTGCTAGATGCACTGTGGAGTGTAAAAAAGGGGTTTTACAGTCTGAGGCATGAGACCCTCATCCCATAATTCAACCCGGAATGTCCTTGACAAAACAGGAAGACAGTTTGCTTATCTGAACATAGCCAAGCCCGGAAAAAGGTTCTAGTTCATTTTAGATGAGGAAACATGAATAGAAGTGTGAAGATTGTTCTCCTTCATGTCTGTTGAATCCTTGTTTACTATTTGTTGTAACTATCAACACGGCTTTCTGTTAGCGCTAATTGTGAGGATGGCAGTTTTATGGGAGAGATATAAAGAAAAATAGAATGAAACAGATCATTGCATAGAAATCTTTAAATATCTACTGGGTGACAATTTACAGTCCCTTTGGGCTCTATGATCTCAATTTCCAATCATTTTTAATTAAGGACAAATAGCTACATGAAAATTGCACGTGGCATGCTAGCAGGTACATATTTACCACATTAGCATGTATGCGCTGTTACATCAGCGGAACTTGAGAGTAACTTTTTTCAGCTAGATTTCCTCAGTAGTACAACTTTTGTTTTTTTAATCCAGCAGAGATCTAGCTTATAATAATAAACAAAAGTACAACTTCAGTAGTTTAGCATCCTTTGAATGGAGTTTAAAGTGTTTTATGACCCATCTGGTAGACTGAATCCAACCATTAGGCATGTTACTGGAGAGAAAGCTTTGCTTGCACAGATATCAGCTTGTATCTGGCATTGCAGACCATGCAGAGAAATGATGCACTGCAAATCCAGGCCTGCTGCTTCATAAAATGAGACATGATTGTGAGAGTTAAAAGAAAGAAGTAGTAAAAACTGAGTTTTATTTTCTCTTTACAAAGGTTTTTGCCTGCTGGGAATGGTGTCTGCTGCTTAACAGTACCAATTCCCCTCTTAAAGAAGAACAACTAATCTTTACTATGAGGAAATAAATTGTAAATTCCAATGTATGTTGTAAATGTTGTGCTAACTTCATAATTATAATTTTACATATCACTTTTGCAAATCAGTTTTAGGCTATGAGTTCTTTTACAACTGCAAAATATATTATACTAGTTAAAATATGCTAGCACATTTAATCAGAATGATTATTAAACATTTATTTTTTACATTACAGTAATGTCAGGAAGCCCCATTGTGGATCTGGACCCTTTGTGCTAGGTCCTGTTCAGTGAAAGATAGTCCCTAATCTTCCCCACCCCAAACTTACTCTTAAAATAAGGCAAGATACAGCAAACAGAGGTAAGAAACAGCAGGAATTAGACCGGAGTAAAGAGGATGAGGGAGATGGACAGAAACAGAAGACAGAAGGCACCTTTATATTATCTGTGCGAATAGCTTTGGGTCCATATAAAAAACCCAAACAATGATACATTATATAATAAAATGATATATAATAAGATAGCTAGCTAGATACATAGATATACTGTATCTAAAATATTGCAGCCGAGACATATTCTAATGTCTAAGCCATTTTTGTGCCATGGGACAATTTGCAGTAATCCTTGGGGTAACTGAAAGCTTCTCTATACAGAAGTAGCAATGACCCCAGGCTAGGACTTCCTGAGCATGCCCCACTCACCCAGCCCCATTTTTTCCCTCCTAACCTGAAAATATGTTGGTGAAGACACTCCATGGCCTCCTTCTACAGCCTTGCTTGAGACCTCGGTCTATTGTGTAGCACACTTCAGAGCACTCTAAAATATAATAATAAGGAAGTCATTAACTAGTTTATTAATTGGTTATCATGATGAAAATATTGGTGTATAGATTCTATCTTCTTCACACAGTGAGTCCTAGTCAGGAACAATGCAGGAATTTAGTTTTGCTTTACAGGAATGCTAAGGTTCCTACATTTTTTGAAAGTTTGCTAAGAACTTTTTTCCAATAACTCAGTTGGTCTAATAAAAGATATCACATCTACCCAGAGAACCTTGCCTATGTCCTTAGACCAACATGGCTACAACCAAAAACCCAGCAAAAATTTTAAAAAAAGATCCCACCATGGTTTTCATGAGACTAGGGCTATTAATCCTGTTTCTCCCTCAACATTGTAGAAAGATGAACCTGCTTGGAAAAAAAATTAGATACAGGTCTCCAGTCATGACAGGATGAACTCTGGGACGAGGCTGGAGTCTTTGGGGTTGCCTCCAGCCTCCTGCTCATTCTCTGGAACCACCAGTGAGTGTGTGTTGGGGGGGGAGGGGGGCTGGGAGAGCCAGCAGGGAGCTAGGGGAAAAAATGGGGGTGGGGGGAATTAACAGGGGAATGAACAGGGTGTGGGGAGAGTGAGCCAAGAGCTAGGTGAATTAACCAGGAGCAGGGAGAATGAATGGGGGGGTGAGGAGAATAAATGGGGAGTTGGGGAAGGTCCCTTCCACCCTTCTCCAGCCCCCCAACCTCCTACTTACTTGGCAGAAGCTGGGACCAGGTCCCTGCAGCTTGCACTGCTGCCAGCCCCACACAGGCAAGCAGCTTACTTCAGGACTGAGGAAAGAGCCAATCATAGAGACACTCCTCTGTGGAAGACTGAGCCTCTGGTTGCTTCAGGACATGATCTGGGGCTGTGCCCTGACCTGTTTTTATCCCCTGGGGTATTGTTTGACCCCTCAATATCCAGGAGTCTAATTTTGCTACCCCACTGCAAATTTGCAGCATGGGGAATGGTTTTTTTGTTCCCACACGTGCCTCTTGCAGCATCTCAAAGGGGTTTGAGATGGTGCAAGAGGCACATGTGGGCTCATTTGGATGCACCCTTTGTGGCCATATGCCATCTTTCCACTTGGAGGTACTGCCAGCAAAGTCCAAGGTGGCAGCAGCCTCCTAGACTGGACCAGCCTAGAGTCTTAGTTGTACTGAGCAGAACTGTAGGTCTGGATGGGAAGCTAGGTATGATTCTCCAATTAGCTTTAGTCCATCTCCAACTCTGGCATAGTTAAGAGGGACCAGGAGGCTGCTCTAAAGTG
The DNA here is from genome assembly GCF_001723915.1 of Gavialis gangeticus. Classification (NCBI taxonomy): domain Eukaryota; kingdom Metazoa; phylum Chordata; order Crocodylia; family Gavialidae; genus Gavialis; species Gavialis gangeticus. The sequence continues at coordinate 37,391,520 of NW_017728998.1, forward strand.
TGCCAGCTGGTAACCATCCTCAAAGGATTACACAGCAGCTGTTAACTGACATGCACAGCATCATTTTGGCTTCATTCCCAGCATGCCTCCCACTCCAAGGTGGGGAGAAAGAAGGCAGAGGAAGTCAGTAAGCATCACATCTGAGGACCTGCCCCACTTCTATAGTAGGGGAAACAGAAGACCAAATCCAGCTACTTTTCAGCTGCTTCACACCTTCTGTCTATAAATACCATCTCAATATATTATCAACAATGGAACTGGGCTTTCCTCCCAATATTGGTTTGCACCTGAATTTGAAAAAGTTTG
>NW_017728998.1:37396825-37397073 GCF_001723915.1 Gavialis gangeticus
GGGAGTGACCCGGGAGCTAGGGGAATGAATTGGGAGTGAGGAGAACAAACGTAGGGTGGGGAGAATGAACGGGGCATTGGGGAAGGTACCCTCCCCCCTCCTCCAGCCCCCCAACCCACTGCTTACCTGGCAAAAGACAGGTCCAGGTTCCTGCAGCTTGCAGCGCTGCCTGCCCAGCTTCGGCAGGCGTGTGCTTCAGGACTGGGGTAAGGGCCAATCACAGAGATGCTCTGGCACTCTGCCAGAGT
>NW_017728998.1:37402073-37402353 GCF_001723915.1 Gavialis gangeticus
TGCTTGAGACCTCGGTCTATTGTGTAGCACACTTCAGAGCACTCTAAAATATAATAATAAGGAAGTCATTAACTAGTTTATTAATTGGTTATCATGATGAAAATATTGGTGTATAGATTCTATCTTCTTCACACAGTGAGTCCTAGTCAGGAACAATGCAGGAATTTAGTTTTGCTTTACAGGAATGCTAAGGTTCCTACATTTTTTGAAAGTTTGCTAAGAACTTTTTTCCAATAACTCAGTTGGTCTAATAAAAGATATCACATCTACCCAGAGAACC
>NW_017728998.1:37412529-37412784 GCF_001723915.1 Gavialis gangeticus
AAATTTTAAAAAAAGATCCCACCATGGTTTTCATGAGACTAGGGCTATTAATCCTGTTTCTCCCTCAACATTGTAGAAAGATGAACCTGCTTGGAAAAAAAATTAGATACAGGTCTCCAGTCATGACAGGATGAACTCTGGGACGAGGCTGGAGTCTTTGGGGTTGCCTCCAGCCTCCTGCTCATTCTCTGGAACCACCAGTGAGTGTGTGTTGGGGGGGGAGGGGGGCTGGGAGAGCCAGCAGGGAGCTAGGGG
>NW_017728998.1:37417784-37421427 GCF_001723915.1 Gavialis gangeticus
TGTCTGGGGATGCCCTTAATATCTTATTCAGAAGATAAATTAATCACTCTTTAAAATAAAATGTCAGAAAAGCATAAATAACCCTAACATTAAAAACAAGTGAGCACGCTCATTATATAAAAGGCTATTTGGGAAGGAATTGTTTTACATTGATAGCCACCAAAAGGTAAATCTTAGAACCCAGAGATTTAGTTCTCAGCCTAAATATTTATATTTTTGAATAGATTTGCCATGCTTTGATAAATATTTGAATTTTGGGTTTAACTGGCAATAATGTTTGTGAAAAGGAAATTCAAAAGCCATTTGTGAAGGTTGAATTTGAAATCATAACATTTCAATAATTGCTGCAGAAGTGGTCATTCAACCATCTAGCACAAAGTCCCTTGTATGGCCAGTCACAAACAAAGTATATATTACATTTAAAATATCAGCAATCAATCTAATGAACTGAAAGAATATAAAATAGTACATAGCATGTATGAATCACAGGATTCATAAGGAAAAGTTATCTAGTTATTGATATTGAGCAAAAAAAGATCACATATATCAAGAAAATGATTCATTGGGATTTTGTCTTTTTTTAAATAAATAAAAACAGATCAAATTTGTAAAAGTTATTTTGACCACTGATCTTTTAAGGGGGCATTAATTAAAATGGAAAGCATCTGCACAGTGGCCTGACAGGAAGGTCGCACCACTTTTCTGGTTAGTTCAGTCTATGTAGTTGAATTGTGCATGACAAGCCACAAACTTCTGATGAACTGTCACTACTTATGCAGCTTTACCTAAAAGGAACTTGTGTGTGTAAGTTAGAATTAGATCTATATTTGTCTTTTGGAGCTCAATTCTAAATTTACTAAATGCGTTATTGTAAGTGGACCTGCTAGCTACATTACTCTTTGTGTATCATAGGTACCAACACTGAACTGCTGAGAAGAAAATACCCTAAAGGATAGGATCACTGATTCATAACTCTCAACTGGAATTTGGGGAAGGGCGGGGTGGAACTTGCTGGTTTTATTTGAAGACTGGCTAGTATTTGTTTGGCTTGTAGAGAAGAGGTCATGCTATCTTGGTTCAAAGGGACTCAGAACTCCAAGCAAACTTCAGAGGTCATGAACATGTGCAAATACGAACTACTAGTGAGGCTGCTGAAGCCAGGCAAACTCCAATTGTTAAATTCACACAACATAAATAATTTCTATAACCTCAGCTTCACTATTCAGTCTTTATGGTAGCAGCAGTAACTGGGCATGAAAGTGGGATGGGGTGATTTTCAAAAGTAAGATGAGGAATGTTCTTCTTATGACAGAGTTGAGAGGTACAGGGTGACCTGTCACCTGATTTATCAGCATCTTGCAATTTAGTTGAATGCCTCATGCTTTCTCATCATACATTATGTAATGTTAGATACCAAGCTCATGCTTGACTGCTCTGTGGAGGCCAATTAACTGCGATGTAGTATAATTTTACATTGTACTGAACTCCTTGCCCCCCTCAATCTAGTGTTATGAAAAGCAGAGAAAAGGTAGGGCTAAAGATACTTGTGGGGGTTACTGAAGTGCTAAACAAAGCATACAGATATAGACAAAGCCTTCTTGGCATATTGGAAGATGTTACGGGCTATCTTTTCAAAATGGAACATGCCCAAAAGTCCTTGTTAATTTCCTCTTGGAATTCTGTATAGAACATACATATAGAGGTTACCATTGGTTTTCTCAGGCAAGCCTGTACTATGGTACTAAGATGGGGAAAGAGTCCACATTGGTGTTCCCATAATTTAACAGAGTATCTGGAATTAAGATAGAAAGTAAATCTGAATGGAAATGTTCAGGGTCTGCTGAGGAAAGCCCTAAATGTATTATGCTGAAGCCCTTTGTTGCTGAGTTATGATAAAGCATCCGGGAAAAAGAAGATGTACAAAAGAACCAGGCTCTGGAACAGCTTTACAGAAAAAAGTACATTCTGATTGGCTTGCTGAAAGCCTGCTGGGAATGTGCAGAGCTAGAAACCTCAACTAGGCAGGCTAAAGAAACCCAGAGATGGCTGCTGAAATTAAGCAGGTAGGCTAATAACCTTAGAAAAAAAGAATTGTTACACTCATGTTCAGCAGAGCTCATCAGAAGGTGCTTAATTTTAATCATGCATATAGTCCCAATAATGTTAGTGACTCTATGCTTGTGCTTTGCTGAACAGGGGGCCAAAGTGTTGAAGGAGGCCTAAGCTTCTATATGGCAGAAGTTTCCTGTTTTGTGCATGTATCATTTGATTTTTCTCTTGGTACGCTAAGAAGCTGCTTCCATTTCTGAAGAGAGCTTCTGATCTCTAGGACACTTTTTATCACCCGTGAAGAAACACAAGCCTGTCATTTTTTCCCTGTCTTAAGTAAACATAGGCAGAAGCCTTACCTTTGAATCTTACTTGGGTCTTGTGTTAAAGAATGGTGACGTGATCTCATTCTATATGAATCTTAAAATTCTGATGGTAAAAGGAGCACCCTGCCCAAACAGCAAAACACTGTTAATATGGAAAATGCAATACACTTGCACAAAATCATAGGGAGACAAGGTTCATTGGGTAAATGTGATATCTTTTATTAGACCAACTAAATAGATGGAAAAATTGTTCTTTGCAAGCTTTTGGGTACAAAAACCCTTCTTCAGGCAGAAGGAGAATCTACATTTGTATTGTGCTCTCCTGGATGGGACAGAAGCCCCTATACCAAAATCATAGAACTCTTTCTTTTTAGTAGTCCAAATCAAATAGCCGTCAGCTGTGCCATATTGCCACAAAACTAGAAGGTTTTTCCTGGTAAGACTAATAGTCTGTTCTCATCTGTTCCCAACTGTTGGTATTCCTGGAGAAAAGAGCAGAGTTGAAAGCAAAATGCAGATTTTGTTTTACTTTTATCATTATTATTTATTATTTGTTTAGTGCTCATAATGTGCTGAGGACTGTTAAATTAACAGCTACTCCAAAAAAGTAATTGCATTCAGCCACTCATTCCATTCTGTATCTGCCTTCCTGCCTTGAATTTACTTAATGCTAATGTCACTTCCCCACCTTCCAAACAATTCAGTGGTCTTTAGACCTAGAGACTGGGCGCAATGCTGAAATGTGGGAATACATGTTAGATCTAGTGAGAGCTGTGGATGCCCAGTTGCACACAGCATCAGAGGGCATAACTGTTACAGCTTCATTTCCTGGCATGTATGTCAGTGGGGCAGCAAGGTGGATACATTTCCCAGCCTTCCAGAGAAACAGTTTAAAAATTTGACCAATAAAGAAGGTCTCAGTACTGTGACAGTGAGGTCCAGCAGGAAAGCTTAATTTATCACTGGGAAAAAGGCTTGTAGGTGAAGAGATGGGTGACAGCTGGTCTGTCTACAGTTAGAAATGTTGTCAGGGAGGACAGGACTGAAAATTGGTGGTTTCTCTACAATCATCCTGTTCTGTACTTGAGGAAATCTTTTCCTGTTGTCTTTACCCTGTAGGGGAGCTTTTCCTATTACTTTTGGGTTCCAGGAGACCTTTTCCAATTTTACCTTTGCACTCTTCTTACAAGATAACTTTCCCTCTCATGTTTGGGAATTTGTCTGCAGGGATACTTCTTTCTTTTTGTGATCAGCTGCTGAACAAACCC
>NW_017728998.1:37426427-37441427 GCF_001723915.1 Gavialis gangeticus
GGGAATTTGGCTGCAGGGATACTTCTTTCTTTTTGTGATCAGCTGCTGAACAAACCCTGGGTTGCTGGCATCTGAACTAAACCCTGTGCATATGTATACAAGATCCTTGTTCCAGCTGCCACTGCTCTGGCCAGCTCATTGCAGTCAGGCCTTTTTAACATAAGGTTAGTTCTTTGTGTTGACTAAAGTTTGTGATGAAATTTTATCCCAATACTCTTAAAGCAGAGACAGCTGTGAGTAGCTGTTAAATAGACACAAACAAGAGCTCAATCCAAAATATGCATGTTCAACATACTGCTTGAGATATAAGTTGTGCTACAAGACCACAAAAATTGAAGAAACCAAAACATATTAATTATTTGAAATGGAACCATTCTCTTTTAAAATTCAAGCACCCTTTTTATATGTCTTGTTTAAATGCCACATTGATTTTTAAGTCTTTGAAATGCCTTTATCTTAGCACACATATTTTGTATGGGTTACATTCTGACACATGGTTTTGGTTTATTATGTAATGCTTCAATAAGTAAATGCAAATTACCAATAATGACCTTTTTAATTTGAAACATGACTTTACCAAAATTAAACTTTTCAAACAAATATATACAGAGAGAGTTTTTTAAAGTTTGTCTTATTTCACAAATTAGTTTCAGTATTTGATACAGATAACAAAAATTTCAAAGAAATTCACATTTAATATAACTAGGACAAATAAAAAAATAACTTAAACCCCTGGAATGTGTCATTAAAAACACATGGATTTTAAATTCTTCTTCTTATACAGAAAATTGCATTAACAGATTTTGACCTCAAGACTAAGCCAAGTTACATGTGTTAAAGGCCCAGCATCTCTGTACTGATCCACGGGATTGTTTCTGCATACTGACTAAATAAGTGCAGCATATTGATGTAATAGCATCTTGCATATGTCTCATATTAATGCTATTTTCCTAATAGTAATAGCATTAAAAGCCTGCCTACTTTACTATTCAGTTACCCTGTTTAGGATAATTTGCCCAGAAAGACTATCCTTGAGCATGTGAACCATGCATACCATTTTATAAAATGCAACAAATATATATATTGGTGGTTGTTGTGGGAGATATATGTGTGTGTGTGTGTGTGTGTGTGTGTGTGTGTGTGTGTATGTATGTGTGTATATACACACACACATACACACACAAATCAAAGGGAGCTGATATTTTCATTCTAATGTCTAGGTTTTCAAGTATTTTTTTTACAAAAAAAATGCTGTCTTTCTTGAATAATTTATTAGCAGGATTTTTGTTGTATTTTCCACATGGAATTCATGAAGAAAAATAATATTTTTGTAGGAAGAGTGTGCATGAGTGAAAATTCACACATGGAAAACAAATGAGCATCGGGAAACACTCCTCTTCGCTAATGGCTACTTGGGCTGTCGCCAGAATTCATACTGATCCTTAAAATCAAGTAAATTATGCCTGTAGTGATGGTTCCCTTTTGCTAAAGTCCCACAACAAACACCAAATGGTGAAGCAGAATAGAACTGCCAAATTTTATTTGTTATTTCCTGATTCCTTTCAATTAAACTATATTCATTTTAAACAGAAGGTTCATTGCATATTTTATTGTAATGAAGGTAGAATTCAAATACATCCACCTCTCTATTTATTTATATTTTGTAAATGTTTGGCTATTCAGCCACTTCCTATCTATTTGTTGAGCGTACAACAGGCCTAGTTCTGTATTTGGGGCTCTCAGTGGGAGCTGAATCTGCTCTTTTGAGAATAGAATTTTGTCTATTTCCCTTTCTCTCTATTCAGATTCAAAATCCAGGAAGTATGGCAAGGAGTGGAAACAATCATAAATACATGTCATTTAAATACACTAGTAAAGGTAAATAAAATTTGAATCAGATCTTTCAAAAGCGAGATGTATTAGGTTTTCTTTCTATCCATTTGAAGGGGATGCTAGACTGTTCTTTAAGTGACATACTGGACTCACAGGTTAAGAAACCTGCCACTCATTGTGTTACTGATTAAATAACTGGTGAATTATGTGCTAGAAAATTACAATGGATTACATGAATATCTGTTAAGACTCTGATAAATATTTATAAACAATCTCCTTTGCAGAACATGTCTCTGTCATTCATTTCAGTGCAATGAAAAACCTGGAACAATGGAACTAATGACTACATTGTTCCGAAGTTAAATAGTATATCTAATAAGGAAAATAGTGAAATGAGCCAAATACTTTATGAACATAACAGTGAAGCAATTAAAATAAATGTGATTTTCCAGATCAAAACTTCTGCCTGTTAATTGCTGTATGGCACCTATCCTAGTCATATGAGTTTCCCTTGCAGCTGTTTTTATTTCATGATACATTTTGAAATCCCCAGAGCCTAGTCCTGGGATCTGACATAAAGACAGTAAGTCTCAAAACCAGGATAGTTATCGAGTGTTTATAATTTGTATAGATGTACTCTAACGACAGGCCTTTGAGAACAATCATTATTTCTTGCCATTTGCATTTTGTTTGCAATATGTTTCCAATGAAGATAATTTATTGGTGCATACTTCTTATACTAAAATATGTGGTTTTGTTGCCATATGTAGGAAAACTCCAAAAGGCAACATACTGGGAACAGTATGGTGTCCCATGCTTCTCTGGTAGTTATGGTTAAAGTCGATTGTTAGTGCATGCATTTTACTAATAGCTGAAGTGTGGTTCTAGTTGTGTATGCTGTCAATAATAGTCATATTCTCGCAGGGCATTGGTTTCCCTGACTATTCCTTCATTTTTTACCTGCCGATTTTTTCTACCATAACCATGAAACATTGTTTACCTTGGATTAAACATGTACATTATCTTCTGGCAAAATAGAGTCACTCAGCCAATGGGAGCATGGAGGTGATGTAGAAATTCATCATCCTGACTTTCTCATTTATGCATGGTCCTGCTTTTTATTTGGCTGGGAGAGTTTGAGAACTACAATGATTGCATAGTTTGACTCTGTACTTTGGCTGGCTGATGGCAGGGACCTGCATGACTAAATACACCAAGAAATGACCCTTGCTCTCTATTGTTACTCTTGTTTGTATTACAGTTACAGCCAAAGGTTCTAGTCAGGTCCTAGGGTGCAGGATGCTATATAAATACATAAGAAACCATGGACCTTGGTGTGAAGAACTTAAAGGCTAAAAACTGCAAACACTTAAGTTTGCTTTTAGCACACAGGTAGCGCCACTGAAAACAGTGAGGGTCTCCAGAGGGCTAGTGGTCTGCCCAGGAATATTTAATTGAAGATTCAGAAATTCTGTTACAGCCTCAGAACTTCTGCCTGCTGTTAGGTCATCTGTACACTATAGGAATGGATGGGAGGAGGATTTATCTTGGTTCTCATCCACCATTTCTACCAGTTTGCTCTTGTAGCAGCTTGAGAACATTTGTCTTCTTCTGAGTGGAGCCCAGCTTCACAGAGTTTATTTCAGGGGTGGGCAATTATTTCAGGTGGAGAGCCGCTTGCTGAGTTTTGGTAAGCCATCAAGGGCCACATGACAGGCAGCCAGGGGCAGATAAATATTAATTTTCTAAATTTTTAGGGGCCCTGTGGGCTAGATAGAATGGCCTGGTGGGCCGCATCCAGCCCGCAGGCTGCATTTTGCCCACTCCTGATTTATTTAGTCAGCATATAGTTACCAATCACAGCAGTGCTGCCCAGGCCAGTGTTTAGCCACACCTCCCACCACTTGAGAAAAGCTGGGCAGACCCAGCCTGGGTCCCATGCTGGTGGGAGAGGGGAGGCAGCGGAGATTAATCCTCCTCACCTGCTTTACCCAAGGTGCTGTCCAGGCCGGTGTCTGGCCACACCACCCACTGCTCAGGGACAAACCTGGCAAGAACTGCTTCACCCTTCCCCCTCCAGGCACACCCTGGCTGGGAACCCTGCAGGTCAGGGTGGGGGTTTAAACCCCTTCCCAATCATACTGAGCAGCCTGCCAGGGCCTGGCCATGGCCCCCTCTCAGCTCAGCTTCCCTCCAGCCTTGTGGCCACTGCTAAAGGGAAGGGAGGGCTTATTTTAGCACCCACTGACTTCTAGCCTGAGCCACTGCAGACATGCATTTCTGAAATCAAAGGTGAATAACTATTCACTTGCTTCTCAGTTCAATCTACACAGGTTAAACTAACCTGCAAAGACTGAATCAATTCAGGCTCAGGCTTTTTGAATGTAGGTCACAATCCCCCAGCATCCCAGGGGCAACCTCATCTCCTCCAGGTGAACACTGGCCCAGCACCACCCCCAGGCTGTCAGAGAGGAGACAGAAAAGGCTCCATCTCCTCTTTGCACAGCTGAGTGGGAGGTGGGGGAATGGAGCCCCCTTCCCGTGTGGACCTGGCCTGCCCCCCCAAAACCCAATCCAACAACCTTGTGGGGGGCACATGGCACAGGGGCTCCCTTCTCCCACCCCCAGTTTCTGGAATGGCTAAAAGCAAGACCAGGCAGTCTCATGCTGCAGGTGCTGCCTACACCTATAAAGTGGTTGGAGGACAGGGCCCCGCCCCACGGATCTGCCCTGCCCTGCCCTGCCCTGCCCCGGACCCAGCCTAGCTATCTGAGGGGCCTGCATGGAAAGGGGGCTCCCTCCTCAACAGCTGCCCAAACCTCTTGACAGGTGCAGCCAGCAGTTGCAGTGCAAAACTGTCCAGCTCAACTTTTGGCCTTGCCAGGAACTGGGGGTGGTGGAAGGGAGTCCCCCTACCACATGGACCCAGCCTGGCCCTCCCCAGGATCCAACCCAGCAATCGGGGGAGGGGGAGCATGTGCCATTGGGGGCTCTCTCTCCCTCCTTTTACCACCCAGCTGCTGCTGTCAGCTGCCAACTGGTGGGGTGGGGGGGAGGGGAAATGATTGGAAGTCGGGGATGCTGGGAGATGTATAGGAGCACCTCCAATCTGCTGGCCTTGGCCAGTGTTGGAAGGCTCCAAGCCCTCTCCCTCCACACTCAACAGTGAACATCTGTTCAGTTTGCTTCTGCTGTAACTTATAGTTCTTTAAGTAAAACATGAGTGCTTCTACCAAGGGCTTTTTGAACATCTGTACTTAGCCTATATTTATCTGCATAGTCCTATCGGGTGGAGTGGTAGGTGATGTGACTTTATTTTGCAATGTTGGGGAGGACAATTAAAAATGTTGTGAGCAAATTCTCCGTGCTTTTCTTTTTAACAGCCCTGGATTATTGTTTGTTCTTTAAAAATGACTTGTGCATTCCTGTAGGGGTGTAGAAGTGTATGTTTACATATTAATAAAGTATCCACCAAGCTGTCTGAAGCTCACCGGATAGCTTTGATTTTTCTAGACACCCTGGCTGTCCACTTCTTCTTCCTTCCCTTTTATTCAATGCTTTTTAATGCTATTGCATAGATGTTGAATGTTATCTTTGAATGTAGGGGCTCTTTATCTAGAAAACACCTTTTCTAATGTGAAATGAAATCATGAAGATTTTGAATATGGCATATTTAGCTGCTTTTCAATTCTGTGAGGTGCTTTAATTTCCTGGGTCAGGGAATCTCTTTCTTTTCCTGACTGTTCTCTCTGATCCCAAGAGCTATCAAATGTCCAAAATTCATTTTTTTATTTCACAGCCAGTGACAATGAGAGATGAATAAAACTTGAACCCTAGACCTCAGCAAAAGAATAATTATGCATCAACAGAGTAACTAGCACAACCTGATTTTCTGTTGTGTATCAAAATGATTATTATTTGAATTTTTGGCCTTTCCCATTGGATAGATTTGATCTTGTAATAAAACTGGAACAGAAATAGCTCTAGTTGCTCCCATATCTTTTAAATATGATCATCTGGCTCCTGCAGCCCTGGACAAAATGATTATATGCGAAACCTTCAATATAAGGCTTAGATCATCAGTCATTTTTGTGTTTGCCCAATCTCCGTGGTTTCTTGAAACCACTTCTCAACTATACTCTAACCCCCAAACACCCTCATTACAGTTCACAAACTTGGGTTTAGTTATAATTATCTTCCAACATGAATTAGGCAAAGTAGATGTGGATTAGACATCTTTTGAATTTAGAGAGCTGAAGGACTTATGGGAGGGTGTTGGTCATAATGAAAAGTGATGTGAGTATGGTCACTGACAGGTCAGCATGTAGTGTACTAAGGTTGAAGTGCACTTTGGGCGACATTGGCTGCCCATACATGTGCTTGTTCACATTCTAATTGGAACGCTCCTGCATCACATCACTGGCCCGTATATTAAACCCCTGCACATTTTTAAATGGCTGCAGGGGTGCTTTATGTAATCCTCCTTGAGTGAGCTTTAGATAAGGCATCCCATGGCCATTTAAAACACGCAGGAGCTTAATAAACATGATGGTGAGCCATTTTAATTGGAGCATCTGCCTGGGCACCACTCTAATTAAAACATGCCCCCCAACCCCCAAGTATGTGTATAGGCAGCCATTAACTCCAGAAAAATAGCATTGCCAGCTCTTGGAACTTTATCATGAATCTTGAATGTTTAATATTTTTTCTCTTAAATTTGCAGCTCCTGGAGGCATTTGATTATGTGAGAATCTGATTTCTCATTTACAAATAAAACTATCTTACAGAGAAATGCTTGACAGAATAACTCCCACAAAAAACCTCAGAGACAAAAGAAAAATAAAGAGGCCCAATATTACTGTTCTTTAAAGTGTGAGGGCCTAATTCATAATTTTTGAAGATTTGTTAAAAATCAAAAAGGTCAGTATAAGTTCTATATATTCATTGAGTCCTATTTTTTTCTTTTCTTCCCTTGCTTGTCCCATTGTTGCAGATCCTGGCTCTCCACTGGCTTCAGGCATATGCAACTTCTTCTTCCAACTCCTGCCTCATGTCTCTCTCCACTATACCTCTCCATCTCATCTTTGCTTTTCCTCTTCCCCTTCTCCTGGGTAGTGCCATTCTGGTAACTTTTACCCCATATATTCTTTCAGACACCTTTGAACATGCACATACAATGCCAGTCTTCTCTCTTGTACTTTCTTAGATACCTTCACTACATTCACCAATCCGCTGATGTAAGTATTCCTTACTCATTAAGCCCTATTTAAATCTCTGAAAACCTCACATCACTGTTTATAAATGATGAATAGGCATTGAGCCTATATGAAGGGGATACTTTTATACCTTACGGTTATAGACTTCATTCATTTCAAAGAAGCTATATCTACAAACCCTGACATCATAAACAGGCCAGTACAAGAAAAATCATTCACCTCCTGTACTTGTCAACTCTCTTTACAGGTGCTGCAATTCTGCAGAGTGTTACTAGTTGGCTGACCAGAAGTAAGATTTGTACTGAAGATCTCTTACTCCCATCAGAAGAAGCCAATGCTGCTCTTGCTGTATCTTTCAGGATGACTCTCTGTGGTGATGATAAATCAGTGGTGGTAAAAATGGATCTCAGGAGCATGGATTCAGCCTCTTTCTGCCTTCATCCAGAAATAGGTAGGGAGAGAGGTGAAGAGGTTCAATGTCTATGGACAAATGGAGAAAGCCAGCAGAAGCAAGGGTAATGTCCCAGGATTAGGAACTGGAAAAGAGAGAGAAGTAGGGGAGGGCCAGAGGAGTAGCTGAGCAGGGGACGGCATCTGAAGAGGAAGGCAGACAGGGGCAGTTCCCACCAAAATCAGAAAGATCACAGAGTTGTACCTGTTAGAGTGACAAAGGTGGCTGCTAGACCATAGAGGAAGCAACATAGAGATCAATAGGGAAGAAATGGTGTTGGGAATGCTCCCATCACCACTGCCAGCTACCAGATTTTTCAACCTGTAATGTTGGAGGCACTGTTGCCAACAACTGGGCTTGAGCAAGTTTGAAGAACAGCTGGGCTGCATGTACTTGTAATCAGACTCTCAGTTTGATATTTAGAATCAAACTGATGTTTGTTTAAATGGAGGAAAAGCAGTAACAGCGTCTGGGGTCTGGCCATAGCAATGCATTGCTACAAAACCGCAAACACTAAGAACTACACTTTGGTTAAAGAAAGTGAAATTGCCACTGGGGACAAGGGAAAATTTATTGAGTCTCATAGTCAATTTGAAATGGCTTTTATTTTGAAGAATGCTTAAACATAGCTAAAATGTAGTGTGTGTGTGTGTGTGTGTGTATAATACAATAATTTGCAATCTGCCCATTCAGAAAAAAAGTTAAAATCAACTATATAGAAAAGCAACTGAAAGTCACATAGGGAGAGAGTCTCCCTATGCCTGAAGAAGGATGTTTGTACCCAAAAGCTTGCAAAGAACAATTTTTCCAACTATTTAGTTGGTCTAATAAAAGACATCACATTGACCTAAAGAACCTTGTCTGCCAATGAACTATATGTACATTTATGTTTCTTTGTTCTCCTTCTCTCTTTCTGCAATGGCTTGTGAGAAAACTTTTCATAATTTCCAGTAACCTTTATCAAGGGGCCCTCTGATCAGCCTTATTGGGTCATCAAACCCCCCCACTTGGTTATATGATGATTAGATACCATGGGTACCACCATGATCTATCTACACTACTCTAAACAGTAGCAGTTTACCCGCATGTTCAGAAATGGCCAATTACCCATACTGGTAAAAGTAAGATTTTTAAAACTGACTTTTGGTTCAGCTGGCATAAAGTCAAGGTATCTGTGCAATGTAGACATAGGTAGGCACACAGGCTCAAGTCAGGCCAAAGGTCTGACTGAACCTTGAAATCCATTGGTTCAGCATGGTTAAGGCATACTAATTTCTATAGCCAGTGACACACAAGGAAGTGACATGACTAATATAATATACGGTTAGCTTCCTTAGACTCTACAGGGTGAATGAAGGGGTCCTTACTTAGGGTTGTGTCAAGAAGGGCCAGCCTTTAGCAAGCACATGGAGCAAGAATTAAACCCATAGAAAGACAATTCTATATTAGGCAATTCCCCTGCCAAATATAATTCACAAGCTGTACAAAGACAGTTTCCCTACATCATCACATCTTTCCTTTCTTCAAAGAGTTTGGCACCAAGGGAAGTTCTTACACTTCTGGATGTCAGACTTCATACATTCATTCAGGAGAACAGTTGTGTTCCAGTTATTCAAATTAATATACAGTTTCATGAAAACAGCAAGAGGAATTCCTATTTACCTTGCACATAAATTAAATCCAGAGGAACAGAATGTTGGGCTACCCTTTATGAACTTTTAACCTATATGACCATATACTACAGACTATCTGGGTAGCCAAACATAAATAAAGAGAAAGAACCCCCTTCTTTGTATCTACTAAGAGGAGATGAGTTGGACTTCCTTACTCATCCCTCTTAACTCAATTACATACCAACAAACGTTGCTGTAGAGATCAAGGGAATTTTTTTATCTTCATTTTCTCTGTTTTATATAGGCATTTGCTTTACATTTACCAGTGGCCTTTTCTACTCCCTGGAAGAACTATAAGTCCTTTCATTGGGGGTCTCACTCAGTACTTTTCAGCTGTGTCCCACATTCCCTTCATGCAATGAGGTTTTACCTGTAAATTAGACACATGCACAGAGAAATGGGGTGTGAATTGATCTCACATGCTGCTATTATATCTGTTACAGCCCTGGTAAAGCTCCCTGGGCTGGCTACTGAAGAGGCAGGTGTTTGGGTTCCAACATGCTAGATTCATGTGCTTTAAAACTTTCTGAATTTAAACAGGCTCCAGTCATGTTTCTCTCCTTGGGTTCTCTGGCAGCCTCCCTAGGGACAGGCTCTCTTTCTTCTCCCCTTTGTGGTAACAGGACCCCAGGGTCCAATTGCCTTTGGCCCCAGGACTATTGCTTATCTCCCTCCTTCCCACCCCACCCCACAGAACCCTGTAGGCACCCTGACATACCATCTGCTCTTCCAGAATAGGTGACAGTGAAAGCAAAGGCACACAGGCACAGGTTTTTTAACACAGGTTAAAAAAATAATTGCTTATTATTTTAGATAGCATTAGAAATTCACAGACCCACACAATATAACAAAATGCATACATATCTTTCCTGAAGAAGGGTGGCTGTGTCCAAAAGCTTGTCAAGAACCTTTTCCCAACTACTCAGTTGGTCTAATAAAATATATCACATCTATTCAAAGAACCTTGCCTTCCTATGTCCTTAGCCCAACACAGCCACAACCAAAAAACTACCTACATATCTTTCCCACTCTTAAGTATTTCCACTCATTTTCAAACATTCTTGGGCATCAGCAGCATATCATAACTTTGCATCATATGGACTGTTGTACTGGAGCTTATATTATAGATTTAAAAATCTGCTTTGCCCTGAGCAAAGCAGTGTAGTTGTCCAAGGATTATGCATTTGAATGGGCCACCAAAAAATTACAATGACCACTCCCCCATTGTCAGAACTGTACCAGGTACAGGAATGTCTCCTGCAACTTTCTGTGGTTCAAAAAAAGGCAAAAAATTGCTACATTGGTTAAAAAAATAATTAAAAAAAAGTATTACTGTCAGACACAGAGAGAGTCCCAGGGTACAGATAATTTGTGAACTGGACAGAAACAGAAATTGTCACAACATGATGTTTAATGCAATACTGGCAGGTACATTTGATGGTAAGGGTGAAGTAACATGAAATAGAATAAAGTGAAATAGAATAGGGAAGCTTTGGATACTAGCTACAGGCCATCAATTCCTTCCCCTTCCTTAGTTAGTTGGGAAGTTGAGGGTGTTAGGAGAATGGGTGTCTAACAGAACAATTTGTTGCAATGTGGGTCATCTGTATTGTTGCATAGTTCAGAGGAATATGAAAACTTTGGGATCTTATCTGAATAATATTCTCTAGTGTACTTGGTTGCTGCACTACGCTGATGTGTAGTGGCTCCCTACGTGTTTTTATTTCTATTTTTATAATGATCTTTGTAATGCTGAAGCTGGTTTACTGCTCTACATGGCATTTTGCTGCTGCACTCTGCTTATCTACATGCTTATATTTGTTACCATGATGCTTCTTTCCTAGCTCAAATGAATATTGACATATAGTCAGTGAAATACTGATATTTTAAATATTGAAATAGTTAATGTAATATTCATCAATAAAACTGCTGAAAATCAGGTAGAAATATTTTCACATGAACTTCTATGAAATGAATAACCTTGTATCCCAAAACTCTAGTAATAACAAGTATTTAAGGATATTTTTCCTTGGATAGAGGGTTTTTAAAAATAATTTGCTAATGCATATGTGGTAAGCACTTTTAATTTGGGAACAGTGCATCCATCTTCCTATGATCAAAAACAACTTTAAAGGGGGAAAAAATCTTTTTTTTCCAGGGTTCTGAATCTAACAGCATCACAAATTATCACTAGGAAAACATTTCAAAGGTCTAAACTTGCACTTGTGGAAAAAGGAACACAGATAGAGGAAACAGATAAATACCCGTTGTATTAGTAGGCTTTGTTTTCTGAAATGATATATTGTTCTGGAGAAGCGGTTAGCAAACAAATTATTGTCTTTGTCCAACATAGCAGGTCTTTGGTTCTACAGAACAGATGGTGAGGTGAGGCAGATTAAAAGTTAACTCACAATAGGTCTGTATCACAGGAAAAGTGCCCTAAGTTTATCTATTGTTAAATAATATAATTTATCGTCTTTGAGGGTTAAGGAGCAATTTCTGTTTCTTTCCTACTTTTTGAACAAAGATTTATAACATAGATAATCCCCAATTTTAGATATTTGCTGCAGGTTATATTTGAAGGCATTTCCCAAAAGACTGATAACCTTTTTTTGCTTTAAACACAGTCAAACCAGTGAACTAATATGACGCCTGCTTCAAATAACTGTGCTTGCTGTCTCTGTGCATGGTACGTTTTCATTTAGTCTATGATCAGCTGACAGTATGCAAGTTTGCAGATACCAGTAATTGAATACAGATAACCTTGATTGTTGACCTATGCAGAGCCATGACTGTCTAGTTTCCATTGTTTCTGTTTTTGCTAGTTGACACAAAACTGATGTGGGCTGAATTTATATATTAGCCATCCATTATAGTGGGAATTGCTTATCATTATGGATGTATAGTGTGAGAAGTTTCTATTTATTTTACTTATTGAGGTGGCAAAAAAGGAACCCATCTGAGGCTTTTCAATATTAGAGTTAACCCACAAGAATCCAGAAAATTCCTGTAAGGATGAGGTCTTGAAACAGACTAATTTCTTAAAGCTGAGCACTCCACCTATGGAAGGAGAGGGGTGCTTCTGAGAAGAAAGTGGAGCTTATGGCTAGTGAGGAAGAGGGCCCAGTTAAGGCTACAGAACATAGTTTTGCTGATTATCAGCACTTCTCCTGCTGGGAATGGTCTTTCTCTCTTGGCCTACCCTCTCAAAAGAATCTCCAACTTTGGCCCTTTATCAGTCCTGAATGAGTATAGAGAAGTTGAATCATTTGGTTGGATGGGGAACATCAAAATATTGGGGAGGGGTGAGGGGTAGAGAGTAAGGTGGCTATTTCATATGTTCTGGAGCTGTTGTATTTTGGCTGGTTTTTGTGGAGGGCTCAGTGATTTTTATGTAGTGCTTATTGTGTAGGAATGGGTTTCAACCAGGCAGGAGGATTGCAGTTTATAAGGTAGGAAGCAAGAGAAGTGAGAGAAGCAGAGCTTTTGGGACTGGTTAGAAAAGCTACAGTACCACAGATGTGTGTTGTAAGAGTTAATATATCATCATCAAGGATATAACTATTGAATTCCCTCTAACCATGGAACTGTGCCTGATTATTTTTTTACATTGATTGTCTTGTGGTTGAAATGATTAATTTTATCTAGCAAAGAGTGCTTTGTAATATTGTCAGGAAACTGAATATTTAAAGTTGAGGTTTTCAAAGGATTTGAAGTATGTTTGGTATCCAAATCCTTTGCCTTGTAGTAGCACTAGTAACTCAACTCTCCTAGCCCCCTACAAAACTAATGAAGTGCATTCAAAGTCTCAAAGTGCTTTGATAAATTGATAAAGTGCATTCAATTTCTTCAAACTGTACTCTCGCCTTCCCCCTCCTCTCTTCTCTCTACCCTTTGTCTTCCAAACTTCTATTCATTTGCATTTTCACACACATCTGTTTACTCTAGCTTCTTTTCTACGTTGGAGATCTCAGAACACCAGCAGAGTCTCCCAATGCCTGAGGAAGGGTGTTTGTGTGCAAAGAACTTTTTTCCAACTATTGAGTTGGAGCTCCTTTTAATCACCTTAAAAAGATTATGGTCAAATCCTGACCTCATTGAAGTCAATGGTAAAACTCTCCTTGACTTCAGTGGAATCAGGATTTCACCCTGGAGAGCTAGTAAGTAGGAACTGGAAGAAGATAAGCCAGCTATAAACAAAATTGTAAGAATTAGCAATCATAATGCTTCAGGATATAAACTGATCTCCAGATAAAGGCAGATGGCCTTCAGAATATAAAACTACCAGAGAAGGTTTAGTCCATTTCAAACACAACAACTCTGGCAACACAATGCCTAAGTGCCGACACTCAGGGAACCACAACTGACTTCATATAGCCACTAAATATCTGTACCTGCATACATTTGTGGGTCATCTTTCCATAGTATATGAGCCCTTACCAATGTTAATAAATTTATCCTCATGTCACCTGTAGAGGTATTATTATCCTTGGACTGTAAATAAGGCGTGGAGGCATGGACAGGCTTAGACCAGTTCTGAAACCCAGTGTCATAGATGAAGTGTGTGGCAGGGCAGAAAACTGTACCTAAGTCTCCCAAGGTTCAAACAAGCACACAAGTATCCACAGGGCCATTCTCCTTGAGTTCATATTGGAGAATAGAGACCAAACGGTCATGACAAGGCATTGATTATTTTGAGCAAACTCATCTCACCATGGAGACAGATAGACAAGAGACAGTAAGGGAAAGAATTTTGACCCAACATAACCAGGATCTGCTCCTTTTTCCTGGAATTATTTGCCACATTTGCAACATGTGTATCTTGGATTGATCTCTTCAGTCCCCTAGAGACTCACTGATGACTTCCCTATTTACTGGAAAACTGTCATCCCCTTATCAAAAGCCTGCCAATGACAACTGGAGAATGGAGGCCGTAGTGTTTAAGCATGGTTTGTAAAACAGATTTGAAACAATTGCATAGATAAACTAAGAGGCAAGAGGAGCTGTTCTCCAGACACATTAAAACAATCCGACTTTTGTGCTCAAGACATTGTTGTCACAATGCAAGCTCTGCCAACACCCTATTGTTTTGAGAAGTCGATTAATTGGTCCTAAAAATTAATTATGCACAGTGCTAAATCTAGTTTCAGGCTTTGTGGACCTTTTACTTTCAGGCTTTCAGACACAGGGGTGGTTATTTATTTGAAGTAAATCAAATCATGCTACCTCTGTCAAGAGTACTCAGGACAGATGGAATGTTATATCCCCTGACCCATCTTGAAAAGCTCCAGTCTGCAAACTCCACATGGCTGGAACTTCAGAAGGGGATTTCTTAATTATGGGAGGGGCCTAGTCTGTGCATTCCCTATGGGGAAATTCACACAATGGCTTTCCCCTCTGACATTATTGCAGATTAAAGCAGAGCTAACAGTTCTTTTACAGATCCTACCTATATCAGAGGGCGCTAGTGTGCATGAACAAACCAATTCTGACATAGCTGTCTTGATCAAGGAGATGCCTGCTTCTTGGAGAGAATGGAAGAGTTACCCCTTCTCCATGGATGGAGCCAGATTTCTTCGTAGATTTTGAGGAAGCTGAATGGTCAGGGTCCTCTGAATTGTTCCCAACTCTTCTTCTATTCAAAGGAGACAGAAGAAACATTGTTAAGTTCCTAACAAGATTTCCCCATGGGGACAAATAATGAAGCCAATAGTGCTTTACAATTAGTTCTATATCCAGTTTGTACAGTCATGTAAACAGAGTTGCCATATGAACAATTAATTTAGCTATGGAATAATCATAAGCCATTATAAAGTTGTATGAGGAC
>NW_017728998.1:37446427-37448700 GCF_001723915.1 Gavialis gangeticus
CACTTCCAACTGACCTTAACTAAGCATAGATTTTGAGATTAGTATTGCAATGTTTTGCCTCTCTTGTTAAAAAATGATAAAGATAGATTTGCAACTTCTCTTGCCTTTAAGATATTTAGATTCCATGTCAATATTCTGAGCGCTCTTCTGCCAGCTTTGCTCTGCTTCACTGTCTTGGGTCCAGAGCTCCTCGAGAAGAGATGCTGTCTATTTGCATTCTCTGATGCAGCAAAGGTGCAAGGTTGAACAACTAGAGCCTAATTAAGGCCCTGAATTGTAAAATCAATACACATCAATATACACTAGACATTATACTAAACAGCTGAAAATATTTTGTCAGTACAGAGTTGAATGCATCTCAGTTTGGGCCTTTTTTCTTTTTCCTTTCTTTCCCTCCTCTCCCCTCACCCCCCTTTATTTATTTATTTATTGGCTAGTGATCATCATATACTTTGAGAGTATAAAACTAACAGAATATTGGGCTGTTTCAGCAGCAGGGTGACTTTATTAATAAACAGTGGTGCCCCTTTCAAATTGCTGTATTAAACAAAAAACATAGGGATGCTTGTTATTGTTCTCCCTGTCTTGAATTAAGACACCCTTCCATTATAATAATTTAAAACCATTTTATCAAAAAACATTAAAATTCAGGGCTTTTCTCATTTCTATCTGAGACCTGGATTTGAAAGAAGTATTTCTATATAAGAAAGCATTAAGGTAGGTACTTAAAATCCACTGACAACAAACCAAAAGGACATAAGCACAAGGGCTGCCTATACACATGCTGGGGGTGGGGAGGGCATTTTAATTAGAGCAGCTTCTGGGTGGCTGCTCATATTTAAACACTGCAGTATCATGTGTGTTAACCCCCTGCCCCCCATGCATTTAAAAATGGCCATGGGATGCTTTATTTAAACCTCATTCGATGAGGTTTAGTTAAAGCACCCTGAAGCTATTTTTAAACGTGCGGGGCTTAATACAGGTGATGCTGTGGTAACACCACAGAATTCTAATTAGATTGTGGAACAGACTTGATTAATTGAGTCAGCTCTGGCCTGTTCTAACTAGAATGCCATCAAGCACATGTATAGGCAGCAAAGGTGTCTGTCTTCTGAGTGGACTCTAAGGCAGGGGTCAGCAACATTTTTGGGCAGAGTGCCAAAAACAACCGCAACCTCAACTTGTAAGATGTTCATGTGCCCGGGGCAGATGGTGGGGAAGCCACAAGGGGCCTAATCCCTTTTGTGGTAGTGCAGCCCTAGCCCCTTCCCTACCATCCTCCCCAAGGCATGTGTGCCAACCAAAATGCCTTTGAGTGCCACACTCTGGCACCCATGCTGGGGATTGCCTACTCCTGATCTAAGAAATAGCAACCCTCTCCTTTGGTTCAAAATACAACAAAAAGGCCTACACTAATTATCAATTTCCTGTAGCCTCAACTATTTATGACCTTATGTCTATTAATGCATTAAGGTGATGCATGTGAAGGGCACATTAAATACACAGCCACTTGTGGTCATCATGGAAACTACACTATTGGCTATTTTATTTTTCTCAATGACTATTGTTTACCAGATGAACACATGAGCTAAAGTAAGCTGAGTAAGTAATCTTGAACTAGTTACCACAGCTCTTACCTCTTTAACTAACAAACTCATCTATGCTTATTTAGATGATGAATAAATGCAGGAGGGGGAACATGCATCATATTAATTCAACAACCGTCACTCATTTTGCAGGTACCTGTGGAACACACAAACCATTTTCAGCTTTTAGCATATGGAAGAAAGTTCATTTTCTGACTCTAGGTTCTGCTCTGAGACAAGCTGAAAGATTAGTAAAGGTAATGAAAGGAATTCAATGTTTACTCAAGAGTACTACTAGCATATTGTCAGAAAAGCTGGCCTTCCTCAAAACTGAATGCTAAATGTCACCTGAGCCAGTGGCTGAACTTAGTTTCTCTTTGTTTCTTAAACTGTTTGGATTGGACACAAAAGGGACTTTCTATCCTAAGCCATTAATAGAGAAATACCTGGTACAAAAATATCCATAAGGTTTTACATTAAGTTTAAAAAGGAAATAGATCCAGTTGGGCTTTGTTCTTTTGAACAGCATCTACTGTTGCATGGGCTCTCTTCTAACGCTATGGATTCAGGTGAGGTTTGTGAGATGGAGCTAGAGCCAGAAAGTCCAGTAGTTACCAGCCCAGGGGAAGCTCAGAACATCTAGGAAAAGCCCAGTGAGGAAGAGGTGAAGATCAGGTAGGCCTGAGG
>NW_017728998.1:37453700-37476006 GCF_001723915.1 Gavialis gangeticus
GATGGTAGTATGCATCATGTGAGTGGGGAAGCATGGGGTCAAAGACAGAGTGACTCCAGCCTGCAGGAAGTGCTATTTCATACAAGTGTACACTCTGGAATGCCTTATTCTGCTCGATAAAGTAGTAACTGCTTAATTACATGTTTTCAATATTTCTATAATTTTCCATGTAAAGATAATATATAATTGTGAGGCAGGGTCATCTAGATCCCAGAGCTCGGAGCCTAAGAGTTAAAGGTCAAATCCCATTTACTGGCAATAAGTGGTAGAAACAAAGAAACCAACATTAAAAAAAAATCAGACAACCCATATCTGCTAGCTGGATTCCTTTACACAACATCTTAACTCAGCATGCATGGGTCTTGCCCATATTAGACTTCCCTTGGCCATACCATTTTTTTATATCCCAGTCTGCCTTGCTGTTAGAGACAACATTTTGCCTTTAAAAATCATGTAGCGTTTATCAATATATACTGTAATATAATAGTGTGTGTGTGTGTGTGTGTGTGTATGTGTGTGTAATGCACCATGATTTATCTAAAATAGGCACTATTGCAGCACAGTATTCTGTACTATCATATTATAATTTTACTAATCTTGGAGGTAAATATACAGAATAATAAAAAATTGGAAGAAAAACATCCACATACTGTAGAAAGTACTCAATGCGCATCTACTTATGGGAGGTGATGGGCAGTAAATCAGACATGCATTTGCAATACAATACGACAGCCAAACAAAATAAGCCAGCATAATTTGGAGCTAGGTGATATTTTTTCAGTAAACAGGAAACACTGAAAAAATGCAGCTTCGGAGAACACCGAAAGTATCTGCAAATTCAGGGTGAATTGGGTAATGTTTTGTAAAAAAGTTGGAGGAAAAACTTTAGAGAAAATAAAAATAAACATTTTGACTTTTCCCCTTAAAATAGTGTTTTAGTTTGGAAATTGAACTAGATTTGAGGGAGAAAAAAAGGATAAACATGAAAAATTAAATGAATTACTTTGGTTTTGGGTGGAACAATTATTTCACTTTATTTTAGTAAAAATGAAAGAGAAAATTTTGTGTTTCAAGTTAACTCAAACCAATTAAAAAAAACTTGTTCAGTTTAGCCACTGACCTGAAAAATTCATTAGTTGCACAGCTTTCACCCTGTTATGGGGTGGGGAAACAGCAGTTCCATTCTTCACTTTTTAGAAATTACTCTATTATCACTGGAATACTATCCCTAATTCTAGTCCCCTAGATGGCAATATAATGGAACACATTCAGAGTAAGTAAGGCGGAGACCAGAACTAATTGTCTTCTGAAGAAAAATTAAAATAATTAAATATATATTAAACAGACTATACTAGACAAGTGTGTGTCTCTCTTGTGTCTGTATCATATGTATACAGGACTAAAGGTAATTGCAGTATGCACATATCTTTTTTTAGGGTAAACAACAAAAAATAAAACTGAGGTAAAATAACAAAGATGGCTAAGTAAGGGAACTTTTTTTTGAAGAAAAACACTGACATCTGTCAGACAGATGATTTATAATGAATAATTCAGCTAATTCAGGGAAAAGATATTATGTTTATTTGAAACACAGATGAACCTGGGAGCTTAATTTTAGTATTGGTCATGATGCTAGAAGTCCTGATCCTTTCATGAGCTCTATAAGGGTGACCCTGCAATCACATGGAACCCTGTTGAATGTGTCTATGTAGAGGTTCCTGCAGGTTCCATTCTCTCCTCTTGTGGGGCTGTTTAAGTGGCATCCCATGGTTGGTGCTCTCTTATTATTTCTTGCTAAATCCACCTTTACTATAGGGGCAAGTCTGGGGCAGCATCCTCACAATATACTTAGTCAGAGTAGCCAAATTTAGGGGTAGCCCTCCGCCCTGGCCTCCTTACTCCGCATCCCGTTGTCTTCTGCACCTCATTACTCATCACGCTGTCAGAGCCTGGAGTCCAGCCTGCTAGATTAAAAACTGCTAGTTTATTTAAAAGGAAACAAAACAAAAACACACCAGTTTTCCTCATTACTGGCAGCCAAGATGCCTCATTTTTCAGGACCACACAACGAGTGAAGGCCATGGCACCCTGACAACTGACTTGCTAGTCAGAAAATGCTTGGAAAGGCTGGGGAGTGCTGGACTCTAACATCAGAGCATTTTTAGCACTTACTAGGAGCACGTGTATATTTGCTAAGGAGATGTTATAGAATTAATTCAGTTATTTGGAAATAAGGAAGTAGTGGGCCAAATTGATAAGTCAAACTGCATGAGCAGAAACAAGTTCCTCTTCCTTTTTGAGAGAAGAAGAATGATTTAGCAGTTAAAGTTCTAGTCTGGGTTTGAGGCAATCGGGGTTCACTTACCTCCTGTACCACAGACTACCTGTTTGAATTGAGCAAGTCACTTATCCTCTCTGTGTTTCAGTTACTATCAATGTCTAGTTGGCAGCCGATATCAAGTGGAGTGCCCCAGGGGTCTGTCCTGGAGCCGGCTTTGTTCAATATCTTCATCAATGACCTGGAAGACAGCATAGAGTGCACCCTCAGCAAGTTTGCAGATGGCACCAAGATGGAGGGAGTAGTAGATATGCTAGAGGGTAGGGCTAGGATTCAGAAAGACCTTCACAGATTGGAGGACTGGATAAAAATAAATCTCGTGGTTCAATAAAGACCAGTGCAAAGTCCTGCACTTAGGATGAAACAATCCCATGCACCAATACAGGCAGGGGACTGCCTGGCTAAGCAGAAGCTCTGCAGAAAAGGACCCAGGGTTAACAGTGGAAAATAAGCTGAATATGAGCCAACAGTATTCCCTTGTTAGAAAGAAGGCTAATGGCATACTGGGCTGCATTAGTAGAAGCATTGGCAGCAGATCAAGGGAAGTGATTATTCCCCTCTATTCAGCACTGGTGAGGCCACATCTGGAGTACTGCGTCCAGTTTTGGGCCCCCACTACAGAAAGGATGCAGACAAATTGAAGAGAGTCCAGTAGAGGGCAATGAAAATGGTTTGGGGGCTGGGGCACATGACTTATCAGGACAGGCTGAGGGAACTGTGCTTATTTAGTCTGGAGAAGAGAAGACTGAGATAGGATTTAATAGCAGCCTTCAACTACCTGAAGGGGGGTTTTAAAGAGGATGGAGCTAGACTGTTCTCAGTGGTGACAGATGACAGAACAAGTAGCAATGGGCTTATGTTGCAGCAAAGGAAGTTTAGGTTAGATATTAGGAAAAACTTTCTCAGTAGGAGGG
This sequence comes from Gavialis gangeticus, assembly GCF_001723915.1. Classification (NCBI taxonomy): domain Eukaryota; kingdom Metazoa; phylum Chordata; order Crocodylia; family Gavialidae; genus Gavialis; species Gavialis gangeticus. Next base: position 37,456,953 of record NW_017728998.1, read on the forward strand.
TAGTAAAGCACTGGAACAAGCTATCCAGAAAGATTGTGAAATCTGAATCCTTGGAGCTTTTGAAGAGCCGACTACACAAGCCTTGGCTGAGATGATCTAGTTGGGGATGGTCCTGTTTTGAGGAGGTGGTTGGTCTAGATGACCTCCTGAATTTCCTCTGAACCTTAATTTTCTATGATTCTAAGATCTGTAAAGAGGGGAATAGTAGGAGTATGCAAAACGAGCTGTATTTGATTCAGATTTGGCCCGAATCAGGGACAGTGTTTCAGTTTGTTGATTTGAATCACTGCCCCCAATTTAATGCAGCCAAATCTGAATCTGAAGATTCAATGCTGATTTGAAGAACCAGTGATTTGGCCATAGACACAGCTTTAAATGTTTTTTCTACATACCTCGAGGTACCAGGCATGTCTTGTGAATGCTGCGATGCTGGGGCAGATGGAGCATCCTGCAGGAGCATAGGGGGCCCCCTGCATGCTCAGCGGTGAACCCAGAAGTACTTCCGGTCCACTTCTGGGTCCACTGCCAAGAACACAGGGGCCCCCCTATGCCCCCCTGGCTCAGTGATCAGCCATGGGGGGACCTTGGGTGCCCCCCCAGATGCAGGAGGCACCAGTCGCTGAGCTGGGAGGTTGCCAGGGGGCCCTCTGTGTGCTCCCCAGCAGACCCAGAATTGGACTGGATGTGCTTCTGGTCCACTTCTGGGTCTGCAGCCAAGTATACTGGGGAGCCCCCCGCACTCCTGTGGGATGCTCCATCCACCCCAGCATCTCAGCATTCATAAGTCGCCTGATACCTTTGGGTATGTAGAACAAATATTTAAAGCTGTGTCTATATCCAAATTGTCAAATCTTTCTGAATCTCTCTGAATCGATTCAGAGGGTTCTGATTCGATTTGCAGAGATTAAAGGGTCCTCTGATTCAATTCGGATTTGGAGATTTGGCCACCGAATCAGACCGACTTTCTGCCGAATCAAATCAGGGACTGAAGCTTCGCACAGCCCTAGTGAATAGTACTTCCTTACTTCACAGGTGTTTTTTGCTATTCACTTGGAACAGGGGCATGCCCCCATAGTACCTGGCCTGCTAGTAGCCCAGTGGGCTGGGTGCAGCAGCTCCACAGGCCATATGTTTGACACCCCTGCTCTAAGATATTTTTATATGTGGGCTATATAAATTTCAGACATGCAACAGAGTTCTCACAACTGCAGGGACTTCTCCAGAGTCTGTGTGGGATGGAACATTTCCTTTGCCTTGGATGGCATACTGGCCCTTTTGAAAGAGAGAGAGAAAAAAAGGGCTTTCCACTCCTCTTTTCTCAGCTAGAAAGCTGCATATCTTATTCATAACTGAGCTCTTTCCCCTTCTGCACCAGACACTCATCACCATTTTGGGGGCAGTATAATAATTTTTCCCCTTGTTGCCTAAGGTCAATCCTTGCCTTAAAATTCATATACCCTCAAGTAGTACTGGTAAATGTGGTGATAGGGTATGTGTATAAAAGATCATTTGTAGGTGCAAGTGATACCTGAGTATACAATTTTGAGCACTAAAAGCTGCTTGTATAAAGATAGAGACCATTCTGAAAACTTGGTATGTGATCCTCAGGCCAGTCTGTTCAATCTCATGTCCATTTCTCCAGACCTCACATTCAGGTCTGTGCAAGAGCCTGCTGCCATTTTTATCACAGAATCCCACACTGAACCCAGGAAAAAAGTCAAATCTTCACCTCCTCCCATACCACTAGGCAGTTCTGAGGAAAGTGAAAAAGTTTATGCTACCCCTGCTGCAACAAGGGGGAAAAATTATTATACTGCCCCCAAAATGGTGAGGGGTATCTGGTGCAGAAGGGGAAAGAAGGTGATGATAGCTATATAATTGTGCTGCCTTACACACGTGCTGCATTTTGCATATACTCACAATGTGAAGATGGGCTTCACCTTCACAGCAGCAGCTGTGGCTAGCTGGTTTTTTTTCCCTGCCAGGATAGCAGGTAAAGATGTCACTTTCAGAGGCACGGTTTATCATCACCATGACTAGATGTGTCCCATCTGAGACTTCATCTTGAGCCCCTTTGAGAAATTGGAATTGGTGTGGAAAGCAGTTTTATTAGCAGTGTGGCTTCTAAGGTGTTTTTACCTGTGCAGCCCTATGTGAAGCGGCACCTCCCTAGTGGAAAGCTGTTTTTCTCCCTTCAGCGTGAAATCCATTGATCTTCAGGGCACCTTGACAGATACTTGACTTGTCTGTGTGCCTGGTTTTCTTAGAGAGCGTGGAAGTGCAGGAGTGATGCAGGGTGAGGTGCAGTATATTACAGATAAACTAAGTGTAGAGGAACCTGGGTTGTTGGGTCTGGGAAGTTGTATTCTATAGCTGTATATGAAGTTTTAAATGATAGCAGGGAGCCTGGAATTTGAGGTAACTTCTTTTGGATTTAGAAATATTTGTTGTTACTTGATATTTTCATTGTGGTCGCATTTATGAGCCTTGGCCCAAAGAATATAAAATATAAGTACATTTCTCCAACATATCTGCATGTATGTAAGTACACACACGCACACACGTGCGCGTGAATACCAGAGTTTTTAGGGCTGCAACATTCCCAGAGCTTTTATTTATACAGCACCTGGGGACCAGGTCTGAACACATCCTCAAATGTGTTTATGTGCCAAACTCCCACTGAATTCAGCTACAGTAAATAATAATATATGTGCAAGTATCTTAATTTAATGTACCTTTTAAGTACATGTATCTTAATTTAATATCCTGTTCATTTTTATCCTTTACATACAGTAATTCAGAAAAATTCACTGACCTATTGTATTACTGCTATTACTGTTCCAGGCCTTATAATGGTTTTAGGCTTTCATTCCAAGAGGCCCTGTTTTGCCAGAAGGGTTTGGCAGTGGTTATAATTTGAACTATTATTTCCATTGAGGAAACCATTGGTGATGAGAAGTTATGTATGGTGTTTAAGTCTTTTGCTTGCTGAAGGCATTAAACCAGTAAGGGATAAGTATAGGTACCATTAGCATGGATGTTTCTTTGCCAAAGAGATAATGTAGAGTTAGGAGGGGAGTGACTGTGTTAAACTGGAGTTTAACTCCTAAGATGTCCTCTGTGAACTAAATGTTTCTAGAAGCTTTAGCAGATTTGGCCTGAGGTAGGTGCTCACTCAGTTAACAAAAATATTATCCTTTTCATCTAACCAACCTGATGACTTCACTAAACATTACAGTGAAGTGAGGCATCTGTTCTGGCCACTTTTATTGCCAGGCTGCCTAATACCAATGTAGACATTATTAATTTGATCCACAGTCAATGTTTTAAGTTGCTCTGGTCTTAAATTTTATTTTCTTACACGATTGCCCAAAACCATCTTACATGCTGATCAGTATCTGTTGCAGTTGGGGAATAATCTGGCACAAGCTTCTTGGGCATGCAAGTAAATTCTTACTGACATAAATGAACTGAAAAATTCTGTGGTCTGGCAGTGACAAAGGGAACAGTGAATGAAACCAGTTATTTCTCTATATTGATCTACCCTTCTTACCCATCTACTCCTAGCATTAGTTGTTTTCCCTGTGTTGTAAGAGGGGGTAGCTGCTTACATTACGAGTAGCTTTCATATTATCCCAGCACGTGCCAATATGCACAACTCAGAAAGGCCCAAACTTGAGTAGTTGCCCAAAACCACCTAAAATTAAGAGTGCTAACATTTTTTAAGTGAGCAAACCAATCCCTTTCCCAACAGATTTAGGCTATGCTATAATGTGAAGGAATTTTCCATGTAATATTTTAAAAAGCCATCAACCCATTCTACCAGCAACAGAACTGAATGGAAACTGAAAAATGAATCGAATCCTCTCTCTCAGTGCCATGATCCTTGTCACCTAGTCACAAACCACTTTTGAAAAACGTGTAAAGCTAGAATGAAAAAGAAGGGCTTCTCAGGAAACAAGTATTATGTGAAAAAGAAGTGTATATGGGGTTGCAGAGACTGTATGCATAGAAGCTTTGGGCAATATACTTAGATTGTAAGCTGTTTGGGGCAGAGTCCATGTTTTTGTTCTATCTTTGTACAGAACCTAACACAATGGGGTCCTTGTCCATGACACACTACTGCAATGCAAATAATCATAAATCACTCAATGTAGAAGGTCACAGAAAAGACAGGAAAATGTATCAGTTCCTTTGTATGAAATTAACTCAAAATTATTCTTTTTTTGGAAGCTGGATCTTCACTTTAACTTGTGCTTTAACTTAATGCTTTGGGGCAAAGGGAGGATTTAATTTTCATCCTATGGTATCTGAGATATGAGCAAGGGGCAGGGACCCCTGTGTTTTCCCTTGATACCTCTTTTCAAAGAGGCTACACTGCCAAGTAATCCTTGCTAGCAAGTACACTGTATGTACCCCACTGCCTCTTACTGGTAGAGTGCACATAAAGGGATATTATAGTGTTAACACCAGTACTGAATCCTGGGTGCAGTCAGAAATCCATATTGATTCTGAGGGGAATATGCAAAGTGACTTTTCCCTGGTTTGCCTCTGCTCTATAATGTCTCTACTTTACAGAAGGAATTTTAGAGTGACTGCAAAGTCAGGCAGAAAATTCAGGAGAGATACTTCTCTCCTACCACATTTTCTTACCTTGAGTTCTGTGTAGTAGAAGGAAGCATGAAGGAAGCAATATACAGTATAGTCTCAGATTGATACCACAATCCGGTGAGAAACGGCTGACTTCCAGATGCTTTCTTACCAGCTGCTACTATTCCACTTCAATGCTGATGTCTAATGTACTGTTTAGTATTTTTATGCCATACCTTGACAATGAACTGTCTTCTTGATACTTAGATACTTTGGGCACTTGTACACGTGATGCCATTACCATGTACACATGACAGAAATGTGACCGTATGGCTTAATGGCCTAACAGTGTACATGTGCAAGACTTTTGGGGGTTTTAAATGAGTTTGCATTGTTGCAAGCTAAACTATATCCTAATGTGGTTTAGTTTGCAATGCTGCATTGCTGTTATTAGTCAACTCACACCCTGGCTGCACGAGAGGTTTGTAGGCTGCGCAGAAAAAATGGATTAGGCCCCTCACTGCTTCTCCCTTCAGCAAGCACCCGCTGAAGGCATAAGTGGTAAGCGACCCAATCTTTTTTTTTTCAGTGGAGCCTGCCTGCCTCTTCTGCAGTCAGGAGCAAGCTGCTGGTGGGCCGAGTGCCCTCTGGGCTGCGGGGGGGGGGGGGGGGGGGGGGCTGTCCTTTCCTCTGCAGCAGTGGCACCCCCCAGGGTTGCCCAGTTGGGCTGCTAGTGGGCCAGGTGCTGCCCCAGCTCAGGGTTGATGAAGGATTGGATTGTGCTGGGTGCTGCCTCTGAGCTGGGGCAGCAGCGGGGCCACTAGCAGCCTGTCTGGGCAGTCCTGGGGGGTGCTGCCACCATGGAGGGAAGGGCCAGGGCCCCCTGCAACTCAGGGGCCACTGGGCCCACTGGCAGATCTCACCCCGGCCATGGGCAGACATTAGTTAACACTCCCCTGCTGCCATTTTTAAGCACAGGGACAGTGATACATGAGACACTCTGGGCACTTTAACTAGAGTGGTTCTTTGAGCCACTTTAATTAAAGCCCCCCCCCCCCGGAGCATGTGTATAAATGCCCATAGATTTGATTAGGCAGATCATGCTTACCCCTATCCCCTTTTGGACATGGGGTGAGAAGTTAACAGAAAAAATCCCATTAACCTCAATGCAGTCAGGATTTCATACAGGAAGTTTTTTGATGATGATGACGGTGACGCAAGGATTTGATGCAGGTATGGGGGTCTACCAAGGATAAAGCAGGAAGGAAGGCTGTAAAGAATAAGGGCATATTAGGATGAGAGATAGCAATAGAAGACAGACTAAATAAAATATATTCAACACAATTTACAAGGATGGGTTCAACAAGTGAAATACATGCATCTGTGACATGACTCTGAAGAAACTGACTTAAATCTATCAGTTGCCTTTCCAGTAGTTCATTTGTTTTTCCCATAATAATTTCTCATGTTTACTTTGGCATTGGTGAGGAAAATGTCAAAGAGAGGTCTGCTGTTAGCATTCTCTGCTGCATGACATTGAGCTATTCCAGTGCCACAGCAGCTATTTTCCAACATATTAACATTCGGATACTGAGAAAGTTCATCCAATTCACATAAATCTGCACAGAATTTTTATTAACTTATAACATTTTCTTTATTTGGTGGGCCACCTACATACTGAAAACAGATTTCATACATTTTGCTAAGGTAGGAGAAAACTCTAAATACTTAAGCACATACAATACATATTGCTGAAATGATGGAAATGCTGAACTTTTAAACAGTGGAATTGACTCTCTGTCTCTCACAACTAAGTAACCAAACAGTCTCTTTATTGTATGTGATCTTTTCTTCCTGTTAGGAAAATGTTATCTAAAAATCACCACCAACCCCGACCCCCACAAATGAACAAAGAAAGAAAAACAAAGAGCTTTGCCCCATCTCCCTGCTCACAACTCCCAACCATGCTAGAACTCCAGAGACTCTCATTTCAGTTCCTGGCTCAGACAAGGCCTTCTTTCATGACCTTGAGCAAGTCATTTTTGACTTGCTGATTCTAGTACTAAGCACTGTGGACTTACCTAGTAAAATATTCAGCCTCATACTTAACTTTTGCTGAGAGTAGTTCTGCTGAAGCTTCATGGGCTTAAATTTGGGGACATGATCGGACCCCCTTGCTGGGCTAGAGCTAGAAAGCTCAGCTATTTTCAGGCTTAAACCAGTCATGTTAATGTGTTTCTATTTCCCATGTATAAACTAGGGATAGCAATACTCTTTTTCCCAGCTGTTGTCTTGTTTGTGTGCTCTTTGGGGCAGGGACAGCCTTATTTTTTTATGTACAGCACAAAACTGAATGGGGTTTCAGACTCTATTAGGTGTGACTGCAATGCAAATAATTAATATTTACTGTAAAAGTTTAAAACCTGGATGCCTAAAAGTTAGATGTCTAAATCTGCATTTAGGCATCTAAATACATGGCCTAATTCTCAGAGCTGCAGAATAACCAATGCTTCTGTTAGGTCAATGGGGCCAATGTACTTGGCTTGCACTTGAAAAAGTCAGGTCATTTATGTGGGAGCCTAGTGATTATTTTAAATCCAGCTTTAAAAATTAAAATGTTTTTATTTATGTCCTAAATATATACTCTGTTATGACATAAGGTCCCTGGCATTATGATTAACCACATGCATATTATATACATTCAACACCGTCCCCACCCCCAATGGCTCTTGTTGCTGTGGTGGCCAGGGCCACCAGACTCCCCCTCCTCCCTCTTGCTTCTGGTTCCTGGCACTGTTCCTGAGGGCAGGTCAGTGGGAGGGCACTGTGCATGGCAGGAGGGAGAACTGGGCTGCCAGCACAGCACTAGAGGAGCCAGGTTGTCCAGGCTGCATGCGTAGCGAGCAGGAGCAAGGAGGTGGGCTGCTCACGCCTGCTAGCAGGGAGGAGTCGGGATGAGAGCTGGGCTGCTTGTGTGGTTAGGGGGTGGATCTCCAGTTCTGTGGTCCATGGCATGTGGCTCCCAGCTGTCCAGAAGTTGGACATCCCTGATTTAAATATTTCGCTATTTGCTATATGTAACAAAAAAGAGAAGAACTTCATAGTAGCATTTTAGTACATGCATATCATATATGTATACACATGTTTTTAATGTATGTAGTATATACAGTGTTATTTTATAGCATAGCAGATGTTTCTTAATTCACTGACACTGAAGTAAGATTATGCCATGCTATTTTATTATGAATAATGTGCTGGCTCCATCATTAAGTGGGTTATTAAAGACATAAACAAGCTTTTATGCCCTAGTTTTTGACAGCTGTTGGTGGTCTACAAAGTGATAATCCTGCTTTCAGCAAATATTCTTAGACTTAAAAAACAAAATAAATACTTTTCATAGACCACCAAGTTGACTCACAAGCAGGAAGATTGTAATTTTACCATCTCCATCACCACAAGAGTAAAGTGGCACTGCAGCGATGGGAGGCATAGAAATTGCAAGATGGAAACGAGGGACGTACCATACATCATTCTTTCCTACAGTTGCACAGTAAAGTCTATACTAAGCAAATGAGATTAGCTAGCATTTCTCTCAGTGGTGGGAGCAGAGGATGAAACAAATACCGATTCAAAAATCACTAAAATAAACAATGCTTTGTAATAGCCGCTTTTTCCTTCCTAATTAATTATGCGGTAAAGACACAGTTGAAAATCCTGTAACCTTAGCTTTGAACAAAATCAGCTGAGTAGGTTTTATACTTCAAATGAAAGGGTAAGGTAGGACAATAAAGGTTATGTGGCCATGTTCCGTCACTGGCTCAATAGCTATAAATTTAAACAGATGTGACCCCTACATGACAAAGTTTCCAAGGTGTACAGAGAGGAGTTTTTATTCTTATAAATAGGACTGATGCCAAGTCAACTAGCCCCCCTCACTTTAGACTTCCTAAAGAAAACAGCTTCAGACAGCTGAGCAAAAGAGTTATAAAGAGTGCTGAGATAGGAAATATCTCAAGTTCCTGATATATTATGATTGGCTTGGGGAACAAGGAAGTTGAGAACCAGAGGTAGCCTTAACGGGTGCTAAACTTTACAGTGCTTATGTACATCCTCACACAAGCAGATGTTAAGAAAAAATACTGATGGAAAACTGCATTTAGCCTATATTACTCTTACCCTAGGGACTAAAACTAAAAAGGGGGAGAATGTGGAACCAATTTTCAAGCTTGGGCAATTGAAAGTTTATTAAATGATTCTGTCATCAACATAAGACAGGAGAAAAGTAACAATTTATACAACAAATTAGGTAATTGTGGACCCATGGACAAATGATAGTTCTTCTCTCATAACTGAATAAACATTATTGTTATACTCAGAGGGTTATAAGGAAATAGCCACTTTAGTGAACTACAAACACCAGGTCTCTTGCCTCTATTCATATCAAAAGCAAGGTAGAAAGGGTGAAAGACACACATATTTCTAAATAGATACAAATATTCTAGGATACTTAAACATTTAGCCCCATTAATTATATTTAAACTTTCAACCAGAGAGGTGGCTCAAACACCCCAGACATGAAAACACCTTCAGATTATGTGGAAGATTTGGAGGCAGAGCATAGATCCGAATTTCATAGCCAGTCCTTCTGTAACAGGCAGAATCAACCCCTCACTTCAGAGACACTCACACTCATAGGAAGAGTTAGAAAAGCAAGAAGAAAAAAGGAAACGGGTGAAACACATACACTACCACAAATGATAGGTATTACTTTACTGTCATGTTGACATAATTCTTCTGGAGCAGCTCCAGAGTAAACATAGGTAATATGGTAAAAGCATTAGGGTTTTTTGCCTTCTTAAAAACAGTTTAAAAAATACAAGGGTGTTCCAGAAAGTAGTGGTCATTTTGAAAAAAAACCCATTGTGTGTGTAAGGAGTGGAAAACTACATAGCAGCAGGAAACACTGATGGGAGCACTCTTGAACACCCCAGCTGGATCCAGATGTGCAGGCACATGTGGTTTGTGGTGCTGCAACCTCTTTGCAGTGCCGTAAGCTGCACAAGTTGCACATTAATCAGTGCTTGGCGCTGTTAAGTTTCAGTGCTGGAGCAAAATTTGCTACTGGGATATTCTGGTAGCAAAAAAAATCCAGCAAAAACCCTAGAAAAAAGGTGGTGCAAACCACACCAAAGTGGCCAGTGCCAGGACAAATAGAGAGATGGAGGAGCAGGCAGCCCAGGACTGTCTGCTCTCCCATCTCCATGCGCTGCAAAGCGCCCATGCTGAAGCACCCAGAGCCCCAGCCATCTGCTTCCTGGTTTGCTGGGGTTCAGGGTGCCGCAAGATGGGGGCTGTACATGCCTCAGTGCAGAGGCTCCACAGTGGAGACAGGGGAGCAGCCAGCCTAAAAGGGAGACAGGGGGAATAGCCAGCCTAAAGCCTGCTCCCCTGTCTCGAGGCACACAGTGCCCCAGCCAGGTGGGGAGAGGCTGGCTGGGGCTCAGGGTGCCTCAGTATTGGGGCTCCTTATTATGCGGAGATGGAGGAGCAGGAAGCCCGGAGCTGTCTGCTCCTCCATCTCCACGTGCCACTCCCCAACTGGTCAGGGCACAGGGTGCCTCAGCGCGGGGGATGGCTAGTCCCTGCTGAGGCACCCTGTGCCCCAGCCAGCCCACCACCTACAGCACATGAAGCAGAGGGACAATGTGTCCTACTGCAAAGCACACAGGCACTGGGGCACAAAGTAGCTGTCCAAAGTTGTGCCACTACTATCTGTGCTGCTGTAAAGACACACCCCTGCTCATGTGGACCTGGCCACCTTGCTTACATCTATGCAGAGAAGTGATTGTTGCACACAAACTAGTTTTATTTTGCAATTGCTTTTACTTTCTGAAACACCTTCAAAACAAGAAACCAAACACTAAGAACCCCTGGAACACAGCTTTCCAAAATGATGAGAGTCACTAGCGCATACTGAGGTCAGAGTAGATGCCTTGTGAAAATGGTAAATTAGCTATCGTCACAATGCTGCATCCACTGAAAATGTTCTGGGCATACATAGCCAACTGTTGAGTTTCCCTTAGTTTCAGGACTCATATAGTTTCTATCTTCTACTCTGCCAAAGATTTTCTGCCTGATCCTGGACAAGTCACTTACCTATTTTCTGCCTGTGACTGTTCAATATTAGGTTATGCTGATTTCTGTCTGTGACCCCAGTGTCCTCAGTGTCAGAAATCTGTAAGGGGATTCTGCAGTGGTGCAAATTATCCACAAAACCTGCTCTTCTTGAGGATTTGCAACCATCTGCTGTTGTCCTTTCATACTTGTTACCCCCAACCTGGAAGATACTGCCTACAAAGGGGCATGAGGGAGCTCCCAGGGAAGCACTGTACAGCTTTCAGCAGCAGTCAGAGATCTTGTGAACTGCTACTTGAAGCTGCCCTTGCCTAGCAGAACCTAGAATGAGGTAGCCATGCTGTTCCCTAGCACACAGGATAAATCACTACTGGAATATAATGGTACTTCTAGGTCGAAGGAGGTGTGAACACTGTTGGAAGCAGACTAAACCCAAGTAATACTTGCCTTGTGTCCTATTTTGAGGCTTAAAGGTTCAGTCATACATACAAAATGTATATATACATATATGTATGTATATTTATATATACATGTATATGTGCATGTACACACACACAGATGTGCCTTTGTGTGTGTGTATTTAATACTGGCCTATTAAAAAGCTGCAGTCAGTAGAAAAGAAGAAAAAAAATTACAAAGAACAATTTGCATAGCAAACACATTTCACAGTTGTTTTGGACAAATGCCCTCAGTAAATATGTTTAAAGTCATGTACAACAAGAATATTTTATCACAAGTAACCATGTTTTAATAAACACTTCATCTTTTGTATTTCATTCTTTCTCATCATAATAATAGAAATATAACACCATATATCACTGTAAAACACATTTCCACATAAATGCTGATAAGCACAAAATATTTTTCATCATTTACATTTTAACTGTAATAATATATGGCAGGATTAAAGCTGCATCCATCATGTGTCTAACTAACCTTGCTGTAATGAATTTTTAAATGTAATGGTTTCTGTCACAAAGTAAAATCATACATAATGTCTTTTGACACAGTATGCCGGTGTACGCAAGTTTTAAAATGTAAATGCAACTTCATTTTTAATTAGATTTATATACTCAAATCACTACCCCCCCAACCAAGGGCAAAAGAAAAAGTGTGTCTATGTCAAAACTGCAAACAGAATGATTCTCAAGTTATTTAAAGTACCTTGCTCACAAGAAATGTGTACAGCCACTATGTATGAAAAGCAAATCACATACCAGAAACAAAGGATTATCAGAATCATAGGGACTAAAGCTTTTAGAATGCCTGAAGGGCCTCCTATGGTACCCCGGGTACTCTCTTTATGTCAGTGCTAAGAATCAGGTTTGCAGTTTGGAGGACTGGGCAAAGGGACAAGTGTGCAGGGGAGAAAGAGGTCAAGGACAAATACATTCTACTCCCTGCTCCTTCCCTACCTCTGCTTGAAATAACAAATAATCCCGCTCACCAGAGGAGAATCATTAAAAATAATTTGCACAAGATTTCTGTTCTGTGAGCCCTTTTTTGATACAATATTTCCTTCAGTGATTATCACTGCGGACATGTTCCTGCCATATGGATAGGAGCTGGGTTAGGAGGCTTCTCAATACCTGAGTGGTTAATTAAGAGCTGTTGCTGGGCCACAAGAAGCAGGTTTGAAATCCCTCTTCACTCACCAACAATGAGTAGCTTTTTTAGCAGCAGAAGTCACTAGGGACAGCCAGAAGCGCAGGGTAATTATTTGAGATAACATACAGCTGAAGTGTGTGTGTGTGTGTGTGTGTGCACGCACGCGCGCATGTGTGTGTGTGTGTGTGCATGTGTGCATATGGGGGGGATGTGCATTTGAAAGGAGGGCAACAGTACAGAAAAGTCTATAATAAAAAGGTCAACATCTCCTATTTTTCTGTACAGTGTCGGCAGTCTGTAATGCCTTTTTAGAATGAATGACAACGGATTCTGCCTTTTTAAAAAATGAATATCTTATTTTGTATTCAAACTTTGCAATTGTGAGTTCAGGCCTGCCAGTCCAATCTGAATAAGCTATTCTTACTTTATCAGTGTGGATGCTGAAATGACTTTGATTGCATTGTTGCAAAATAGCAGTAATTTCTCCATTAACCCATGGAAACCCCGAACTTTCTCAAGAACAAAGAAAATAACAGTGGAATGAAAGCCATGAATGAAATGAGGAAAGCCCTTAAACTGCTATAAATGTAAGGCTAGATCTTCACTGGTGTAAATCTATATAACTTGACTGAAATCAGGAAATAGTATTTTGGTTTCAAATGAGCTACCCTAATTTAAACCAGCTGAGGATCTGGTTCTTGGATTATGCCACCGTTCATAGGCAAGAGAATCTGGGCTATTATTTATGCCTTTTAAAACATAAATTAGGGCTCCAACATACAAGATTTTCAGGGATGTGTTGTTGGAATGTGTCAGAGAGAGATGCTGTTTTTTCCAGTGATTTAAAGTAGAAGAATAATTTCTAAAAGCCATATTTTCTAAATCACTTCATATCAAAAATATTTGTGAAATGTTGGACAAAGTTGCCATTCAAGTCCACAACAGTAGAGTGTGTATATATTGTAAGTATCTGATGAAAGTTAAAGTGAAATCACATAGTAATACACTGCAGTACTATATTTCTTTTCACAGGGCTGCTGAGAAGAATTTAAACGTCACCTTATTCAGTCATCTGAGCTCAGTCCAAGTATACTGTGGGCTCAAAATACTATTTCCCTGGGGTTTTTTACGAAAGCCTTTTTAGTTTCGTACTGAGCAGACAAATGATGAAACCTCTCTTGTATGATTTTTTGGCATTTCCAGAAAATCCCACATGTGATCTCCAACTTAGGAAGCTTAAATATCCATCCAAATATGAGCTCTCTGAAGCTCACACAAGCCCTTAAGTTTTGTGCTGTGAAGTAAAAATAAATTCAAGAAAAAAGAAAGAAAAAAAATCCCTTCAACTTCTCAAATACTGAGAGAAATTTAAGAGTCAAGTGGAACAGGCAGAGATTTTGAACCAATGTGACATTTTTCTTGCAGACCAAAAGGTTTTGCCAGTTACTAAGGAATTGTTTAAAAAAACCCCCAAATTCTCAATTTGAAATGTGAGGCGACTAAAATGTACTTCCATATTTGCTTGCTTTCTTTCTCTTTCTTTCTTTTTTTTAAAAAAAAGGTCTTTCAAGCTTTTGATGTTTCTGGAGTGCAAATAATGCTGCTCTAGTAGTAGTAGTTTTGCCAATATAACTGTCTCAGCTTTGTTTAGAAACTGCCCAATATGTTAATTATCTTCTTTACCTCTGTGGCATTATACTGTCAAACTGTACAACAGTCTTTAGAAAATAAAAGCTAACACCCTAAGCTGCTGTACCCGGATTCCATAATATCTATTCACTGACAATGCCTGAGCTGTCAGATCAGAAGGCGCTTCATTCGAATAAAGGTGGGCAGATGTGTGATAATGAGACAGAAGCATACAGATGCTAATATAACTGTTCAGCAGAGCAGTCTCGTCTTCGTTAGGCAGACCCAGGTAGCAGCTGCAGACTGTCAGACATTGGAATGCTGCTTTCTCTTGATTCTCATTTAAGATCAGCTTCGTTCGCTGTCTGTCAGTGAACTTTTCCCTCACAGGAGCCTGGACCCCTAGGTGATCAGTCACATTTCGACATAACTAGATGTCAAAAGAAGTTTAAGTTGTATGACGAACTGTGATGCATTCCCTGTGCCGGCTGGCAGTCTCAGCCCTCTAAGGTGTCTTCTTAATGATCCACCTGGAAACTCCAGAGTATTTCCTGTATTTTGTTTTCTTATTAAAATACTGGCTAAGTCTTTGTCAATATCCATGTCAGCAACTGTAAGCTCAAGACAATATTATCACAAGCATAATTTGATTTAAAATTGGAATCACAGACCTAGGTTGACCAGGCAGCGAGAGATTCGTGAGGAGTAAGTGTGATGCTAGAGCATTGGGGCGTTTGGTTGTTACTGTGATTTAACATCAATAAGACTATTTCTGATCTATTATTACTGGACTTTAAAAATCAGATGAAATAAATTGGATTAAAGCTGCCTTATCAAATACGTCTGCATCCAGATAGCTTGGCTGATGAACACAATGAGGAATAAGATAACAGGATGCCTCCATAGATGAACAAATGATTCAAATATGCAGAAGGCAGGAAATGCAAATAACCTAAGATTGTCATTTTGCACTGTTGAAACCTTTGAACTGGGAGCCTGAACTTCATCAGCCTTTCATCTGTTGCTATGAGCTGTTTACCCATTTATATTCTCGGGTTTTGGAGAAGAGACAGACTAGGGCTACTTTACATAAGTGTCTGCACAGTGGAGCAAACATTCCTCTACAGTATCTGTGTGGAGGAGCATAATTTACTAGGTGCTTAATAACATCAAGTCAGTTCAGTAATTCTTGGTCCCTTTCTTCATTTTTCACCCCTGTTTCAATTTTTTATTTGGATATTGACCATAAAAGTATCCACTGAGAGGTAGGGGCTTTTACATGTTTTCCTACATTCTGGATTAAAAGACTGCATACAATCAGAAGGAGGGCCAAAAAATGTGCAGTGTCTCCTTTTCTTTTTTGTTTGAGAGAACTGTGAGATGTATCCCGAAGTCACATGTGAAATATGAGCTTACCATGCAAGAACAACCCCACTTACATTAGATAAAATTACATTGAAAAATATTAAGAATTAAACCGTCATGCTCCAGGGTTGTCCATTGTCCATAGTGGCCTATTGCAGGGTTTCTTGCATGTTCCTCTGAAACATACTGTGTTGGTGATTGACAAAGAGAGGGTACTGGACTAAATGAATTGCTGGTCCCACACAGTTCAGCATTCCCTATGTTTCTGCTTATATACAAACAACCCAAGTTTTTACAGTTATGGACAGCAGATCTGGCAATCCAAATCTTTTTTTCCCCCTCCTTTCCCATATCAATATAATTCTTAATTAAACACTTCTTTGGCCGGTTTATATTCACTAATGCTCTCTAATATAAAACAAGCTGTCTCCCCCTAGATTCTGGTATTTAGTAGCCTGAAGCTCATTAGTGCATGTGTTCTCTACCCTGGAGTTTTAAATATTTAACTAGCTAGGATTCCTTCAAGAGGTCCTAACCTTATAATTTGTAATAACTTAGGGATCTCATATCTGAAGTGTAAGTTATTAAAAATGTTTCTTTCTTTCACCCTGCATTGATTTGCTATTTCTTGCAATCAAACTAAGAGCTATTAGGCCAAGCAACTGCAGCTGCCTATTTATTTCATTGTAGTAAAACATAAGTGATGATAATAGATTTCCTAATAGAGATTGATCTTCCACAAAAGCAAAAACAGAACAAAGCAAAGCAAAGCATATGTTGTCAGGTTATACTATAGAAGTTATTAAGTATTACATGCTTAAAATCATTCAGCTATAGAATGAAATAGGAAGCAGCTATAAAAATGCATATATTGACTGATATATTTTGCATGGAAAATTTTACTTCTGTTGGTTGTAATGGCCCAAACATATGATACAACTAAATATTGTCTAAAAATTATCTAAGGACCACCTAATGTGCTCTGATGCTACTGAATGTCAAAAATGTCAGCAGCTTCCAGTAATGACTCTCTGACATAAACAGTAAGGGAGAAATATTACAGTTACTGAAGGAGTTGTGAGAACGAGCATGCATTTTCATGAGAGGTCTTTTTGAATGGCAGCAAGTACTCAAGCAGGCAGTTTTCCCTGCCAGTTAAGCTGGCCAAAGAAAGCTCTCTTCCCCTGAAAGACAATTAAAATGAGTTAAATGAATTAAAAAGGCTCTGCACAGTTAAAACATGGTCAGAGGTTAGAAACAGTAGTAGCTGGATTTATGAAAATCACTCGGCTGCCAAGCTGCAGAAATTGTGTGTAACAAGGGAGCCATTCAAGTAGTAACGCAAACAGCTTTGTGAAATTGAAGGCAATATACATAATTTTTAATTTTTGGGAGGCAGTTTTTGTCAGCAATTTATTTCTTCTTGGGACTTAAAGTAAAATTGTATTTTTTAATGTAATTTTTATAATTGCATTCCAAAATCAGTTTTTTAAAATTATTTATAAATTGGTGACAGTAGACAGAGTAACTGTCCCGCTGTTTGTTAGGTATGTATATAGGCCAGCTGAGATGAGCTGCATGTATAGGTTTGTGATGCACATTTTTCTAAAGAATTGGGTTGAAAAAAGAGCGCCATAAACAAATGCTTGTAGCTAAAATATGAACATTTAAAAACACTGACTTCAGTTTCCTTGTGTAATAAGAAATTCACCTGTAACTCACTGTTTATATTTGTGGTTCTTTCCAAAGTAAAATACTTGTAATGATCACTCCAAATATTTAAGTATCAATCATGTGCAAAAAAATGCAAGAAGGCTATAGTAAGCTTTTTTGCACGTTACAAGCACAAAGTCTATCAGAAAGCATTTGTCTCCACACTCTTTATTCATTTTCAAAGGGTTAAACAGCCTATTTACTGGGCTGTCAGCAATCTGTATCCCAAATCATGAAAAAGTCTGGCCTAGTTTTGTTCAGCATCGAGACTTGTCTTCTTGGCCTGTTGTTGTTACCATCATGTAATATCCATGACAATCGTGTTGTGCTTTTTTAGGGGCTCTGTAGTGCTAAATCTGAGGGGCCATTTTAAGCCAGTAAAGGGCTTTATTTATGTGGATTTGAAAGAGTCTTGTGAAGGGCCTTCCACTCAAAATCCTCTTCAGCAGGTCATCCTGGTTTCAAAAGGATTTAGATGCAGAGGCAGTGATCAGTACTTC
Source organism: Gavialis gangeticus (assembly GCF_001723915.1). Classification (NCBI taxonomy): domain Eukaryota; kingdom Metazoa; phylum Chordata; order Crocodylia; family Gavialidae; genus Gavialis; species Gavialis gangeticus. The sequence goes on from NW_017728998.1 coordinate 37,474,493, forward strand.
TATCACGTTCTAATAGACTGACATGAGCATTTGTGCCTGAAAGACAGGGGGGAAAAAAGTGATGCAGATTTGCCCTAAATTGGACTGACGCACAAAGCAGTGAGTGCAATTGACTGACGAGGTAACCCCTCACACCCTTCTTTTACACTTCTAACCAGTGCCGCACAAAGAGAGAGCCGTGGGAAGCTGCACGGGAGCAAAGCATATCCATTTTCATGGACCATATGGAAATTTTGTTTTGTGTACAGAGAAAGTGTCTGATAACAGTGACCTTAACTGCCATATGTGTATGGTGAATAGTAAACAGAGCAAACCACTCAGCTCTCTGACCCTTAGCATATGGACATCTCTACCAAAGGAGAGTTTTCACAGCACATCCACTTTCACTGTCATTTCACTGGTAACCCAGGGGATTTCACTAGATTTGTTAATGAATTGCTCTATTGACTTATATCTGAGCTTGCCTCATTAGAGTAGAAGAACAAAATTTTTATCTATGTTTTCGTGAAGGGGACCAGAATGGCCCTCCTTTGTTAAGAGGTGGGTAATCTGCAGGGCTGTCATCTGTTTTGAAATAATTTATTGTGTCAGTTTAAGAAGGCTCTTCAGTGTTCATTGATGCTCAAGCTCCACTCCAAGCCTCTTTAAATCAATTTTTTCCTTGTGAGTGGAATGTTTTTTAGGCCCCTGCTTGGTTTACAAATAGCTGAACATGATGTTACCCTGGTGCTGGCTAGCTTTAGAGTGCCAAATACAAGTGAACTCAGTGAGCCTCCATAGCACCACCTGTCATGAAATGCTTTTCAAAGAAGCTACAAGGCTTGTACAACCTTGTACCATTCACCTTCCCCACCCACCATCACTCAAAGAGCAATTCTTCATAAACTAGTCCTTATTGTATCCAGGCATAAATATAACCAGAACTGGGATGTGTATATATCATACACATTCATATTTTCTACTGTGTTGTAATTAGTAGTGGCCCATTGGCTTTAGGATTTCCTAATGTTCAGAATAGCCTTTGATTTTTAAGCAAAAGAGACATCAATTAATTCGTTATTAAGAGTATACCATTGAAGAATACATTATGTCTAATAGCCAATGTGGAATGAGGAGGAATTAATAAAATGGGATACAGTAGTATGTAAACCATAAAGATAACTCTCCAAAGACTGGATCTGACTTTTGGGTTCTACTTTCAAAGTAACTAACGAACAAAAAGGGACATTCTTTTTGTTACTCCCCTCTGTCCTTGTAAGAATATGCAACTCACTACACAAAATCCACGTACTGAAGGAATCTTTAGCTTAAACACTTCAAAGGATACAAACCATTATGGGATCTTTAATATGCAGAACAGGCAAGACTGATATTTTTTTCTTTAAGATCTTATCCTAGAGACCTGCCCCCTGGCCTCTCCCCCACCCCCGCCGCACACACCTGCAAACGATATGACCTATGTACAAACAACAAACCTGTGGGTGACTTGTATGGCATTGGTGTAACAGTTTATA
>NW_017728998.1:37481006-37484945 GCF_001723915.1 Gavialis gangeticus
CCTTCCCCCACCCCCGCCGCACACACCTGCAAACGATATGACCTATGTACAAACAACAAACCTGTGGGTGACTTGTATGGCATTGGTGTAACAGTTTATAAACAACAACTTACCACCTAAAAAGCAGTCTGCATTTAGAAAACACAAAAGTCACAGTGTCTTAGTCAGAACCACTGCCATTTTTCTCAGAATTAAAAGCAATTCAGAAGAACTGTAAAAACTGCTGCCTTTGGCACCAGTGATCCTGGCATATTCTACTGTTGTCAAAGGGAGGTATGAAGGGAAATTGTAACTGCCAGGGTTAGGGATTGAAAGGTTTTAAATGGTGTTGTTGTTTTCTAATGTTAATATGAGAAAAAAGTGAAAAATAGGAATCTGAGAAGAATCATTTGTGTATGCATGTTATGGTGTGTAGGGAACCAGTTTGAATTATTCTAGCTTCAACCTTCCACATGTAGCAAAACATACAGAGGTTCCCCACAGTGCTAGGAAAGAAAACATGTTTTTACTGAGTAAGGGCCAAATCCTGCAGTCTTTACTCAAGTAAAATTCCTTTTAACTTTCAACAGGAGCATTTTTAAACTTAGAGGTGCTTTAGAGCAGAATTTTCTATTAATACCAGGTTTCTGAAGATGACTAATATATTTATTTACTGATGATTCTATATTGTTGTCCATGCTGATCAATGCTGAACTTGAATCTGCTTGTATGAATGACTCATCTCACTACACAGTATGGTGATTCCCTTTTAAGATTACACCATTTATCAAACCGTATATACCTTGTATACCTTGTATTCAAGGTATAATTATTTCCTATTCAAAGCATAAGAAATAAATTTAGTATCTCAGCTACCATAATTAAGGATTTGTTGATAAATACTGATTTTAATGGCAAAAAATAGAGCATAAGTATATTTTGCATTGAAATATGAAAAGAAATGTAGGAGGATACATAGAACTGCGAATATTGTTCTGGACTGTTTTATTTACTGAATTTCGAAAGGTTGTGCCAAAACCGTTGCATTAACCCTGCATTTGTGTGTTCAAAAGAAATGCTTACATGTCCAAATACCCAGTTTAGCTACACGAGTACTAATTTGGAAACCTACCTTAGCTGCCTAGGATATGTCTTTTAGAAAGAAGTGAAATGTTAACATAAGACAGAATTCTAATTCACCTTATGTACCCAAACAGCACTTACTCAGGCACATAACTGCCATTTTTCTTCTTCATCTCTCCATCATGGGTTTGTGCTCAGCTACAATTTCAGAGCTCATGTCCAGACAGGTATGTACATTCAGAACTGCCTATCTGCACTTACCTGCCTGGCTGTCATATAAACTACTGCACATGCTCAGGAGCTGTGTGGGTGCTTGTGTGTCTACACTGTGTATGGAATAGGACTGCAAATTGTGCATAAGTGACAAAAATGGAAGCTACATGGCTGGCTAACTGCCATTTGGGTATGTTAAGGATGTTTAATTTGCATCTAGTTCCATGAGACTGTGAGTATTATTATACTTGATTTTTCATATAAATATAGTATTTTTCATTATATCTCAATTGTCTAGGAAGTTATTTATCTATTTATTTTAAATCTACCAAAAGAATTAAAAGCATTTCCAACTGTTAATGCATGGAAAAAAGAGAACATTTTTACAACTAAAGGAATAGTACAAGAGAATGTTTGCAGTGATGTTGACAACTTCCAGGTAGTTAGGAGAAATTAAATCAAAGACTGAAAATGGCCAGATTTCTAAGTTCCTTTCTTTTTCTTAATTTTCACCAACCATTTCATTGCATTATTTGCTTAAAGGAGAGATTCTTTAGGAGATGCTAAGGTATCTTTGCAGACTAGAGTTCAAATTGATTTTGGCCACAAGTGAAATTAAATGTGTGAATAATCTCCATTTATCCACATGACAAAACCACTGGACAAATTGTCATAATAATCGTTGTCCTATTTTAGAAGAGCTCTGAGCTGGATTTACACCTTGGTAAAGCTGCTTGGACAAGCCTGTAAAATACCTGCCCACAGTGTGATGGATCCTGTGGTACTGGTCCCTCACTTTCTTGGGCAGTAAATTAACAATGTAACATAAGAAAAGGCAAAAATATTAGGTAAAAAGATGTCCATGAGGGGAACCAAAGTATACTTGCTCCATCACCTACACCCATTTACAGATCTAGAAAAATATTACAGGGTTTTTTTTCTTCCAGAAATGTTGTGACATATAGGTTTGCCCTGTTAAAATTACACACCTTAGAAATTCCTGGCTTCTTTTCCATTCTTTACAAAAACACAAGACACAGCACAGCTTGAAAAGAGGTGGGGTTACAAAAAGGTGTGTCATGCTTCAATGGGCAAATATATAGTCATTAAAAAATTACAAATTTGACAAAAAGCTGGGTGTGTAAAGTACAGATGCCTGGGGCAGCCTGGCATTCACAATACCTACAAGATCTATTGCTGTGGTAATTATATGAAACTATGACTAATTACCATATACAGTATGTTCTGTCTCAGCATCACATGGTATGTACACACATGCTCCCACAGATTGCAGGAAGAGATGCAATACCTTTAAATACAAGTATCAAAATCCTGTGCCACACAGTAGTTTTTCTGGCAATTTATTGTGCAGTTTAATAAATGATAGAACACTATTTAATGAATGGCTTAATTAATAGAGTTGCATGGAGAATGACTTTCCATTTTATGATGACTTTTGAAGTTTTTAAATTTATTTTTATTTCACATTGGAAAGAAAACAAGACCTTTTGAATGTTGTCAAGAAATTAATTCTGTCAAAAGGCCTGGTTTTTGCATTAAAAATGTCAGGTTTTCAATACCTCTCTGTCAAAGTTAGAGCCTTTGTCAAAACTGATCCTTTTCATGATAATTTTTGACAAAATGTGTTTTTTCTTCAAAATACTCTGAGCAGCTTTAATGGTGAATAAATAGAGCTAGCAAGGAAGAGGAGGGAGGTGAAAACAAAACATTTAATCAACATTTATAAAAGATCCAAATGAAAATTTGGAAATCATTTGATCCTTATACATTACCTTCAAAATGGCAACATGTATAAACTTTCATACTTCCATAATGAAGAGTATTTTCATATCTGCTATGCCACATGCTGTTATTTCCATAAGAAATAACTGCAAGTTTAAACTGTGACAACTTATTTTGGCCCTTGGAACGCAAACAACTATCTCCTGATAATGTGTTGAGATAACACACATCACCACTGTAGCAAACATGAGAACAGTTGTCTTCACTCTATCACATTCCTAGCCACGCTTTCCTATCTTTCCTTTCAACACACTCCATACATTCCTTCAGCAAAATACAGAACTTGCTCTCTCAAAAAGAACTGAGTATTGCAATTATACTCCAGTTTCCACAGACAAACAAAAGGCAAAGGATAGTTAGGATTACTCCTTATGAGGATCAGTTTTTCCATGTCCTGTTAGAAGAGCAATTTTTTTCCCTTCATGCACACAATTGGGATGTTGGCCTTTAGATGGAAATGGTGTTATGCCATTGTCTGAAGAATCTGGAAACCACCCAGAACAAGAAGCTGTAATGAAATGTTCCTAAGTTGTTACCCATTATTCTACTGATAACAAGTCTTTCATTGTGTTTTTACCATTGTCATATACTGTATCTTACATTTCTGATTGTCCATGTTTTTAAAAATGATGGATTAATCTTTATTTTTGGAGCTGGTTGAAAACACTTTTCAAAACATTACAGGGCAAAAGTATCTATTTGACTGAAATGGATATTTTAGCAGAAAGTTTTCATTTCAGGGTTTTTTTTTTAATGAAAACCTGAAAACCCCCCAAAGTGGCAATTTTTAAATGATCAAAGTCTTTCCAGTCCCTCCTTCTTTATCACTTCTTTTTAAACACAGGAGAAAGGGGGAAACTG
>NW_017728998.1:37485184-37496059 GCF_001723915.1 Gavialis gangeticus
AACCCCCCCCCCCCCCCCGAAATGTTTTGATTTTCAAGACTGGATTTTGCTTGTTTTTGTTTTGTATCATTAAATGACTAGAACATTATTGAAAAATTTGCTCGAGACAAAACATTTCATCTGTAGAAAACAGCAGAATCTTTTATTAGGGCTACAATTTTTAGTCCAAACATTCAAATTAAAAATAAAGTTAATAATCAACCAAGCTCTGCCCTAAACTTGATGACATTATAGTATATTTCACTAGTTGAATTTGGTTCACCAAATAAATTTACAGCACAGAAAAAAAATTGCTTTCTCTCAGATTCTTACATTTGCTAAATATAAGCAATTGAGTGCTGCTTGTTCAGTTCTAAGGGTAGAAAAGGGTAGAAAGGCTTCCTGTGTTTTTGCTATTGTTTGAGGAAAAAGAGGTTATCAAACAGTTGTTTCTATTCCCATGTCAGATTTCTTTTGCTTATCTAAATCCCTGCCCAAGGGATTGTGTAGGCTACACCACATTTGATAACTAAGGACCAATGGGCCTCAGTGGGAATTGGATGTGGACCAGATGTTTTGGGCAGGTTCATGTGCTCTGTATTGCCTGTTCACTGATGAATCTCTGCAATGGGTATACAACTCACACTTCTGAGGATGATGTCATTATTCCTATGGCCTCTAAATTTCTTATTGATGTGGACAACTCAACAAAATACTCTTTATCACTTGGACTGTACCTACTATGTCAGAGTTTTACTTACATATTTTGACATTTATTTCAGAAGGCAAGCAAAGTGATTTGTTACCTTTCAGGCGCCAGGGTGGATGAAAACTGGAAGAATATACTTATTTGAATTCAGGAATATGTAATTTTTCAGTTAAACCTCTACCAGATGTGGTCTTGTGGTATATGCCAAATTCCTGAAAAAATAACTCTCAGTGTCTACTGCCAGCCACTACAAGGATCATGTCTCTATCTACCTGTGGGTTTATGGGATTCATTTGCCCCATGGGTGTGGTATAAAAGGCTGCATGGTTTTTTTTGTATATATAATTGACACAGTGACCAATTTTTGTAACACAAATTGCTCTGTCAATTTAGTTTGTGTTTAAATAAATAGGTGTTTTACTTACAGACCATGTATAAGAGTTCAGTCACCTACGTTCCCTAGACTGCTTAATTTTTATACAGAGAATATCCAGAGAATTTATGTTTTATTTATTTAGGTAGATAACATGCACCTGCTCTAATCTCTAGACACCTGTACAGTGTTGGGTATTGAGGGCACATATACAAATGTTCACATACCCAATGTGTGCTAATGGGGTATTGTCAGTCACCAAAACTGAAAAATAACCACTTCCCTCTATAACCCTTCACTCTCTTCTATCAGCTCCCTTAACAAGGATCCTTTAAAAAGCTTTGCTCTGTACCCTAGTGGCCAATGTGGCCACTCAAATGTTCCCACTCAGACACACTTCAAATTCAAGAATCAGTTGATCTCATTTGTTGGATTCTAACAGGAAAACGGAGGGGGATTCTAAAGTAACCTTATCAGGTTTTATAAACCAAAAAGACCCTTAAATTTCACCTGATTATACACTGGAAACCAGTGTGGACTGAACAGCTATAGCATACCCTTGGAAAGGCCAACCGAGCAAGTAACTTCATTTATATTGTCATGAAATTTCCAAAATGGGCTTCAGATGCAACCTCAAGTTCAGTAATGAAATCTAGCATTTATAAACATGGGCAACTGCAGTGAAATTCATGTTGGAATGAAGGGCTGAAACCTATTTACTGAGAGCAGTGTGTGGGGGATGGAGGGGGGAGAGGGAGGGGCAGCAGCATTTTAGTCACTGTTGCCAACAGGAACTCTTGTAAGAGTTTCCAATTGTAAATACAAGTAATAAAAGAATGATAACCTCAACTCGGGAGGGCCATAGGAAGACAAATATTACATCTGGCATTTCCATCAGTTGCTTCTGCTCCAGCTGAACCTTAGATAGCTTCCATTCAAGTTCTAGTCTCAGCATGACAGTGTGGATAACTTGTCAGGTTCACTGTCCGTAGGCAATGTAATAGAAACCTAAAACAGGGTGTGCCAGCATATTCTGAAAAACCTCTATAAATTACACATTTTTAATATCTGACCTGGTGGCCTTTATACACGGTCAGCAGGACAGGGCACAAAATGGAACCCCGTGGTGCATAAGACAGCAGTCAGCTAAATGAACAATTGTCAGTTCTATTCATAGACAGAGAAGAATGGGGCCATTCAAGAGCACATCCATCTGTCCCTGCCAGGGTTCATAAGAGTGTCAGAGAAACCTCATGGTCAATGGTGTCCAAGTACTATTAAAAAGGAATCTAAAAGAATCAGCATGGATATTTAATCACTGTCCATTGGCAGAAGCTGTTCTGTCAATATGACCAATTACTTACCATAACCTGGCTTACAGTCAGTTTAAAAGCATTTGGATAAAGCTGAGGATTCCAAGTATTACTGAGGATATCTTTGCAACAAACTTGTTAAAAATGCCAAAAAGGGAGACTAGAAACAGAACAATAATTGATAAGATTATCTGCACCAAGAGATAGCCTTTTGCACAAGAACAGTCACATTTATCAGATGGTGGCAGCTTGCCCACCCAAAAGTGAAGTGTGTATAATCTACTCTAAATATAGAACTGGCAAAAAAAAAGGATGTGGATCCAGGTCATTCTAATATGCTGATGCTTCTCAAGCATTTTCAGAAGCAATAAGAAATGTGGGATGATGCTCAATGGAAAACACTATTCATTCATCTCTCAGTTAAGCACTATTTTGCTTAGACATAGGCTGATAATCTGACCAAAATTTATGGTTTGGATTAATTTAGAATACATTTAGGATTGAGAGATAACAGCACCTCTTTTATAGAAGGTTTTTAAATCCAAATTCTACACTTTCACTTCAAAAACAGAGCAAGTGTCTATCTGCTGTAGTTGCTAAATGGCCTTGAAAATGTGAACTGAGTGAAACTGACAGTGACATCTGCCTGTGTTTGCAGAACTTAGGATATTAGCTAGATGAGTTGTGTTTGCTTTCATTCATCTCAAGGGATGCTAACTCACACATCATATGTCAACATTGTTCATTTGCTGGTCATCAAAACATGTCAGAAAGGAAGAAGTTTAGATTATGAACATTTTCACAATGTTTTATTAGTGTCCAGCTCATTTGGTACCTCTAATAAGTGAGTTTGGGAGATACCACTACATTTCCCGTTCCCTCATCAAGAAGGAGCCATGCCCAAGAAGAACACAGTGAATATCTGAGCTCAGGTTGTCTGATGCCTCAGAAGGAACATCATAGCATACATCCGAATAGGCCTCAAATATATTCAGATGCTGCTGAGTAAAGGCCAAACCCAAGTTACTCAGAACATGTGTTTCCGCCTGTATAATCTACTGTGAATTGTTTACCGTATTTACTTAAATAGATGACCCCAATTATAAGATGAGCTCCCGCCCCCCCCCCAACAATTTAATTCTATATATGGAAAATTTATTATAATTTTCCAGGTATAGAATCTAATTATTGGAGGTTTGTTTTGAATTTGTCCCCCTCCAGCTGATACAACAAGGAAAATAATTCTGGGGGATCAGGTAGGTCTTTGCTCTCTGTTTCCTCCCAACTTTTTCCCCTGGCTGCCCCTTTCCCCTTCCCTTACTGCCAGATCCTGATCTCCCTGAGTACATGGAAGTGAGGAGCAAATCTGAAAAAAAACCTTTGAAATTAAACATGCTATAGCAATTTGCATATAGTACCCATAGCCTTAGTTCACCCAGAATTGATGTATGCTACCTTTTTTGAAACTGCTGCAAGTTTTAGCACAGGTGTTTCATAAACTCACATTTGAGCAGCACTTTGGCACCTACTTATATCTAGTGTAAACTATGCATGGCATTAGTCCAAAGCCAAAAGACTCATGATTTAGTCCAAAGCCAAAAGACTCATGATTTACCACATAGTTTACTGGGCTGAGCCCCATCAGAGTTAACAGCATTTCAAGCCATGGTGGGCCACAGCATTGCATACAGTTCACACAGAACCATAGAAAATTAGGATTAGAAGGGACCTAGGAGGTCATCTAGTTCAACCCCCTGCTCAACTAGATCCCCAACTAGATTGTCCCAGCCAATGCTTTGTGTAGCCGGGTCTTCAAAACCTCCAAGGATGGAGATTCCACAACCTCTCTGGGTAACCTGTTCTAGGATTTTACTATCTGCTTGGTGAGAAAATTCTTCCTAATATCTAACTTAAACTTCCATTGCTGCAATTTGAGCCCATTTCTCCTTGTTCTGCCATCTGCCACCACTGAGAACAGTCTAGCTCCATCCTCTTTCAAACCACCCCTCAGGTAGTTGAAGTTTGCTATTAAATCCTATCCCAGTCTTCTCTTCTCCAGACTAATTAAGCTCAGCTCCCTCAGCCTCTCCTCATAAATCATGTGCCCCCTAACTATTTTTGTTGCCTTCCACTGGACTCACTCCAATCTGTCTACATCCTTTCTGTAGTGGGGGCCCAAAACCGGACATAGTACTCCAGATGTGGTCTCATCAGTGCTCAATACAGGAGAATAATCACTGGCACCTTCCTGCTAATGCCTTCTTTGCAATAAGGGCACACTGTTGGCTAATATTTAGTTTACTGTCCACTACAAACCCCCAGGTCCTTTTCTGCAGAGCTGCTGCTTAGCCAGTTGGTCTCCAGCCTGCACCAGTGCATGGGATTGTTCCATCCTAAGTGCAGGGCTTTGCAATTGTCCTTACTGAACCTCATGAGATTTATTTTGGTCCAATCCTTCAATTTGTCAAGGTCTGTCTGAATCCTAGCTGACTCTCCAGCATATCTACTACTCCCCCCAGGTAAGTGTCATCTGCAAACTTGCTGAGGGTGCACGCCATCCAATCTTCCAGGTCGTTGATGAAGATATTGAGCAAGACATGTCCCAGAAATGGAGGGAACAAGCACCCGGGCTGGAGGTATTGCAATACTAGGCTCCAACAGCCTCCTCTAGTACCAAAATTTCTGATGGGAACCTATGACAAGTATAGGTTAGTGCAGCCAATCTGAATAAGACATATACATGCGCACACATACGCACACATGCACACAAAATTCCCATCAGCATACTTGCCTGATGTGGGCATCTGTTTCATAGCCTTGCTCAGTACTGGCTGCATTTAATCAATTTGATTGTTGGTTTCCATTGCTTAGCACATGTTGCTTTTGGCAGAAGTTTAATGGTAGACAATATATTCAGTGAGATCTCCTTGCATGAGATTATAAGAGATGCTTTTTTCCCCCATGCCAACTGGAATAAATATGGTATTTCACGGATGGAGCCTGGAAGAGTATTACGACATTCCTGTGTCCCATTCCTGCCTAATTTGAGCAATCCTGTCTCCAAAACAGGCTTTGTAGTGTGAAACATTCAATGCTATGATGAAATAAAAACACTTTACTGTTCCCAATCTACTTATCAGATCTGGGCCACTGAGGCTATAGTAGGGTTATTGAAACCCTTCTTTGCCTCCTGTGCTGCAGGTGAAGACTTTGAATTTTTTATTGTCCTGATTTGTGCCACTAGAAATCTTGCAGTCTTTCTCCCTACTTCATTTCCTGGAGGCCATCCTTATATTCTAGGAACCATGCAGGTAACGAAGCTCATGTACTAGGAAAGAGGAGAAAAAAAATAGTAGCAGTCCTCCCATGCTGTAGAAACAGTAGTCTCTTTCAGAGCCATATAAAATATGTGTGGTTCCCTTAATCTCTGAAGTCATCCTTCCATCTCTCCCTTTAAAGAGAGGCACCTGCCCCTGCAAAAAAGCATGGAAAATAATATACTCATGTTATGTTTAATAAGTTCAGCTTGAAATCTTGCTCTTACTTTGGATTGTGGCCTAGGTTCACAATGGGGAGATTCACACAGCTTTGGGAGTGTTTTGGAGAAAAGATGCTTTTGAGCACACCCCTTCCCTCTGTTCTCACTTGCTTGTGGCAATGAAGCTGCACACTTCTTTGCCAGAAATGTGGCAATGAAGCTTGGTATGCACAAGCAACAGCACTGGACAGAACAGACTCAAGAGCATTGATCTCAAAGGGTGCTCCGGAAACAATCTAGATATATCCCATGAAGGTTAAGTCCTGCTGTCTCTCCTATTGTGATTTCAGCAATTATCTCACTGATTTCAAGAGAGATTTGCCAGTGCAAAGTAAGGATTGCAGAATGTGGTCCTGAATATTACAGGTGGGATTGTGGCTGGTCCTTATGTGGGTATCTAAAGAAGCATTGGAAGAGCAGACTTTTCTTTGCTCAGGGGGTGCTTCTGGCACCTTTACACATACAAGTCACCATAAGAGAAGAAGGAACCACAGCCTACAGGCTCCACAGAACATTAACTCACAGTGCTGACTAGACATACATGGTGGATTGAACCATCCAAAAGAATGCTTTATCATGCATCTTACCATAGTATTACTACTGTACATGCTTCCATTTTCAAGAGTTGTTACTCTATTGCAAATCAGTAAGGAAAGATAATTTCACTGATGAATATGATGATAAGTATTATGCAAGATTAACCTCTGATCAAGAAGAAACATTTTTTAAAACAATGCTAACCTAAAATAGGACAGAACAAAGATAAACAACTGAAATAAATGATAATTGCTTACCCCAAACTAGGTGGGAGACAACCTTTTATTTTAGTTATTGAATATGCTTCACATTTTTCATCGTTAAGCAGAAAGAGCTAATAACCCCCCAACAGTCAAAACATAAAAATGTGCAATGATCATAAAATAATACATTTTTATTACTTAATGTTTTGACCGTCTGAAGAAATACTTTTCTTGTACAAAAGATATAACTATATATCTTCTGATTTTATTGGCTGCAGATTACACTAATTATCATAAAAAATTACTACCACTAATAAAAATTCTATTATAAGTTACTTATAGTAATCTCTAGGGTACTGTACTTAGCCTAGAAAAGATTGTAATTACATTACATTACAGGGAGAATTTGTTTCCTGAAGCAGCTTTAACACTGTTTAACACTTTAAAGTTGCCATTTTTTCCCTTTCCCCTTTCAGGTCAAATGTTGCCTGTTATTTCTATTGTGCAGGATGTGGTTTTATCCTAGAATAATGATCCATCTCTGTTGCAAGTGACGCAAATCACAAATATCTGGGTGGGTTTCACCTCCCAAGGGGGTTACAGTGTCTCAATGGAAGGATGCATAAAAGGGAAGACCTAGCACTCTCCGCCCAAAGGGAAATGCTCTCTGTGTAAAATTGCTGGAAGCTGGTGGGTGTTCACACAAAATACAATGTTCGGATTTTATTTGACAAGACAACAATTGTTATTTTCCCCTCAAGATACTTTGCATTTTACCATCTGTAAGGTTGATGACTCTTAAACGACCTTAAATCATATTGCTGTTAATGCCACTGCTTACAGGCAAATGTGAAATTCTGTGTGCTACCTGCTTGGACTGAACATCAAATTAAACAGCTTTGCTTTGATAGCTGACAGTGTAGTAAATAACCTCAAAGTCCAACTAATTAAAATAAAATTGGAACAGTGGCCATTTCTTTTAGAAAGGGTTTCAATGCTTCAATAGCAGGGCTAATCAACATCTTAATTAACAGTCATATAAAATGAAATAGCCCATTTGAGTTGCTTTAAAATAGACAACTTATTTATGCAAAGACTTGTGGCATATTAATTGCTAACACTAAGAAAAAAATACGCCTTTGAGCTTTACAGCTGCCTTTGTAGCAAAGGATTTGAGAGCTGAATTGTGGAAGCAGCATATTACAGTAGTTAATTTTATGACAGACATGAACCAGAATCACAAGTGAAGGGAAAGTTTTGTTGCGTTTTTTAAAAATCACATTCATTGATCAAAGTAGCGTAATGATGTTATTGCTCTTATTTCAAGTTAAACACTAAGGCCACATCCAGATGAGCACAGCCATCCAGTACGTGGTGCTGCAGACAAGTCTGTGGCACCACATACTGCACATTCTGTTATTCTCTGCACTGCAAGGGAGCCCTAGATATCCAGGGGTCACCTAACCCTGCTGAGAAAAAAAGTGGAGCTGCACATGTGGCGGCACCATGTGCCACCCAAACCTAGAGCCTGGCTGGCTGGAGCTGCACTCCACTTCCAACCAGGCTCCATGCAGCAGGATCACCACTGCTGTAGCCCTGGGAGGTCCCAAGGACCCCGGGTAAAGCTGCTGGGGCCAGCTCAGTGCTGGCCCCAGTCTCCCCTACCCCACCTGGGGTAACTTGCTGTGTGCCAGCATGTGTGTGACACAGGCGTTCCCCAGGGACAATACCAGCAGCACAAGGTTGTGCCTGGGGCTGCACCTAGTTGTCCCCAGGGAACCAAACATCCATGTACATCTGGACATGGCCTAAGAGTTCAGTCCTTGAAAACATTTAGTACCTGGCTATGGTACAGGAAGATATTTAGGGACTAAAGTCTTCCTATTTACTGCAGTGAGATGACTCACACACTTAGATTTAAGCATGTACATTGCTGGATTGGACTAGCAAAACTGATCACGTAGTTCTCCAGCCATGCAAAGATTTACATACACAGATATGAGCACTCAGTGTGGCATTACTTATGTGAGAAAGTGTTTGCAAGATTAGGCCTTATTTGCTTTTGTTCTCCAATTAATAAATCTGACTTCATATCTTTAAATAGCTTATTAATGCATGTAAAGGGGACAGACAGGGAGGAATTGCACTTCCTTTCTTAATTACTTGACTTTAGTCAACATCTTGGAATAAGTTTGTACTTCCAGAGAAGAAGAGTTGATTTACACTACAGAAACAGCACAGCAAGCATGAGAAAATTATTTGCCTTTCCTCCTGCCAGGCATCCATTTCCTTTTCACTGTTGCTAACAATGTGCTAACTATTTATGCATTCGTCAAAGAATCACAACATAAGAAAACTATATTTAAATAGCTTCAGTACAAAGTAAAAACACAGGGTAATGATTTGGAGTCTATTTAAGTTATAACAATATTTGTACAGGCTGCTTGGCAAGAATGCTGCTAGATGGCAGGAGCTCAGTGAAACTATAAAGGTTCAGTAATGGCAAGAGATTTGAAACAGGATTAAATTTTCTTTTTAAATAGCTTTTATTTTAAGATTTTGAAGCATGCATAACTTCATCTTCTTTTTTCATTCATCAAACACTTATTTTGCTGTATTCTGAAAGGAGCTATAAATGAAAACTAGTATGGTTGGTTTTCTAGCCAGGCTACTGAGGGTTGCCCAATCAATGTCAGCTTTGCAGGCCTGTGTGGAATAAGTTTGCTCAACTCATTCTGTAATGTATCTTAAATATCCATAGCACGGTCTAACTAGAACCCTTTCTGGATATCTCAGCAGAAAACTCAAGGACTGAAGGTCATGGAAAATGAATTGGACTCTGATTTCTGAGGAGATACTTCATACCAAGATTGAGGTATATCAACCAGGCAAAATAGCAGAAGCTTCAATGCTGCTAACATGCTAAACTAGTTCTGAGTAGGAGGTAATTTCCTCAGAGCTGTCAATCTGCAACCTATCACAACCACATAATTTACACAATCCCTCCCTTCTGCTCCTCCCCCGAAATTAGAAAGCAAACAGAAATCCCAAACAGCTTCAATTTACATAAGGCTTTGTCATCCCTCCACAAAAAGCTTGTTTGTAAGCAGTATCATTCATCTGGCAATACTTGTTTAAGAAAAAAATTAAGCCGTTGTACACAGCCAACAGATCCAGAACTAAATGTTGCTTTGGTGGGACCCACATTTCTTGGATAATTAGTGGCACTGTCAATGGATGATTTAGGCAGGGGTTTTGAATATCTTTAATAATTAGAGCTCTGCATAGAAATCATAGTTGTGCACACAAATCACAACTTTTATTCATTTGAACATGTGGTTACCTAAATTTTAGGTTTAAGCCAGGTCATTGCACAGAAACTGAGAGTGCAGGTGCATATACCTGATCCTTTAAACTCTTAAGGTAGTTTCAGTATCAGGTAAAAACCGTTTTGAGGTAAATCAGAACCTACAGATCTTTTAAAGACTAGTGGAGCTTAAAGGAGGAAAGCTGCCACCCTCCCCCAAAACCTCCCGTATATTTAACTACTCTATGCATCCTCTCCTTCTTCCCACATTACATCTGCCAAACATCATTTTAGATTGAAGTTTACTTTTGTCCCACACATCAATGCCAGTACCTCACTCCACTAATTACAATTTGTTTATATCAGACATTATGAATCATAAAGCTCAACTGTTTGAAGACCTGCACTCGTGATGCAGAGTCTTATGTGTGTAGGAGAGATGGAAAAATACATCTGATACCAAGTGTACACTTGCTGTGCATTGAACTGCCTGGGTTGCTAGGAGGGTAACTAGCCACTGAATCAATGGGACAAAGAGTGCTTTGGAGACTAGGGACAAAAGTGACACACAAACCAGTTTAGGTGATCAGAAACTAGTTTAAACCTGTAAGAGAACAGAAGTTTAGTGCACATAAACTGGCTTCAAAATGACTGAAACTGTTTTAAGATAAACCTGGTTGAATGTAGACTTAACTGATTTGGGTCAAACCAGTTACTTCTGTCCCAGACCTCTTCCTGGTTCAAGTTAAATCAGAGCCCCCCCAGCATCCCAGCATGCTTTGAAGCCCTGGGCTAGGTTGGGCTGGGCAGTCTGCTTGAGCAGAGCAGGGTTGGCCCTGTGACACTGCTTCCTAGCTGGTGCAGTGAGGACTGGCTGACAAGGGGGTGGAGGTGGGAAACCTGGCTAGCACTGCCT
>NW_017728998.1:37501059-37509294 GCF_001723915.1 Gavialis gangeticus
AGAGCCCCCCCAGCATCCCAGCATGCTTTGAAGCCCTGGGCTAGGTTGGGCTGGGCAGTCTGCTTGAGCAGAGCAGGGTTGGCCCTGTGACACTGCTTCCTAGCTGGTGCAGTGAGGACTGGCTGACAAGGGGGTGGAGGTGGGAAACCTGGCTAGCACTGCCTGGTCTGCCAGACTTTTCCCCACTGGAGTGGAGGGGGTATGGGATATGGGCCAGGAGCTTCAGGGGAAGGGAAGGGGATTAAACCCCTCTGCCTTCCCATTCCCACCCACACGGGACCCCAGCTCAGGTTTGCCTACCTTTCTTCCCTGCCCACCACTCTAGTGGCAGGGGACATGGCCAGAGCCTGCCTGGGTGGCAGCCTCAGCTGAACAGGAGGCGAGGAGGGGAATTAAAACCCCTCTGTCTCCCCTCTTTCCCACCAGCACAGGGACCCCAGCTGGGGACTGCCTGGCTTCCCCCCCACTGGCCACTCATGTAGCAGGGGCATGGCCAGAGCCAGCCTGGACAGCAGCCACACCAGTGGCCACGCCCCACACCACACAAGCAGCCAGAATGGGGGAAAGCCGCGCAGACCCCAGCTGAGGTCCCTGTGCTCCTCCCCACCCCCTTCACCTGAGGTGCTGCCCTGGCTGATGTCTGGCCACACCCCCCCACCCCAAGGACAAACTTGGCAAGGGTTGCTTCCCCCTCCAGGCACACCCCAGCTGTATGGCAGAGTGGGGGTTTAAAACCCTCTGCAATCTTACTTAGGGCCTGCCGCCCCCCTTCCCTGCTCAGCTTCCCTCCAGCCTTGCAGCTGCTGCCAAAGGGAGGACTCACTCTAGTGCTGCCCCCCGCACCTTCTAGCCTGAGCCACTGCAGACATGTGACTGCATTTCCAGAATCAAAAGTGAATGTCTAGTCACTTGCAAATTGGTTCAATCTATGCATGTTAGACTGACCTGCAAAGATTGAATCAATTCAGTTTCAGGCTTTTTGAATGTCTGTACTTAGGCAGTGAATTCAGTGCATAGGATGTGTATGGACAGTCTAAGGAGGGGCACCATCAGCCAAGTGAAGTCCTCTAGAAATTAGTTGTAAAACACACAAACATAACCCAAGTTACCAACCATGCATGTACGCGCCCACACACACACGCACGCACGCACGCATGCAGTGTGAAATAACAACCACAATGCTGTTTGCTTTCCTAGGACATTATGTCCTCCTTTCTTTTTCTGTGTTCTGTCTATTTAGACTTTTACACAAAGTTTTTATGGTGCTTAGTAGGCTCATGGGGCCTCCGGATATGACTGCTGTACAGAGCCACAATAACAAAGTAATTCCAATAGGCAGTAAGTATAGCATAGACTAGTTTTGTTTGGCTGCCTAAAACTGAATGCAGGAACAAATGCATATCAGGTCACTCACTCCACCTCAGTATTCAGACAAGTAAGGCTTTTTTCTTCCTCTTGGCAGCAATACCCAGTTCCTTGAGTATCTTAGTTTACACAATTTATGGATGATGATGATCCAGCAGCAATTCTGTTCTAGTAAGGCTTTACCAAAATAATTATTAAGGCTCAGTTATATTCCTTATATAGAACTGAAGACTTCAGTATCAGAAGATTTTTATTTCATGCATGTGTCAATGAGCTTTAAAATGCCCTATTTATTGATGCAAAAACTGCCCAGACAAGCCCATTCTGATTAAGCATGTACAGCGTAGATGAAAATTTGTAGATGGCTAATGGTATGAAGGTTACTTAGTGAAATGGTATGTCTCTCTGCAGGACCACAGGGAGGCAAACTAATGAAACATGTATCGATAATTCAAAACACTGTCCATCCTGTAGAGGATCAGATATCCAGTAAAAACTGTTGTTTGCTTTAGGCTCAACACAAAACCACTGCATACAGTATGCTTTATACATCCCACTTACTGATCTGGCATCAGCAGTCTAGTCTGGCTGTCAAAAAGAAAAGATTTCTGGGCCTTACCGGAATTATACACTCTAAGTACAAAGAAAAAATCCTCTATAATTTCAGTCAGGCAAACTCCAGCTGATAACAAGAATAATTTTTAAACCCATTTAACATTCTATTTCATGTACATATTTAGTATTCGGCATCATGAGAATATTTACATAAAATGAAACGTCATTATGGTGTTTTATGAAAACCATCTAAAGACCGTATGCCATGAAGTTCTCATACAGGGCACAATAATTCTTATAAAACGGAAGATTGGATGAATATAGTTGAAAATGCAGCACAATGCAGTTTATGTTTAAGCAAAAAAAAAGTGTTGCCTAAAAATAAACACATTTTCCTCATTACAGTTATCACTTAAAAATAGGGTGCACCATATTTCTACCGTCTAAAACAAAAATGTCTGTCACTCATTTTGCCAAGGTCTCACTCTCCAATCTTCCTTTCAAAGTTTGAGGAATAAGATGTCAAGATCCTTTCCTCAAGAGCAGCATTTAGCTCCCTGGTGAGTTTTGTATGCACATGTGTTGGGAGTTGGTTCAGGGACTGTCTTGGAGAGAACCTGCTGATGTGTTTGAGTTCTTGGAGAGCATTTTGTATGACTCAGTTCAAATTTGGATGCAACTTTGTTTGCTTAAGAAAAAGAAAGAGCTAGATAAATCTTTCAGGATACAAACAAGGGACTTTGTTCCCCTCTTCTTGCTGGGTAGGGGCAAAATTCCCCTTTCTCAATTTGAATGAAAGTACCTTATTAAGATTATTCTTTTATGATCTGGGTAAACTGAGGCAAAAGGGATTGGCTATCAGCTTTGCTGGGACTAAACCCTTCCCAGCAGGGCTTTAAATAACCCAAACCAAATACATTAGTGTTTAAAAAGTGGAACACTTTTCAAACCCTTTTTTCCATACTGCTTATTAGCTAGAGACTCCATTCTCATTACTGCAATAACTTTATCTAGGGAGACAGGAGTAACATCATCTAACTGCGCAACTGTACAGAAAAAGCAGAGTTTTGCTCTGCAAGCATAAACCACTACCTTTCAGATGACTGTCTTAATGTGTAACTTGGGCTTAATTCAAGTGTTGCACCCTTCAGTTTCATTTAGTTCCAAGGTTTCTTGTCTTTAATGGCCAAAGCAAAGATCCTGAACTTTGTTTACTATGTAACCTGTCACTTTGATAAAAACCCAAAGCTTTTTTCCAACTTTCAAGAAAAGAAGACAAGATGTGCTGGTTTTTCCTGGCATTTATTTCTGCTTTGCAAAATCTATTCAGACTCAAACAGTTACTTTTGAACACTTGGAATAGGTGTTAAATTGAGATTATGGTAAACAACAAATTTCTTTGGTGAGGAAAGAAATTATTTCAGGAAGACACAAGAGAATTAAGCAGTTGCATGTCATTTACTGTATGTGTTGATCAGAAAGTGACTGATGAGCTCCTTCTCGAGGGTAGCCGATGCCTGGAATGCTATATAACTCTAACACTAAGAAAGTCAAAAGTTAAACTGAAATATATCTACTTAGAATTACATATAATGAAACAGGTACACACACAAAGCTTTCCATTTCCAAATGGAAAAACACAAGATCAGATCTTTCTTGGCATGCTTGCTATTTTATTTATGTTTCTAAGAGTAATGCAGTTTCAAACTTTTTCTCTCACACTTAGTTTCATTATGATTATGACAGCTTGCTTCTGTTAAGGATGACATTAACTTGCCTTTTAACATGTCATTGCTGAGATCAATGTTTCCTTTACTAAGAAGGGAATAACACCTTTGTTGACAAGATCTACAGCATTTAAACTGTGTTTGGTAACAAGCTCTGATGAACCACAAAATGTTTAATGACTACTACAATATTGTGAGGAAATAGCAAGCAATTGCTCTTTATTGGCTGTATGTAGCCTTTATTTAGTAATGCTAATTAGACAGTAATTATAACTTTTACAGATTGCTTGGTAGTTATACTTAGTAGATACTGAAGTAATTACTATAGATCATATCCTCCCTTCCTACATAAAAATGCATGGAAGGGTAGAGTTATCTTGAAACAACCCAAGTTTTCAAGTGCCACTGCCTGCAGAGGTGGAATTAACTCTCTGTAAGGTAGGTCACATCAACAGGGTAGAATTGGCAAGGCATGTAGCCCACCAAGATAGCCAGGGATTGAAAAGCCAGCTATGCATCCTTCTTGCCACTGACCTCCCCTTCTACTGGCTTTTGCTTGGCATGCATTAGAAATATATGCTATTCAGTGATTGCCATCTGCTTATGTAGCATATCATGTGACTAGAGATTTGCCACATGGTTGAGCACTAGGAAACAAATTTCATATCAATGACCTACCAAGAGGGAAGAATATGCACATGAGAAAATTTACGATTTATTTTATTTATTTATCTATTTACACATGCAGTTTATATGCCACCCTTCCCAACAAAGGCTTAGGGCAGCTTACAGCAAGAGAAACACATCTAAAAGGGCAAATAGAATAAGTAAAACAAAATAACAAAATAAAATAAAGCAGAGACCTCCTAAACAATCTCTTGGGTTGGTTTTGGTTGCTAAATGCCCTGCCCAAACAGAAAAACAGACTGGACTATTATAGCAGAAGGAACAGCGAGCAGTATAATGTTTTAGTAGAGACTTACAGGTGGTTAGAAGTATTTACAGAGAAAGATTACTTTTCCTTTGCTACATTCTCCTCTAAACCCCTTTGTGCTTTCTCTTAACCTCTCCTTTAAGCTATGGGTTTTCTCTATCACTTGAGGGCTATATGCCTAGCTTTTCTTTCTATAACACATATCAACTCATACACCAAGTTTAAGTTAGCTAGTGTTCTATGGAATTGGAAGCTGATTTAAGCATTTTAAAAACTTAGATGAATTAAGGACACTCTCATTAAAAAGGTTGCTTTCAGACAGTGCAGTTTTAAGAAAGAAGTAAGTGCCTTTTCAGTTAATACGTGACTAGTGGGGTACTTTGCTCAAATCTGAAATATTTGTTTCATACTAATAGCCTTATCATGCATAAGTAGAAATATATTGTAAAAATAATCTTGAATGCTCCAAACACTCAGGATGTAATTTCAATTGTTTACATATGCTTTATTCTTTGTTTGTTCTTCAAATGATACCTCCCAGACATAGATCTTGACATAATAAATAAATAAATAAGTAGAGGTTGTGGCTGATTAGAAGTGAAAACAAGCCCTGGTTTGACATGTTATCTTGATCGGGCTTTTCAAAGTTCACATCATTCTAGTCCCAATTTATGTTATGTGTGGTATATATCTTTTTGGTTGAACAATTACATTATTCTAAACAATTATATTGCTATGATACACATAATGCGTGGCTCCTGAGCATAAAGTTCTTTAATGATGGCAGACTGTAAAGTGGTACAGTTCACTTTTAAAAGGTCATGCGTCTTTTTTCAGTAGATTAACATTTTATCTCTTAATGGTGTTAAGAAAAGGTCAAAGATTCTAACAGATGGAATATGGAAAGCTTCTATTGAACAAGATCAATATATTAAGCATCAATATAAGTCCAGAAACATAGCCATTTAATGACTATTGTTCTTGTTTTATTTTAAATTATCACTAACCTGACTATTGGAATGCTAAAATTACATTTTCATATTTGAAAAGGAACAATTTTGTTCCTGCACAGATGCTTATAATCTATAGGATAATTATGTTTTTTATTTGTACACTATTTCCTTGCTGTACAAAAAAAAGGACCCTCAAATAATTAGTTTACCTTTAGGCTAACAGCCTAACATTGACATCTAAATGAATGTGGAAGAATGATCTCCAATGGCAAAAAGGGAGTTAATGTTATATTAGTTTAACTGAATATGTTTGCAATAATTAGATGGGATATGAAATTTAAATTGCTTAGCTCCTAAAAAATATGCTGTTAAAGAGAAACTTCTGACCTTGGTGGTAATAGAGGCTTTACTTATTATAAGAATGTTCAAGAAGGGAATATTTGTGTAACAGATCTTTTTAACAGTAGAAGATCAACATTTTTTTGGTTCAGACCTGGCAAAGATTTATGCGCAGACTTAACTCTAAGCATGTGAATAGTCCCCGCTGACTTCAAATTTGGAGTTCAGAATTTGCAATAGACTGTAGAAGCTGGTTGTAGCTGTGTCAATGTTGATAGAATGTCCACCAGAATGAGCTACAGAGATGAATTCCTGAATGCTATTATAATTAGGGACCACTGGAAGTTGTGCCAGAAGTGCGCTGCATGGTGGCTTGTTTAATCTTGGAGTTTTCCCCATGTGCTCCCCTGCTGCTGACTGAAGGAGGGGCCCCATAGGCTCTACTGCTCGCTCCTGATGGCCAGAAGGTAAAAACAGCAGTTTTAAATATGCCATGGTTTTTGCCTCCTGTCTGGTCATCAGCAAGCGGTGGAGCCACTGCAGCCCCTCCACCAATCAGCAGTGGGAGGCAAAAACTGTGGCATATTTAAAACCACAGTTTTTGCTTCCTTGCTGATCAGGGGTGAATGGCAGGGCCAATGGGGCCCCTTTGCTAATCAGTAGTGGGGGGGTGGGGAGGGAGGAGAAGGAGGTATGCAGGGGAAACTCCAAGATTAAAGGAACCACTGTGCAGTGCACTTCCAGCGCATATTCCAGTGGTCCCTAATTATAATTTAGCTGTTGAAAATAATAGTCAAAGTGCTGGAAGTATCTTAAAGAAAGTCATCAAATAGTTTTTGAAAATTGTTTGAGTCTAAGCAGTATATATATATGTATTTTTCATGTTTACTTATTTTTGAAGCTCCTGCTACCCCCAGGCAGTCTCGTATTTTTTCATATGCAATACACAACTTTTTTCCTAAAAGTGAGCCCCCCAAATCTTGGTTGTGTGTGTTAAGCAGGGAAGCTGATATGCATGGCATACACCTGCCAAGATGGTTGCTGCTCATGTCTTGCTCAGCAATCTGAAGGGATGGACTCCTGTATTAACCTCCTCATGGCCATAGCTATTTGCTAAGCACTGTACCTTATGTCTGAAGGAGAAAGTGAGCTTCTGGTAGTATCTTGATGAAGCTTGTGATGTGGAAACAACATTTTATTGACAGGAACTTATACAAAGAACTACTTACAATAGAGTACTAATGGTGTTGCTATTGCCCTTGCAAGGACGTGGGGCCTAATCCTTTGTGACAGAGTAAGTCCTCCTAAAAGCATAGAATGTCCTAGAATCCTGGAGACATTGACTGTCTGGAAAGTGTGGAATCCCAGAAGATAGTCTAAGTGAGGTACTTGGCACAAGAGAGTTCCTGTTGCCTGCTGATTCACCCAGACTGTTTCCTGGAATGCCACACTTCCTGGATACTCTATGTTCCAAGGAAGACTTAATCTATGTCACATAGTGGTCATGACACTTGGAGGAGTTTGTGACCATTTGACCTTATCATCCCTTGGCGCGCTCTGGTGAACAGGCATTCCCCCAGATCCTGATGTACACCCCTTATATACTTGTAGGCAGCCATCAGGTTCCCCCTTAGCCTGCGCTTTTCCAGGCTGAGAATTCTTTCTTCTTGGGGATCATACATGGAAAAGTTCAATCAATATGTTATACTGATTGAGATAGGAAATAGGCCTGTTGACAGTCTCTGGGTTTGGGTCACAGGGGAGAAAGTAACAAGGGTGATGTTCATGGTGGGGGTCTGCCATAGACCACCAGTCCAGGAGGATGAGGTGGATGAGGCTTTCTTCAAACAGCTAGAGCAAGTTTCTAGATTACAGGCCCTGGTTCTCATGGGGGACTTCAATTTCATGGGGGATCCCCATCACTTCATGACATCTGCTGGAAGGTCAATACAGCAGTGCTCAGGCAATCAAGACAGTTTTTGGAGAGTGTTGGGACAACTTCCTGGTACAAGTGTTGGAGAGGCCAACTACAGGCTGCGCTCTTCTTGACCTGCTGCTTACAACCAGTGAAGAATTGGTGGGGAATATAGTACTGGATGGCAACTTGGGCAGCAGTGACCACAAGATGATTGAGTTCAGGATCCTGAGGAAATAAAGGAAGGAGAGCAGCAGAGTAAGGACCCTGGACTTCCAAAAAACAGACTTTGACTCACTCAGAGAACTCCTGGGCAGGGTCCCCTGCCCATCTGAGGGGAAGAGGAGTCTAGGAAAGTGGGTTGTATTTTAAAGAAACCTTACTGAGAGGACAGGAATGAACCATCCTGGTTACAGGGGTGGGCTAACAGGAACAGGATGCGTTTTA
>NW_017728998.1:37509311-37510907 GCF_001723915.1 Gavialis gangeticus
AGTATGGCAGAAGACCAGCTTGTCTTAGCAGGGAAATCTTCATGAGCTAAACCACAAAAAGGAACCTTACAAGAAGTAGAAACTTGGACAAATGACTAGGGAGGAGTATAAGAAAATTGCTTGGGCATGCAGAGATGAAGTCAGGAAGGCCAAAGTGCAACTGGAGTTGCAACTAGCAAGGGATGTAAAGAGTAACAAGAAGGGTTTTTACAAGTATGTCAGCAACAAAAGGAAGATCAGGGAAACTGTGGGTCCCTTATTGAATGGGGGAGGCAACATAGTGACAGAGATAATACAGAAAAGGCAGAATTAATCTATGCCTTTTTTTTTACCTCAGTGTTCACAGGCAAGTTCAGCTTCCAGACTTCTGCACCTGGCAGCACAGTCTGGAGAGGAGGTGAGCAGCCAACAGTGGTGAAAGAACAGGTTACAGAATATATAGAGAAGCTGGGCATGTATAAGTCCATGGGGATGGATGGGATGTACCCAGTGGTCCTAGGGAGTTGGTCAGTGTGACTGTAGAGCCACTGGCAATTATCTTTGAAAACTCATGGTGGTCAGATGTCCCAAATGATTGTAAAAGGGCAAATATAGTGCTCGTCTTTAAGAAAGAAAAGAAGGAGGATCCAGGGAAGTACAGACCAGTCAGCCTCACCTCAGCCCCAGAAAAAATCATGGAGCAGGTCCTCAGGGAATCCATAGTTTCATAGTTGGTAAGGTCACAAGGGACCTGAGCAGATCATCAAGTCTGACCCCCTGTCATGGGCAAGAAAGAATGCTGGGGTCAAATGGCCCCTGCAAGGTGATTATCTAGCCTCCTTTTGAAGACCTCCACGGTAGGATCGAACACCACTTCCCTTGGAAGTTTGTTCCAGATCCTAGCCACTCTGACTGTGAAGTAGTGCTTCCTGATGTCTAGCCTGAACCTACTCTCAGTCTTGTGGCTCTTATTCTTAGTTACTCCTGGTAGTGCTCGGGGGAACAGGGACTCTCTCCTTCCCCGCATGTTCCCCCTGGTAAGTTTATAGACAGCCACCAGATCCCCTATCAGCCTTCTCTTGTGGAAGCTGAACAGGTTCAGGTCCCGTAGCCTCTCCTCATAGGGCCTGCCCTGCCCTGCTGCCCCCTGACCATGTGAGTGGCCCTCCTCTGGAGCCTCTCAATACTGCCCACATTCCTCCTGAAGTGCGGCACCCAGAACTGGATGCAGTACTCCAACTGCAGCCTGACCAATGTCACATAGAAGGGGAGGACCCCCTCCTTGGACCTGCTCATGATGCATCTGTGGATGCATGACAAGGTGTGGTTAGCCTTACTGACCGCATCCTCACATTGGTGGCCCATGTTCATCTTGGAATCGATAATGACTCCAAGATCCTTTTCTGCCTCTGTGCTGACAAGAAGGGAGTTCCCCAGCCTATAGGTATGCTGCTGGTTCTTTCTCCCTAGGTGCACTACCCTGCACTTGTCAGTATTGAATCCCATCCTATTCTCATCCGCCCACCCCTGTAACCTGTCCAGATCTAGTTGTAGCCTTCTATTGTGCCCACCTCTCCCCACATCTTAGTGTTATCCGTGAATTTGAACAAGGTGCTT
>NW_017728998.1:37515907-37518433 GCF_001723915.1 Gavialis gangeticus
TACCAGGGGCAAGTTATGCCTGACTAACCTGATTGCCTTCTATGATGAGATGACCAGCTCTGTGGATACAGGAAGAGCAGTGGATGTGATATACTTTGACTTCAGCAAGGCTGTTGATACGGCCTCCCACAACATTCTCACAAGCAAGCTAAGGGAGTATGGATTGGATGAACGGACTGTGAGGTTGATAGAAAACTAGCTGGATCATTGAGTTCAGGTGATAATAATTGATGGCTTTATGTCTAGCTGGCAGCTGGTCCCAAGTGGAGTGCTCCAGTGGTTGGTCCTGGGGATGATTATCTTTACCAGTGGCCTAGAAGATGGGATGGAGTGCTCCCTCAGCAGGTTTGCAGATGACATCAAGTTGTGGGGAGTAGTAGTAACACTGGAGAGTAAGGTTAGGATTCAGAGAAACTAGACAAATTGGAGGAATGGACTAAAAGAAATCTCATGAGGTTCAATATGGAAAAGTGCAAAGTCCTGCACTTAGGATGGAACAATCCCATGTACTGGTACAGGCTGGGGACAGAGTGGCTAAGCAGCAGCTCTGCAGAACAGGACTTGGGAGTTACAATGGAAAAGAAGCCGAGTGTGAGCCAACAGCGTGCCATTGTTGTGAAGAAAGCTAACAGCACACCACATTGCATTAGACAGAAAGTTGTCAGCAGATTGAAGGAAGTGATTATTTCCCTCTATTTGGCACTTTTGAGGCCACATCTGTGTCCAGTTTTGGGGCCCCCAATACAGAAATGATGTGGACAAATTGGAGAAAGTCCAATGGAAGGGAATGAAAATGGTAAGGGGGCTGGGCCACATGACTTATGAGGGGAACCTGAGGGAACTGGGCTTATTTAGTCTGGAGAAGAGAAGACTGGGAGTAGATTTAATAACAGCCTGTTCTGATGTAGAACAGATTCATGGCTATGTCCCCCTGCTCTGGCCCCTCAGTCCCCGCTGTCATGGCAGCACATCTGTCTGTACACAGCACTCTGATTTGTTGTTTCAGTAAGCTTTGTGATTGGCTGCTGAGACAACCAATCAGAGCACGAATAAAGCATTATGGACAGACAGACAGGCAGACTAAGGTTTTTATAGTATTAGAATTCTGTTTCAAATGTGCTTAATTACAGGGTATTGTTTCTTTGACTGCTAAGATTCCACACAGAACCTGGAATCTAAGAGTCAAATGAGGCTCTCCCTAATATCAGCAAAATATACTCTGCAAGCCAGATTACATCCTCAGGGGCAGATTTGTAACACCATTGCCCTCACTTGGCTTACATAATGGTAACAAAAAGGAACTTAAATAATATTACAGTGCAGAAGATTAAATGGACTTCCAACTCTCTCTCTCAGCTGTCTTTTCTCTGCAGAGCTAGCAAGAGTTGAAAGCAGTAAATACTTATGTTTGTCACTTGAGTCAGCAGATGTAATTCTTCATACACATAGGAAGTAGCTCTACTACTTGGAAGAAAATGGAAGAAATACCATTTTCACAATTACTTTTCACAGTAGAACTCTGCTTTAAATCAAACAAGCAAGTACTGAGTCAGCTCAGTGGCACAGCACAACAATTTGATTTGCTACGTGGCAGGCTTTGGTTTGGAGATACTAAACAATTCCTCATCTTGGGCTCCAGGATTATAAGTACGAGGAAAGATGATGCAATGCACTCAGCTGCTGAGGAGAGAAGGAGCAATCATATAACTCATGAGAATTCCTTTGCGTAGAAAAATTTATCATGTGCCCTCAGGTGTAAGGGCCACGGCTGGAACATAACTTAATAAAGACAAACCAAGGTGTTGCAAGAGAATTAACGAAAATTTTAGTATTTGGACTTCAGATAAATTATTGTTGCTTAGTTGATGAAGGGGAAACTAATAATCACTTTATGACTTTGTATGCACCTAGTAGGATAGCAAATGTACCCAAGATTTTTTATGCACTATATAACATTGTACTCTGTTTAATGCAGAGATGATCCTATTAGTCAAGTCTAATCAATCCTCCCATCTTTTTACCTCTATAATATTCCTTTTTCCTCTTCTTTCTATCTCATTTCTGAGAACATCTGCATTTAGCTTATCAGAGGATCAATTGTCCTTTGGCAGCTTAAATAGTGTGCATTTTCACATACAACACTTTCCTTGTTATAGCAATGGAAGAGTCAACTGAGATACAAATTATTTTATTTGTGATATCATTGGTTTGATTTCAGTGTACAGCTATAGTTGATGAGACACCTGAAAATACTGGGAATCTGGTATTGCTCACTCACAGAATGCAAACATGAGCACCAGGAATTTATAACACCTAGGAGTATATGCAATAAATAAGATATAGGACATTTTTTTTCAAAAAATGCATATTTTGTCAGTCATGTATCTGAGGGTGTAATTTGATATTAACTATGCAAGCCTGGTGATAAAATCTGATTGAGACCCCCATGGTAAATCTAGGTATTTGCTGGGTCCATTTTCCCTTCTGTTTTAATCCTAGTGATATTTTGGGGGGGGGGGGGGGGGG
>NW_017728998.1:37518658-37521158 GCF_001723915.1 Gavialis gangeticus
GGGGGGGGGGGGGGGGGTTTAGCCTCCAAGTAGTTCTGATCCTTGAGCTTTGTTTTCTTCTACCCTGCAGGGGACAGCATTGGGTAAAGAACAGTGGAAATCATATGATAAGAAAAAAAAGCATTTGCTTTCAATTATCAAATTTTACTTGGCTAATTGAGATACAAAAGAGTATTCGGTTTTCAGGTTAGTGCCACAATTTCTTTCTCTCTTCAGAATCTTCTGAATTATTTATGACAAATAATTTGGCTGCCTACTTTACCCTCACCTCAACAGTAAAAAGGTTTCCCTTATTACTAACCACTAGCATTACTGAAGGGGAAAGAAATGATGTATAGTAATGCTATAACTTAAGAGTTTCTTCTCTTGACAGCTGTGTAAGCCTCAGTGTTTCTCAGCACCTATGTTGAATCCCGTCCCTGCTGTCAACATAGGTATCAGTTTTCATGGGGGTGGGTAAGTGAGGGAATCAGTTTTCTACCATTAGCTGTCATTAAAATATATATAAACATGCACACACTCACCTACTGTATTTGTAAATGGGCATGTAAATTCAAGTAGAAATAGTTCTTTTTTATTTTACCTTGGCATTGTTGCAACGACAACAACAAAAATGTAGTTTACCCTCAGTGGGTCTATGTTTAAAAGTGATATTGCAAAAAGGTATATGGTAGCTTTGTTTATTTTGGACAGATGCAAAGAAGTATCTCTGAACTTCTGCCAGTGATCAAAGGAACTGATGATGTAGAACAGATTCATGGGCCATGTCCTATCAGCCTGCACTTTACCCATCATCCATCATCCAAACCCTAAGCCTTTTTCTGAGTGATGATTGCACCCTAAACACATAAAATTAATCACCACTCTAGACCAGCCAGGTGTCTTGCCTCCAGAAATTATCTCATTGCAGCAGAATAACTGCTAAAATCTGATATCTGAACTGCAATTTAATTTAAAGAATACTGCATAGTAATGGCAAGATCCATTTACATATTTGAAAAGTTTCTAGTTTCAAGACATCAGTATAAATTCTTGGAGAAATACGTCATTGGAAAAACAACTGGTTGATTATTAAACCAGGACAACTAAATACTTTGTAGGTTATCCAGTTTTTAATGGATGATTTCTATCATGATCTTAGTTTAATGTAGGCTTTAAAATTCAGTTTACTAACCTGGAGAGTGTGTGTGCGCATCTGAGACAATATAAATTCAACTGCTAGCCTCAAACCCTAGTGAAGTGCAAGTTATGGGAGACTAACATTTACATAAATATTATCTACTATGCTCTTCAGGAAGCTCATCACCATTTTGTAGAATGGTGTATTTCTTTTTCCCTTTACCTTGCCAGCAAGAAAGTATCAGAAAATTAAACTAGTTTATGCATCCATTGTTTTGAATTTACAGTGCATCCATTGTTTTGAAATTACACTGCTAAACCTGACAGTAGCTGTTCAGTTAGCTAAATATATACTATTCAATATATAATTTAAGATAGATAGGTGCCTCATGCACTTTAATTTTCCATTTGTACATAAGATCCCTATTTCACATACTGAATACACATTGCTTCTGTATTTCACATAAGTGGAAACAATTATACAGGCATGCAAATAAGCTACATCCAATAAAATATGGAAAGAACATGTTATTTTTAACATGTATATTTGGGAGGGAGAGAGGAGTTGGTTCTCTGCTATCAAAATGAGGCCTGACTCACAGGGAAATT
The DNA here is from genome assembly GCF_001723915.1 of Gavialis gangeticus. Taxonomy (NCBI): domain Eukaryota; kingdom Metazoa; phylum Chordata; order Crocodylia; family Gavialidae; genus Gavialis; species Gavialis gangeticus. The sequence continues at coordinate 37,520,387 of NW_017728998.1, forward strand.
CTGCCTGTGTTCTGCTTCACTTCTGGATTAACTGCAAATCCTAATAATTTGCTTTTAATTGGGAGCTTAGCTCTTATATTAAATTATCAGAGCAAAGCAAATGTGTCCAAAAGATGTATCATTAAAATAAAAAGAACAAAATGTCCTTGTTAAAAATCTTTGTGGCTACTGATCTAATAAGGAAAAAGCATCTGAAAAAAGAAATCTTAATACACAGAAAACAAAATTTAAATTGGCCATCAAATTATCTTAATTCAAAAAGCACTACTGCTAAAGATTTCAGTTGTAATTCCTCTGTATTACGTGCCTTCCCATGACTGAGGACTCTGCCTAGAATTCAGTGTGCATTTCTCTATACTTTATTGTGAATGTGCTTGTATCATTTTCTTGTTTATAATAAATACTGTTATTCAGTATATAGCACAAAACAGAAGGAAACAAGAGCATCTTTGTGGTCTGCTGTATTAATATTTGCATATTTTCTTGTCTTCTATGTTTAGAGCTCTTCAAAAAAACCAAGAAGTGTGTTGAGTGTGTGAAATTGCATGTTTTTAAGTCATCTAAATCGTGAAAATAAATCTCTATAATGCAGAATTACATAAAGATTTATGTGCAGAGTCACATAATCTCCATGAAAATCAACTTGTTTTGGTACACAAATGAAGTAGCCTACACAAAACAGTCTGACATTTCTAACTAATCACTATAGTATCAAAAAATAAAATGGAAAAAGGAAGAAAAAAGAAAACAGTTACATTTTAGATAAAGCAAA
>NW_017728998.1:37526158-37534994 GCF_001723915.1 Gavialis gangeticus
CTTTGAAACACAGACTTCTGCAAATGTTACGCTAGAGGTAAAATCATCCCAGTCAAAGTCATTTGCAGAAAACAACACAACAGTTATAAAAATATCAGGTGCCCTGGTTGTAGTCTTTTCTATATCAAGCCAAAGCATCAGAGCACGAGTGCATTTTTTAAATAGTCCCATATACATAAATTTCTAGTTGAGAGGGAAACAAATTATGCACATATGTATGTATATAGCTAAACTATTTCCATATTGATGTCCATACTACACACAAAGATGAAGCATAAAATACCAGTGCGTACACTGCAGTATAAAGTTAACTGTATGAATTCAGCTATGAACTGGCCCTATGGAATAGCTACATGAAACACAATTAGAAAGAAATAAATGAGAGTTTTGCAAAAACATATATCATGGTAATTTGTATCTGCCTGGGAGTTACTGTCTATGTCTACATGAGATGCTTACTGCACAGTAGCTCATTACTACTGCACAGTAATGTTGCGAGGCATGGCCTGTGATACAATGCTACTGTGCAGTACTAACAAGATACTGCACAGTCACTGTCACCACGAAGCCATGAGGCGATGCTACTGCACAGTAATGCTGGTTACCATGCAGTCATTTAGTACTTGGGTATGTGAGTACTAAATGACTGCACAGTAACAACTGTGTAGTTAGCGTTTCATGTAGACATGGCCACTGTCCTGCATTCAATGCAATATCCACAGTAGCTTAATTAAAAAAAAGACAAAAATATGCAAGAAAAGATATTCCAAACAGAAGACAAAGAGCTAAGTAGTGGTTACATCTCTGGACTGGGGATTGGGAGTTCTAGGATCCTAACTTTTTTGACCCTTAAGAAGTGATTCAAATAGCCTCAATTTGCTCATCCTTAAACATTGGCGATTGGCCCCTGAGGGGACACCTCCCCGCAGGCGGCATTCAGCAGCTGGGGTACCCCCCACTCAGCGATCTGGTGCCCACTCAGACTCAGGAGGCACCAGTTGCCCATGTCCTTAAATAAACCAAGCTAATGATACTTGCCTCTACCATAGGACTATTAAGAGGATTAATCAGAGGCTGTAAACCACTTCTTCCCTTCTCAGATATTTCTAGAGTACAAACTATTATTTTTTGTGGCTTCTGATGGGCTGGCAGAACTAAAAACTTTCCATTTTTTAAAAACCTGGGATTTTTTATTATTAGTGACCCATGCAAGAAGTCAGTTGCTCACTGGGCAGTAGTTGCTTCTGAGGAGAGAAAAGCAAAGAGAAAAGGGAGGTGGCAACAGCTAACAAAACTGTCAAGAGGATGTACTAATAATGTTGTTTGATTTAAAGACCTAGAGAAGATGTATCATGATACCAGCAGGCAAATTGTCTGTGTGAGATAACCAAAACTCACGTCACTAATTACTAGTAACAACATGGTACCTTAATTATGCCATGTGTAGCCCCATGTTATGACAGCTTCAGAGAACATATTTACTTCTACTGAATTGCAAAATACATATACTTACAGAAACTGATAATAGTTTTTCAGAATTTTCTGCTGAGAGTTTCTTCTATGTTTTGCCATTTTCAAACATTGTTTCCTGTTTTGACTGCAAATTAGACCAATTTTAGGTAATCAAATATATATTGAGAGTACAACAAAGCCATAAATACAAAATGATGAGCACAGGGCTTAGAGATGGGAGAGCAACATGAAGGAGCTACCATGTCAGGGCAAGACAGATACAGGCACTACCAGGAATGTTGTGAAGCTGCCTACAGCTCAACAGGCCTGGGTTGGGTTAGAGTAGCTTGCAGCTATCATAACTTAGACAGACTACCTTAAGGCCCTCAGCTTTACACTGAGGCTTTTCTTGTCCCCAGAGCAACCTAACATCCTAATATCAGGAAGGCATAGGTTGGATTTAATGATACCTTGGTTCCACTAAGCCTGGGGTGAGAATTTTGTGCTGTGCCTTTTACAGTACAAACAAGATCTGATTCTGGATCCTAAATTTGAAATGGGCCCCTTGATTCTATACCTGAATGGTCCTAAGTTGTGATTATGAACAAATTAATTTTTTGGGACCTCAGTTTCATGTCTAGTAAAATAGAAATAATAGTGCTTTCCTGGCCTTTTTGATATACTGTAATATGCTCACATGAAGGATGCTATATACATTCAACATTTTTTAGTATTGCTGGAGGAAATTGGTTGAATCTGATCCTCAAATAAGAACCTAAATATGAAGTATTAATATTTTCCTTACAAAAATCCAAGTGTCAATGGAGTGCACATCAGCTGGAAGCCCATTGGAACCTTAAGGAAAGCTCTGCCCATGAATGATCTTCTGTAAAAATTATATGTAGGGAGAGACACATTTTAATTAAAAATACAACTTCACAGGCATTACCTAGAGCCTTCTGTCTGCTACTAGGCTCTTCTCTGCTTACAATTATTGACTGGGTTATTTTTTATGGTGGATTCTCAGTATTTTCTTCCTCTGTCGTGAAAGTCCATTCCAGGCAGCACCTGAGAACAGACAGACAGCTAGCTCAAACTTCACATTCTTGTTAGATTTATTCTAAATGTGATGGCTCTTAAGTAACATGATTTGTGATGATCACCCACCCTAACCTCAGCTCTCCCCCATCCTTCCCTAGGAGGTGGAGGATAACTCACCTGTCTGTACTGGGAAGCAGGGAAGGTATTTTGCAACTTTCCCATTGTTTGAGACATTCTTTTGTTCCTCAAAGAAGCCACACTGTCAAAGGCCCTCATTGGATGGGGTAGGGTTCCTAGAAGCCTTCAGGTGATCAGGGTGAATGATTGAAAAGTAGGTTGAAAACGTGAATATGACCTGAATTGTACAATGTATTGTGTCACCATGTTTCCAGGTGAGTTAAAAAAATTGCAGCCTAATTAAACCACACCCTCTTCACCATGTCCTTCTTGTGGTTTGGCTGAAGTAATTTACTCTGACCTATACTTATGGCTAGAATGTACTTACATAAAAATCTTCATTTCCTTCATTTTCTCTTAAAACATCTAATTTAAGAGCAGTTGGAAGAAATGTATACACAAATAATAAAGTAAATGGACCTCCTCCCCTTTCCACAAGCATTTATCTCTTTGAATAATTTGGCTGAGATTATTAGTCTTTTATTACATAAGCAAGAAATGAGTTGCAGTATGACCATGAGTGAATCAGATGTAAACTTTGGGTAAGATTTAGAAACTGTATCTGGTATTTTCAGTTGAGGACAAATTCTATTTTAAATGCTAGGGTACTGACTCTAGCAGCAGATTATGTGCCTAATCAGAACCTCAATTTTTAAATTTGCAATATATAATCTGCTTGTCAAGAGCTTAATGTAAATATTCTGAAGTTCTAGTCTCTCCATCAGTGGTAAAATAATATTGATATCCAGACAGAAACTGAATTATACAGCAATGCTACTTTGAACTATGGCCTTGATACAGCCATTTGTCGAGCACAAGTTTAATTTTATGCCTGTGATAATAGCATTCAGTGGAACTGCTAGCTTAAGTTAAATTAAAGTGATATTGCAGCCGTGATGCTCCAGGAAATATATGAGAAGTAAGAATTTTTGTGGGTGGTACATTTTATCTGACCAACTGCATGGCTGGGTATAAGACAAATAAAAAATATCACCCACAAAAATTTAGTCCTATAAAAGATATCACCCCCCAAAATTTTGCCCCTGGCTAAATTTTGCCCTTTGCATGCACTTTTGTAAGTGCATGCAAGATCAGGGTCTATATCTTTGTAAATTTTCCACAACTGTAGTCTCAATTCTGGCAATAAATCTGTATGTAGTTGACCTTCATCCCTTGACTTGACTTCGATATCTGCTAATTCCTTTTTACAAACTAAATTGCATCAACCATATCCACATTTAGCCAACTGCAGTTCAAATTGTTTTTGTTCTTTCTCATAAGTTCCTTCAGCAGATTAAATGCTGATGCACTGAACTAACTGCTCTTGGCTGAAGTGGGCAAGTATAATTTGATTAGTATAGATTCTGGAATTGGGTAAGTACTGTATCAGTCTCCTCCCTAGAAAATAGGTGACATGTCATGGGATATTAAGTATGGCCATTTAATGTAAAAACTCAGATAATACATGAGTTAAATGGAGAAAATGAGAGAAAGCTTTTAAGCATTCTCCCAAGACAGATTGCAGAATAATATTATTGTACATGCAAGTAGTGCTGATTGACACAGTCACAAAGCCATTATACTAGTATGGTATAAAATCATTATAGTAAAAAGCATTTCAGCGCTTCAGAGTGATAGTAGCAACATATAATGAATTATCAATAAAGAACTGGTGATTCAGTTACATTACATATGAATAGAAAGCTTCCTGTTATATAATTTTAATCTGCCAGGCTGACAAGTGACTTGAATATTTAATTTCTTCTCCAGGTATATGAAACATCCTTTTCTTAATTTTGCCAGAGACTGCAATTTTACAGAGGACAGAATTGAGCTACAATAAGCAGTGTTTTTAATTAAGGGTTGCATATGCAGAGGTTTCAACAAGGGGATCCTTTGGATCAACTCTGTTTGGAGGTAAAAGGAAACAGGATCAGCTTCTGAGATCAGGGTATTAAATAAACATTCTTTCCTGTTTGTGGCAAATAAACATAAAGCACAGTCTTGCCAGCTCAAGGACAGTAATGCTTTAATACTTTGATTTTGTCACATCATTAATCCCTTGAAGTTTATGGCATTGCTACTGATATCTGCCATGAACTCAAGGAAAAATAACTGTTTCCATCAGGAATCAAAACATTACATTTTTAATGCTTTGATCCTGTTGAGGAATCTGTCTGGCACCTGTGTGGGGTTCTACTGAAGTCAGCTGGATTTTGTATGAGCATAAGTGTCTGCATGTGTGATTCTATTACAGGACCAGGGTCTTTAGGTCCATCTTTTCCCTTCAAATGGTTATTTAATATTTGGAGTATGAATATAATTATACTTAAGACAGAGATGGATGGGTTACAATTTGAAAACACATTTACCATTAAAAGGCAGGGAAATAGGTTATATCTGACCTGAATATCTTCAAAACATATTTTTAAAAATAACTGAAAAATAAGTTTACTACGCTTGCTTGTTTGCTTGGGGGGGGAGTAGGAAGGGGAGGATCCAAAGACAAGTTTAAGTGGTTTCAGTTCTACAACTAAGGGTCCATACAAATGATACGTTTCTACTGGTGTTTATAGTTCCACTGGTAGAAACGCTAGCATTCAAGCTGTTTCTACCAGTCCAAAATGGTGGGTCCCATAGAAACTTCTACCTTGTCTGATAAGGTAGATGTCCCCTTCAGTAAAGCTTCCACCAGTTGAAGGAATGCATGTGCACTTACCTGATCAATGGAAGCCCCTGCACTGTCTTCAAGCATCCCAGTGTCCCCACCTACCTCCCCAGAGAGACAGTAATTCGGCTGGACTCCACTAGTCCAACCAAATCACAGAGCAAACCCCACTCCACACCTTGAGGACTAGGAAAGCTCAGTCCTTCTCCACAGCATCACATTTGGAAATTCTTTGAGCAAGCTCCTGAGCTTCTAATGCATCCTCTGCCACCCAGTTGGGTAGTCAGGGAAGCATTCAGGGCTGAGAACTGGGGTTGGGAAGTTGTCCCCACCCACTCCCCAGACTGAAGTTCCCACTGTAAGGAGTGCGTGAGGGTTTTGCTCTGTTGCTCCAGTCCCTCCCAGGAATGGTCTAAAAGGGGAGGGGAGCAAGGGGTCTGTGGACATGGGATGTGCAAAACAGGCTGCATTCAATTTGGATTTGGATTCAGCTAGAATTGGGGACAGTGATTCAATTAATTGATTCAGATCACTGTCCTGATTTGATTCGGCCCAAATCTGAAGATTTGATGCTGATTCAGAGAATCACCGTAGATCATAGACACAGCTTTAAATGTTTTTTCTACATATCTTGAGATGCCAGGCACGGCTTTTGAATGTTGCAGTGGTGGGGCAGGTGGAACATCCCATAGGAGCATGAGTGGGCCTCCCACATGCTTGGGAGTGAACCTGGAAATGGACTGGAAGAACTTCCGGTCCACTTCTGGGTCCGCTACCAAGCACATTTCCCCTCCTCCCCCCATGCCCCTTTGGCCCAGTGATTGGCTGCAGGGGGACCCCAGGTGCCCCCCCAGACCCAGGAGGCACCAAGCTGGTGGGGTGTGTGGGGGGGGCCCTTACATGTCTCCTGGAGGACCCAGAAATGGACCAGAAGTTCTTCTAGTCCACTTCTGGGTCTGCTGCTGGGTCCACTTCTGGGTCTGCTGAGTGCTTTGGGGAGCACCCTGCACTCCTGGGGGATGCCTGGGGGATCCCCCCCACCATCGCAGCATTCATGAGCTGCCTGGTACCTTGAGGTATGTAGAAAAAACATTTAAAGCTGTGTCTATGTCCATATCATCGAATCTTTTCAAATCTCTCTGAATCAATTCAGAGAGATTAAAGGGTCTCCTGATTTGATTTGGATTCAGAGATTTGGCATTGAATCTGGCCAAATCTCCATTGAATCGAATCAGTGACTGAAGCTTTGCACAGCCCTATTGTGGGCATGGGAAGGAAGTTTGGGGGTGGGGTGCCAGCTTTAAGGTACTGTGGGTGGGGTAGGGGGAAGCTCTGTCCCCACCTCCAAGGATTTGAGAGCCCCTAGCTCTGGCTATGGTGGCTTTCTGTTGGCAAAGCCCTGACACCACACCTGCTGTTATGGGTCTCCTGTGAAAGTCTGACAGCTGAGATGGAGGGAGGGGGTGTTGTGAGGAGCGGGTGTGAGGTCCCTTATGGCAGAGAGCCAAAGCAGCCCTGACCTGTGCCCCTGGGGTTTTCACTTGTCTCCAGTCATACTGGCACCTTGCGAAGTATGCAGGGATGCAGGGATGCAGGCTTTGGGGTCCCGTGGCTGGGTGCCTTCCCCAGTGCTGGCTGTCTGCAGAGCACACAGTCAGTCTCCTGAATGCTTGTACACAATTCTACTGGTAGGGTTTCCAACTGCTCAAAATAAACTGCTAAACTTCCACCAGTTCATTTGAAATGTTACAGCTGACACACAACAGACACCAAGCAAGTGAAAAACAAATCCAATTGTGACAAGTCAGAGTAAAACTTTGTTTATAATATATTTACAATACTAATATTACTAACACCAAGCACTCCATATTCATTATGAAGGCCTCAATAACATGAGTGGTTTATAATCTAAAGATTTTTTTTAATGAAATATTCAGAATTCTTATTATTTGCCTTCCAGGCTGGGCTTTCGGAGTGTGTTTGGATCATGTGTTTCCTGCTTTGTCTTGCAATCACCTGGCTCCAGGAGCTGGAACTTTAGGGAAAAAATACCCAAGATTTGAAATAAAATGTCAGGAGTTCGCAACACTATTCTAACACGTGCTTCTACACCTTTTATACATCTTCCACAGCTAAAGATAATAAGTTATGTTCCCAATTTTCTATTTCATATTTCAAGCCTAATTCAGCAGCCTGATTTTCAGAAGTGTTGAACACATGAATGACTGGTGCCTCCTGAGACTGGAGGTGGGGCACCATGGCAGCAAGCGTTGAGCGGGGACTGCCCATGGCCACCAGTGTCAGTGGTGGTGAGTGAGGACTGCCCACAGCCACCAGTGATGTTGGCACTGGCGAGCGGGGACTGCCCGCAGCTGCTGCTGGTGGTGTCAGCAGCGGCAGGGGAGGGAGTGGCGAGTAGCAAGTGGGGACCACCTGCAGATGCCGGTGGTCACGTCAGCAGTGGGGGGGAAGGGAGCGGGTGGTGAGTGCTTTTCACTGCCCTGAACACTCTTGGGGGTCAAATGCTTTTTGACAGCTTAAAAAGAAGTCATTTTAATCATAAGCAGAGTCATTATATTGGAGTTTGCAAAGACCTTAACACAGTGAAGAAAAACCCAGGTGACTTCTTTGCAACTAATAAGTTAATGATCCTGCAGGAAAAAGAATCATTGACCACTTGCTTGAATACTTTGTGGCACAAAAAAGATCAGGTCTCCTTAATCTTTAAACTGAAATATTTTGGAACAAATCTTCACCTGGTGTAGTGGTTGCTCCATTGACTTTAATGGAGCTAGGCTGAACTCCATCATTTTAGTATTTGACCATTTCCACTTTAATATATATATATACACACACACACACACACACACACACACACACATACACACACACACACACACACACACACACATTTGTATACAGTTTTGAGGAAAGACAGAGAGATTAGTGAGAGAAGATAGTCCAGAATTGCTTAATACTGATTTAATTTCTAAAACTGACTCCAACAGTAGCCTTGGGCAAATCACTGAACTTCCATACCTCAGTGTCTCCATCTGTCAGACAGGGATAACACCAGTTACTGCCACCAAGGATGCTGTGAAGATTAATTAGCAAAATATTCATATCATACTTTGAATGTGAAATGCACTACGGAAGTTCTAAGCATTTTAATTACTTGACTCAATGCATCCTCAACAATCAAATTATGTTTTTCCTTTTTTTCTTAATAAAGGAATTACAAAATCTCAGTAAAGCACAGCAAGGTAATTCATTAAAAATGAATGACTGCCCTATTAAACTTGCACACACCCTAAAATGTGGTTATAACCACACACCCACTTGGCGGCATTGCTTGAGCATTTTATAACTTTAACCTAGTAGCATATTATTATGTGTAGTGGAATCAGCAATTATCAAAGGGATAGGAAGTGCTGATGCATGTTAAATGCACATTACCTCTTTGGCATCAGCAGATTTGGTGCATCCATTGCTGGCAAT
>NW_017728998.1:37539994-37541117 GCF_001723915.1 Gavialis gangeticus
TATCAAAGGGATAGGAAGTGCTGATGCATGTTAAATGCACATTACCTCTTTGGCATCAGCAGATTTGGTGCATCCATTGCTGGCAATAAAAACCATGTTGGGCAAACTCAACCAACGATACAAAAAGATTAATTAGGGTACAGTTAATGCAAGCAGTGTTTAGACATGATTCAAGTAATTTGAGACATAAAGGCTTGTGGTGTACTGAATTAATGCCAGTACTATAAAAATTATGAGAATGAATTTAGTGCTTGTGAAAAGGAGAAAGTAATAGTTCCAGCTTCAGCCTAGGGAAGAGTCATGTATTACAGAGTCTCTCTAACCATTGCTGCAATACCTTATCCTTCCTGCTGTTAGTCCCCTCTGATTTCATTTATTCATGAATATTTTGGGGATAGAAATAACAATTTAATGGCCAAAGAGCCACTAAATTGCCTGTTCTTTTTAATGTAGCAACCTTCAAGGGACAATAACCATCTTCCAAGAGAAATTTAGTTAGTCCACATGTATATCCTTCTAGACCACAAAAGCAACAAACAAACACAAGAGATACCCTGGCTTTCCAAAGCAAAACAGGCTTTAGCTATATAATTTCTAGCTCAAATAAGTGAGTGGAGGAGGAAGCTATTAAATCAGAGAGTAAGCCTGCTAGTTAGGGTGATAGCTTGGGACTCTGGGTTCAGATGGTGATCTGCTACAGGCTTCCTGTGTGATCTTAAGCAAGTTGCTTATATTATAGAAAAATAATCGAACTGCAACAATTATAAGGGGACAGAGGATCTGCTGGCACATAGCAACTTTCCATCTGTCCATTTTTGCCCCACTTGTAAGTTAAAACCAAACTGGAGCAATTTACATCTATTTTATTTAGGAGTAAATTGCCCCAGGTTATCTTTCTTTTCTATGGAACAGGACTGAGAAGATGGTTACCCTGCATCTGCTGTACTGCAGTAAGTCCAGGCATCATGCTTTCTTGTCTAATTTGTTTGCTTGTTAATAGGAATGTTTGGATAAATATATTAAATAATATTAGGCATTCAGATACTATGATAATGTGGGCCATGTAAGTGTCTTAGACAGAAAGCATCTTTATTGTAAAGTAGGGAACTGCTTTCAAACTGCA
>NW_017728998.1:37541130-37542434 GCF_001723915.1 Gavialis gangeticus
TACAGGAAATAAAGTTGACACAAAGGAAGAGTATTTAGAAAGGGCCTGTTTAGCCTCTTGCCTAATCAGATCTCTTTACTGGCTTCCACTTATCTTTTTCATTGCGTTTGGGCGTTTGGTCTTCAATTTGAATGCTCTGCACAGCTCTACTCATCTTCAGCTCTATGCTTATGTCTTTCTTCAGCTTTTCCCTTGACCTTTAATGTGCTCAAGTGTTTTGGCTCCCATTTGAATCCTTCCCTTTCTCTTCTTTCCACTTTCTTCAATGCTGCCGCCAAAGCTTGGAACTATAGTTTACTCCTCACAGAACAGATGAAGCTGCTCTTAGGCCAGACGATTCTTTGATGACAGTTCAAATCCCTATATTTATTCTATAAATTCATCAAACATCAAGTAAATGTTAGAACAGTTTGAAACAATAAGAAAACTAACAACAAATATAAGAAAATAATGTATGTAATCTAGCCGGTGATCATATTTACATACCAAGTTTTTGTTTTGTTTAATTTTGTTTATTGCTTTTTCTTACAGGAAACTTTTAGTATAAATTATCAAATTTTTTCATTTTTTTTCTATTACATTTTACCAAAATTTGAGCTACAATTATAAGAATTCTTTTATAAATTTCCCAGTTTCTCTGACCTTAAGCACTATGATATTATAATACTTCTGGAAAAAAATTAATGTCAGATTAAAAAAATGCAAAGTTTTTTTTCATGTTATCACTTTTTTAAAATGGATGTGTTTCAATTATTCATTACTTTTGATCCCATCTAATATATCAACTCTGTGTCACAGACTACCCACCATAGAAAGTGATGCAAAAAGTGAATCACTCTTCCCAAAAAAATTATGACTCAGTGACTTTCATATGGAGGTTGAACCTAGAGTTATAGGGTGTCTACAGATGTTTAGGGGCTGCACTCTAACTCATGGCACTTTAAACAAAGCACCAATCCCCACCTCCAACCCAACAGATGTTGGGTCAGGGGGGGCTCTAGGCTGTTGCACTGGCCCTCGCCAGCAGGTAGGGTACCTGGCTGGGGTACTCAGGGAAGTTGGGCTGGACCCATAAGGTGAGGGTGTTCCCTTCCCCAACCCCCTGCCTGGGCTTTTTTGACAAGAGCAGCAGCAGCAGCTGCTGGCTCTGCTTTGCTGTGGCCAGGGTATGGAGGAGGGGCATGGTGGAATGGAGCCCCCCTCACTTCACAGCCCTGACCTGACTTCGTCAGTACCCTAGCCAGTGTAGCAAAGCCCAGTCAGCAGCTGTGTGCTGTGTCCCCATCCTACTTCCCCTGGCTAGA
>NW_017728998.1:37547434-37549139 GCF_001723915.1 Gavialis gangeticus
GCTGCTGGCTCTGCTTTGCTGTGGCCAGGGTATGGAGGAGGGGCATGGTGGAATGGAGCCCCCCTCACTTCACAGCCCTGACCTGACTTCGTCAGTACCCTAGCCAGTGTAGCAAAGCCCAGTCAGCAGCTGTGTGCTGTGTCCCCATCCTACTTCCCCTGGCTAGAGACATACATTACACATAAACCAGTTTAAGTGATCAGAAACTGATTTAAAACTGTAACAGAACAGATGTTCAGTGTCCATAAGTTAGTTTGAAAATGGCTGAAACCAGTTTGAGATAAACCTGGTTGAATGTAGTGTCAGACTTAACTGATTTGGGTCAAACCAATTTATGCAACGTCTGTCCCAGACTCCTTGCTGGTTTAAGATAAATCAGAATCCCCCAGCATGCTCTCTGAGCTGGATTGGGCTCTCTCCTCCCCAGCAGGGCTGGCCCCTCCCCTCTGCTCCTTGGCTGTAGTTCCAGCAGGGACTGCAGGCTGCTCACCCCTCTCCCCCTCACCACTCCCTGCTAAGCAGCAATTTGCACCTCCACTCTGTCTTGCAGAGAGGCATCTGTGTATTAGCTAGCAGACCACATGCTGGCTAGGGTCCCTGCTGAATCAATAGGCAGAATCAACAGGTAGCTGGTAATGTTCCTCTTTTGTTTTCTTAATGGAGTGATAAACACTGAGTTAGGAGCGATAGACACTGTTATCAATTCCCTGCTGGGCTAATCAGAGGGTCCTGCTGGAGCCTGCCCATAGCCCTGCTCAGTACTGTACAAGGGAAAGGAGGGCTGCTCTAGCACCCCCCGGCCAGCTTCTAGCCTGAGCCACTGCAGGCATATACCTGCATTTCTGGGATGTCTGTCTTGTTACAAGACTGATTTAGATTAACCTGCAAAGATTGAATCAATTCAGGCTCAGGCTTTTTGAATGTCTGGCCTAGCCCCTGACAATACAGGGGCTGGGACTGGACTGATGCTTACCTGTGCAAGCATCAGCCCAGCCCTGCAAAGCACAAAAAATTAACCCTTGAGGGAACACATATTCCTTAAGGTGCTCTATTATATAGTGCTTTCAACTAATAGCTGATCTAACAAGGGTTAATTTTGTGCATGACTGGCCATTTTAAAAGCACTTTGCAGTCGTGCATGTGTTATGGCTGTAAAGCACTTTCAGGGGCCTTATTACATGAAAAATATAACTTGTGTAAGTGCCCATAGATCTTTTTGCTTCCTCACCTCCTCTTACAGTTCTCATGTAGGAAAGAGACAACATCTAGATCTAATTACCATCTCACTGGTGATGGAGATTCTTCTGTTATTACAGTTTGCCCTCTTATTGCTGGCCACCAGACCCAATTTCTAGATAGGTGAAAGATCAACTCCAACAAGAACTCACACTTGCATGCTTTAGGTTAATATGCTATCCTAATGAGAAATCTCCATTTCCTTTCCTTCTTGCAGTTGACTCTGCTTTTGCCTGCCAACTTAGGAGCCCTTCCTGACCTGTAGACTCCCATTACTTCCTTTCCCTTTCATCTTTGTGGGGAAAACTGAATTAATTCTGTTAGCGATGGAAATAAAATTTGCCTTAAATTACTTAGGGCACATCCACACATGCAGGAGCTACCACCCCCCTGTAGGGCCCATGTGCCCCAGCCCCACTTGCTCCCCCAGCCCCCCCAAGTGGCTGCCCCACCCAGCCCCAGCCCCCAC
>NW_017728998.1:37549977-37553012 GCF_001723915.1 Gavialis gangeticus
TGTCACTTAAAAAAAGAGCCCTGCACTCATAGGAAGTAGCAGCAGCTACTACTGCCCAGTCACTGGGGCCTCCTGGATTGTAAGTAGGGGGTGGGGTTGGCTGGAGGAGGGGGGAGGGGACCATGGGGTGACCCCTGACAGTGACATCCCCTGCCTGTCCCCCGACCCCCATCACTGACCTTCCTGGCCCCAGCATCCTAGCAATTAAAAAAAAGAAGCCCCACACTCAATGGCAGTAGCAGTTGCCGTTGGGGTCACTGGGGCCAGCCACAGAGATGCTCTAGCTGGCTACCAGAGCATCGCTGTGGAGAATCCAAGCCTCTGGTTGCTTCAAGGCATGTGCCCTCCCCATCTTTTTTCCACCAGGGTATTTTTTACCCCTGAATATCCAGGGGCCTAATTTTGCACCCACACTGCAAATTGTTTTGTTTTGTCTTTTTGCTGCAAAAGGCATGTGCGCGCTTGTCTGGATGTACCCTTAGTGGCTATTATAAATCCAAAAGGCCTCCTTTTGTGCAATCCACCTTATTGGCCCATTATTTTAAAATATATTTTTAATAGAGATACAATATTCTTTTTGAATAAAGATACTATTAAACTTTAAATGGCTACATTAATTTATGTTTAGTAATCAGAACCTGTAAATTCATAGGTTAGTAAAAGTCAAGAAGTGCTACTAAAAGAAAAATCAGGAAAACAGTAATATTCTTTAGGTTTCCTAAACCATTATTATATAGTATATAATTAATGAAAGGGAAAAGGGGAGCTGCTTACCAGCATCACTGTTTATGAAGTATATATGGCTTGCCAGTGTCTCAGGATTGCCAATTTCTACCTGATTATCTGCCTGTGGTTCAGACAGTGGCATAACTAGGATGGAGCAACCAAGGTAGCACCCCTGATCACCAACTTGGAGAAGGGGCTGTGGAAAAAACCAACTGCCACTGCTGTCACATAACCATGCTGTGGTGTGGCAGCAACTGAAAGCTGCTGCTGCCCCTGTATGTGGGAACTACCTTGGGCACCCAGCTGCATCATTATGCTTCTGGGTCAAAATGCTTCCTTATATCTTATCATCAATGTATCAAGATCTTTTTCTTGTCTTCATTTCTACTGCTTCATTTTTTCTGTTATGCAGTATTGCCTGTTATCCTTTTAAAATGGTTTCAGCTATTCCCATCATCCCTCACACAAAGTATAATCCTAGTAATTGCTAATAATAGGCTTCCTTATAAGCAGAGAAATGTTATCAATGAATAGTTAGTTCAATTAAAAAGGAGTTCGGAGTGGACAAAATATATTGTAAAATTAGGTCAAATTCAATTAATTCTTTTTGCCAAAGTAAAAAGGTTTGTGTTGAGAGGGGAGGTATTTTAAAATTGTCAGGTATGAGACAATTTTAAAATGTCAAAATATGTTTGAATGAAAATTGTACCTGTTCATTTTCAAACAACTTTTGTTATTTAAACAATTAATATAATTGAAAACCATTACAAAGCATGAAATAGCCAAACATTTAATTTGAGGTTGAATGAAACATTTTGATTTGAAAGGGAATTTTTCAGTGTTTTTGTTTCAGTAATAAAATTCTATTTCTGTTTGACACAAACCATTTTTTCCCTGATTCTCAGTTCAGTCACTGATCCTAAACACTCATCCAGATCTATTGATAAATTGTTTGCAGAACAGCTCCATTAAAATTATTCCATCTAATAGCCTAACTATCATCTCTTTTTCCCTTTAAGGTCCAGATGGCTATTTCACACTAAATGATGCCTACCATGTCCTATCAATGTTAACTGAATGCTGTTTGCCTATTACAGTAGTAAGTTCCTAAAAATATAAAAATACACATATTCAGTGAACTGTAATTTGTTTATGTACATTCCATACACATGTCAGGCACTTGCTCAAAGTGTGGGAATATACTGAGGTGTCATAGGTGAACTCTAGGTCTATTCTGATCTTTAACACTAGGCCCAGTCTGAAAATTGGCCTTTATTGATGAAAAGGCAAATTACAAAATACACATAATCTTTCTCCCTTTTCCTTTGCTCTACTTCCGTAGATCTAGCTGATGAAATCAGACTAGAGATGCACTTCCTCTAAGGTCCACTTCCTCTTTTCAGATCCCTGCTGTTTGCTTCTAGGATCTTCTGGTCCCTGCTGTGTATATATTCTACTCTTTTTAAAAAAAGACCTGATCATGTTTCTCTTTCTCACACTGTCTATTGCTACTGCCTGCCAACCTTATGTTGGAACCTCTAGGCAGGCTTCAAGTCTGACAAATGTCTACATTTAGCATTAAACAATCTCTTAGCTGTTAGTGGTCAGTATTAATGTAGTAATACTTGCTGTTTTTTATTCTCTCTCATCTGCTTAGATTCCAACAAAAGGACAGATTTCAACAGACACACCTCCAGGGTGCATCCACACATGCAAGCACATGCACTTGCAGCAGCTCAAATAGAAGCAGTGCAAATTTGAGCCAGGGCTTTTTGCCTCAATGCATGTGTTTGGACATGCACTTTGTTGTGAAGCAAAGTTTGTCACTTGGGGCAAAATAACCCTGCCTGGCTCCTCCCAGATCTGCAGCCAGGGGGAGCTAGAGCCCGGGCCCAGCACCTGTGCTGGCCCCAGCAGTACAAAAACCTGCCCTGGCCAGCAGCTTAGGGTTACTTGATCTCAGGAGCTTCTGGGGCCCAGGCAATTGGTATCTGGGGACACTAGCCCTTTGTGTCAGCTAGACTGCTGAAGCAGAATCCCAAATTCACTTTTTAAAATACCCCAAAATCCATGTTTTTCCACAATTAGAACAAAAAGGGTGGTGGGGGGGAATTGATCAGATGGGTAATGTTTTATTGCTATATTTACAATATTAAAGAAATTTGGAAGCCTACCAGTGTCTCTAGCATCATAATAAAATAAATCCTAAATATCTATATGTTTTAATGTTTGCTTTGGGTTTCCTTATCACATGGTGGGTGTGTGATGGGGGGATGTGGGGTTTGCAGGAGGGGGGTGGAAAGGAGGTG
>NW_017728998.1:37553475-37554764 GCF_001723915.1 Gavialis gangeticus
GTAGAGGGTTTGGCTGACTGGACCCCAACCCAAATCCTACTTGAAAAGTGAGTCACTGTGTGGGTAGGTGTGGGGGGACTGTGGGAGTGGGGGCAGCTTAGAAGGGGTGGGTCCCCAGCATGAATGCCACTTGCCCCCAGTGGCTGGCAGGGCATGGTGGCAGTGGTAAGCGGGGAGTTCCCGCAGGCACTGTCCCACTGGCACGGTCGGCAATGGGGGAAGGGGTGGCAAGCAGCAAGCACCCACCACTGGCAGTGACAGCAGTGGCCAGCGGTGATCACTGACTGCCTGCAGACACCAACGGCAGTGGGGCGGGGGGGGAAGTGGGGGTGGCAAGTGGCAACTGCCTACAGGCACCACCGACAGTGTCGGCAGTGCCATTTTGAGGGGTTGCACCCCCATGCTGAGGGGGTGCACATGCACCCCTATGCATCACCAATGGCCCCCTGCCCCCCACAGGGCAGAACCCCCTCCACATGGACTACCCTTCCTGCAGGGTTCCAGGTCCCCCCAGGGGCTAAATTTCTCCCTCGCCCCCCTGCTTGTCTCCAGCCCACTGCTCATTCCCCTGCTCTTCTCCAGCCTCTGGAGGCTGGAGAGGAGCAGGAGAACAAGCAGGAGGCTGGAGAGAATAGGAGAATGAACAGGAGGCTCATTTCCCCCACCCCCATTGCTTCCCCCAGCTCCACATTCATTCCCCTGCTCCCCATTCATTCTCGCCATCCACCATTCATTCCCCCTCCCCCCTGTTCATTCCTCTGCTCCCCACTCATTCCCCCTGCCTCCCATTCATTCCCCCATCTCCTGTTCATTCCCCCCACCCTCTGTTCATTTCCCCAGTTCCCTGCTTGCTCTCCCAGGTCCCCCACACTCATTGGCAGTAGCAGAGAATGAGCAGGGGATTGGAGAGAGCAGGGAAAGTCTGCAGCCTCCTGCTGGTCTCAAGCCCGCCTGCTCCTTCCCCTGCTCCTTCCCCTGCTTGTCTCCAGCCTCAGGAGGGAGAAGGAGACTGGAGACAGCCCCTGGACACATTCCCCTGCTGTCTCCAGCCCTCTGCTGCTTCCCCTGCTTGAATCCAGCCTCAGGAGGCTGGAGACAAGCAGGGGAAGGAGCAGCAGGCTGGAGACAGCCCCTGCCGGATACATTCCCCTGCTGTCTTCAGCCTCCTGAGGCTTGAGAAAAGCAGGGAAGGAGCAGTGGCCTGGAGACAGCAAGGGAATGTCTCTGAGGCTGTCTCCAGCTTGCTGCTCATTCTCTGGTACTGCCATTGAGTTGGGGGGGGGGGGGAA
>NW_017728998.1:37554982-37559525 GCF_001723915.1 Gavialis gangeticus
GGGGGGGGGGGGGAAAGGAGTGCACAGGGTGCTAGGAGAACAAATGCAGGGCAGGGGGAACTAACCAGGAGTGGGGAAAAAATTTTTTTGTTCCCGCATGTGTCTTTTGCAGCATCTCAAAGGGGTTTGAGACACGGCAAGAGGCACATGCAGGCATATCTGGATGCACCCCCTGGGTGCATCCCAAAGAGCTCACATGTATGGTTTGTGTCAACAGAAACCCATCTGGAGTGCCACAAAACACATGTGGTGCATGTTCACCCATTCCCCATTCTGTGAGTCTCATGTAAAAAAAAATGCAGCTAAAAAAGGTGGTATGGCACATGTGGCAGCAGTGTGCGCTGCAAGAAATGGAGCCTGGCCAAGAGAGAGCCAGCCATGCTCTGGATGCTGGCCAAGCTCTGAGTAAGGCTGCCGGGGCCAGCAGAGTTGCTGGTTACAGCCTCCCTTACCCCACCTGGGTCAATTTGCCATGTACCAGAATGTGCGTGCAGGTGTGTGCCCTGGGACAAAAAGCAGCAGCAAAAATATGGGCCACTGCCATTTGTTGCATGGGAAATGCATGCCTCTGTATGTGTGCACTCATTGGAATGTACCCCCTGTGTCTACGGGATGAGCCAAATTCAAAGTTGGAATAAGGAGCTAGGGCTCCACTAATGTCAAAGGGCTTTATCCCAGGTGTGGATTTGTCTTTCTGGTATTTTTATTTTAAATACATTTTTGCTTCCTAGGTTCCTTTTGAAGATAAAAGTGCTGTATTACAAGTAGATACAAACGTTGTCTAAGACCCTTGGTTACAAAGCTGATAATATGCCCAACTGCGAAGATAATACCCACTGTACCAGCATCTGGGACATATGACATTGGGAAGGGAGAGGAGGGGAAGCGGGATGGAGTGAAACCAATTCATGTGATGGACAAATTAGAGGTCTAACTGGTTTAATTTTCTGCTGCCAATGAAGATGACCGGAAATGGCCTGCAGGAAGTTATAAATGGGTTTTACATAAACCACTGTGACTGACGGAGTCCATTTCTCTACAAAGATGTAAGTTCTACAAATGGCAGGATCTAATTAATAAACATTGTTTAGCTACAGTAACTTGAAATACAAGAGAAGATGCAGCCTCTAGTGCCAGAGACCTCACACTAAGAAACAGAAGTCATAGGTAGAGAAGGAGAAAGGAACACAAACTACAAGCAATATGGTTAGTATACTAGTAAGCACCCTGTTTTCATCAAGACTTATTTTGCTTTAAATCTAAATCACACCTGCCAGCCCCAAAATCTAGTCATTATTAATGACTAAACCAAAATCACCATCCACTTACACAATTTTTTAAACACTCTCTGGGTATTTGAAAAAGGGAATCTGGAATGATTTCCCTTTCCCATGACTCTTCATCCAATACAGACAGTCTTGAATCCACATACTCTTCAGTTACCTGAAAGCAAACATCCCCTTCCCTATGCTTGCCATGATTCTGCAGTGAGGACAGAATTTGAAAAAAGTCACTGCTGACCCTGGGCTATTGGTGAAAGCTTTCCCACCCTCATCATGCTACCTGCTTTTCTGGCTGCATGCTTTATAAGTTCAGCCTTACTAATTTAGAGGTCTAGCTGTGCTCTTGAGGAATCAGGGCTCTTATCCCAAATGGTGTCAATGTCAGAGAAAATAACACCCCTAGTTTCTCTTAGTGCTTCCATTTCTTGAGCATTCTGTTCTTCTACCTTCACATCTCTTTTGGTTGTTTCAATTTCAGTCTCTTGGCTCCCTGAAGTAGCTCTTGCCCACCCCCCAGTAGTCTCCAAACACCAGACAACGGCTCAGAGAGTCTAGGACTGCTAATATCAGTGAAATTCCTGTGCTGGCATGGAGTCTGTGCTTGAAGAATGTTGAAGGATACTTAATGTGCTACTATTCTCCTGGGAAATTCCCCAGATGGCTGCAGTTGTAGAGAGAAGGAGATGTCTCATGGGCCCTGGGGTCATGTGCTCCTAAAGTCTTGCTCAGCCAGTGTATTGGGAGAGAGAGGGGAAAAAAAAGTTGTAATTCTGACCCTCGTACAACTGGCAGTGACTGCAGCTGAGAAGTTAATTAGTCTAGTATTTGAGTGGTACCTTCCTAAAGATAAAAAATAAACCATGTCTTTCACTGTAGCTTTTCCTGAGGAATGGGAAGGTAGTTACTCTACAAATAACTAACGTACTGTAGAGCATATTGGGTTCACTACATTGTATGACATCCCAACAGGAAGAACCACACTGGAAGGTGATACTGTTAGAAGTGATTTCACTGCATAGCCAGTTTGTATTCCCAGACATCATGGCATTGTTCTTAGAAACAGAGAAATTTATAACTTATACACACAGAGCCAGACTTGTTTCCTAAAGATTTTAAACTGCTGCCCAAAAGCCTGAAAACACAGAACCTTTTTCGGTACTGGTGCATTATGCTTTAATCTTATTATATTACGTTATATTGGAAAACTGGTGCCTCTATAAAAGCTGGACAGAACACTATTACATACTACCTTGGCATCTGTCCTAACACAAATGGCCATTGACTTATTTCAACTGGAATTCTAAGGGAGGAGAAAAGGCCAAGATGGGAATCCAAAATTTACCTGAATAGCTCTATGTAATAGACATGAAATGAAAAGAATTGCAAGCATTTGAAGCAAACAGATTTAAATAGAAAATGCTGAGAAATTTAGTTATAGAGGAGTAATGTTTACCACTGGTATTAATGTAGACCTTCCATTTGTTTTATAAATATATATATATTATCCTGTACAAAGCTACTTCATTCATTTTAGGGTCCTAAGTGGAAGCAATGCCTAAAGCATATGGATCACATATACTATAAATGTTCTGTTTTGACTTTGTATCAGTGAAGCTAAAACTAAGACTCCTAAGAATGCTTTTTGAATTCTTGCTGCATTGGATAACTTGTTCCAACTCAAGACTTTGAAATAGATTTTAGTGTAAACAAAATGATGTCATACTAAGGGAGTTAAAAAAAAAGCTTGGCTGCTTAATCTGGAAGATTGCTAAAAATGATAAATTTAACTCTTTTAATTCTAACAATGAATTGTTTTTATAGTTCACAATGCCTAACAACCCTTTTCATTTTAAACAAGCCATCCCCAGTTCCTGTTGAAATCATCTGCGCTGTATTTGCTTGCTGTATAAAATAAATATATATTAAAGTTCCCCTTTTTATTAAAGTGCATACAACAAAATTAACTAATAAAAAGGCAACAAGCTAGAAATGCAGAATGAACTTCTAGTGAGTGTATGTGTTGTGGATGTACTACAATCCATACACCATGAAGATTTAGGTCATTAAACTTTAGAAAATCATACTTAGCCCTATGCTTTTGAACAGATAAATTAAAAAATTTTGGTACCTTCTAGTGAAGCCTGAAAGTACCTCAAACATGCTCTTAAAGTTACATTTAATTAAGGAAGTAATACATTTTACTTAAAAATGATGCTTGGTTACATTTTCATTCATTTCTGGCAGAAGTGTTTTACATCATCTTAGCCGTGTTGGGAAAACCTGTGTGCCTGGGAGGTTGGCTGGCATAATGGATTTTTCTGCGAGGTTGACAAGCTTGTGATGGATGATATTTGATCAAAAGTTGCCCTCACCTAATATTCTGCAACTACATGGAATGACATACAAATGCTGAGTTGCTAAAATGAGAGAAGGGTTAGCTCAGGACTTTCTGGGTTCACCTTAGGCTCTCATATCTAGACAGAAAACCACCTTTCTGCACTCCGTTTGTAACAAGCTGCTTTAAGCATAAATGGGTTTTTAATGGTTTTGCCTACCAGCTTAGTTAGCAAGAAGCCCCTTGCCCTTGTCATAAATTAATGCCTTGATCAAATGATGAATAAATGATAAAAGTTGAAAATTAAATCTCACTAAATTAGGATCATCCTTTGTCATCCTAACAAAGGAACAGCATGTAGTGATGCACCTTAAAGCAGAGACATGCCTGATTGCTCTCTTAAATACCTCTGAGCATCGAGGTTGTCTTCTTTCCTTCTCACTTAGCAAGCTGGATACATCCTTGCCTTCCTCAGTGTTAGCCTGCCAAAAGAATCAGCAGTGAAAGCACCTGTAGTAAATGTGTGCATAACTAGAAAGTATCCATTTTTCCCAATCTTTCTATTTTTCTCTTTTCTTCTCCTCTGGCTTCTACCTCTTTTCCCCCATTTCTTCCCTTGTCTGACTCTTTTGTTCTCCTCCTATAGCCCTTTTGCTGCCCATCACTGTATTCTCTTTACACTCTTACTTTTTTCCTATCCCTCCCTTCTTTATTCCCTCTTTCCCAGTTCCCTTTCTCCATCTTTCTTCTGTCTCTCACTTCCCTAGCCTTCTGAATCCCGCTCACTCATTCCTTCAGTCCCTCCCCTCTGAACTGATGTTACCTCCTTATTCTCCCTTTATCATGTTTTGCTTAGAAGCAAGTCAATCTATTTGGTTTATGAACCTGGGACAGTGGCAGTTCAGTAGCAATTCAGTGGAATTAT
>NW_017728998.1:37564525-37572844 GCF_001723915.1 Gavialis gangeticus
GCTCACTCATTCCTTCAGTCCCTCCCCTCTGAACTGATGTTACCTCCTTATTCTCCCTTTATCATGTTTTGCTTAGAAGCAAGTCAATCTATTTGGTTTATGAACCTGGGACAGTGGCAGTTCAGTAGCAATTCAGTGGCAGTAGAAGCAGTGGCTGGGTCAGCAGCAATTCTCTAGGATTCAGTAGGGCCACATGTGTTGGTGGCTATGTGGCAGTGGAGCAATTGGTAGTAGTCAGGTTGCAAGTGTCAGCCCATCTTTGAGCTGCAGTAGTTCAGCCCACCATTCCTAAAAGGTTGCTGACCCCTGGATTAGAGACAGAGACAAACTATGTTTTTTTTTCTGTGCTATGTTTGTATAGTGCTTATACAAATGGGGTCTGATCTTGATTAGGGGTTCTATGTATTACTATGCTGTGATATGAAATATAGGATATATGATGTTATGGGGATGAACCTTTCAAGGAAAAAGCATTTGCAGGATGATAATGAATTTTGCTTTTCCCTGATTAAACCCCATTACAGGAAAGACAAGTAAAGGTACTGAATATAGGTTAACAATTTGTAAACAAGTTCTTAAATATATCTGAAGTGATACAATTGCGCAGTCACTCTGCACTACAGCTGATTTCATCCTTGGCATTTTAGGTATATGAGAGAAGACAAAATGGTTCCTTTGTAGAAAGCTAGTGATGATCTTAAAGTGTTTTGCAATATTATACACTGCAGAACACCAGTACTCTGAAATACTGATTGTAGCGATAGAAGAGGAGACTAAAACTAACAAAGAGTTGGCTCCAATCTCATGTCCATTTAAAGAGTTGCCATTTGAAAAGGTGCCAGAACTGAATCACTACTTATCCTACAAAGAATGAAAGCAAGTGCTCCAGGGCTATTTAGATTCTGCACAAGGTTCTGTGTCATATGTGTCACTCAATAAGGCAATCAAGATGATTAGGGAGTGTAGGAAAGGCTCATTAATGGCCAAGGCAGACATTGAGTCAGCCTTTCATTTATTACCAGAGCATCCGGATAGTTTTCATTTATTGGGTTTTTAATTTGAAAGAGAAAAATTTATGTGGATAGGTACATGCCCATATGTTGTACCATTTCTTGCTCATAGTTTGAAGCCTTCCCTAAGTTTATTACAGTTGGTGGTATTGGTATAAACAAGACAGGGAGTTATATAGGGCTTCATGACTTGCATGTTTTATTTATTTTTCCCCCTTTTTGACCCAAATGACAGGGTTGAAACTTTTGGAGACTCGGCTAGGTATGTTGTAATTAATTTGCTGAACAAAAGCCCACAGTCTCTAATAAACACTAACATTGAAGGGTATGCAGTTAGCCTCAATTACAGAGCAGTTTCGTTTATCAAGGGCTAAGATTTTGGCAGACCAGCGGAAGAGTTACAGAAAGCCAAGAAAGTAAATATGATGAAAATGCATGTCCTTGGCAGCTACCAGAGCTGAGACTGCAAAACAGCACCCATTTCATTAGGGCAACAAGTTATTGGAAGGAAGATCTGCAATTTTGTCAGAGTTTCTTGCTAACTGCAATTAAAGTTATCTTAAGACTCAAAAGATATTAACAGAGAATGCTTCACTCTTTTAGGCCCAGAAATGGTTAGAAAACAGCAGACAATTCTCACTGCTATCCACATGGAGAAGATTCCTTTTGCACACACAGGTATGTACAAGCTTTCTATTTGGTTCTCATAAGAGGTGGAAGAGCACTGTAAATATTGAGACCTATCACATAGAAGTAGGGAAGTCACATTACCTCTAGAAATAACAATGGATGATCTCTAACAGAATTTTGCATCCAGTTTTGGAGCTCTCCGTTCAAGAGTAAATGGGGGTCAAAAATTATTTAGAGAGATTCTCTGAAATCTGGAAAACAGTCCCTAAATAGTTCCATCCATTTAGCTGTGAAATACACATGAAGCATGGGATCTATGCCATATAGGTAGGAGTGTACCTACTGCAAAATATGCCCTAAATTGTTCACTGGTCCTGTTAAACTCTTCATTTCAACAAGCTATTTGCTGTGTCAATACCAGACCTAAAAACATGAAAGCAAAGTGAAATCTTTGGGTTGATTTGAGCACTTTTACATAAGAAAATGAAAAAACATGTTTTTTTAAATCCCAATTCTTAATTAGGAGCTGCAATGGACCAGATTTCATAGCCAGGTTACACTATATTTGTAACATCTTAATAATGGAAGTGGAAATAATTTGGAAACACATGCCCCATGAAGAGTCTTCTCAGCTCCCAGACAGAACTTCTCTTGAAAGAGAGACAGAGACCCTTTTTCCCCTGATTCCATATAGTCACTAATAGCTTAGTGACTAGAGCACACCTTGGGGATGTGACAAACTCAAGATCAGGTATCTGCTTTATTTGATTTGGAATACAGTGAGAGTAGTATTTGGTACAATCTGGTGCTAATAATTTTGTTGATAGCAAATAGACACTGAACAACAAGGCTTCCCATGTCCAGATGTGCAGGGGCATGCACTTGCAGTGGCAAAAACAGTAGTTGCACAAATTTGTGCTGCTACTTTTTGCCACAGCCCACACCCCTGCACGTGTGCTTTCATGAGGGACAAATTACGCTATTTCAGGTAAACTGGCCTTGCCTAGCTCCTCCTGGCTCCTGGAGTACTGGAGGAGCCAGGACACAGCTGAAGGAGTGGAGAGGCTCTGGACAGCAGCCAGAGCATCTCTCTGGCGGATTGAGCCTCCATGTCTTCTGGTGCATGCTCCTGTCATGTGTGCCATGCTGCTTTTTTTTTTTACCAGTGCTTTTTTTTTGCTACTGGGGTTTTCCAGTAGCAAATGTTGGCCCCATGCTGCAAATTTGCAGTGTGTGGCACATTTTAACATTCCCTGCATAGAGTTGTGGTGCCAAAAAAGATTTGTGGCACTACAAAACACATGTGCCTGCATGTGTGGATGCGGCCTAAAAATGTCCATCTTGTGGGGAGTGTCCATAATGGTACATATTTCTAGCACAGTTAATGTAAGACAATTATTATTATTATTATGCTGTTAAGTTCTTTCATTGAAAGATAAGGATAAGGTGCTTCTACCATGACAAAACGTAGCTTCGTGTAAGACAAGTGGTAAAATGGGACTGGATGTTCTAACTCACTTAGGAGTTTTTGAAAACTTTACCCAGAATAAATAAAGATACAGTGGGTATGTTTACATGAGATGCTTTACTGTGCAGTAGAGCTAATTACACATGTAGATGCTTACTGTGCAGTAATTGGCTCTAATCACTAGTAAATTTGCTACATGCAAATGCAAGTAGCAAATTTACTCAAGATTTCTTACTGCACAGTAGCACACGTATAGATGCCTAACCAGTCAGCCAGGCAGCAGGGGGTGGGAGATTGCTCCCTGTCCCCAGGTGCTGCCTCCTCCTGGGGCAGACTCCATCAAGAGCCTGGCAGCAGGGAACTCCAATCCCCTGCTTCATGATCATGGGGCTGGGAGATCCTTATTTCCCAGCTGGAGCCCCACGGTTGGGGGCTGGAAGATCCTTATCTCCTAGCCTGAGCTGGTCATGGTACCTGGGCTGGAAGATCCTTTTCTCTCAGTTCTAGCCTGCTGGTCATGGGGCTGGTGCTGGGGGATCCTTATCTATCAGCCTAAGCCCCGCAGTTGTGAAGCCCAGGCTGGGAGATCCAGGAGAGAAAAGGAGATATCCAAGCTCACTAATCACTAAGAACAGAAATCAGAAAATGACAAAAAATAGGAAAGAAATTCTGGCTCCACTAGTGTCAATGATAAAACTCCTATTAAGTTCAATGGCCCAGGATTCTTACCTGTATGTATTAAGCAGTTTTAGAAAAAAAATAGGAAACATGAAACTTGAGAATTTTGCATATTATAAATGTAACACAGTGGTTCTGTATTTAAAATATGGAAAACTGTGAGAGAAGTGAAAACATGAAAAGAAAAAATAATGAACTTATAATGTAATGAAATAATGAACTGTGCGAGAAGGCTTCCAAGGTATAGGAAATATTCAACATTTTCCAGAGTCTCACTATGAATCTGAATTACTGGAGCTGAGGACTGCTCATTAAGCACCTGTTGATGGAAGACGTTAGTCTTCTAAATGTTAAGCATCCCATTTTCTTGTATGCTTCAGTAAAGACGTCAACAATTGTCTGAAGGTCTGCTTCCAACTGAGCACACACTACTATTGTAGTGTGTGCTCAACAGAAGCAGACCTATGACAATAAACATCTGGAGGCCAAATCCTTACATGGTGTAAATTAGTACAACTTCTGTGACTTAAAGTGGCATGGCTGCATTTAAAATGTATTCACTGGCGTTTGAAATCTATCAGTCAATACCTCATGCTTTTGTGGAGGAAACTTACATAGGTCAAACACAAGTTATTGAGCTAAAGACAAGGGAAATGGTAAAAATCTATATCTTGTGTTGTGTGGCAGATCAGACCTGACATTGCAATCAGTTCTTCTGGTTTTAAATCTCTATGAATCAGCTATAAATCTAAGTAAGAGCTTCCAACTCCAGAATACATATGAAAACACTATATCAGCTTTCCTGATACAAAAAATGAGCCACTCACTCTTCCAGCAGTCATGAAGGTGGAGAATGAACCTCAGTACACCTCAGTTTCTCTTTATTAATGTTACACTGTTTCTCTTTTCCATTATTATCAGCAGTCATTGAAAAAATATAGCTCAAATTTCACAGCCTTTGTTATCTTGTTTCCAGATTTGAAATGTGTATCTTGACCACAACCTGTCCTCCTAAATTCCCTTTGTTTTTGTAAGCCCTTAGCTTCCTGAGCTGTGAAATTGTAGAGGTTGGTCTTTCTTCAGAGGACTACTTAGTTCTTGCTGTCCTCGGCCAGTCTTATCACTTTTTGAGTTTACCACTTTATAAAGAAGATAGTTTCAGCCTACATCCAATTCCTTTGCAATATATTACAACTGGGCTCTAGGTAATGAGAGCTTACCCTGTACCTTGATATTCTGATGTGGAATGAATGCCATTCAAACAGTAAAGATATTTGTAGGAGCTGGGGAACCTAAGACAAGCTGAAGACAGCCTGATTTGACTCTTAGGTTCATTCCTCCACACCAAAATCCCCTTGAAAAATACTGAGACCTAAAGTGAAGAAGAATGTGGGTTTTCTTATGGATTCTCCATTGCTGGGCCCAAGTCTAGGTGACACTGGGCATGTCTGCACTCGAAATTAATTTGATGCAATAAACTACAGGGCAGTTTGCACTGGAGTTTATTGCTCCCAGGCACAGTATTTACATGTGCACCTGGGATCACAGCACATTAACCCAAGGCAGTGCAGCCCTGGCTGGCTGGGGAGCCCAGGAGGTCAACCTGCCAGCCTGGAGCTGCTCTACCCTGGCTCAATGTGCTGTGGAGGGGCTAGCTGGGGCATTAAGGGCTAGCCAGCTGGCAGCCCCACATTGTAGCCCCTTCATGCCCCAGCCAGCCCTGGTTTCCTTCTACACATGAACTGTGGTACAGTAATTAACTCCACAGCAGAATAATACTTGTGTTGGGCAGTACTATCCTATGGTGGACTTAATTAGTTTATTCTGGCCTGATAGCACTACTCCTTTAGGCACTGACACTTTACTGTGAAGCTAATTAGGTAACACCACAGTAAACTTCTCATGTAGATGCACTAACTGGGGATCAGGGAAAGAAGCTGATACCACAGTGATGAACATACAGAGAGGGTGAAGCACCCCCACTAACCAGTCAGTGAATGGGAGAGTGTCCATGTGCTCCAACAAAAACTGCAGCTAAGAAGAGGGAACAGGCTTTTCTTCCCCATTGCAGGAGTTGATCAAAAGGCTCTCGCTATTGTTTCTCTGTGCTTTGGGCTGCGCAGTTCTGCTCATACAAGCTGAGTAATTTAATTGTGGGAGAAAAGGTGGAAGGCTACAGGGAGCTGTGCAGTGCAGGAGAGAGGGAAGCTTATTGACAAGAGTTTTCCCTGACCTGGTAGCTCAGTGTCTCCTCATGGTGGAATGAGAGTTGAGGGTTTTGTTTTTGTTTTTCTTTCTATTGCAGGCTGACCTTCCCCATAGGTAGGCTGACCTGCTGCAAACCCAACATCCGCTAGGTTCCAGGGCTTGCACTTCCCAAAAGACAGCAGATACTTTTTCCTGCTTCAGATTCCTTGTTTTATCAGGCATCCATAAATCAAAAGCGACCAAAACAGATTTAACAAATATTTGGATAAGAATTTGGAGCAGCTGAGAAATGACCCATACTGCATTATTGCTTGATGCAATTCCACACAATTTGGTTGTAAACACAGTTGAGTTCATTTTGTGTTTAATATATGGGAAAGATATAGGTCCTCAGATTTGTATGTGTGTTGCTATGATAAGATTCACTAACTGCTAAACAAAGAATGTATAGACAGTACATTTATTTTGGAGAGGAACCAAATGAACATGTTTTCTAGATTATTAAACACCATGTATTCTACAAATATGATGGCCTTATTAGATGCACCCCTGTAATTAATGTTATTTTTTGCTGTGCTTGAACCTGCAAGGTGCATAGTATTTCCCACGTGATGCAGGGTATCTCAAATCCCACTGAAGTCAATGAGAGAGGGAGATGCTTAACACTATGCAGGGTCAGTTGTTATAAGGACCACAGACTGAACAACAGCTTTTCAGTCAAAGCTCTGCAAAAGTGGAATAATGAATTAAAAATTGTAAACTGGCTTTGCTACAGTAAAGCATAAGGATTGTTCTTTTAATACACCTGCATTGACTGGTTGCTGCGCAGTGTGTTTGATGTAACTTAATGACTGATTTAACATCTGGCTTGGTACTGGGCCTGGAGAAGAATTGATTATAACTGAATATACAGTGTTTGTATTGGAATCCTATGGTCAGCTTCTGACGATGGTTGATAGCCCTTTGAACCACTCAGGTGGGATAAAGGGTTGTAATCTATCTGCAAACTTTGTTGTGGGAATTCACATGGTGTAGAGGGACCCCTGGTGATGCATCTGCATGTAACCTGGCTGTTCATCTCTTACCCATTTTTCTCAGTATAGAGGGAAGGGATTGGAAGGGAGCCAGGGGAAGAAGTGCTCTGAACCAGTCCTCTAACAGAGTTTATTAAGGGCCCTACATCAGTGGCACAATTAAAAGCTGCATAGACACAAATCTGATGACTATTCTGCCCTATACCCATCAAAGTGCCAGTACTGGAGAGACTATAAATTATGCCGGGGAGCTCTTGGGGATATTAATTTGGTCTGTCATTCTTGGTGTTACCTAACTGAAGAGTCTGGAAAGGCAGAAGAGTTTTTACAGATGTGCCCTTTTAAGCATAAAAAAAACCAAATGCTTCCCCTGATTTACCAAAGATCAGCAAGAAGATTTAACATTCTGTCACACAAAATGTAATGACAAAGGTATCTGAAGGTTCAGTCAGTCAAATGATGTGACCATCTAAACAGATATAGCTGCTTGATAAGTACTTAGACAAAATCTCCAGAAATTGGGGAGACACAAAACAAAAATGTCCTGAAGGCTGAAACTTAATACAAATATTGTAAGATTAGGAATGTCCTTTGATATTTAAAAAAAAAAATTAAATGGCTTTTTTTTCATTTTATAACAGTCCCCTGAGCAGGTGATTATGTCACTCCTCAAGAAATTTGGAAAAATTATGACTAAGTGGTTTGCACAATCTATATTTGGTGATTTTTTTTCCAGAGACTTAGACTGTAGATATCCCCTTAAAAGTATTCCAAAAAGATTGGCAAGTATGTCCATATGTAAAATATGATAATCCTATGTTAATTCTCGTACTTCTTACTCTGTAGATGGCTGGGAACATGCCATTGTAAGTATTCAGCTTTTTTGAGTTTGCCCTGCATTTGTATTCGTTATCCAGGCTATAAGTGAGAGTATTTCAAAACCCTGGACATTCCTGATAGATCTGTATGCACATGTGCATGAATATATTATTTATTTTTATGCATATACATCTATTTACCCATACTTCTGGATACATGCACGCACATATCGATAACTGTCTGTCTCTATATATTTATATCTTTCACTATACTTGAGACAGTCTACTATTCTGGCAGTGTCTATGGGAAACTCATGCTTTTGCTAATGCCCTTATGACTGTGAAAACACAGCTCAACACATCACTGACAAGAACAGAGATGGAAAAAGTAGAACAAGCAGATGGAGGTATGAAGCAGGGAGGTACGTATGCTAAACTTCAGTAAAATAAAAGGATTAATAAATGATTAGGAA
>NW_017728998.1:37577844-37592160 GCF_001723915.1 Gavialis gangeticus
CATGCTTTTCTAATGCCCTTATGACTGTGAAAACACAGCTCAACACATCACTGACAAGAACAGAGATGGAAAAAGTAGAACAAGCAGATGGAGGTATGAAGCAGGGAGGTACGTATGCTAAACTTCAGTAAAATAAAAGGATTAATAAATGATTAGGAAGATGTCACACAACTGGATGATTTAGGAAGAGGAGTTCTTCTGAAGCATGTATATTTTTCTTGTGTACTAGATATCTATTACACATTATAACCAGGGTTAATTCTAACATCTAAAACAGATCAAAATCTTAAAACCAAGATTAAGAATTGCCTAGTGATATATCTATTATTTCTGTCACCCATTTTACAGACCAGAGGGAAAATATTTTATGTTTGAGTCTAGCTAAAACAATAACAATATTTATAGGCTGTATTGGAGTGATGATCATTTTACATGCCTTGCAGTATTCAAAAAGGGTATTAATAGGGATTTGAGTTATTGTAACATGCATAGATTTTTTTTCACACTCCATCTTAAAGAACCTGGATTAAAGGACCTTTCCTCCCAATGCTTCTTTCTTCTGCAGCTCTCCATCAGTCTGCTAACTAGTCTGAGTTTTTGTAAAGGTGGTGTTACTCATTCTCTGCACTTCTTGGACTTAACATGTTGTCTTCTAGCACATCAGTTGCTGCCAGCTGAGGCTACTGAGGACTCAAACCCTCTCATCTCCTCTCTGCCAGAGCACTAATTTGACAGTAGACTGCTGGTCCAATCCCACTCTCCAGGTTTTCATTCTTAGTGGGTCTAAACATTTAAGGAAAAAAATATTTTTCTCCCAAGGAAGGTCCTGTGGTGGTGGTAGAAGCAGAAACCCTCTTCTGGTCATAATGTGAAAAAGAAATGGAGCCATTTTGGAGGGAGCAATGGCTAGTGATCCTCATTGTGCCTATCCTATTGTTTCTTCATTCCACAATCATGTGGCATGTGAAGGAGAGACTTCTTGCATTGGTTGCAAAAACTCTTGCCAAGCCCTGTGCTGTAAGTGGGATCATAGTCCAAAACTATGTTTCCACATCTATGTAAAAAAAATATGAATGAGAATTAAGAAAATAATCCTTCTCATCAACTCTCACATACAAAGAGGAAATCAGATGGATCATTTTGGAATTAGATGATCTGGGTTCCATTCTCAACCTTGCCATAGACCTTCTGCATGATCTTGTGAAGATTACTTTAATTCTGAATCAGCGTCTATATGCAAAGATCGCTCTGGATAGCCATATTACATACAACTATAAACCGAAGAAATGTTCTGAATGTAAGGTCTTCTTTTAAAATAACAAGGATGAATGGGATTTGGCTAAGTATAAAGTTGGTTTTGCTATACAAGTGCTGCATGTAAAATACTTGAAAGTAACAAAGGTTTATAGAATCTAGGAAACAGCAGCAAACCGAGTGTGATGATAGTGACTCTGGTGATATTAGAGAGAGAGCACTAGCGTTACTATCTACATAGAACCGAATGTGATGGGGGAATTTAGGGTATTTACAGCTGTTCATCAAACAGTGAAGCCTCGTTGCACTCCAATTGGCAGAGAAACAATTCCATTCACAATTCTCATGATTCTTTTATTGTTGTCTTGGATTTAGCAGAACATACTAACGTTGCAGCCCTGATGAAGGATGCAAGACTGGAAACATTGGCATATTCTGTGAATATAATTCATTGTTGTGTGTGTGCGTGCTGGTTGGAATGTAGCACAGTGTAATGTTATTGTTCAGTGAACACCTGTAGTTAAAAAACAGTAGTTTTCACATATGACCTGTGGCATGCCAAACTGTTCCCTGAAAGAAGTTACAAACTGAGCACAGAAAAAGTGCCCCCAAAATGCCTTGTATGTGAAAAAGAAGAAACTGAATAGGCACCAAACCACCATTCAGAGCCAAGTATCAAAATGACAATATCAAGAATGTAATTATTTTAGGGTAAATTTCAGCCCTATCTGTAGAGCTACAATGCTTATTCGCACGTAACCCATCTACAGCATGTGTTGAATGTTAAGCCAATGGGACTGAAGTTCATGCTTAAGTGATTTGCTAAAGATGAACTGTTGAAATTTTTAGGTAAGAAGGATGACATATACAATGAACAGGTTTTATGCAGGCAGTCTGTGCTGGCTGGGACAAATACTGGATTGCTTGGATCAGTGACCAGTGGAAAAACATGAGAAAAATATCAAATGGTTTCAAAATGAACAAAGTATCTTGTTTTCCTACTCTAGCTCTGTGATTATTTCTTCCTTCCAGTGTGACAAGTAGTC
Organism: Gavialis gangeticus; assembly: GCF_001723915.1. Classification (NCBI taxonomy): domain Eukaryota; kingdom Metazoa; phylum Chordata; order Crocodylia; family Gavialidae; genus Gavialis; species Gavialis gangeticus. Next base: position 37,580,145 of record NW_017728998.1, read on the forward strand.
AGCAACCTTTCTCTTCCTTAAAATCATCCTCAAAAATTCTCCCACAAAACCCCTAAATATGAAGCTCCATCAGTATAAATGGGATCACCACTGCATTAACTCTTCTGTGGGCGCTCCTCTCAGGGTTCAGGCCTGAGGCAAAATATTCATCCTCCTTACACCTGCTCTGGGACAGCTATTTTAACTATTTGATTACGGGGTAAGCCCTAAATTTAGGATTTTTTATAATGAAAGAGGGTACAGTCTTTCATTATAAGAAAAAAGCACGTAGTATTAAAACAATGACTTTTTGCATTGTTAACCATTATTGGTTCTAGCTAAACTTCCCCAGACTTCCCCAAACACAACAATGCTGACAACCAAAAGTAACAGGGTAAAACCTACATTGACAAGACTAATTTAATTGACCATAATGAGTGATGGAGAAAAAGTTAACAACTGCAATGAACAGCAAAGAACTAGACAGATTTTAAACACTGTTAAAAAATGTTTAGCCCTGGCTACAACATTTTATTTACAAACCAAATCACTCCAGGTTGGTACAACAGGTTTTCTCAAGTCATGCCTACTATACAGCAACGGTGCTGCTTGTGTGCACAGGTTTGGCACTGTAAAGTTCACTGCAAGAGCACAGCTTTGGGCAAATTTCAGCTGGCTTACATTCCTCATAATTCCATTAAAATGAGTGGAGGTCTGACAATTTACACCAGTAAGGAGTCTGTCCATTTGCATTTAATGTACAGTACTTTGATTGGGGAAAACACATACAGAAGCTGACTCTTATCAGAGATGAGTAAAGTAATATTGCTCCAAATAGACTTATGATCCTTCTACTAATGTGCGAAGGCCCTTTTGCCTCCAGCTGGATAAAGGACAAGGCCTAAATCCAAGTTAAGCCCGTATATTATTATTTTACACAAATGTATTCTTTCAGGTTTACAATAAAAAAGTAAACATTTGTCTCAAGTACCAGAGACCTTAAAAACTGAGACTCCTTAAATAAGAGAGACTTCAATAAGTTAATTATGAGTCCACTAATTAGTGCTGCATTACAAGGAAAACCCTGCAGAAGTATTCAGTGGACTCATGTTCACTGCTATTAAGTTTAACAATATATTTTTACTGACATGCCTGTCAAGCATAACTTTTGGGAGTTTCTTTTCCTGGAAATCCCTGTTCTAACATCTAATAATCCTGTAAAGTACACTTTTTTTCTTATTCATCTATTTTATTAAGCATCTTGCCATTGAGACTTTCCTCCTGTTATTATTTCTTTCCCCTTTAAAACGGTGCAGAACACACTATAAGTACGTACTAGTAATTCAGGAAAAATGTAAACAGTGAAGTAGTTGATAATAAGCCCACACCGAACAATGTTACTTGTTTTGATTATCTAAATTCAGAAGTTAAAAACAGAAAGTTTTTTGTTTCAAACTCATGTTGGTTGAATGAGCTCAGTCTGTCAACTCCATGCTCTGTAAAACTGTTGAGAACAAATTGAGCTAGATCCACAGTCTCTCTGCACATTCTTGTCGCGTCACTGAAGTTAATGACCTATGGCAATTTGCACTAGCTGAGACAAAATTCTCACTTGTATTTATTTTTTTGGAAAAAAAATATTCTCCATTAAATGTAACATTTTAATATACCTACAACAATGTGGTATATATAGGGCACATCAACAGCAGATTTATATGAAACTCATGAAAATCATGGATTGTGTGTGAAATAGTAGATGCATTATTTTCTTAAAGGCATAGAGCTTTAGCTTTACAGATTCAGTATGGTATAACTATTTTCCCTCCTTTCCTTTCTCAGACTTCCATACATTTGCAATTAGATGATTTAAAATACCTTCATTGAGATACTGCATATGTGGAAGAATCACAAGAACCATAGCAAACAAAAGAAAGATCAAAATATACATCAGCTTTCTCTAGCTGACTGACTCTGCTGTTTTGAATTAGCATTTTTAATAATATCCTCATTACCATATAGTTCAACCAGCAAACATAAAACTGTTTATTTGATAATTTATTTATTCTAAAATAATACAACCTTTTTATTTACCCTTGTTATGAGCTTGCTAATGTTACAGGCATAGCTACAATCGGTTAGGTAATTATCATAGGATAAAAGCTTTTACCATGAAAAAGTTTTGTTTGAAAAAGCATGAACTGTGATTCTCATTGATAGCTTTCACCAAGTGCAGAATTCAGTACATTCTATCACAAAGGCCTAGATTATCTCCCTCTGTTAAAGGCTTAAAATTCTACAACCAGACCATGCCAGTTACCAGTATCAGATTATGATAACAAGATCATGTTCAGTTATAAAAACAAGTGTCTAAACTTTTCTCATGTCACTTTCTATCTAAGTCCCATTGCTGGTGGTGAAAGGACCCATCTGAATGTGTGTAGAAGCTCATTTTAAAGCAAGCTCTTTGAACTGGATTCATGGGGTATTTGCATAAGAAGATTTGGGTAAAAAGAATGGGCTGGTGCTGCATCTGGCCATTAATATGCCTGCTAATTCAGCACATTGTAAGCCTATTGATGTATCACAAAAGGCTCAAATTCAAGGACAGTTATCCTATTGCCATTGTTAGGGTTTGAATTCAAGTAATATGTTCACTATAGGAATACAGTTGTTACAATTAGATATTTTTCTATAATGGTATAAAGAACTAATGACAATCAGAATTACAATAACACTGATACAACTTTAGAATTCATGAATTCTATTATTTTAAAAGATGCAGGTGCTGATTAATTTTGCTTTGCATAATGCTTGGATCCAGAATGTTGGAATACTAAAATAGCAGGAGCAAATCATGGCAATATAGCCTATCAAAGTAGGCATTCTCCCTTTAATACTGATGCACATTGATCTTGCTTACAAGAGCTTAATAAAAATTAAAATACTAAACTGAGTTTCAACAGAATAGAACAAACCTGCATCATGAGCATAAGTAATGGTTACTTTAATCCTGCTTATGAAAAATGCAACAGCATTGCTTGTGCTATCAAGGGATACCCTACATGGAACATTTTCATGATGAATATGAATTTTTTTGAAAACACTGTATACTTACAAACTGAAGAAAGAGTAGAATCAGTGATTCATGCAAGAAGTGTACAGCAGTCAGTGTACCAGTTCCACCGTGGATTCAAAGCAGACACTGTGGCAGACAGTGAAATAAAAAGCTTTTAGCTGAAGCACTGTAAAGTGTTTTAAAGTATGTAACATAAATAGAATACTAATGGTGAGAATAAAAGAAAATAGGTACAGAAGATAGACTACTAAATTGAGTTAAACTTATTACTTCAGATCTATTTATCCTCAAAAAAAACAGTATTGTCCTATAGGGAGACAAAATAAAGTTAGGGAATAAGCATATAGTTACACTAATTCATGAAGATAAGCAGTGACATTTTCTTATCATTTTTTTGTCTGAAATAAGTAACCTCTAAGGCAGATGATTTGGGTACACTGATTATCCTACTGTGATTTGTGCTCCCACACTAAAGCATTGTCATAAGTCCAGTCAAACCTCTGGATCCGGGGGCATGGTTGCATTTTTCTCACTCTACATCCCTCAGAGAAGACATCAAAGACCAGAGAGATGTGCGCTTTGTTTTGTTTGGTCTCTGACTCTCAACATGTGGTTTCGCGGGCCCGAACATCGGCACCTTTTAACCTATTCTGTTCAGCTTAGGCCTTAGCTTCATTTGAGCATTAGCGAAACTATAGTAACCAATAATCTGCCTGTTGCTGAATAGAAACTATGTATCTTGTCACACAAGAGCTGTCGGATGATCACTATTCTAGACAAGTTCCTTTACAGGCTCTTGGCTTTCTTTACTGAGGCCCAAGCTGTCTTGCTGAAAAGGTGTCAAAACCCTTTGCCTTTTTGCAATGGGGATCTGTGTTAATGTTAATTTATATTTAACAAATGGGACCTTGTCCCTCAGAACATATAAGCATTTGATTATCTATTACAAATGTTTTCATCAAGTCATAAATGAGGGCTTTTGACAAAAGGCAAAAAGTCAGTAGGGGAGCAGTACAGGCACAGGAAAGCCAAAAACAATTATTTTTCTTCTTTACCATGTGTTTGTTTGGGTTTACCACTGTGCAGGTAGTGACAAGAGCCCACAAACTTGTCTAACAGCTGTGGATTGACTGTGAAGTCCAAACAACACCCGGTGACTTTGGTAGCAACACATTAGCAGTGAAAGCCATTTCCTGCTCAGCTTTGCTAGAATCAAGTGCTCTTTCCATAAATAAGGTGCTAAACAACTTCATGAGTTACTCATTTTTTAATTCTTCTTCTACCCCTCCTCCTCTCTCCCTTCCCCCCTCCCCTGCTTACCCAGGGGGCAATTTGATCCCCTGCTTACCCAGTCTGTCCCCAGGCACAAGGAGAATATTATCACCAGTCCCACTTTACACCCATCCAAACAGCCTAGTCTTGTTATTAGCAGGAAAATAACAACAACAACTATAATTACATACATTGTGTAGATCAGAGTCAGAAAAGAAAGGAACAAATGTCAGGGGTTTGAAGATGTGATTCAAATCTAGATTCATTTAATCTCTATCTCTCTCTCTTTTTCTCTCTCTCTCCCCTCAGTCACAAAACAGCCACCCAGTAACACATTTTCCTATGGTACAAATGACATTTTTTGCCTTCTTTTATAATAGCTTAATATTAACAGAGTTAGGAAACTAAATTGTTGATGTGGATTAAAATACTGTATTGCAAATTGAAGTATTTGGTATGGAAACTTAAGACCTTCTGCACTAAGCTCTTTCACAGTGACCTGACATAAACTGGCAACTGGCAGCCGTCTGCTTTTGGCAGCTTGGCATATTTGGTCATTTATTGGGTGCATGTGAAGATCAAATGGGTTAAGATTCTTCTCCTTAAACAGCAGGGAAAAGAACATCAAAAAGGTGTAAATTTCATTTCCCCAGTTTTGATTAAGTCAAGCATGAAATGAAATGTAATACTCTCAAGTGGCAAGGGTTTATACCATTGATGTTGTTACTTCTGCTTCACAAAGCCCAATCAGCCGACAGCAAGTTGAACAAGCTAACAGAGTTTTAGGGTGGCCAGATGGAGGGTTTTTACTATGGCTGAAAAGACAGCTTAGTGCTTGCCTCTTCAAGCCAAGTCAATGCCAACTGTGTGAAATCCTGGCCATTCTATGCCCGCCCCCACCCCCTGCTTTTTTTTTTTCAATGCTGGTGGCTAGCACCATACAGGGCTGATAAAACAAAACAATAACAACAACAACAACAAAGCAATCCCCTCAGCTAAACAATTGTATTGAAGGAAAAAGCACTGTTTTCCTACCTCAAAGTATAGCAATATTATGAAGTATGTGGGCTTTTACCCATTCAGATCAATCTCATTATTTCATTTAGATTAATGGTACATTTAATTTCCAAGTGATCTAAAGTGAGGCCTTTATAACCATTCTGTATTTTGTTTGAAATGAAAATGATAATATTATTCATCCCGCCCTTAATTAAACATAAACCTGTTTAGGAAATAAACAGATTTAACATTATATCTTGCTTCTCTGGTAAGTGGCTATGAAGCTAATTTAGAATAATGTAAGGTTCAAGTCATGAAAACCTTTGGATCTAAATACAACAGTAACAGGTCTTAAATTGAGTGTGGTCTTACTTCGTTAGGAAATTTGTCCTTTTTTTATAGGTGCTTTTTCAAGCCCCTTGTTCCCACTACATTCTCAAATTTAATGCTCTTGCCACTATACAGCTGGAGTAGAATAGAGTGGCTTTAGTAAAGACTTAATAGAATCTTTAATGCTTCTAACAATCCACTCCCATTGAACTGCATTAAGTAGATATTATGGAAGGACAAAGAGCTAAATAGCTCAACATCAACCTCATTAGGCATGCAGGCAGGCCTAGAACCATTTTATGGGCAAGCCTATTGTTAGTACACTCACCAGGTTAGCTTTAAATTGCAAATGATACCCTGAAAGGGGAAGAGAAGTTTTGGAGAATGGCCTCACAGAAAGAAAATCATTTTAGGCTATAAGAAAATGAAAGGCATTGTTAAAATTGCTCTGACCGTAGCAAATGAAATACATCATGGACTTGAGAAGCTGAATGCTACACTAGAGGGTTTTTTGTTGGTGGGTTTTTTATTTTTCCCTGCTTAGGAATGTGGTATACATCAGAATATAAACAATATAAAATCTGTAAGACTTAATAAGGGTGGCTAAACATATTATCCTTTTTCTGAAGTTAAACAAATGAGGAGAGCTTAATAATTAACTAGGGAGAGAAAGACAAATCCCATCCCATCTAAATAAAAGACAGAAGTGTACAACACTTTGTGTAGGAAAACTTCCCAACACTGTTGTTCTTCTGAATCAATAAAGATTCATTTAGACCAGTTCAAATCATAGCACTTCTGTGCTCAAAAATATTTTAAAAAAATGGTCTCTCAAGAATTGTTTGCAACTGCGAAGTGCTTTAACAACTGACATTATGATGCTGGAAGCCTGGAAACATATTCCCAAGCAGAGCCCTTCTCTGTCACCTTAGTGGATGAATAATTGTGCCTTTGCATATTCCTTGTCATAAATGGCAGGAATGAAGGGACCCTAAGGACTGCACTGGCAGGATTGGTGCTGTACAAGCAGAGTAAATTAAAACAAGGATTAGAACAAGTGTGATCGGGGATGACAAGCAGGGCAGTTGTAGCCATACAATGTGCCTTTTGCCCATATGGTCTGTACCAAGACTACACAGCACAGACTCTCTAACATGGATGCCTATTAAAGCATTCCTACTTGATAAGGGTCTATTTAAAAAGTCCTCAAGCCATATTTCACAGACGAAAAACAATATTCCCTTTCACTTGTTCAGGCAATAACCTCAACTAGTTACATTTATTGAGATTTACATGTTACCATCCAATCTTTACTTTTCATTAGGTTTAAGACATGAGAGAGAGAGAGAGAGAGAGAATCCTTATGTGCAAGGGAGAGAGATTAAAGCCATTCCCTATAACCGTGTTTCTCAACCTTTTAAGTAGCAAGTACCCACTAACTTCTGAAAATTTTAATAAGTACCCCGACACTCGATTTTCAAGGGGATTTTATATCTACAGACTAATATGATATGACAGATGTCTGATCTGGTGTGGGTAGGGTTGCCATCTTTTACACCTGCATGCACAACTCAAGTATGTACATGGGCTAGAGGTGATGTTGGCCAAAGCTAGGAGGGCTGAACCCAGTGCCATGCAAAGTGTGGCACACCAAATTATTACTGGGAAATTTAATTTTTTAATTGCACCAAATATCTTGCCATAGTTTTGAGAGGAAAAGAGGGTGAGAGAGAGGGAGTGTTGGGGTACTCACATACCCCCTGCCTGTGTCTCGCGTACCCCCAGGGGTTCACATACCACAGGCTGAGAAACTATGCCCTATAACCTTGGTTACACATTGTCTGAATTCTTAATAAATGTGGAAATGATTTAACTGAGAGCTATATTTCAAATAAAAATCAGATAGGCAAGGTGTTTCACAGCTTCTCTCCACAGTGTGAAATTGCCGTACATGTGGAACTCAAATGCATTTTAAAATAGCTAGCAACTGGACAATGGCAAATTAAAAGACAAAGAAGGTTCATCATGGCCATGATGTACATTTTGAGGGGGGGAGCTGCATGGAGGGACTAAAAGAAACTAGAGTAGCCTTCATGAATGGAACAAATGTGGAGTCACTAGCTGATTCAGCTAAACCACTGGGTAGAGAATCCAACTATGACATTAGTTACATATTGGTAACTCTGATTGGTTATAGATACAGAGGTCGTTAAAGATTTGGTATTTTCTACTAACAAACCTGGCTGCAGATAAAGCAGTTTATACAGTATGTCAATTTCAGGGGCAGGAGGGCTGAATTCTGCTGCCAAATTCCTGGTGACCCCCCCTAGCATTCCATGCATTTTCTGCACTTCAGCTTCCCTCTCTGTGAAACAGGGATAAGGGCCATTGGTACATGACACAATTACTCTGGAGTAGTAAGTTTTTACTGGGTGTAGCTACATGAGATACCTTACTATGCAGTACAGCTAATTACTATACAGCAAGCATCCATGTCTACATATGCAGACGTTTACTGCGCAGTAATTGGCTCTAACTGTGAGTAAATGCTCTAGCTATCTGAAAATGCAAGAAGTAAATTTAGTCATGATTAGTAACTTCTCAGTAATGCATGTGTAGATGCCTGACCAGGAGCAAATGTGGGGGTGGGAGGTTGCTCCTCACACCCAGGAGCTGCCTACTGCCAGGGTGGGCTCTGCCACTGGAGCCCAGGCAGGGACAATATTCCCTTGACCCAGCAGCAGGGAGCCCAGCCCCCACTCCAATCACAAGAACCAGGCTGGGAGATCCTCATCTGGGAGATTCTCAGTGCGTCCTGGGGCTGGTGCTGGGAGATAAGAAACTCTCAGCCCTGGCTCCCAGAGTTGGGGCTGGGAGCTCCCTGCTGCTGGGGCAGGGGGACATTGTCCACATCCAGGGTCCAATGGTGGAGCCTGCCCCAGCAGCAGGGGGCAGCAAGCAGCTCCAGTGGGTAGGGAGCAATGTCCCAGCCCCCACCAGGAGACAATCTCTCCTGGCCCCTGGGCTAACACCCATGGGGATCCTAGAGCTCCCCTTAGTTGCTGCAGGGGCTGACTGTATTATTCAAATCTAGGCCGCAGGGAATGGAAGCAGTCTGCTGCTAGGAGCAGCAAATCTGCTCCCACGTCCCTGCACATGTAGACATATACCTGGGAGAGTTTACTCTCAAGTTTACTCCAGAGTAACTTTTCCCAGATTGTGTGCATGTGTAAACTTGTCCACTCTGCAGTAAAGACAGGACACACGACTAGCTGCCCTAAGCTGTCTGCAGTTGGTGCTGTTGCCATACTTGTCACTAGGTGGTATCAGTCCCAGTTTGCACTGAGAAAGGGGCAATCTCTGGTATGAAACTAACTACAGGGAAAAGACACATAACCGGTACACTGGTGTATAGTTACTCACATTGTCATAGATGGCTTGACCCTGGAGTGCTGTCACTTCCACTGGGTATAAGGCTGTGTGTTGTGCAGCCTTTTACTCTGCTTAGAGTAGGAGTTACTTTAACCACCTTTGTAATGCATTTTAGCAAAATGCTTTACAAGTGTTTTAAATTGGAAATCTGTTCTATACTCACTACATTATCTACTAGGGATTCTACTACTGGTTTTGTTTTTCGACTGGGTCTTTGGATTTCATGGTGCTATGTCCCGAGAATAAGGCAATAGAAGAAGAAGTTTTTAGGAAGTTTCGCATTTATTCTTTTCTAGTCCATGTTTCCAAGGACAGTGCAATCTAACCAAAAGGCACAGGCAGGTTTATAGCTGTAGGTCCATCATTTTCCCACTAATACCTACAGAATTCTTCTCTGCCAGATGGCAGTTCTATCCAAAAAACCCCATGTGGTGACTAAGGGACTCTATCCAAAAAACCCCATGTGATGACTAAGGGACTCTACCAGGGGGACCTGGTGACTGTCTATAAACTCACTAGGGGGGACCAGAAGGGTTTGGGAGAGACCTTGTTTCCCCTAGCACCCCCTGGCATAACAAGGAATAACGGCCACAAGTTGTTGGAGTAGGTTTAGATTAGACATCTGTAAGAACTACTTCACAGTTAGGGAGGATAGGATCTGGAACCAACTTCCAAGGGAAGTGGTGCTGGCCTACCCTGGCCAGCACCACTGGCCTACCCTGGGGGTCTTTAAGAGGAGGCTTGATGCCTACCTGGCTGGAGTCATCTGAGCCCAGTTTTTTCTCCTGCTCAAGCAGGTGGTTGGACTTGAAGATCTACAAGGTCCGTTCCAACCCTACTTCTATGATTCTATGATACTCAGCAACATTCAGACTGAAAGGGTCAGTGAAATTGAGTACCATCCTTCAGCTCCAAGAATTTTTAAAGCCGGGAACTGTATCTCCCAACTTTGGACCCGATGAATAGCAATAACTGGAGTAGCTGATCAGAAGCAATATTCAGGAATAGCCAGCAGAAGCATAGGCAGCTAGCAAGCAGGTAGAAATCAAAATTCCTTCTAAACTAGCTAATGATTTCAAATTGAGGCAACCATAGAATACACTATTGTGTCTGCAGTCTGTGGGTTTTCAGCAACAGCTACTGAATTACTATGATCAGCCTTATAGCTCCTTCTTTCTTCATCCAGTATCATGAAAGGTAGCTCCCATGATGGTCAAGACCATATTAGTTTGTGTCCAGCACATCACAGCAGGAGTCCTGCAATTCAGCTTCTTCACCATAAGAGTTTTCAGGTCTAGGGATAGAACTGATGGCTGCAGGAGCTGTCTTTCACTAGACAGAAAAGGATCTATCATCTCAGAGGTATATATGCAGGTGGGCGATTTTTAACCTATTCAAACATGTCCACAGATCTATCTCTAAGATACACAATAGCTAAAACAGAAATGTACCAAAGGAAACAAAGGGAAAGATTTGGAAAATGGACAAAGACAGCTCCCTACATCAACAACAGCCATTTGAACTGAGACATGGCTGTCTCAATATGGCTGTTTCAAACTCCAAGCTAGCCTCTCCCATGTTGGCTAGCATCATTTGCAAATGGCAAGCTGAGCACAATGTGTGAACATAGATACAGTGCAGGGCCTCATAATACCAGGCTAATAATGTCAGCACTAGCCAATAATAACTACTCACAGGTGTTTAAGATCCCACAGTTAACGTTATGTTGGAATTACATTGGCTTATTTTAGTTACTTCTATTTTAGTTACCTATTTTTACTTTTGAATTTCATAATCAGTGTAATAATATAATTTGCAAGGGGCAGCCAAAGTTGTGGGCAGTTCATGGATGGGCAAAAATTAGGAATCCTGTCTTATCAGCAATTGGAGAAGGGGGAGGAAATGGACAAGCATACAGGTTTCTGGCATGCAATACATGGAATTGTAGACATGTTTGAGACACATATGGAACCCAATGTGAGCCTCTTGTGGGTCTGGGGAGATAAAGATCAGCCACTGAGGTGAATGTTTTGTGGAGACTTTTCAAGGAATTCAACTAAGGACCAAAAAAAGGCAAAGTGGAGAGTATATATATAAGGATAAGCCAGCTCCAATTATACATAACCTTATTGTTAGGTTCCCTCTGTAAGGGTCCAGTGGCTCATTAATAAAACACAGTCTCAGATTAGCTAAGGACAAGTTGAAGGACATAGCCAATAGTTGAAGGCCTCTTACTATTTCATTTATGACCAATGCTATCTTCTATTTGCACACATTTTGGTGGTGGTACCTTCCCCAAGATAATTCCAAGAAATTTTACCTGGTAGATTGGCCTTTTATGACACTACTTCCAGTTAAGCATGGGCTAAAGTTTGTACCTCCAGAAACACATAGAAGCTATAGTCATAGGTGTTACAGAAAACCCTAACAAAGCAAGAGATGACATAACAACTCCTGCTCATGTATGTCAAAGTCATTAAACTATGGGCTTTTATATGCAAGGACATATTTCACTTAGATGCCACCAGGCCAATATGACATGGTTCAATATTACTTATTGCTTTAAAAACCGCTAGTGCTTCTTTTGTGAGGGTAGTGAGCCAGGACTTCTATGGCCCACTATTCTTATTCACTCAAACACCTCAGCTTTGTAGATTCATATGAACAAATGAGAGCATTTGAACAGGGTAATATCTTTTATTGGACCAACTGTCTGGTTGGGCTAGAGTTAGACAAACTTTAAAATGCAAGCCATTCTTCATCACATTTTTGAATCTCAGGCTTTCAGGGTTACAAGATACAAGGGGCCGTGGGGAGAGGGATCTAACAGTGGGGATCTACTACAGACCCCCCAACCAAGGGGAGGAGCTGGACCGGGAATTTTCGGGCCAGCTTGCAGAGGCACTTAAGGCAAGGGATGTAGTTGTC
>NW_017728998.1:37592422-37599262 GCF_001723915.1 Gavialis gangeticus
GGGGGGCAGAAGGGTTTGGGAGAGACCTTGTTTCCCCTAGCACCCCCTGGCATAACAAGGAATAATGGCCACAAGTTGTTGGAGAGTAGGTTTAAATTAGACATCCATAAGAACGACTTCACAGTTAGGGTGTCTAGGATCTGGAACCAACTTCCAAGGGAAGTGGTGCTGGCTCCTACCCTGGGAGTCTTTAAGAGGAGGCTTCATGCCTACCTAGCTGGGATCATTTGAGCCCAGTTTTTTCTCCTGCCCAGGCATGGGGTCAGACTTGAAGATCTACAAGGTTCCTTCCAACCCTACTTCTATGATTCTATGGTTCACTGAACCCAGGACTCATAGGGTTGGCTGGTCTTTAAAATCTTGCAAGGACAGATGGCTAACGGTAGCCAGATGAGAGTATAAGAATCTGTATTTGTGTTATTTTCTGTTTCCTAATCTGTGGTTTGTTTTGTCTGCATAACTTTTTCATCCTATATAATACATACTTTTGGTGTTTGTCTCCTTACTGAATGCCTGTGGAAGGAGTGACTTCTGGACAGGTAATATTTCTCTCGTTTGAGAGGGGGACTGTAACTTGCCATGCCTGTCTGGAGATCCTTGCTTAGCCTTTTCTAGCCACTCAGAGCCAACCATGGTCCTGCAGGCCAACAGTTTGCCCTGGCACCAGTTACCTAGACCACTGAAGCTTTTCACCTGCCACGCCTCTGAGGGAAATTTTAATCTTGGGATTGGTGTTACTCCCAGCTCAATCATATCTAAGGTCACTTGTCAGCATGAGGATTTTGGGGCTCCACCTCTCCTACACCTTACTTAGTGCCAACCCTTTGTTACTTTGATGTTGCCTGGACACAGTATTTTTACCAGTCATCACTCTCATTCCATCCTGTAGGTCTGTCATCATCCTCTTGGCCCTTTCCACAGCCAGGTTTCCAGGTATCCTTTTCAGGTAAGTCCACTGACTCCGCTGAGTCAGTGCGTGGGGGCAGCTTCAAATACGGAGGCTGCCACCAACCATCACTCTCCTGCTTTCTGCTCTGGTTGCAGCCTGCCCTAGGCTGCCAGGGACTTCCTTCCAGGCCCCCTGTTAGACTGGAGCATGGGGCTTTTATCGCCACCTCGCTGCCCCGGCTGGCAAATCAGCGGCAGTACATGCTTACAAAGTGTGTCCATGCTGGCGCCTGCTTTTTTTTCTTCAGCCCATCTCCAGGTTCCTGCTGGCTGTGGTGAAGGAGGCCACAGTGTTCTTAGTAGGTCTTGCGGTCTGCCGCCACCGTCTCGCTCCCAGGTCTTGGGGGGGCTGGGCTGGGCTGCTGCCGGTGGGGTTGACAGCATTGCTCACAGTGTGGTGATCTTGCCACAGCCACCATGCTTCCCCAGCTTGGCGTGCAGGGATGACACCTGTGGCTCAGGGCTTTTGCCGCTGCCACTGGATCCCTATGGCTCGGGGCTTTTGCCTCATCACAGGGACCTATAATTTCATCCACAACACTAAATGGATAGGGGGTGAGTGGGCAGTGACAGAGATTGCTCACTGCAGTTGCTGAGTCCAGGTAAAGGCAAAGGAACTGAGGTGCTGGGAAAGAGAGCTCTCTCAGGGAAACCTCAGCCTGTTCCTTGGAGCAACTGGATAGAAACTTGGTGCTCCAGGCATCCCCCACAGATGGGTTTCTGATGGTGTCCTTTTGAAGAATGTCTTACATTCAAATACGGTACAGTTGGTCCAATTAAAGATATCACCCTAAGAAATTGTTGCCTCTTGCATAATTTCTGGACCATCACAACTAACATGTAAATGTTACACTACTAGAATCTGCACAGGTAATTACTTGATCTGTTAGCGCAAGGGAAATTTGCACCTATAATCAGGTAGATATTAGCTGTCTAATTTCCACTTGTACCTGAAACTGATTATGGGCATAGCTTTGCAGGCATGTAATTTAGAGGGAAAGGCTAATTTCAGTTTTTAGAGTATTAGCCTAGGCCTTGGGTTCCCTGGATTTCAATCCCTGGTCTACCATAGACTTCCTGCTTGATCTTGGACAAGATACTTAGGCCCAAAATCTTTAGAGGTACTTAAGCTCCTATTAATTGCACCTCACCCCTACTGAAGTCAGACAGAAGCTATACACAGAGGGAGGACCTGGCTGTTGGTCTCTCAGTGCCTCAATTCACCTTCTGTAAACTGGAATTAACAACACAGACATGTTGTGAGGATAAAACACACTTAAGACTTAGAGGCATTCAAAAACTATGGTGATGGAGGCCTGACATAGGGAAATGTAGCCCTGTATTTTTCTCTAAAATATTAATTACTGTCACATGGAAGCTAAAACATTAACAAATATATTCACCTCTTAAATAAAAAATAACTAAAAGTAAACCATGAAGAATGTGAGGCTTACACCTGGTTCAATGATCCTCTTTTCACATGCTCAGCAATTGCAGGACAGCACACAATGGTTATTTTAGAGTTTTACAATTCCATGTAACACCCTTACAAACCCTTGAAGAATAAGCAAAACAGACAAACTTTCTGTGAAAAAAACTGCAGAGCAACCCCAAACCTACAACACCAAGCATGCTGTGTATTTAGAATCAGCCACATACCATGAAAAAAGGTTAAATGAAGAAAACATGCAGTTTCTTTTTTTAATCCTCTCAATTAAATAAAATTGAATTAGAGATAAAAACATAAATTTGACTGTGCAATTTTTCATTTGAAGTGATTTCCACTCAATCTGATCTCATTTTACACTGAAATCTGAAAGAATTCATATCAGTTTCCAAGAACTTTGAAGTGTCACCAACTACATCTCATTGATTTGATGTTTTAAATGAATTCCAGAATGAGTCAACAAAGTAATACTGCACCATAAAGACTGTAAAATATATTCCCTAGTTAGGAATTTATGTTTAATGGTAGGGTGATAGCACAGTATTAACCCTTAAAGCCTTTATTGCTCTGATGAGAATTTTATAATCACTTCTATTTTCCCCAGCATTAAATAATATTTTCTGCAGTTTACATTACACCTAGTTTGTTTTACAGATCTGAACGTTTAGCTGATAGCCTCAATTCTTCTCACATTTCACAATACCATCTTTGCCCTCAACATTGGTTAGCAAGACGTGATAGCGTTGTCCCAATCCTGTAGAGACATATGATATATTGTAATAGTCCCATAAATTTAAGCATGTATGCAAGTCTTTTTAAGATTAGAGTTTAAATGAATGCATGTTACCGTTTCACATATCAGCTCCATTGTATTGGAAATGCAAGACTGGAATGGAGCTTCCCAAACTGTCATCTCCTATGTCACTGTAGACTTGAAGCATGAAGTCCAAATAATAGTGTAGATACCATTCCTTTGTTTCATTGGAAAAGTTTAAGTGCAATATTTTGGCATGTGATCTTTCTATTTGTTCTAGCTGCATAATACCACATGCATTTTCATTAACATTTGGTTTTCATCACTTCCACTGACTCAAAACAAAACCTCAGGATTTAATCAGCCTGAAGATTAGGAAAAAAACGCATGGCAATTTATTCTCTTTATTTGGAGGAAAAAACCCAACTATTACACTACTGTATGATTTTCAGAAATGTAAAGCAGGAAAAACACAACATTGTTCAAGCAAAGACTGCAAGAAGATGGCTGAAAATATCCTTAAAAATGAGATAATCCAGCTATTATGTATAACAATATCTGTGCTATCACACTATTGTATATGTGCCAATGAGAACATATTCTGCACATAATGAGAAAGGGAAATAGGGAAGGGAAGATTGTTTTTTACAAAAAGTTTAAGAGTACTTTTATAGCAGGTACCAGGAAACCTAATTAGATTTAGTTATCAACAAGTCCCCTGTGACTACTCTCCTGTGTAGGGCTGTAAAGTAAAGCGATCTCATTTTGTCAGTTAAATAATTTAAATAACTTAATTAATAAATAATATTATTAAAAACAGTCAAGAGAAGATACAGATAATACAATTCTTACAATTCACAAATCATACACGTTCCTTCATTAAAAGACTGTGTTTGCATAGAGCAAGCAAACAATTCTCTGAAGTACTTTAAATACTTCACAGCTATAAACATCTTGTATTAATTGCATGGGAAAAATCAAACATTCTGAGATGCAACTGAACTCTAAACAAGATTTACACAAAAGCTTAAGACTCACTGCTTTCAGTTTAGAACTACTTTTCAATCTTAACTTGGGAGAACTCTGATCTTTATCCAAAATTTCTTTTTTGTTCCTCTGGAAGTTCAGTTTAATCCAGCTTTCTTAATTCTCACCTTCTCCCTGAACCTTCTAGGCTTGTTATATGATAGCTTAGGATCATTATCCACCCAAGCTAAGGGGGTTTCTCCCTTCATTAATTTCTATAAGAAGATTACAGAGTGCTTGTTTGTTGTTGTTTAAGCAACTGATTTCCCTAAGCTCTTTGTTTTTCCAAATGGTTTACACTTTAATGCCCTTGATTGAATTTCAAACAAGGGATCAACTTGACCAACCAACTCTCTTTAGGAAAAAAAAAAGTAGAGAAGAACTTTATGTAAACTACTTACACCAAAAGGGTGCTTAAAAATGTATTCAGCCATTTAGACAGTTTTCAAAGAGATGCATCCTAATTAGCATATCATTCAGGACTTGTTTAGTTTCTAAAGTCAAGGTGACTTTCCTTGAAGCTGAATTTCTCTAATTACAACTGAAGTGAGGGGGTGGGGGGGAAACCTGTCACATTTAATAGTTTTTTATTGATTTGGTTTCACTTCTTTCCTCCCTGCTACCTCCTAACATGTCCACATTGGAGAAGCATCAGAGTCTTATTTATGTATTTGAAAGCAGCTAGGAGGAACACACAACACGAGCATTGGGTATTCACTGTTCAGTCTGAATCACATTCTTACTGATGTAGTTGGTTTTAAAAGGAGGAGAAAAAGAACATCTCCATGTATTGTGGGCTACACAGATCATACACTCATGCATGCACATCCACTGAGTGCCAGATCATCAAAAGCCATATATTTAAGCAGCTACTTTGACTGCAGTGGACTTACAGTGATTTGACATAAGCTAAGGATCTAGCCCTATATATATTGGTGTCCAAACCCAACTTGATCAGACTTCACTGACTCCAGTAGAGTCCCATTAGATATGATTTGGTCTCTATTATAGTAATTTTGGGCTATCACAGGATTGTTTATGGAGTGTAAATTGGACACCCTACAGCAATGCTTCACAAACTTTTCCTCAGCATGACCCCATTTCCTCAGCATAGCCCCTCACTCCCAACCTGCAGCCCTCCACATCCCCAAGGGCCCCAGGACCAGGTCCCACAGCTCCCTGCCTTCCACAAGCAGAGCCCAAGCTCCAGCTGTCACCGGCTGGAGGCTGCAGCTGGAACGGAGTGCAGAGCCCAGCTTCCCCCCACTACCATCCCCTCCTCAGTGGGCAGCACTGCCAGAGCAGAGCCAATGGGGGATGTGGGCACCCACAATGGGACACACCCACTGGGCCACAGAGGCAGCTTGTACCTGGAGCCCAGAGATAACCACAGAGCAATTATAAAAATATACAGAATCAAATTAGAATTATTATTATTAATAGTAATTTTAAATCAATAGTTATGTCCTTAGTTTTACTATTAATATACAGGAAAAAAGTGCTGATTAAACATACAACCCAAGCATGGATCACAGTTGTGATTCTCCTTTGTATGCGACCTCATGTAATTGCTACTTTAGATTCAGCTGTGGTAAACCGCAGAGAGACAGCTAAATACCTTCAAAACTTTTTAGAATGTGACCTTATATAATGTAATTGTTATGATGCCAGATTAATAAGGGAGGCCTAGATATTTTAACCTTAGTGACAATAGGCAACCTTAGTAGATTTAATTTGGTTATGTTTTTATTTATGCTGGTCGACAGTCCTTCAAATTTTGTATTGTTTAATTGAAAAAAACACCCAAGAAAACAAAAAACAACAGTCATAATTCTACTGCATTTTATAATATCACTTAATTGATGACCCATGCTGGAACAATAATCCACAATATTTACCAGATAATCACACCAGAAATCAAAGAAATTAAATCTTTCAAAATTGTGATAGTCTTAAATTGCAGGGATCTTGGTTTTCTTTGTTTAAAAATCCAAAATTCTCTGATAAACTATCCAAAATTCACTGATTAAAACCCCCCAAATCTGTGTTTTTCCACAATTAAAATGAAATGCCACTTTATATATAGGTATCAATTCAACACCATGTTTTATTGATATATTTATAATTTTAAAGCAATTTGGAAGCCTACCAGTGCCTCAATTTTTATAATAAAATAAATTCTAAATACCTATACATTTTGCCATTTGATTTTGTTTTCTTTTTCCTAGAAAATCAGAACTCCCCCTGTGCCCTTTGCTCAATAAGATGCAGATCCAGCTGCAGGTCCAGCTCACCCCCTGCCCCCTCTACTATGTGGCCCTGAAGAGCCCTGATACGCTGGTGTCCTACCCCTGCCCATGCTGTTACCCCTCACTCCCAACCTATAGCCCTTTGGCCCTGCCAGTGCCCCTGACTCCCAACCCACATTCCCCTGTTCCCACCAGTACCCCTCACTCCTGACCACCAGGCCCCTGCCCCTCTCAGCCCTGCTGGTACCCCTCACCCCTGACCCACAGCCTCCTGGCCTTGCTGGTACCCCTGTCTTCCAATTGGTTGTTCTCTCCTGACCTGCAGCTCCCTGGCCCTGCTGGTGACCTTCACTCCTGACCCACAGCCCCCTGCCCCTGCTGGTGCCCCTCACTCCTAACACCCCCCACCCAAATCA
>NW_017728998.1:37604262-37632272 GCF_001723915.1 Gavialis gangeticus
TTGATGCACCCCTTTTGTGAACAGGATAGGATGAGACCCATAAGGCACTGGGATGACTTTGGTGTCTGCCTCAGGGTCCTGGGAAAAGGGACCTCCCTTCCTAGGACTCACTGGGGTGAGCCCCAGTGCCCCACATTCCTGGCCCATTGCCCCACACCCCTGGCCTCAGCACCCCAGTTTGTGAGGAAGGGGTGTGTGTGGGGTAGAGGAGGTGTAGGCATAGACGGTGTCAGGTGGATGGGGAGGCATGCGTCCCCCCAAATTTCTGTGCCCACAGCGGGGCATAGGGCACAGGGTCTGCAGCCTGGCTGGACCAGCTCCATGCAGGAGCCACCTCCATGTCCGCCAAGGTGAGGCACAATAGTGGCGTGAAGTTGTCTTCCCCATTGCTGCCAGGTTGGGTGGGGGGCACTTCACCTTGGCAGCCATGGCAGCACAGGCCTCTCCCATGCCAGGTCCCACCCATTGGGTCACAGGGGAAGACCATGCCCAGAGTTGTCTCAGCCCAGCTGCAGCCCCATGCCCTCCTGTGGGTGCATAAATCTGGGGGGGAGGGGCATATGTCCCCTCTCCCTCCTGATGCTTCACCTGTGCCTCCCCACCTCCTCACATGTTGCCTATGCCCCTCCCCACTGTACACTTACCTTGAGGGAGCTGCGGGAGCTGCTCTCCTCTGCACTGCCTAGCTGCCACATGCATGTGTGCATATGCACATGCACATGATGCCCCCTGTTCCCTGCATCCCACTCTCCCCAGCCCCAAGCAGCCTTTTGCAGGCTCAAACTCTGCAATCCTGCAAGGGGAAACCTGTGGTTTCCCAGGTTTTTTTTCCTTTAAAAGAGAAAATCTGTGTTTTTCTCTTTTCGTGGAGAGAATCTGCATTTTGTCATGTTTTTCCACAGCAAACAGAAAACCCACATCTCTGCTTATTTGACATTTCCTCAGCCATTAGTGTTTTCTCAGCCAAGTTTTTTAATAGTTTAATTTTAGAATATTTTATTCTTCATGGAGACTACTGGAATTTCACCCTTATGTGCACTCTACAACCTGTAGTAATCAGGAGGTAAGTAATATCATATCTATTTCATGAGGTAAGGTCAAAAATCATTACTTGATTATTATGAATCTAGGGAAAAGACTTTCTGTATGCCAGGGTTCAGTGCTAAAATGAATAATTATAGGAATTAAAATAAACAATGTAGTCCACTTGAGATTCCTGTGTATTTAAACTGTGTACAAACCATTCAAAAATATACATTTGCAATTGCTAGATAAGTGTTTGCATGAAGTTAAGAATCTTTTCCTTCATTTAGGCAATTGAATGACCCTATAAAATTAATTTGATGATGATGTATATAATCTGTTACTAAAGGAGTATTGTCACTTAAAGTAACATCCACATTTTAATATCTTTTTTCTCAATCTCATCTCCTACTGTCAACACCATCAATTTTAGCAGTACTCCTTTCCCTATCTCTTTCAACATAAAAATGCGGTCCTTCCAGTATCATTATTATCAACCTGAGCAAACTAAATGTGAAAAGGTGCCACTAATAGGACAGCTTTTGACATCACATCTTGAACCAGAATAAGCAAACAGGCAAGTCAAATCTTCAGGGTCAAGCTTTGAAGTCAATTTTCTGACCCGGGAAATCATGTTCTGTGACAGTGATGACAAACGCTGAGCACATGCCTTGTATAAATATGTCTATGAATGTTGCATTACAAACATTCACAGTCACCGTTTCACTCTTGCCAAATATGAAACAAAAAATGTGAAGTTTAAGCTTAAAAATGTCTACTGTTTGACAGACACATCACTTTCTTTAAAATAAAGAAAAATCTAAGTTTAAATTGACTTCTTTAAAATATAGTCAAAAGCAGAGTTTTATTTTTTTCTTTTAAATATGACAAACAGTATACATACATTTAATTTTCAATTGACCTTAGACATGTAAATAGATTCAGATAGCTACTTAATGGAAACAGCGCAAACATTTTTGTTATTTGGACTCTTATGCTAAAAGCATCCTCTAGTGAGGCTTTCTAGGTACAGGACTGAAAAAGTCATTGTTTATTGATTTCAAAACCTAACAGACTAATTATATATTTGTAGATGACTTGACAGATTTACAAAACTGCTATATGATTTTATAATGGAACATGCTCATGTTAATCTCCATCTATGGAGATAGCTAGAGGGGGCTGACCTTTATCTCATATTTAAAACACAAGCAATAACTGAAATTCATTTTCAATTTATTTTCCAATCATATAAAAGGAAGGGGGAAAGATTACTTTATTGAATCTTTTTAGCTGGTAAAGGTTGGAGACACGCAGTCTTGATGCTTTCCAAGGAGCTACAGGGACAGTCTATAGGGAACAGACTTAATCGAATAAACTAATCTTTGCTGTGGAGATTAAGTAGATGGCTACAGCAGTGGAGTAACAGCAGAATGCAAAGTATCAGCAGCACCATCAGCTGCTTTAAAGGGGCTGTAGGCAGTGGGAGAGCCTCCCTGTTGGGTCCACCCTACTGATCCTGCAAATTTGGTAAACTTCATGGAAATTTAATAATGCTGCTGCATTGTGTTTGCCTGCTGAGCAAACAGCCTGGTGCTGCAAGGCACATATGTGATGATTTACAAGCATTTTTTTGGAAGATACTGTAGTTACTTCTGCTCAAGCCTGGGGCCCTTATAGCTGAAGAGAGTATATACTGTGCACATCCTCCAGGTAAACAGCATCTGGGGTAAGGATGTGGTTCAAAGCAGTTCCTGACAGTGGGTATACTGCATTACTTTGAAAGCACATCTTTTCAAACAGTGTTTGATTCCCCATGCCAATACATACATGAAGTACCATATTAGAATCAATTACGCTACATCTCAACCGACCAACATATTTCTGTACTTTTATATGAGTTATAATATCTAATTATTTTGTTGCTGTTCTTTTGTTTCCCTTGCTGTCTGTTGCTCTCAGAACTAAGAATGAATTTTCTTCTGGCTAATTACAGACTCTTTCTGAGAATATGTTATGGACAGCACTCTGTAGAAACTATACTTTGAAGTTGGTGTAAAGAAATCCAAAACACACCTCTCTGGCCTGTGCCAGGTATGGCAATGAAAAAGGGAAATAATTATGAATAGGAACAATCTCGGCTTAAATTAACCCCTCGGGCTTTCCTATTGGTCTGCTCCCAATCTGATGGTGGAGCCTCAAAAAGGGATAAAAAGCCAGTATGCCCAGCAACCAGGGAGTTTTTGTCAAGGAACTATGAAGAAGGGCTGAGAAGAGCAGGTGGAGCTAACTAGCAGAGCAGAGCAGTTGCCCCAGAAGAGCCCTGAAGGGAGCAGCAAGTGGCTGTGTCCCTGTCCTGCCGTGAGGGAGCTGCAGTGGTAGTGCACAGATTGGTACATGGAGGGTCTGGGAGAGGTCGGGACCGTGGCAGCTGCATGAGGCAGCGCAGGTCTCCAACCCTGCATGAGGCAGGAGTGATGGTGCAAAGATCGGTGCACAGAGGATCTAGAAGCGGACAGGACCCCAGTGGCTGCACAAGGCAGCGTGGGTCTCCAGCCCTACACTAGGCAGGAGCTGGGGCACTGGTGAATGGATCGGTGCATGGGGCTGTAGAGCTGACAGGTTGCCGTGCCTGCACAAGGTGGCATGGGTCCCAGTGCACAGGGCAGTGCACAACGGGCTGAGAGAGGGCTTATAGGCCCCAGAGGCTACATCAAGTAGCTCACGCCTTCCTGCTTTGAGCAGTGACTGGATGGGTCAACCACCCCTGCGATGCTGGGAATTGTGAGTTACCCTGAAAGGGGATTTCCACAGGGGAGGAGGGGCCTTTCTCGCTCTGGGGATCAAGGGGAAGCCCCTGAGAAGTGGGGATGATTCACCCCCGGGCACAGAAGGGAGTCTAGGGTCCCTGTTTGTTAAGTGTGGCTTCATGGTTATGGGCTCCTCTTAGCTGAGCAATCTGAGAGAGGGTAATGATGTTTAATCAGGTAATGGGATCTTTCCCTGGGTTGCCATTTCTTCCTTGGGCACTGCTGCTGTGTCAATAGTTGTGGTCTGGGTATTTATGCCTATGGGATTCTGTTTATAATATTGTTTCCCTACTGTTATATGACAGGACTGTAAGCTGCTTATGCCTGAATCTATTGTATTGGTTATTTATGTATATGTGATATAACCTTATTGTGTTCTGTTCAGTTATTGTCCTGGCACTGCTGAATTGTGATTAACCTGAGTTTTGCTGTTGAGAGCTGCTTTTTTGCCTGTTGAGGGGCAGGGGCTGGATCCACAGAGGACTGGGCCTGTGCCTAAGATAAGAGTGAATAAGAGTTATTCTGGGGATAAATCTGTATGTGTAAATAATATATATAATATATATGTAAAAAAAAATATATATATATATATAGAGAGAGAGAGAGAGAGATTTGAATGTAAGTTTATGATTATAAGTTTTATGTTATGTCGTATTATTAAACTTGTAAATAGTTAAGTATCACTGGGTGTTCTGGTCTTGGCTTCATTCTGTAGGCTGAGGAGGTGTGCTGGCCTTCAGCTAAACTGCCACACTCCTGCAGCATTCCTGCACCCACTGACATCCCTTCAATTGGAATGGGAGTACCCTCCGCGTACCACCCAGGTTACAATAATAACAACAGGAAACATTTTAACAAAAAAATACTTCTGTCTTTGGATTCAGTAACTTGAAAGAAATCTGCAGTTGTTTTGCTGATTCCATCAAGTTCACAGGGTAAGCTGTGCTCATCAATATGAAGGTGTACAATTCATGCATTTGTTAGGATTTTAGTTTAAACCAACCATCTCTGAAATATTGTAGTTACAGTTAATAGAAGTGGGTGCCAATACTTTTACCACAGGCCAAGGCAGCTGTTTATGTGTTTACCTAGTTTACACTGGCTATTCTAGGGTGCAATATTTAACTTCAGTGTTTAACTGCAGTTGGCATTGTGGTTCACTCCTGGAGGAGGCCATCTTATTCAAAGATTGATGCTGTTTGTGACAATGACTGTGAAAGACGCTGCGAACCAATTTCCAGTCTGATTCAATAACTGTTTAAGAATAAAAACAAGCTATAGAGGGCGGAGGAGCTCTCTTTCCCAAGCAGCACCCAACAGAGAGTATAGGTACTATTGTGTGCAAACCACACCCAACAGAGAGTATAGGGGCTATCATGATGCAAATAATAAACATGAATAATAAAAACATCAAAGATCTTTTTATGGTGGCTAAACCATTACTGAAGTAGGTTAGAAATAAGTTTAGACTCCCTTTGTTCACTCCCTCACTCCCATAAGGTCAGTCTCACAAATTATAACATTAGTCAGAATTATGGCTGCCTCCTGTGTTAGGCCTCTGTGCTAGATCCAGTTAAAACAACTATTATAAAATATTTTGGCTGTCCTTTGGTCAAATACCATAGGCTATAGTATTATGCCTAATAACATACACCAATATTGCAGTGTTTGTGGAAACATTTTATATGCACACACAGACACACGGTTTTATAAAAAGGCATAGTATAATCTTTCATATACAGGACTGGAGTGAATCAATTCCTCTTTCAACCTAGTCCCTTTGATAACCTAGAGAATCTGAAGCAGACTTAAGCTGAAGGCCTAAGAAAATAAATAGAGCAAAGGGCCTTCTTAGTCTTCACCCCGCTTCATGGGGTACCTACCCATGCTATGGATGGAAATTATGGCAGCTGAAATTCAATGAATACCTGACTTTCATCCACTTTCACCTTCAAAAAGTTCATCTATATAATGTGATTCATCAAAAATCATTTCCCCCTAACTTCCCAATAAAGACTATAGCACTTTAAAAGACAGAGACATAATTAGTGTATTTTGCATCCTGGGCAAACTCCCCCAAGCAGATGCCTTGGCACAGAAAAGCAGAAGCAGAGTGAGGGAGACAGAAGTAGGGTAGTTTTACTTGTCCGGCATGCAGCTCTTCTGGATGAATGGTATATATCTGTGCAGATCTGCTCCAGCCCAGCTCCTACACATGAGCAGTCAAGGGCTGCCATGGCAAAGAATGGCAGGGGGAGGAGACACCAGTGCCCTACTTGTCCATTTAGTTACACTACTAACAGCAGATCTTATTAATGACACACAAGATTATATTACTCCACTAAAAAAGGAGGGCATTTCCAAAGGTTGAAACCTAGCATGGTGAGATGGCACATGTATGGAGAGAGTCAAGTTTTGAAGGTGGAAGGGCTTCAAAAAGTTTGGTGCACTTTAGTAACTAAATTATTAGTCCTATTATACTTCTATTTTCCTCTTCTATCCAAACCTCTTCCCTTCTATCTACCTCTTTCTCTTCTCCCTTTAAAGCTTACTGTTTGTGACAGGCATGTATGTAGCTCAGGTTGATGCATGTGGCTGGTATATATGTGTGATGTCTGTAAGTATTATAGGGCTTGCTAGTACTGCCCTGAGCTTGTCTGCCTACAGGTGGTGACAGGGTAGACCTTGGCTCTGGATCACCAGGTCTGCCAGGAAGTGGATCTTACGTTTTCTCACCCGCCACGACTTTGATGACCTATATAATCCCGGGAGGCAATGCCCATGGTGATCCTGCCTGGTCTTGATCCCCGTGTCTTCTGTGGGGCTCCAAACCTCCCCTTTACCCCAGCCTAGCTTCTCCAGATGGCGTTTTACGATATACTTCTGCAGCCAGGTTGCAGTGCTGCCTGTTGTAAACTGATTTCCCCTACCCTGGGCTGTCCTAGTGCCTCTTGTGGGTACACCCTTCCAGGGACCGATCTTGGACTGTGCTCCAAAAAAGCAAACTAAACAGCAAAAGAAATCACAGAAAACCCCAGCTGCTTCTCAGCCTTCTTGTCAGGCTCTGGCAATGTCCCTTTTCTTGTGATCAGGTGGTCAACCTCCTAATCACCATAATTCAGGCAAAACAATCCTTTAGTCCATTCTTTGATGTGTGCTAGCCTGTCCTGCACCCCTATGAATGTTCACAGTCTCTTTGGGGTCTCCCCCAGTGCGGGAAGGCTCTACCTGTGGCTGTAGATTTTCACTTTAGGCCCTCCTCCAGATCCTCTATTGGAAAACTCCAGTCCAGAGATTCTCTCAGGCCTTGTGGACTCCCTCACTCCAGATCCTCAGCTGCAGCTCTGCTCCAAGGATTACCACTAGCCATGTGTTTGCAGGCCTCTGCCTGCCTCAGGGTCACTCCTGCTGTCTTCCTCAGGCACATTCCGCAGTTTCTGGCTGCCCAGATGCTCAGCCGCTCCTCTCTCCCTGTGGCCTGCAGGGAATTGACCCTTCTCTGCCCCTCTCAGGGGCCGGAAATACCTTTGAGTGGCCTTCCTCTGCCAATCCCGAGCAAGATGCTGCTCCGGAAATTGGGTGGCTTTTTTCCTTCTTTTCCGGGCTGCAGCTGAAGCCCTGCCGGCCCTCCATGCTATAAGTTCTGTCTCACTCCTTCACAATATGTATTTCTGATATCTTTGTGGGTCCCAACAGAACCAGAAAATGCGAAGTCAAATGTTCTCAACAATGATGATATGGGTCAAATGGGAACTGGGGACACCTACAAGTTGTGGCTTTAGTCTGGCCAGCAAGCCATGCCTAGAAAATGAGAGGCTACTTTGCTCTCATCATAGACCTGCCAGGGATGGCAGCTAGGGGTGTGCAAGGTGGGCCCCATTTGATTCAGATTTGACTTAAATCAGGGACAGTGATTCAAGTCATTGATTCAGATCACTGTCTGTGATTCAATCCGGTTGAATCTGAATTTGAAGGTTCGATGCTGATTCGGAGAATCTGTGATTCAGACATAGATACAGCTTTAAATGTTTTTCCTACATACCTCAAGGTACCAGCGCGGCTTGTGAATGCTGCGATGCCAGGGTGCACAGAGTATGCCACAGGAGTGCGGGGGGGGCCCTTCACGTGCTCGGCGGTGAACCTGGAAGTGCTTCTGGTCCACTTCTGGGTCTGCCAAGGAGTGTGTGGGGGTCCCCTCCCCTGTGCCCCCCCCCGGCTCAGCAATCAGCCATAGGGGGACCCTGGGTGCCTCCCTCCAACCCAGGAGGCACCAGTCACTGAGCTGGGTGGAGGGTGCAGGACCCCAGCATGCTCCCTGGTGGACCTGGAAATGGACCAGAAGTGCTTCTGGTCTACTTCTGGGTCTTCTGCCAAGCACGCTGGGATGCTCCCCACATTTCTGTGGGATGCTCCATCCACCCCAGCATCACAGCATTCACGAGCTGCCTGCTACCTGGAGGTATGTAGGAAAACCACTTAAAGCTGTGTCTATGTCTGAATTGCTGACGGTCTCCGAATCTCTCTGAATCAATTCAGAGGGTTCTGACCTGATTCAGAGAGATTAAAGGGTCCTCTGATTTGATTTGGATTTGTAGATTCGGCCACTAAATCAGGCTGAATCTCCGCCAAATTGAATCAGGGACCGAAGCTTTGCGAAGCCTTAATGGCAGCTATTGGGTTAGAGAGGCCTGAGCTCCTTTCACAGCCTTCCCTCCACAAATTCAGAACTGACTCTTATTATTATAATCCTAAATAAAAACAACAGAGGAATTTGCCTGCAAGAACTAGGATGTCCCACATCCAAAAGCACCTATGTTTATGCTGTAATTCTCCTCAGGAGTTAATAATGTAAGTGCCACTGAATTCCAAAGTGTCTTCTGGGATATAACTAAACAACTACTGAGACCTTTCCATGATTTCTCCATGAGTGCCTGCCCTACAACACAATGTGTCAGAACTGATGGGGTCTCATGTTCAGAAAGGAGAAAAATTGGGGGAAGGGGGAGTTTGAGGGGAGAGGGGGAGAAAGTGAATTATTTCTGCAGGGGGACAATCATTTGAGTAGCCCTGCACTGCTATTGCTAAACTGAATAAGAAAGAAGAGCCCAGGAAAAGCCCCTGCCCTTGAGGAAAGGCAACCAAGAAGGCAAACATAACAGAGAAAAACAAACTCCATTAAGTCCAATCTAAGAGAAAATGAGATGCCCTAGATCCCTTACCCTATTATTTACAAAGAAGTTAAAGGGGTAACTGCAGCTTGAGTCCAAGTACCCTAGTCAGCTTTCAACCATCTAGCTAGGGTTCTGTGCATGGAGGTCAGTACAGATGAACAGTGCAAGTATCTGCCCAGCACCTCAGGTGTGTTTTACCACCCATGCTGAGCTTCATGCTGTTGTGGCTAGACTGCTACTGGTATCTAAGGTATGTAATTTAAAGTTGTCTCAATTATGTCTATCCACGCTACAGTCAGCTTCACCACAGGGCCCAACTAAATATGTTGTTTTTACCCGTTTTTTTGTTGGCTCATCAATAAGAGCTTGTCTTCATTAGAGAAATTAGGCCATGTTAGAACATCACCTGTAGGGTTAATCACAACTTGCTGACACCATATTAAAATTAAGCATCCTTGGCTTCAATGGCTGCAAAGTTACATTTAACATTGTATTAGTTAACACGATTCCTAGATCTAATTTCATAGAGAAGAAAAAGCTTAGAGAAATGAATACTAAGTTCATTTCCTCACCTATATCATGGGTGCTGATCTCAACCTGATGGCATCTCCAAATCAGAAGAATGTGTATGAAACAGGAGAAACTGTTTAAGGTACATTTCATTGGAAGGAAGAACTGCATTCTATCTTAGGCAAATTTTTAAAGCAGATAAAAGTAATACCTAGAGAGTAAGTAGTGGAGAATGCAAGATGTTCAGAACGATCACAATTTTGGAGTTGCCAATTTCTGTGCAGGAATCCTGAGAATAGGGAAAAACAACCTGACAGAGGTGGTAAAGTTACTTGGTGTAAAAAGGCTTCTACTCTAACTGCATGCATGTCTGCAGCCCAGCATCATATGGTTGGCAAATGCTGTATCAACTAGGTTTCCCAAGGGGAAATTTGGGTCTCTTCCCATAGCTGCCTCCAACAGCTTACATGGCCTGAAGCCACTATCAGAGCTGGATAAAGGCTCCCTGCAACATTCTTGCCACCATTCTGTTGCATCCATCTGGCATTAGAGGCTCTGATTGCTTTCACTTCCCCTCTGTATAAGGAATGCATCATTATGCTCACTACTCTTCTGACCTAGGATCTGTAACCTATCCCCTGTAAGTCCATGCTAGGGAGCTTTCCCCTCCCATTAGAAAAATCAAACTTTCCAAAGGGCTGTTCCCAGTTAGCTACATGTGCATTGAGGCTGCTCCAACCTGCTGTAGTTATAGTTTGTTGGAGTAGACTCAGTTAATTGAGTCTGCTAGAGCATGGTAATTACCATGCTTCAGTAGACTCCAATGTCACATGTATCAGCATCCCTGCACTGAAAAATGGTGGCGGGGGCACTTTAATTAAAGCTCATTTGAGAAGCTTTAGTTAAGGTACCCCTGCCACCATTTTTCAGGATGGGGATGCTGATACACATGATGCTCTGGGAGTTTTAAATACAGCAGCTTTCGGAGCCACTCTAATTAAAGCTCCCCCCTCCCCTGCCTCCTGGAGCACAAGTATGACCACGCTGTGTTGCTGGGCACAAAGTGGCAGTCAATGGTGACACAGTGCAGCAATCAGTTAAGCTCTGGCCAGACCAAATTTTCCACTCCAAAAGTATCGCTGGCCTTGTACAGACATTCCGTTTCTCCTGGGAGAGTGTACTGATGTCAATGTTTTTTCTCCCAGAGCAACAGCGGTTGCTTTTTGGGGAGACTTGGGAACAACCAGGGTTAAATCATTCCCAGGAGGGTTTCTCCTGAAAGAGCCAATGCCTGTACATGCTGTCTGTTTATGAAGTTAGGTAACTTCATTCACCCCATCATCATAGTAACTGAGCAATTTCCAATTCAGAACAGAAAAATGGAGTTACTGATTGAACTGCAAACTGCCACAATCGCACATATTTGTGGAGCCACACTGTATCACTGTGAGCTTTCCAGCTGCTGCCACTACCAGCTGATTGGCTTCTCAGTTGAAGGAGTGAGGGATTGCTCTTACTTCTTGCTGATGGCCTTTTATCCCCTGGGGCATAAAGCATGGACTAATCCAGAAGATTAGCAGGCAATGGACCAGGCAATCACCAGCCCCTCACCCTGCTGCAGGCTTGCTTGGGCCAATAGCTTGCCTGGCAGGGAATTCTGAATCCCACACATCTCCTGCCAGCTCCTGGAAAGTGGAATCCCCATATAGGCAAGGAGCTACAGCTTAGTCATGGTGACAAACACTGCACACACCTTATCTTGTAGAATTCCACAGTTAGACTGGTGGAAAAAAAGAAAAAAAGATGGAAAGCACAGCCTTTTTCAAAGCTCTCCCAAGCATATAAATAAGGTAATAGCATCCAAAGAGAGCAACACAGTACTCCTGATGCTGCTCATTAAACAGCTAACAATGATCAAAGTTTACCCACCCCACCAGAACTAAGTCATTTTCATGGCACAGTGATACCTCTTTTATCCATAAGGAACTCGGATAGCTCATCTGATATGCAAAACTCTACCTGTGAATGTACCAAACTAGTTCTTATAACTAAATACTCTTCAGTAAAGCAGAAAATATGAGCTGGTTTATGAAGAAAGGAAAGGACCACAGTTATTTTAACTTGGTGTAACTTACGCAGCCAAATGAACAAGGCCACATACTGGGAGTTAGAAGATTCATGATCTAATCACTTCACCCATTGTCTATTTTGGATCTAAGATTTGGGAGGGGAGGAACACAGTCTCTTACTGTTTCTAGTAGGACTGTGTGAAACGGCACTGTACCATTTTGACTTAAGTTTTGAGGTTTGGACGCAACAGTATTTTGTTTCAAATTTCATTTTGAGTCAAAAAAGCTGTTCCATTTTGCTTTGTCGATGTTTTGCCCAACCATCGGGCTGGGGAAATGAACTCAGCCCATCTGGGCTGAGTTCTCAATCCTAGCCCCACGATTGGGTGGGGGGGAAAACAAACTCAGCCCAGCTGGGCTGAGTTCCAATCTCCAGCCCAATCGTAGGGCTGGGGAGGGGAACTGAGGGATAGAGCTCAGTTCTTGTCCCGAGCCCAATCTCAGTACTTGGGAGGGGAACTGAGCCTATGGTCAGTTCCCTTCCCCTGCACTGTGATTGGCTTCCCACAGCCCAGCAGTGGGAGATGGGGAGAGCCAGGGCTGCGCTCCCGGCTTCTGCTGGGAGTGCAGCCCTGGTTCCCCCCTGTCTCCCACCACCTCGCTGCTGGCTGCTTCAAAACTCGAAAAGTTTTGAAACTTTTGAAACATTTTGACTGGCCTCATTTTGTTTCGAGGCCATTTCAAAATCCTTTGTTTCAATTTGATTTTTTTGTTTCAAGCTCAAAATGAGTCAAAACAGTGTTGAATCGAAACAGCTGGTGAAATTTGCACAGCCCTAATTTCTAGTGTGTAAACACAGTGACACTCTGGTCAAAGAAAATAACAGGTTGATATGTTGTGTATAAAGAATTACTTGATTTCTATTTTAGTTTTGACAATTATTTCTAAATCCCTAGGAAGTTCTTTACAACCCTGGCATTTTATATAAAAAAGGAGACCAAGTCAATTTCAGCTTCTAGTGACCTCAATGGAAAATTTTTATGAACAGCAAGGTCAGGATTTCAGCTTTAGAATGCAATACAACATCAGCAAAGGGCAAAAAATAAGCTAACACCTAAAGCTAATAATTAATCTATTTTAATAATGATGCCACAGAAATTTTTTTTAATTCCTCTCAATTTTGCAAAGTAGAAATGAGCCTTTTTAACTTTATGGAGCAAACAGAAATATAACTACAACTGTTCACTTAGAATGCTAATATATATTGCATCTTTTGCCATCCACTAAATTGATTTAGAAATGTTCTAAATTATACCATCAATAACAAAAAAGAACGTGTGTGTGTGTGTGTGTGTGTGTGTGTGTGTATAATCTTCAAAAAAGATTATATATATTTTCTTTTTTGTTATTGAAAATATAATATATATAATATTCACACACACACACTTTTGTTACTGAAAGTATAATTTAGAAAAAGCCATTTCTAAATCAATTTAGTGGATGGCAAAAGATGCAATATATACTAACATTCTAAGTGAATGGTTGTAGTTATATTTCTGTTGGCTTCATAAAGTTAAAAAGACTCATTTCTACTATGTGAAATTGACAGGATTTTTTAAAGTTTTTTCCACAGCATCCATATTAAAATGGATTAATTATTAGCTTTGGATGTTAGTGTGTGTGTGTGTATGGATTGGACTGCTGTAGCTGCTGCTTTTTGCATATTTTATTTAAATTCATGCTGAAAATGAATTTCAGACTCTATATCAGATATTATATTTTGGTCTTAAAGTTCTGAAGCAGTAAGAATGCAGTAGAACAAAAACTTAAAAAGTAAGATCTGAGTACACAGTTTGTTTCCCCCTCACTGTGTTAGCCCTTCAACAGGTATTAGTTTAAGTGGGTTTTACTGTCTGTTTTATAGACATTCCAGCAGAAAATGAAACATTTAAATATGCAAGCTTTAACTAATCCCTCAACACGCAGCCTATGAACTTTGTAGGATTATCCGTTATTATAATGCTGTTAGAACTGATACAAAATTGCAGTTTGAGATTAAACACTGGAATTGCTAAATATGCTTCTCTGCATTCTTGGTTTCATCCTGTTAAAATATCTAATATTTTAAAATATTCCTTCAAGTGTCCCAAACAACATCTTATGTAGAATCATAACATGTTTAGGTTTGTATAACGTTATTTTATTCTTTACATGTTATGCTTACCACTTAAAAATTAGTATTTTTTTTTCTCTGAGCTTCATACAACTTATACTGAGGAAAAGATTGGTATGCTTAAGTATCTTTTGAGATTTGTTATAGGAATCATAACAAACCATATTTTCTCTTCTCCTCCATTTTAATTAATGGGATACTACTGTAGTTGAACCCTTTCCCAACCATTTACTGTTAGGTCTTTTTCCTATATACAATACCTCTGCTTAGGGATCCACTCCACTGAGGGAACCAAGTTCATTTGCATCCATTGGCAATGCTAAATGTTCAGCTAACAGATGGGAATCTAATTGCAGACCTGTTGTCTGGACATTGTTTACAAATGCAGTAGTAGCAGTATACAGGACTTTTTGGAACTGAATTTGGGCTGGCAGAAGGGAAACTCCAGCTAATTACCAGCATCTGAATTTCTTATTTAGTGGAGGGAAATATGAAACTAGACATATTTAAATAAGTAAAGACTGAGAACTGGTCAGAAAATGCTAGATATTAGCCTGAACAAGCAACTGCAGAGCAACTTTTTACAGGTTTTGCCTATCTCAATGAGGATTCCATACATACACATTGCAAGAGTTTGTTTCTTTAACTACTCTGGGTGACAAAATGCAATAGCAAATGAAAATTAAGCTATGTAAAGATTACCTAGCTCAAACTATGGATGAAAACACCTTGTCTTACTGTAATACCCATACTGTAACTATTATAATAAAGAAGAATGCTGATTATTCCAACTTAATGCACAGTAGGCATATTTCTTCTAAAAGAAATGCAAATCTGGGTCCATTCTGAGCCACAGGAAGAACAGGGAGGCAAGACAGTCTGTAGAAAGGTTTGAAATGATCAAATTGTGTAAATTAATTTGGCATTTTGTTTGCCAAGCAAGGGTGCATAATAGAAATGTCTGTCTACAGTTTTTCCTCCCACCCAAAAGAATGTAAAGAGCAATTAAGATCACTGTTGTAGTGGACTGAATTAAGACATGCACCTTCACTTTAGTTTTTTGAAAGTTGGTACTGTTTTTGATTTGGTATTACTTCATTTGAATTACTCTCTGAAGATTTCCACATATTTGTTTTTCACAACTGGTTTCGCTGTCTTAAAGTTATATGCATCTACCATGCTATAGATCTTTCTAAATCAAAAGAATTAAGAACAAAACAAGGCCTAAATTTCACCTCCAGTTCACTGTTCATACGATCCTTATTAAAAAGGGCCTGGAAAATTGTAAAACATTGTAATATGCAAGAAAGTGACTTTAATCAATTGAATTTGCTTTCACCCTTTGTCAGGTTACATTCTGGTGGATGACAGGTAATAGGGCCTCATAAAATAACAATACAGAGTTGGCATTTAACAAATTCAACAGCCTCGTAATGACTTCTTTTTCTCAGTGATGCTACAATGGGATAATATTCAGGTGTTATCTGCGAGATTAGTAACAGGATCACAAAGACTGCACAGACTGAATGCTAGAGAATGGATGGAGGACCTGATCATGTTTCCTCAGAACTCAGTGCTAAAACTCATTTTGACTTCAGGTAAAACCAACTTTCCCTTCCTATATAGCAGTCCATAATCAGTAGATAAGTAATAGTGTGAAAAGTAGTATCTACAATGTCTGACATGGGTTAGGAATTGTGCAATAATCTTACTTAGATTCATAGATGTTAGGGTCAGAAGGGACCTCAATAGATCATTGAGTCTGACCCCCTGCCGTGGGCAGGAAAGAGCACTGGGGTCAGACAACCCCAGCTAGGTGCTTGTCCAGTCTGCTTTTGAAGACCCCCAAGGTAGGGGAGAGCACCACCTCCCTTGGAAGCCGTTTCCAGATTCTGACAATCCTTACTGTGAAGAAGTTCTTTCTAAAGTCCAACCTAAATCTGCTCTCTGTCAATCTGTGGTCATTGGTCCTAGTTACTCCAGGGGTGCCCTCATAAATAGAGCATCTCCTGTTCCCTGCTGCCCTCCCTGATGAATTTATAAGCAGCCACAAGATCCCTCTCAGCCTTCTCTTGCGAAGGCTGAAGAGATGTAGGTCCCCCCCGTCCCCTCTTGTACAGCCTTGCCTGCAAACCTCTGACCATACCAGTGGCCCTCCTCTGAATCTTCTCAAAATTCTCTGCATCCCTCTCAAAGTGTGCCGCCCAAAACTGGATACAGTACTCCAACTGTGCCCTGACCAGTGCCACATAGAGGGGAAGCATCACCTTCCTAGACCTGTTTGTTATCCATCTGTTAATGCATGATAAACTGTGGTTAGCCTTGTCGATCACTTCATCACATTGATGACTCATGTTCATTTTGGAGTCAATGATGACTCCAAGATCCCTTTCCACTGCTGTGCTGCTGAGAAGGTAACACCCCAGCCTGTAAGTGTGTTGGTGGTTCTTTTTGTCCAGGTGCAGCACTTTGCACTTGTTTTTGTTGAACTGCATCCTATTTTGTTCTACTCATTCTTCCAATCTGTCCAGATCTGCCTGGATCCATTCCCTACCTTCTGGTGTGTTAACTTTGCCCCATAATTTGGTATCATATAAGAACTTGGACAGGGTGCTCTCCATGCCCTCATCCAAGTCACTGATGAAGACATTGAATAGCACCAGGCCAAGGACTTTGCGTGACTCTACTGCCCACATCTTTCCAGGTCGATACTGACCCATCCATCGCCACTCTCTGGGTGCGACTCCTAAGCTAATTTGCCACCCACCTGACCGTGTAATCATCTATATCACATCCTGTCAGTTCATTTATGAGAACAGAATGAGATACCGTATGCAAGGCCTTCTTAAAGTCTAGGTAGATGACATCTATCTTGATTCCTGCGTCTAAGTATTTTGTGACCTGGTCGTAAAAAGAAACAAGGTTAGTCAGGCAGGATCTACCTGCAATGAATCCATGCTGATTTCCTTTCAGCATTATTTCCCCTGCTGGGCTCCCACAAATGTGATCCTTAAGCACTTTTTCCAGAATTTTCCCAGGGATAGAGGTGAGACTAACTGGCTTATAGTGTCCCAGTTCCGCCTTCCTCCTCTTCTTGAAAATAGGGACCACATTGGCCCTTTTCCAGTCCTCTGGGACCCGACCAGGGCACCATGAGTGCTTGAACAGCCATGCCAGTGGCTCTGCTATGACACTGGCCAATTCTTTCAGAACCCTTGGATCAAGTTCATCCAGGTCCACTGATCTGAACACATCCAGCCCCTCCAAGTGCCCCTTCACTAAGTCTGCGCTAACAACTGGTGGGCTGGTGTCCCTCCTGTGTCTATCTATGATCCAGTTGGGAGATTTGTCTTAGTCTGTGTCTAGGAATACAGATGCAAAGAACTCATTGAAGAGCTCAGCTTTATCCCTCCTCTCTGTCACCAATTGCCCTAGTTTGTCCTGTAGGGGTCCTATACTATCCTACGCCTTCCTTTTCCTCCCTATATACCTGAAGAAGGACTTTTTGTTGTCCTTAATTTTGTCACGAGCCTGAGTTCTTTGGCCTTCCTAACTGATTCCCTGCAAGTGCAAGCCAGGGAGGTATACTCCTCCTTGGTAGCTACCCCCTGTTTCCACAGCCTGTATACATCTTTCTTTGCCCTTAGGCTTTCCTGGACTTCCCTGTTCAGCCAAGTTGGCTTCTTGTCCCCTTTGCCCCCTTTTATGAGCAATGGGATTGTCTCCTTCTGTGCCCACATGATCACTCCCTTGAGGAATGACCACACTTCCTAGACCCCCATTTCACCAATGCTCTTGAGTTTTAACACCTCACTAACTAATCTCCTGGGCACACTGAAGTTAGCCTTTCTGAAGTCTAGCATTTCAGCCCTGCTGGTTAGTTAATCCACCCTTTGCCAAATAATGAATTCAATCAATTGATGGTCACTATCCCCTAGGTTACATTGTACCTGCAGATTCCCCACCAGGTCATCCCCTGTAGCTAACACCAAGTCCAGCAAGGCATTTCTCCTAGTGGGATCATACACCTCCTGCATTAGGTGGAGGTCCTGTATGCAGGTTAAGAACCTACATGAGCAATTAGATTTGGCTGACTGCTCCTCCTAGCAGATGTCAGGGTAGTTTAGGTCACCCATGACAACCATATCTCTTGACTGTACAGCCTCTGAGTACTGTCTGGAGAATTCCAGGTCTAGCTCCATCTCCTGGTGTGGTGGTCTATAGTAGACCCCTACTACCAAGTCCCTTTCCCCCCAACCCCGTTATATCTTGATTCACAGTACCTCAGTTTGGCCCTCTAATCCCATCTTGATTATAGAGGATGTATATTGTTCCTTAACATACAAGAGCAACCCCCTCCCCGCATTTGTTTCCCCATTCTATCCCATCTGTACAACCTGTAACCCTCAATGCCTACTGCCCAATCATGAGTAGGGTCCGACCAGGTTTCAGTTAGTCCAACCAGATCAAAGTTGTTGCTTGCAAGTAGGAATGCAAGTTCCTTCTGCTTGTTTCCCATGCTTCTTGCATTAGTGTAGAGACATTTAAGCCCCCCAGATACCCCTCTGTCCTGATGTCTATTGGGCCCCTTCTTCCTTTCTTCTTTCTCTTGGGATTTTTTTTTTAAGAGGACAGGCACAACCCTCTCTACCTCACCCCTCTGCCCACCTTGGTTATTTATTTGGTTATTTTTGCTCCAGATTTAGGAACCGCATGTTAAAATACTATAACCAGATTAACTATATCAACTTTGCTATATCTTTTAAATAACAACTTTTGACCATTTGTGGCCCCAGCCTGCAGGCCAGATTTGGCCTGTGAAGCCATATCGTCTGCTCACAGGGCTCCCCATGGGCCTAGAAATTTGGAATAGGGTGAGAGGCCATTGTTCCCTTGCTGTCAAATTTCCAGACCTGTGGGGACCCCTGTGGGCTGGATAGCATGGCCCTGCACACTAAATTAGCTGCACAAAGCCACTTCAGGTGCACATGGGCTGAACAGAGGTAACATGGGGCCACATGGGGCCCATGGACTGTCCCCGTCCCACTCTTCTAGTCCATAGGGCCCAAAGGTTGAGCACCACTGGTACAGAAAATGCTAAACATTTTCTAAAGTGACATAAAAGTACCAGTAAGCTGCAGCACAATATTTCAGACCACAAGTGTATTCAGTTTTCAGAACATCTTCTTATTTTTTATAAATTACTTGTATTCTTTAAATGCCATTTTGAGAAAATTATATAGGCTTTGCCAATGAACTGTTCAGCCAAAATACTCTCCCTATGGAGTCAGGTACCACAAAGAATAGCATAATTTAAAGAGAAACCCCTTCAGTAAATCATTTACTATGGTTTTGATGTGAAGCCCATGAGGTGGATGAAATGGTTAAGTGGATCATGCTGCATGCACCAAAATCTGCTGCTGTTGAGTTTATTTCTTAAATGCAAGATCTTTTTATTTTTACAGTAAACAACAAATCCCAATTCATTATTTGACCTCAAAACAGACTAGGGATCATCTTATTATTATAGTAAATTGTATTTCTTTGGATAACAGTAGCTGTATCATTTAATTTATCAATATAAGAAAAGAAAGTGGAAACGAGCACTTTTTATTCTTCAATTTTGTTTTGTTTAAATGCTTGTATGTGGGTGCATCTACATGTGACAATACACCATACAGTGATGTAGCATCCACAGGCAAAGACCGTGACATTGCTGTAGTGACACACTCCCTCAGTATAACGCATTGCTATGGCAACGTAGCAGCTAAAAATAACTGTGCACCATGTGCACGGCGCAGTAACAATGGTTTCATTGGGGCACACGTAGGTACACCCTGTATGACTTTATCAAATATATTTTGCAATAATCTTCACTGAAGAAGCAGACCAGAAATTTAAGTTAAATTATTTAACCAAATCTGCTTAAATTTTACTTAATAAGTCAGTCATTAACAGGGCTAAATGAATCCATGTTGTATCCAACATATAGAAGGGAAAACCCAGACTAGGTCCCTAAATA
Organism: Gavialis gangeticus; assembly: GCF_001723915.1. Taxonomy (NCBI): domain Eukaryota; kingdom Metazoa; phylum Chordata; order Crocodylia; family Gavialidae; genus Gavialis; species Gavialis gangeticus. Next base: position 37,624,041 of record NW_017728998.1, read on the forward strand.
ATCATTGAAATTTGTCAAGTACATTCATTAACAAATGATATTTCTATATCAAGCCCCTTCTGTTTCATTCAACTAATATTAGTTATGCTTAGCATGCTTTTATAAAAGCAAGGAAAAATAAACTCTTTATTAGAACTAAAGAGACATTTTGATTTCTTTCTTCTTGTGGTTAAATAATTCCCTATCCTCAGCTGTGATTTTGCTCTTTCATTTTTATATTTCCTCAATTGCTTTTAAAAGTAATCCATTTCTTTATCACTCCTTTTTGAGCTAAGGCATGCTGCGTACATTTGAGTGATGAAGATGAGGAGGATTGGAGGTGTTTGGCTTTGTAATTTCATCCTTGAATTTTGTGATTACTAACAGGACAACTTTTTTAATTTGCTCTTTTGTCTCGATTCCCCTGGCTGACAATCTGCTCTGAGAGCTAGGCTTTTTAATCAATCACCTAGATAATCAAATGTCACTGGCTATCTGCTCCGTGTAATTACTTTTGCAATTAAAAATCAACCTCAAGTTGCCTCATCTAATTAGAGGGATGGGCAGATTTTCATCGAGATTGATTTTTTAATAAATATTGACTTAAAATGCCATAATCTCATCATATACTTTCATTTTCTTTGTACCAAAAATCAAACAAATGGAAGAATTAACAAGCAGAAGGATTCATTGCACTTCAAAGGTTTTTGCTAGTTCAGACTTACAAAAATGTGCTATACAGAAGCGTAGCTTATCTCAGCCTAATAACAATATTCTAAAGCTCCCACCTTTTATTAGAAAAAAAGAACAAAGCAGCTGTACCATTATATAGTTCACTTTCTACATTCTTCCAAATTTAACCAAAAACTCTTAATAGTATAATTGCCTGGCCTATAAAAACCTGGTGGATTTTAAATCTATCAATGTTACAAAAAACTGTTGACTTCAAATTAAAAAATAGCATAAGGAATTTGTTTTCCTCCCACACGATTTGAAATGGCTCTTTTCTTCCCCCACCATGTGAGTTAATTTGAGGCTCTCTTTTAACTATCTTGTACCTTTTGTTAGAAAAATGAAAAGCACTTTAACACCGCATTCTATTTCTTTTTCAGCGTAATAGTATAAATTGAAAAATTAAGGGTATAATAGAAGTCACCTGAAGGAAGCAGAAGCTTTATGGCAAGAGCAGTGATACTGTGCTGCTTTTTGGTCTATCACTATATTTTAATTTACCAAACTATTTACCAGTCTAAAGTAATCAAGGAATAGAATTAAGGTCCTATTTCCAGTTCCGCAATGATCTCATTTGCTGTTGACCTTGAGGACTAGGAAATAACTTAATTAAAAAGGTTCTATCAGTGTCAAGTTTTGGTAACAGCTCTGTGTTATGGCTGGTACAGCAATGAACCACTTCAGCAGGAAAAAAAAATCTGAACTCAAGGAGCTCCTGGGAAGCGCAATATCTCTTCAAGTTCCCTAGAATATCAAATGAATTCACCGACTGCTGCTTGATTGAGCCAATGACTAAATCTCCTTCCCACTGCCTTTCAAATGGTTAGCACTTACTATACTTTCCCATGTTTTTTTATATCAAGGTGCTTAATGTCTTTGGATAACATCCTTTTTCCATTCTGCTGTGGCCACAGAAGGCTAGACATGGTACCTTGCTTCATGAAGTGAAATTGTAGAAGCCATGCACATACACACATCCAACATCATTTTAATGATGTTGGATGTGCCCACAGGTCCCAGAGTGCCCACAGGTCCCACATCCTGTCCTTTTCTGATGGCTACCAACTTCACTTGAGTGTTTGAGGAAGTGTGCCTCACATCTGCTGTCAAGAAAGAGTTACAATGAAATTGGTATCCACTTCTCCAAACCCCTGCATATTTTCCCCATGTAAAATTCAATTACAAGGGTTTTTTTGCAAAGGGCTTAAAGCAGTTTGGGGTGATAAGCAGGAATAAATAGGATAAATAGGTATATTTATCCTAAGATACAAATTCCCCTGATACAGGTTCCCTGATCAAAGACGGAACCTTGCCACCTCTTGCCTCATTTTCCATCTCTGCTTAAATGACAACTATGGCAAGAGATATGTCACCTGGTTTCTGTGCTACTCTTTTGCTGTTGCTCTAGAATAATGCTTCTGTCAAGAACATGTCTAAAATCTTCAGTCTGGCTACATGCAAAACTGCAGCAAAGGCCTATCAAAAGGTGTTTTTGAATAGGCCAAGGCCACAAAGCTTGAGGATTCAAGATCAACATAATCCTTTGGAATAGTGAACAAGCAGGGACTGAAGAAGTAGTATTACTATTTTCTCTTCCCATATGCACTTTTTAGAGGTTTGTGTGGGACCTAAAAATCCCTGTAACTTATAAGTGCATAAGTCACTTTTTGAAATCAGAACTTGTGCACATTTGAAAAGTTTACCCAATATCTCTTTAATGCTTCAGCCATCCATGAAAGTAAACTCAGCATCCATGTTAGCTACCTCAGAGGACTGCATGGAATTTTATTAATCTTTGCAAGACAATTTGTGATCTTTTGATAGTAGGCAAATGTATCAAAGTAACAAAATGCCATGATCATCTTGACAAGTTATTAGCAGCCCACCTTCCTGCTGATATATGAAAAAAATGTTTAGTGCCTGAGAAAAATTATCATAAATTGAGTGTTATGTAAAGTACTTACCCTTTTTGCATTCACTGATAATGCTGTACTTTTTTCTCAACAAGGCAGCCTCCTGATATAATACATTTATGGCAAAATAGAAAAGGCAGATTAAGAATTGTTTTACATTCTGTGGTGTATGATTTCTAGATATATTAGCATTTTGAGGGGATTTATTTGGAGGTTGTGGATTAATTCTCAAGAAATCATTATACAAATTTCAAAATGTCAACTACTTTGATAAAGCTTATGATTTTCTCTTCTTATTTTGACAGGCAACTGTGTAAAACAACTTCTGTGTAGAAGCAGCACAGAAATAAAGCAGAGAGAGGATAAATAAAGACAGAATGATCCTCACAGGTTTCCTGATCAGCTGTCTTTTTATTCTGATTACTTGTAGGACAGAGCAGTAATAGACATTTTCCTTTGCACAAAATAATAAGAGCAGTACTTATCGCTTGTTGCCTACAGCTAGTGGCAAAAGGAAATTAGAAAAGTCCAATGAAGCTGAGTAGTAATTAATCATCATACAGTGGGGCCTGCCAAATCAGAGGGGTCTTTCCAGCTGATAATGCTGCCCAGCACAATTTAGACTGATAGAAATTAGAATTCTTTTTCCTCTGGCAAAAAACAAAAAGACTAGAGTTAGCACAAATGTGGCCAACTGTTCACTTTAATGACTGCCTGACCCATTTATAGTTGATGTTTGCATCAAGTTTAACTCAAGCCAAAACTGAAGAAACATCATTCATTCCTCAAGGCAAAAAACAAAACAAAACAAACAAAACCCCGAACTATCATTCATAACAATACTGTTTTAAGTATTATTTTTAAAGCAAACATCTAAACCTTGGTTAGATGAGAAAAAAATTAAAGTTTACTTCTATTGATCACATTTGCTGTTTTCCCTAGTGAACAGGAAGAAACATTAACCAGAGCCTATAACAGAAAATTCACACTTTGAGATCAGCTGAAATAAATATATCATGTTATATTAGAGCTAGAAAATGCTTTTTGTAGAAAGAATAAAGGCAGCCTCAACACTGTATATGAATCTTAGAGCAATAAGCAGAATTATAGGAAGAGGACATAATCACTCCACTGCTCCCATTGAATTCAACAATAGTGTTGCTATTGACTTTAAGCATTATCAGCAGGGATCCGGGTTTTCCGTTTCCCATGGAAAAAAGGACTAAACCACAAATTATATCTTTTCCCAGAGGCAAATGCAGATTTCTCATTTTACAGGAGAAACCCATGGATTTTGCAGTTTTACAATGAGCCCTCTGCAGGCAGGCACAGTTCCAGGAGTGGGAGGAGGGTGGTCAGGAAGAGGGCACCATGTGCATCTACATACATATGGCCTCAGGCAGCCTGGAGAGCAGCTCCTTCAGGTAAGTTGGGTGTGGGAGGAGGATTGAGGCCCCAATATGGAGGGGGGGAGGGAGTTGAGCAGGGCTTGAGCTGGGGCTGGGGCTGCCACCCAGCTGGGCAGTGCATGGGGCTTGGGGCCCAGGGGCAGCAGGTAGCAGAGGGGAGCCAGGCTGTGCTCTGCTGCAGCACTGCCACCTCCTGCCAGGGATCCCCCTCTGGCATGGCTGGGAGAGCAAGGGGGGGGGGGGCGAGGGACACCAGAAAGGCTTGTGGGAGGAGTGAGGCACAGGAGCAGGGCTGGGAGGATGTGGAGGGAAGTGAGGGGCACTAGCAGGACCAGGGGGGCCATGGGGAGGGGCTTTCATTTTAATAATCAATTTTGGGGGGGTTATCAGAGAATTTGCAATTTTTTTATCAGAGAAAACCAGGATCCCTGATTATCAGGTGCTGACTTCTTTAAGGGGCTATGTTCATCCTATTAGGCACAAAGTACCAAGAATAATGCAAAAGCTGATTGCCTACAATCAAGAATACTTCCTTGTATCAGCATAATCAAAATGGAACTGAGCAATTCAAATACTACTATGAAAGAAAAAGTTACCCCCTAATACTTGTTACAGTTGCATCTAATACAAACACAGGGCTGATATAGGCTCCTAGAATAATGTAAAAGTTGATTGTACACAGCACAGACTATTCGCAAGGTAGTCACCCAACTACAGAGAAACCAGAGAAAGTCTAACACTTGCTATGTGGGCAGATGTTAGATTGTTACTGAAGCACTAATCTAGACTCCTTCAAAACTCCCCAGCTCCAGAGAACTTAATTTCTCTTTGTTTCCTGCTAGGTTTCTACCAGGTATGAGAAAAGGAAATTCATCTTCTCTCCTTCAGACACAATGAAGATGGACATTGCACTCTTAGGCTATGTCAAGACAGAGGCACAAATAGTGCTACTTTGTGCACATACCCCTGCATGTGAGCTTTGCTGCGGGACACATTATCCCTTCTGGGGCAAACCATCCTTCCCCAGCTCATCCTGGCTCTTCATCCAAGGATTGCTAGAGGCTGTAGCCAGAACCTGTGATGACCCCAGCAGTATTAACTGGAGTTCTGGTGACATGCTGGAGCAGCAGGGGCATAGTTCAGGACATAGTTCATATGTTTCATGTGACCCTGTGTGGGTAATCAAGGAGCAGCTCCCCACTTAATATAAACAATGTCTTTATTATAGCAGTTACTTACAGAGCTGCTACAGGGCCTGCTGTTCTGCCTCAGACTCCCTAACTCTCCTCCTCTTCCTGCTTCCTCCCCCACACATCCTGTTCCTCCTTCAGACTCCTCCTTTCTGCTGCTGCTCGTTTTGCCTCTTTCCTTTGTGGAGTCCATGGCACCTGTCTCCCCTATCTGGGGCTCACTGATGACTGACCAGTTGTCAAAGTTGTCTTGGTCCTGATCCTGGAATCTTTTGCTCATTTGTATTTCCACTGTCAGCGCTCTGCAGCTGCTTCCAGTTACATCTCAGTTGCTGTCCACTATCTGTGACAACTTTGTAGGATCTATCTCCTACTGCACCCTCAACGGTGGCCATTTGCCACTCTTTCACATGTGGACTTACTAGTTCTACCCAGACCTTTTCCCCTCTGCACAGTGGTCTCAGATCCCTACCTCCTTTGTTATACTGTCATACTTGCTGAGACTGTTGCTTTTTTAGCTGCTTCCATGTACTGTCACCCCTTCCCCCCTGGGGTTGTAGCAAATAGTCTCTCATGGGGAGTAATGTCTTAGTTCTCTGGCCCATTAATCTTTGGGCTGGGCTACTGTCCATTCCTTGGGAGGGTGTGTTGCAATGGTCCAATAGAGCCAGGTAAAGATCCCCTGCAGTCTTATTTGCCTTCAACAAGAGTCTTTTAGCTGTCTTTACCACTGATTCAGCCTTCCCATTGCTTTGTGGGTACCCAGGGGATGATGTCTTGTGCTGGAATTCCCATTTAGTACAGAACTGTTTGAATTCTCTTAAGGTGTATTGTAGGCCATTGTCTGAGAACAGAGTGTCAGGTATCCCATGCCGTGCAAAATGAGCCTTCAGCTTCCTGATTACCATTCTTGCCTGAGTATCTTTGAGGTAATCCACCTCCCCAAAATTGGAATAGTAGTCTATGGTGATCATATAGTTTCTGTCATTGACATTGAACAAGTCAGTCCCTACCTTCTCCCAGGGCTGAGAGGGGATATCATGAGGGTTCAATGTCTCTTTTTGCTGTTTGTCACTGTATTCCTTGCACACCTCACACTGCTCCATGTATGTTCTCAAGTGGGCATTCATGCCTGGCCAGTAGATGCGCTCCCGTGCTCTCCTCAGGCAAGACTCTATCCCCATATGTGAAGCATGGAGTCGATTTTGTGCACACTTGTCTAATGCTTGTGAGCCACTCAGGTTGCTAACACACACTGATCCAGCCTGGGAATGGGCACAGACCCAAGAGGAGGCATTTAAAAGAATTTAAAAACTCATCAGTGAGTCCCCAACACTGAAGTACTAGAACACAGCTGAGCAGCTAGTACTACAGTGTGGTGCCTCGCTGCCTCGCTGCTGGGATCATTACCTTGCCTCCCTTGAACAGAATTCCATCCTGTGTACATAGTTCATTCCTCTATTGGTAGTATGCGCCAACTTCTACTTGTGCCTTGTGCTGTGGCTGACCCTCTAGGATGGTTCGTTTAACTGCTTGTAGCACACCATCCTGTTCCATACTCTGTTGTATTGCTTTGAGGCTGCTTTTGGAGATAGGCAAGTCTTGTACCATATTAATGGACTCTATGTCCTGTTCTACAGATCCATCTGTGCTGAACTCTGGAAGGTATGGTCTACTTAGTGCATCTGCCACTTGCAGGGACTTCCCTGGGTAGTATTTTATATTCACATCATAGGCCTGGAGTCTCAGCAGCATGCATTGAAGTCTCTTAGGAGCACTCAGCAAGGGTTTTTTCATGATGATCTCTAATGGTCTGTGATCTGATTGCACATCTACTCTCTGTCCAGAAGTGAACTGCTGGAACTGTTCCAGTCCAAACAATACTGCTAGTAACTCCTTTTCTATCTGTGCATATCTCCTTTCCATTTCAGTCACTGCTCTACTAGCAAAAGCTACGGGCTGCTGGTTCTGCATCAGTACTGCTCCCAGACCTCCTTCTGATGCACCATACTGTAGTACTAGCTGGTCAGCTATGTTCTAGTACTTCAGTGTTGGGGCCTCACTGATGAGTTTTTAAATTCTTTTAAATGCCTCCTCTTGGGTCTGTGCCCATTCCCAGGCTGGATCAGTGTGTGTTAGCAACCTGAGTGGCTCACAAGCATTAGACAAGTGTGCACAAAATTTGGACAGATACTTAACCATCCCAATAAGGTGCTGGACTCCTTTGACATCTTGTGGCCTAGGCATCTCCATAATGTCTCTTGCCTTCTCTGGGTTTGGCCATAGTCCTTCCAAAATCAGCAGATATTCAATGTAGGGTACTTCTGTTCTTCTCAGCTGTATTTTGTCAGCATTCAGTTTAATGTTCCTCTCCTGGCGTCTGTTAAGGAGTTGTTACAGTTTGGCATCATGGTCATAGATCACATCTTCCTTATCATCCCCTTCTCCTATGACAAGAATATCATCAGTCACAATCTTGATGCCTGGAAGACTTTCTAGCTCCTGCTTCACTTCGCTGGAAAACTTCCGGAGCAGGACTGATCCCCATGGGCATCCTTAACCAGTGATACCTACCTAAAGGTTGTCAGGTGGCTGGAAGATTAATCTAGCTCCACATGCCAAAATCCATTCTTGACATCGCAAACTGTGAACACTTGCCCTAGACCGATCAGGTAGTACATCCTCAGTTGTTGGTAGTGGGTAATGGCTTCTTTTGAGTGCCCTGTTAAGTGGTTTTGGATCAATACAGATTCTCAGTTTGGCTGACGGCTTCCTTACTACTACTAGGTTGCTGATCCAGTCATTGCTTTTTTCAACTGGTGTGTTGATGCCTTTTTTCTGCAGGTTTGTCAATTCTTTCTTCAGTGGCTCCAGCAGGGCTAGCGGAACTCTGTGTTTTGGTAGTTGTACTGGTTGCACCAGTGGATCTATTTCTAACTTCAGTTTGCCTTTAAAGAGTCCAGTTCCCTGGAATATGTCTCCATATCTTAACAGAATGTTAGGTAGGGA
>NW_017728998.1:37637272-37637589 GCF_001723915.1 Gavialis gangeticus
GTTCCATACTCTGTTGTATTGCTTTGAGGCTGCTTTTGGAGATAGGCAAGTCTTGTACCATATTAATGGACTCTATGTCCTGTTCTACAGATCCATCTGTGCTGAACTCTGGAAGGTATGGTCTACTTAGTGCATCTGCCACTTGCAGGGACTTCCCTGGGTAGTATTTTATATTCACATCATAGGCCTGGAGTCTCAGCAGCATGCATTGAAGTCTCTTAGGAGCACTCAGCAAGGGTTTTTTCATGATGATCTCTAATGGTCTGTGATCTGATTGCACATCTACTCTCTGTCCAGAAGTGAACTGCTGGAACTGT
>NW_017728998.1:37642589-37646241 GCF_001723915.1 Gavialis gangeticus
TTTTGGTAGTTGTACTGGTTGCACCAGTGGATCTATTTCTAACTTCAGTTTGCCTTTAAAGAGTCCAGTTCCCTGGAATATGTCTCCATATCTTAACAGAATGTTAGGTAGGGAACCTAATGACCGTTCTTGCTCTTCTGTGACCTGGAGGATGTTGTGGTGTTGCACTGTAATTAAATCCATGGCCTGTGCTGCCTGGCTGCCCAGCAATGGATGGATGTCCGCCCTGTCAATCACTATAACTTCCAGATGGTACTGTTTCTTGTTGCGTGGATTTATTATAGTCAGCTGGCACTTTCCCAGTAGCCTTACAGTTGTTTTGTTATACATTAACATGACTTGGTGACATTTTTCCCTTCTGATGCTGCTATTCAATAGATTCACAGGAAGGACATTACAAGTGGCTCTACAGTCCACCTGGAATCTTGTAGGTCTTTGCTCTAGCATCATAATTGCAAAAATGGCTGAGTTGTTGCCCACTTTTTTCCTGTAATGTGTGTATCCTGTGAGTCTATGAATTGGTTAAATTTACACTGAAAGCTTTCTCCTTCGCTGAGTCTCTCAATCTCTCATCACTGTATGGACTGTGTTTTTCCTATTTGGGTGGCTATGACACTAACCCATAAAATGATTCTTTTTTCCATGTTTTTTGCACTCTTTTCCATAGGCTGGGCATTTGTCCTTCCACCTTTCATGTAGCTTCCCACAGTACATGTACTGAATCATACTGTTGGTGTTTGCAGTTGGCCTGCCAGGTTCCTGCTTTCCAGAGTCCTTTAAGCTGAGCCTGTGAACCTGCTCTGTACATGTGGCTGCTGATATCGTTTTTATCCTCTGTTTAGACAATTCTGCTGCCCTTGCAATTTGGTGACAGTTTTCCAGGGTTAGATCTATCTCCCTTAGAAGTCTCTCCCTCAGGGCAGAATCCCGCGTGCCACACACAATCCTATCCCTGATTAGGGAGTCTTTTATGTTTCCAAAGTTGCATGGGGATGCCAGAGTTTTCAGTGCTGTGATATAGGCCTCTATTCCTTCTTCTTCCTCTTGGTTTCAGGTGAAAAACTGATATCTCTCTACAGTCTCATTTTTCCTGGGGTTACAGTATGCATCAAATGCTTCTATTAACTGTTTTAGTGTGTCAGGGTTCCTTGGCATCAGTGTTGCACTTACTTTATGGCCTTTTTTCCCCACTAGATAGTAAAACAGATTTACCTTCATTTTTTCTTCTTTATCAGCTATGGTTGACTCTGTATACAGACTGAATTCTTTCTTCCATTGTTTCCATGCCTGTGCCAGGCTCTTTGTGTTGCAATCCAACTGTCCAGGGGGCTTCAGTCCCTCCATGCTTCTTGCAATCTGTTTGAATGACTGCTGGGGCCCAGGTCTCTCTCTTCTCTTGGGCTTCCTCACAGACTTTCTGCTGCCACCATGTTTCATGTGACCCTGTGTGGGTAATCAAGGAGCAGCTCCCTACTTAATATAAACAATGTCTTTATTATAGGAGTTACTTATAGAGCCATTACAGGGCCTGCTGTTCTGCCCCAGACTCCCTAACTCTCCTCCTCTTCCTGTCTCCTCCCCCACACATCCTGTTCCTCCTTCAGACTTCTCCTTTCTGCTGCTGCTGGTTTTGCTTCTAAGATCCGTACATATTGTTACAGTATAGAGGCCCAGCCAGCAGCCACAGCATTGTTCTGGATGGCCAAGCCTCCATTTGTGCCAGAACATGCTTTTTTTGTGTGTGCACTGTGCCACTTTTTATTCCAATGGGGTTTTTTTTTGCTACTGGGAAATCCCAGCAGATTTGAAATATGGTGCATGTTTTAATGTTCACCATGTGTGAGTTTTTACAGCACAAAGAGGTCTGTGGTGCCACAAACTGCATGCCCCTGCTCTTATTAGGCATCTCCCAACCAAAGTGTGTCAGGGCAGGGTTGGTAGGAGGGCAGAACACTCCTTTCCCCTTTCCATAACCATTCCGAAGAGAAAAACTTTAATCTTCACATGATCCACCCTCCTCTCTCAATGCTTGACAACCTGTCAACAAGCATGTTTCTTTTTAGATTGCATGGTTCCCATAATATTTCCTACTGCTGAATGCCTGCAAGCAGGAAAAAAACTGTCCCCCCATCTTCTTCCAAAGTAATTTCTGTGCAATGTGGTTGATTCACTGGCAAAATACTTTTCAGCGATCTTTTATTTTGATATGCATGTGTCTCATTAGATTATATAACAATTACATACTTTCTAAGCAAAAATGGTTTCTACACAAATTTTACAGGACTTTATAGTAAATCAGGATGGGGATGGAATTTAATGAACATGCTATGAAGCATACTAGGCATAGAAAGGCCACAAAAATGATCTGATCACATAAATTAAAGGTAGAATTTATAAACAGCAATGAAATATGAGTAAAGCTAGAATTTTTGAATTGCTCATAAAAAGGGATACTTTATGAAGAATGCTTGGTTGTATGTTTTCCTATGCTGTTTGATGTATTTTTTAATATAGTTTCTCAGAAAAAAATGAAAATTTCCTCTAAAAGGAGGAATAACATTTTCAAAAAGTTAGCATTTTTCCTTTTTTTAAGAATACCTTTTATTAGTAAGCATTACTTTATTTTAGTTTTACTGTAAAAGTGATGACTTAGCACCCTCAATATTTTATTTTATCATTCTTAAATTTTACTAACTTTCTTCATTTAGAATTATTTCCTGCAAGAATGGTAAAGACTACATGGAACCTGGAGCCTAGAATCTGGAAAAAATCTTCAACTCCTATATAATCAAAAGTGCCTGAAGCTCCTTAAGATTAGGAATTTCCTAACAGATTTCTTTTTTGGGAGAAAATGCTAATTTGTCAAAATTTAAAAAGTACAAGGATATATCAGTTAGGGTCTTCAGTTAGTCTGACAAGAAATTTTGTGATTCAGCTGAGAAAGGTCAATATAGCCCAGTGGTTATGGAACTCATCTAGGATGTAAGGGCACTTTTACACATTCCAGAGATGAGGGGAGGGTGGCACTTTAATTAGAGCAGGTACGAAAGCTGCTCTAATTAAAGTGCTGCAGCATTGTGTATCAGCATTCCCGTGCTTCAAAATGGCAGCAGAGGCACTTGAACTAAAGCTTGTTCAATGAGCTTTAGTTCAAGCACCCCTATAGCCATTTTGAAGTGCAGGAACATGGATACATGAGATGTGGGATGCTGCTGGAGAGCGATAATGACCATGTTTCAGCAGACTCAATTAACTGAGTTTGGTCTGATGTGTTGTAATTACAGCACATCAGAGCAGCCTCCACACTTGTGTACAGGCACCCTAAGAGATTAAGCTCTTGTTTTGTTCAATTCTGACCAACAATCTGAACATCAAACTTCTGAATCTGGATGAGAATTCATATAATATCTTTTTTCCCCCCTCAGGCCTAGCTGAAACAATCTACAGTACTCAGCAGTGGCATCCACATGTACTGTATGTATGTATTTAGGGGATATTTTCCAAGATGCAAAGGAAAGGTAGGACACAACTTCCATTGAAAGTCATGAAATTATGCTAACTGCTCAGCTTACATGGAATTTATAGAACAGGTTACCTAGAGAGGTAGTGAAATCTTCATCCTTGGAGATTTTTAAGGCCCAGCTTGACAAAG
>NW_017728998.1:37647128-37648653 GCF_001723915.1 Gavialis gangeticus
AGTATTCCACTTAGTTCAAACCAATGTTTAATCTTAACAAAGGTTAGACAGGACAGAACAAAAGAAATCCAACTGAACTGTAGCCACTCAGCCTAATATAGTTAGTGATGCTTGCTGGGATCTGCATAATCAAAATGGACCTCATAAATTGAAATATTTCCATGAAAAAGCAAAAGTTACCATGTAATACTGAAAATGAAACTTCATCTAGTATGAACACAAGATGCTTGCTGAAATAAGTTCAGCAAGTACAAATACAATAATGCCAATGTTTTATTTTTTTAGGATGTATGAGATTCCCTAGTCCACCCTATTTCCTTTTCTGGTATATAAAACAGATTTGTGGAGAGAACTACAAAAGGATTGGGTAATAGAACTGATGCACAGCTTTTGGGTAGAATGTGGAGCGACTGAGATTTTACAAAGCTGTAGCCATCTCTAGGGAGGTTTGCAGCCACTGAAATCATGGACCTCTTGGCCATACCAGCCCTAAAACTAGTCAAACACTATTTGCTCAATTCATGTTTAATTTCCTAATTTAATATTGGCAATATTCTTGAAATAATTTATTTTGTGGTATTCAGTCAGCTCTTTCCAATGCAGAACTAGCCCACAGACCTCATTTAGCACTAAGTAAAGCCTATGACCTGTTTAAGTAGGAGGTCAGACTAGGTGGTCTTAAGTATTCCTTCTGGTCTTGAAATATACGAGTGGCAGAATTTGTTTGTTTGCTCACTCCATAGCCACACTACGGCTTAGCTTTTCATCAGTAGGCCTTGATCATATTTAAAAACCTGAAAGGATATAAAGTTCACTTTAGAATGAGAAAAATTGACATTTATGAAAAAGATTAACTGACACAAGTCATGTTACAAAGAGTTTTGGTTCTCAATATTGAACAATGCTGGAGGAGTAAGTCAAGATGCCAAAGAATAGTAAAGAGACCATGAAAAATAGAACAACTGGTCAGAGAATTAATTCTAAAATGTCATATTTCTTTACGTATAAGTTTTGTTCATGCACTGATTTTGCGGTCCCTGAAGTGAGTGAGCAAAATTCCTGTTGATTTCTATGGTACATGATCAGGGCCAAAGTCTGACTATGCAAAGCACAATGTCAAGACATCACTGATGGGCTCCTGTCAGACTTACAAATATGGCTTTTTGTGAACTTCACTCTTTCTGAGTACCAAATTATAGAAAAGTATGGCTACAGAGGACCATCCCAGAAAGTGTTAGATCTAATTTATTTCTAAAAACTCCAGGAACAACCCATGCATACAACTACCAGGTATAATGCCTAAAATATCAAAACACCCTTTTAACATGCCACAGGGAAAGCAGGGGAACAAGGGCACTGTCAAGCTCCTGTTAGAGTAACTAGTTTAGACTTTATTATTTACACAGCATGGAAAATAAGCATAAAGAGATATTCTTATACAAGTTTTTGTATTAGAAGTGCAGAGTAGAATACAAGATGCAGAAAAAAGTCCTCAGCCAAAAAAATGAGAAAGGAAGCTCTTAGG
>NW_017728998.1:37653653-37672476 GCF_001723915.1 Gavialis gangeticus
TTTAGACTTTATTATTTACACAGCATGGAAAATAAGCATAAAGAGATATTCTTATACAAGTTTTTGTATTAGAAGTGCAGAGTAGAATACAAGATGCAGAAAAAAGTCCTCAGCCAAAAAAATGAGAAAGGAAGCTCTTAGGGCACAGACAGAAGTGACAATTTTTGCCCAATCTGGCCACAAAAAGTGATTTATAGCCATGACCAAACTCAAGTGTATGGTTGATCAGGTGAAAATCTTAAAAATGGTTGATCAGGTGAAAATCTGATGAAGATATGTTAAAACACGTCATCTTCTGTAACTTGTGTCTGTGCCTCCCAGCCTGTCACTGTTTTCAGAATGGGAGGGAGGAAAGGGAGTGGAGGGAGCTCAGTCTGGGTTTTTTTTAGCCCCTGCTGGAGGGTGGGGCGGGTATATTGGAGCCCCCTGGAGATAGGGAGGCTCTAATTCACCCAACCTAGTGTCCAGCATTGACTGGGGAACCCCTAGAATGTGTTCCCTCTGCTCCCTTTTCCCCCTCCCATTCTGAAAATTGCAGGGGCTGGCAGGGAGCTGGCAGAGAGAAGGGGCTATTTCTGTGGGAACCTCACTGCAGGCTCCCAGCCACCAGCTAGATTCCTCTCCCCTGGAACCAACAGTGAACTTCTGTTTGGTCTGGGGAAATCACTGTAACTCAGAACATGTCCTCCAAAGCATTCTTAGTTACAGTGGGAAGTTGTATGTCTGTCTATGCCCTTAGTTATTACTTATCAGATGGGAATATTCTGCTTTGCTTTGCATATTTTTTACCATGCCTCCCCTTCTCAATCTCTGTAGTTGGAGACCTTCGGAGACTTCAGCAAGAAGCAGGGGACTAAAATGATGAGGGGGAGGAAGGAATGGGGCTGATAGGAAGAGACTTTATCCATAAACACTCATCTAAGATATGTGCCATGACAGGTTTTCTTTTCATCAACATAACAGGAAGGGTTGGTGTCCTTAAGAACTATCTCCTGATTTGAGGCTCATGAACATGGTATTCAGTGATCGCTCAGAGCTTAAATGATGCTTGGAATAGCTTTGCTTTATTTTGTTTATCATTCCAACTGGCTAGGCATAACAATAGGAGCTTCGTATTTGCCTCCACAAGACCCTTTAAAGGCAGAGTCCCCAGTATCTCAGTGAAGTATCTGGAAATGTGTAGCCTGTTCCCTGATACGACATCTGTTTGAGCTTTGCACCTTAGTCCACCAGTACAAAAGATTAACAGAACTGTAGCAAAAGAAATTTTTACTGTGTATGAAAACAAGCCACTTTCACAATCTTAGCTATTTCGGCATCAGCCTGTATTTTTGAGTGCCAAGTGCCATGCCAAACCAAATTCCTGAGAAACCTGACTTTCTTACCCCATTCTTGTTCCTCACGCCACCCTGTATGTTAGTATTAGCTTCCAAAAACAGAGAAAAGTTAAATAATACAGGATTTTTTTCCTCTGGGAAACCATTTGACAGTAAAGTGTGTTTCATCTGAAAGTATACATTTATACACTCATCTAGTCTGTGACTACTACCTTTTCTTTAGTACATTGCTAGCTAGTTCCTTTGAATGCAATGTTTCATTTACATATAGATTGAACGTTTCTAGGAAGCAATTTTACGCATTTTGTCTTAATATTTTTCTCATTAACATCACACAGATTAGGCTCCTTGTGTGGGAAAAGATATACCTGGATATTGGTGGCAAAATTTCTAGAACTTAAGTTTGCTTTCAAGCAAAGATATGGGAGCAAGGCCCCTTTTACACATTGCATGTATTACACAATGAATTGGTTAATTGCAAAATTAATTTAGACCAGCTACATGTGCAAAGTAACTATCATGCCATTAAAAAGGTCCAACCAGCTATAAAGTTAGGGCTTAAAAATGTGCAATAACTTTACAGCTGGCTGCTATCCAGCTTTAATTTGTATGTGTAGCAGGGGGCTGGGAGTCCCACAGCTGAGGGGACTCTCAGCCCTGGCTGTGCCCTATAGCTGCTGGAACAGAGTCCCATACCTGACAGGACTTTTCATCTGGGCAGCGCCCCACATCCCTGTACTGGCAATAAGGCATGATAGGATATGATGCTGGATCCCGCAATTATGTCTCCTGCCATGAACATGTGGTATGGCAGGAGGCACAATTGTGTGGATAGTGCATCAGCCTTTACCTGGACATCTAGAAGGGTCCTAATTATCACTTAAGTAGCCTGCAGGATTAGGCCTCAGACTGCATTTCCAAGATGCACCTGATCTAAAATATTTACTAATTGCTGGGCACATTTCAAAATATCCCATTCTTGAGCACCTTTCCAAGGTAAAACATGGATTAGTAGGATAACTGGCTATTATACTTAAAAGTGCTTTATAAAATAGAAATAATGATGAAATATTGCCTGCAAGACACACTGCTGTCATAGGGCTAAAAGGACTGAGCTTTTAGATTCAAATCAGCCAAGCTTTTAAGCACATATTTACCTGTGGTGGTGTTTGGCATAGGATGTTTAGCACTTTACAGGATTGAGCCTATTATGCTGAACTCTAAATTTTCTTCGTAATTTATTTGCAGATTGGGTGTAGGATTCAAATTAGAGGGAGGATTAAAAAAGAATCCTTATGATAGCAGGGCCAGGCTAGGCAAACATTTCAAGTACACAGCAGAAGAAAGATGAAAGGAAAGCAGCTGCCCATTTTGTGGTCAGAAATTCTTATCTGCTGACCGAACCTTTGTTGGTTTGAGAAAGCACAAGTGGTCTGCATTGGCGGATGGTTCAAAGCCATTTTTTAATAGATAATGCAATCAAAAGTCTGTCTATCTGTTGAACTATTTAGAAGAACAAGATATCACTTTGACCTCCCTACACCTGCGACCTTTGTGAAAGACTTTAAGAGCTGCTTTATGCTTATATTCTTTATCTTTAATGGGCTTCTGCATTTTTCAAAGATTAGTGTTTTGTGAAGTCTGTTAAACAAGAAATACATTCTATAACTTTTAGTCAGTGTTCCTATACTGTCTTCCAGAGAGGAAGTACATAGACAGGTACACTGTCAAAATAAAAATCGACATAAAATCCACCACTTTTATAGGAACTGGGATTTGCCTGAGACTGTCACACATCAAAAAGTAATAAATTATTCCAAGTAACTTACCAGGCACAGACTGGGTTTCAGGACACCATTTAATAGAGACTCTTTTAAAGAAAAACCCCAGTGCTTTTTTAAACAAATTGTGTGTAGCAGGCTTGTAGCCCAGCTTGCTGGTTTGAGGCAGATGGCTCAGGCTGATTGGTGGGGCCATTTCCCTTCCCCACCAATCAAAAGAGGGAGGAAGAAAGGCTTGCCCCATCCTTACCTAGGGGTGAGATGAAAAGGAGGACCTGAGAGAGAACTACCTCCTCAGGCTTTCCATTGGTCAGTTCCCAATCTGGAGATGGAGTCTCCAGAGGGAATAAAAGCCAGTGTGCTAAGCACGCAGGTGGCTTTGACAAGGGATGACAAAAATGAGGGCTGCAGAAGAGCTGGTAGAGCTGACCAGTGGGGGTGGAGCCATTGCCCCAGAAGCACCCTGAAGATGCCTTTGGCAAGGGAGAAGCAGTGGGCAGCTGCATCCCAGCCGCCGTGGGAAGAGCACAGCAATGGTGCATGGGTCAGTGCATGGATGGCCCGGAGGGTGGATGGGACCTCGGTGGCTGCACAAGGTAGCACCAGTCCCCACCCCTTCATTAGGCAGCCCAGCCCCTTCAGTGCACAGAGTGGTGCATGGGGCTTTGGGAGCTGAAGGGATTGGTGCACAGGGCTGGAGAGCTGATGGGACTTCGGGACTGCACAAGGCAACCCGGGTCCTCAACCCCACAAGCAGCAGGGGTCCCAAGATGCATGGATCAGTGCACAGAGCCAAGGCCAAGCTGAAAGAACTCTGCAGCTGCACGAAACAGGGCAGGTCCCAGACCCTATGAGTGGCCAAGGTCTGCCCCGGTGCACAGATTGGTGTATGGGGGTTGGAGAAGGCCAAAGAAAATCCCATAGCAGCACAAGGCAGCACAGGCCAGCATCCCTGCAGGAGGCAGAGGCCAGTAGGCCCTAGTAGCTGCACGAGGCAGCTCAGGTCTTTCCACTGAGAGCAGCAACTGGATGAAGCCAAAGCCCCCCAGCAAGGCAGGAGTTTTGACCAGCCCACCCTGAGAAAAAGAGAGAGAGAAAGAAAGAGAGAGAGGCCCTCCACTGGAGGGCCCAGGAGCTGTGAGTGCCTGGGTAGGGTATTGGGGTCCCCACAGGAAAAGAGGCAAAGGTCTCCACATGGGAGGAGTGGGGCCCCGGTGTTCAGGAGAGATTTTGTGTCCTTGGAGTCCACCCAGTCAAGGGGATTAGGGGCAGTTAGTGTTGTCCCTTAGGGGTCACCTGTTTTTTTTCCTAGGTATTACTCCTCCATGCATGGAGGGATTACTGTGCTGGTGTTGATTTTTGGATGTAATTACTAAGGTTTATATAAATGTTTAAGGTTGCCCAGGGTCCCTAAGTGTATATGTGGGGTGGGTTGTAAATTGTTTCTTGTACTGTGAAATTATTTAATTCAATATTGTATTATAAGATGTTTATGTATTGCCTTGATCTGTCTATTAATTGTTTAGCTGCTGAAATGATGTGGAGAGTCTTGTGATTATCACTTTGGATTCAAGTGGTTGCTATGCTCAGGTGTGGGTTCGTGTTGCGGTAGCCTTATTCATGTATGTTTTAACCATTGTTTATTTATTGCTGAGTTCTGCTTAGTTGACCTGTTAATTGTTTATTTATTGTTGAGTTCACTGTTTAACCAGATGCTACTGTTATTTGTTCCCTGGCCTGTGGCCTGCGAGGCCTGGGAGTGAGAGACGATATCCCAATAAAAAGACCACTGAGAGCCAGGCTTACCTGGATAAAGCACCTCTGTTTGTTGTATCCACTTATTCCTGCCTGTGTACATGAGTAACAAGATTTACCTGCCTTAGTAATATAATTATGTATATAGTTCTAGGATATATTTGTGTATATACTTAATAAGTTCCATGGGTCCTGTAAATAAAGTTCTGTAAATAGTTAAATTTTACTGAGTGACCACAGTTTCTGCTCTGCTGTGTAGGGGAGGACAGCAAATTGGCATAGGTCAAGGAACTACACTCGCGGAACATACACACCCACCCCAACCATCCCTTCAATTGAAGAGGGGGTACCACTGTGTACCAGCCAGATTACATGTGTTTTGATATATAAACCTGTTAAATAGGGATAATAGATATTAACAAAAAACCCAGTATTACATGTGGAAATTCCACCATTTTGGTGGCAGTGATTGAATCCAAGATCAGTCAATGGAGAGAGCAGCCATGCTTTTATAACAAAGATAAATTAAGATGAGTTATTATCACAGTAATTTTCATGGGAAGGAGGGAGGACTTGGAAGCAGACTCAGCTGCCATGCAATGATTTTTATTATGGTATGTGAAGGAATGTAGGTTCAGTTCCTGACACTGCCACTGATCACCCATGTAGCATTGGGCATGTCAGCTCATCTGCCTTGTCGACCATCCTCTCTACACCCCAAATTCAGACCTGGCACAAAGGAGCACAGCTCCTTGTCAACCTCCATTTATACTGGGAATCTCAGTCTGATGCAAAGGTAATTGTCACTGAGATAAATAAAAGTGGTTGCTTTGCATGCATTCAGGGCACAGGAAACACAGTTGAGTCATAATTACCTAGATTTTATGAGCATTTTCTTTCTCAGCAATTCTATCATCTTTGAGCTTTGTTTAGGCAGTTTGCACTTCCAATATCTTGTGGGGAGACATGACTGGTTTGGTCCCTGATCCTAAGAGGTCTTGCAGTGGTTGGAAAATAGTCCAGGTATAGGAGTGCCCCAGGCATACCTCTTCCTGCCTCAAGCCTGCTCCAACCCTTTACACTGTTACACAGAAGATGGGGGTGGAGGGGATCTTATGAGACTAACTCATTCAGAGCTTTTCATAGGCTTAATATATATACTTATAAGCTTTGCATATGATAGCTTACTTCATCAGATGCTATGAATGGGTGGCAGTATGGGCAACAGAGGCTTCTTGCTCTAGTGGCTTTTGCCAGGCATGGGTGTCGTAATTTACCTTGTTGTTGGTTTTTACTGACAGCTACAATGATTCTGAAAGGATGAAAGATTAGGCTTATTTTTCTCTCTGATATGAAAAAGCAAAACATTCTTTTAGGGAATTTTGCATGCTTGTTATTATTTTGTGAATATATTCAGTGTTTGGCACAGGTCCTGAAATTTAAACTGGGAACAGTTTATAGTATTCTAATGTCATCATGGAGCTCATATTCTAAGGTCAACATTGAATAGATAGGTAGCTTTTACCAACATCATGGGCAGCAGACTCGGATCTTTTTCTCTTTTCCCAATTTTTCCCCTTTTCCCAAAGACAAACTATAATAAGGCATACGTACTATCCAGCAAACCTCATGGTATTGGGTTTACACAGGCCAGAAGTCAGAAAAAAATTAACTTAGTGAGTTTTATCTGAAAAAACAAACTGCTTGTCAAATGACCTATCAGACCATAAGAACACTTTTTTAAAATTACAACAATCACCTCTCTGGAAACTAGAGTTGGCTCTTGCAGCAGCAGTTGGACTAGAGTGGCAGTATTTCTAGTAGTGACACTGTGAATCATGTCAAGCTGTAAGTAGAGAAAAGGGAACTAGGCTGGAAATGGGAAGATGGAGTTTATGGTTCAACATGGGTCACAGGAAAAAGTTAGAAAGTGACAGATTTATAGATTTAATGAAAAGGAGACTATGAAACAATAACAAAAATATGGCAAATTAGACAGGTACATAGAGGGTTTTTTTTTCCTTTAGGTTTAACAGAATGCTTGGACTAACACGATTCTTTTGTTATACCAGGTAATATTTTTGAAAAACAGCATTACAAAAGGTTAAACATAGAACAGATGTAAGTTATAAAATACAAGCTGATCAAAGCTCAGATTTTGAGACAGATATGTTAGCAAATGATGATAAATCAGTCCCAGTAGAATTGTAAGAAGCAGACAAATGTAACTATGCAAGAGTGAAAGTCAAGGGTTGAAAACAGGGAAGGGAGGAAAAAAGAGTGGAAACAAATGTTGAAGTTAATTCTGGACAATTTATGCAAAATGTCAAGTGGTTATATTCCACAGAAATAACAAAATACCTGCTAATATATTATTATTTTACCTTGAAAAGAACATGCACATGTTTTATAAAGACTTAACCATGACATTTTCCTGAAAATTAGGTATTGTCTGTT
This sequence comes from Gavialis gangeticus, assembly GCF_001723915.1. Lineage (NCBI taxonomy): Eukaryota > Metazoa > Chordata > Crocodylia > Gavialidae > Gavialis > Gavialis gangeticus. Next base: position 37,660,984 of record NW_017728998.1, read on the forward strand.
TGCTTTCTGTTTCATAGATATTGTTCTCCGAAGAGTTTCAAGTCCAACAATATCTGCGTACAATCAATGTTATAAGAAGGGAAGAGAAATATATGGAAACGCGGATCTCTTCACTGAAAACATTTTTATTAACTTGACTTTTGTTTGCTTTTTTAAAGTGCGTACAAACTTGCTAATGCATCTAATGATAAAATCTATGGAGAGTTTAGCGAGACATTTCAGCAAAAGTTATAGTGGAAAAGAATTGAACTTCTATAGGTAAATAAATAAAACGTGGTGAGAAGTACACTATTTACCAAGACTTAAGTGAAACAGAAAACATTTAAGAGAGCAGGAAAAAAGGAGGTAATTGTTAGGACTGTCAGCAGGGAACTGCTGTGATAATTTGATCTGAACTCTGCTAACAAATCACTGCACCATTCTTTTTACTTTAGTATCTGTTTATGCTTCTACAAATTGAAACCCCACTGGCTATGCACTGCAGAACAGGGCTCAGCACAATAACACATCAGCCTGCCGATTAGTTCAAGGTGGGGAAGGATTAGTTGACCATCCCAAACCTACAGTCTCTCTCAATATTTTGTCTTTCCCTGCTGAGGTAAAAGGGTGCAGACATATGTAAGTAATAAAATAACAGGCTTCCATCTACTTGAGGTTGAGTGGAAGGAATGCAGAACAAAACTATAAAATAATAATAGACAAAGGGGTAGTGAAGACTGGAGGGAACTCAATACCACATCTGCTAAACTAAGCTGGGATGTAGCACCAGGATGCCCATAAGTTTTTAAAGATGTAACTATGCCTTTTTGTGATCTTGCAGCACACTGTTATGGTGTAGCCGTGCCAACATTTAGAACTGACATGAGATCAAAAGCCTGATAAATGAGAGGAAAGGCATGTTTGACCTACTAAACCATATTCTACAAGCATCCAAGGCTTTTTTAAAGCAATAAGAAAAGTAATAAATAACTGCATCTTGAATATATTGTGGCATTCTTTTTCTGAGAAACATGAATAATATCTAGATGCATTATATATATTTATACACACATGAGTGCATGTGTTTATATCTATTTGTTTAAACAGAAATATTTTAAATGATAAAAGGCCTCTGAAAATTTCATTTCAGATGGAGATTATATTAAATCCATTCTGGGAATGTATTTAATTTATGGGTTGCAGTTACTGGCCAATTTATTTCTAATAGAATATATATTTTTAAAAATAAGGCAACAAGAAGGCAGAGGAATGAAGCACACAGAAATCAGGAAGTTCAATAAAAGTTGAAATTGCCCATTTTCCACATCCCTTCTCTCTTGCAATAACACATACACTAAAAATCTTGGCTCCTTCAAATTCACTGTGAATTTCTTGATCCTAGTGAAGTCAGGAGGACTAAAATTTCACTAGTATTGCTGGCCTTGATCTTGCCAAACCAATGATGTTGGAGTCTGCCTAGGAGGATCTTTTTTGCAGGCATGAGTCTTTCGTATGTCATTTCTTAACTTTTTCTTTTTGAAGTGGAGGCATCTTCAGCTGTTCAAAAGCTGCCATGGTCTGCCACTATCTATCCTGCTTAACAAATCAGGAAACAATGGTACATGGAAACTTCCCCACACTGCCCCACTTGTAGTGTTAGGCAGGACAGGCTAACTGCTTCTCTCTACTGATAGAACTAGAGTCATGCTTGAGGAAGGATGTCGCACAGAGCTCCCATATATGTAGAACACACACAATCAGCACACATCCCTTTAAAAGTATTTCCCTCTTCGTATGCAGCTAAGCAGTTCTGCAGGTGGGCACAGATGAGGGTGGCTCTCCCTACTCTCAAGTCCCTCCTCACCCACTTTGATGAAGATGCAACCCCAGAGGATGAATTAGGGCTCAGCAGTCACTTAGGTAAACTCCAGCGATAGCTCGGGATACTCAGCACTTTGAAACCAAAATTTATAGATATTAACTATGTCAAACAGATGCACTTTTCTTTGTTCAGGCAGTTTCATACCAAATTCAACTGGAGATCTAGCTGAGTAAGATGGGAGTATTGCTGAATAAGGTCCAATATCTTTAAAAATAATGGGAACTCAATTAAATTAAGTTTGAACATAAAAGTGATGATACAGAAGGACTGTAGGGCAATGCCAGCTAATTTTCAGTAAAACAAATGTTCTGGAATTTAACAAGGGAAAAAAAACAAAGCTTGATCATAATCCATGATGGACCACTAATAAAAATACTCTTGGCTTATACAGAATTTTTAGGGAATGTTCTCCTCTTATAAAAATGGATGCCAACCTTCATCAATAGAAATAGAAGCTACAGAAAATCTTTGAAAAGGAGGCAAGGATAGTATTCAGTTTGATCGGGATGTCAATTAAAGCGATGTTTAAAAACATCAAAGCTAGTTTTAAACTCACTAACTCAAGTACTTTTAAAGTTTGGTTGTGGCAGTTAGTTCCTCCAAGCCTAGAAAAACAAGTATTTTCCCAGCTTCTCAAATAGGCTTTGTTGCCAAAACTGGGCTTTGTGTTGCTGTGACTAGACTGCTACTGATACCTGCTGAGTAGTTTAAAGTTAGTTAGTTACATCTATAGTGGGTGCGTCTACACATGCATCTGACTGCATTTGGTACTGTGCAGTTCCAGTGATGCACGGGTATTTTTAGATGCTACATCACCATAGTGATGAGTTACAGTGACGTGGCGTCAGCATCACAGTTTGTGCCCACTGATTCTACGTCACTGTAGTGATGAGCTATATTGCTGTAGCTCATTGCTATGGTGACATAGCGTCTTGTATAGATGCACCCACTGTTACAGTCATAGTACTGACTGTAGCATGCAAATTGAATGTCAGTTGCCATGTAGGTGTAATAACTAATCAGTGCGTTTTATATCCCTTGGTGCCTGAAGTCTGGAGGACATAAATGTTGCAGTCCCTGGCTGCAGAACCTTGTTTTTCAGCCTAAGTTGTAGACACATGCTTTTAACTTTCAAGATCATAGTTCAGTTCTTAGGGTATCAGTCAAGATGCCAAGTGTCATATAGGCAGAAAAGAAGTTGGTGACAACTGTAAGTGGGGAAGGCAAACCAAACATGTAAAGGTATGCTCAGAACTAAGTTACAGAAGTGGGTAAATAATACAGTACTGAATCCGACTTCAAGGACCAGGCAGGATAGAAGCTTCTTGATAGGCAGATCTGAATAAATTCATTATTGTCAATTTTATAGGACAACTAGCTGCAAAAGTGCAGAGAGCTTGAGCTTTGAATTGTAGATTTTTCTGCTCCTTCATAACCAGAACATAGATCAAAGTGCTTCTGCAGAAATCAGTACAAGACCCTTGAAATTACATCCCAATGATTGAAACACCTCCCATAGTCATTGCAAAATTCCAGGGATTACTATAAATGGATCCATGGATCAAGGCCTAAGAGTAAGTCAGTATGAAGTTCTTCTGATTCCGACATATGTCTATGCCAAATACAGCAATGACTCGTGAAGCATAAAGTGAATTCAAAACTGGGAAACATGGAAAATACTTATTATTGCACAAATGTTAACTCAAGAACTGCACCATCAAACCCTTACTATACCTGAGATACATAGATGACATATTCACCATTTGGACTGAAACCCTGCAGTCTCTGATTGATTTCCATCAAAAATTCAACAGTCATCACTCCTCCATCAGACTATTGCTTTAATATTCTAACACCAGCATTTCCTTTTTGAATACTATGATCAATATCTGTGATGGTAAAATTCAAACCACCATATATAAAAAACTCACAGGCCAACATACATATCTACACAAAACCAGCAATCACCATAAATATACCAAGAAAGCTGTAATATACAGCCAAACTCTCTGACTTTGCAGTGAGGAGAATACCTCACTTGTGACCACCACCTCACAAATCCCCAAAGGACCTTCAGCCAACAAGGACACTCCTCCAGAGAGATAGATCTCACTTTTGAAAGAGCCACCCAGATACGACATAAAGATTTGCTGCAGTACAAAAAAAATCCCCACAAACTGCACATCACTAGTTATGACATATCACCCTTCCCTGGAACTGACATGGAAAATCCTCAAACAATTGCAACCCATGCTAGAAAAAGACCCAGTGGTGTACATGTAAGGGGTGCACAGGGGTGCTTGTGCACCCCCTGAGAGCACTGGTGCACCCCCTGACTGGCCACACCCCCCACTTAGGTGATGGGCGGGGGGGCAGGAGGGAGTGCCAGTGCCCCCCCCTGTGAGCACCAGCCGGGGCGTGGGAGTGCCTGATGTAGCACTGTGGCTGCTTCCCAGTCAGTGAGTTTTGCTGTGGGGGGATCCCGCCGCTTGGTGGGATTGGCTGTGGGGGGACCCCCCTGCTCTGGTTGGCAAGATTGGCTGCAGGGGGAGCCCCCCCCCGGTTGATGCTGACTGGTCACTGGGGGGGCATGTGCCCCCCCTGACTAAGGTGGCACCAGTTGCCCATGAGAAGACCCCTCTCTTAAAGAGATCTTTCCAGAACCACTTATCCTAGCCTCCAAACAAGCACTAAGCCTCACTAACCTCATCACCAGAAGCAAACTCCCTATGACACAAACCACACCAAATGGATCCAGACCATGCCAGGACAAGAAATGCAAAACCTGCCAACACATCTCTACCACCCCCACTATAACTACACCCCACAACAGAACCGTCACCATTCCTGAATCTTACACCTGCACCTCCAGAAATGTTATATATCAAATGCACTGATGGAAAATATGTAGGAGAAACCAAACAATTGCGCATCAGAATGAACGCACACCGAAAATCTATCAAAGACAAGAATACCCAACTACCTTGGGGGGCACACTTCTCACAGGACAATCACACCCTCTCTGATCTCTCAGTTCTGATCCTCAAAGGAAATTTACAAAACACCTTCCATAGACAAGCCTACGAACTTCACTTCATAAATCTACTGGATACAAAAAATCATGGACTTAATATAGACATTGGTTTTATGACACATTACAACCTGCCTGACATCTGATTCAACAGGTACCTGCCTGACCTGACCTTTTACGTTCTTCTTTTCCCCCACCTTTTCTCCCCTCCCCTACTTTTCTTCCCTTTGTCTCCCTGATTTCCTACTACAGTAAAAGCTGCACTATCCAGTATCTTACAAGCTGGCATGCTCTAACTGGCATGCCAGCCTGTAAGATAAAGTGAAACTGGAAGTGCCAACCGGGGCATTTCCAGTTTCTCTGAGCCCCCACAGCTGGGGGCAAAGGAGCCTGTGCTGCCGAGCCCCCAGAACTCAGGGGGCATAACAGGCTATGTGGGGCTGTGATGCAGTGGGAGGGATGTCGATGCCATGGGAGGGGTGGAGGGATGCCCCAGACATGGCGGGAGAAGCAGCAGCCAGGGCCACTCAATTAACTAGCATATTTTGTTATCCAGTGTCCTCCACCCCCGGGGGATGCTGGATAACAGAGATTTTACTGTATTTCTTTCTTCATTGAGGGCCTCCTCTTTCTTACCCTGTATTATTACCTCTGTAATGTTTCCCTTTGGCCTCCCCCCCCTTTCTTCCCCCACCCTCCCCTAGTTTATATTTTGTTTCTCCTTTCTATCTATTTATATTTTCACTGCATCCTCTTACATTTTGAGCTTCTCTCATTTCTGTTTTCCTGATCTCCAGCTATTTTCTTTTTCATTGACAGCCTCTTTTCCACCTTGTATTCTATCACTGTAATGTCTCCCTTAAGCCTTTTCCCCCTGCTATCTTGCCCCTCCCTCTCTGCTTTACCTCTCTGCTTTACCTTTTGTCTTCCTAATTGATACCTATTTACATTCTCACTGGCATCTTGCCACTCTTTAGCTTCTCTCATTTCTTGGAGTCTCAGAACAGCAGAGACTCCCTATGCCTGAAGAAGTGCGACTGTGCCCGAAAGCTTGCTAAGAACTTTTTTCCAACTACTCAGCTGGTCTAATAAAAGATATCACATCTACTCAAAGAACCATGCCAACTCAACATAACAGCACTTTCATTAGTAAAGGTATTGAACAACCATATAATTATTTAATAGATAGTATTAACTACTTTAAACTGGTCAAATTTTGGAGGGAAAAAACCACAACATTTTGCTTCTGGGCTAAAATCTTAATATTTGTAAATCCTTTTAAAAAAATGAATTCTGAACAGACAAATTATTAATTCTAATTGCTTCAGCAGGCACAGCTATGAACTGACTGAAGTATCGTGACAAAAGACATTTCTGTTTCCTTTCTAGTTTTTGTTGGGGGGGTGGTATTTGTAATATTAATGGGGTGATAGGGTACTGGGGGATATTTTAAGTCAGTTAGGTCTCTTTTACAACATTGCACATTTTGAATGCATGTTCCTTTAGCAATTATTTTTTATTAGGAACAGAGAACCCTTTTGGTTTGAGGATTGTGGAAATAAAAATGTATTGGTTTCACTACTGTGTTTTTCTTGGTAACAACCTGTAATTGAAAGTATTAAAATATTGAAAGTAGGAAAAATAGGTGCTATTGAGGGTTTTTCCCCTTAGAAGAAAATAACGTAACCATAAAATTGACCATGTCAATTATCTTCACCAACTGGAGCACCCACAATGCAACAGATACAATGTTTACTTCAACTGCCTGCTGGGATGGATGGCTTTGTTCTAGATCCATTAGAATATCCATAAAATTAACACTGACAACATGTTGCTTGGTAAACAAACCGAGCTTGATTGATGAAGACAAAGTGCAGAAATTCCCACAAAATGTTGTTTCCCTGTCAAAACAGCCTCTCTACATTTTTAACAGCAGTTAGCTACCACTTCCAACCCACTAGTCAAAAGAAGCCAAGCAATTTATTAAATGTGTTTTAATGCAGTGTTAAGTGACTTGATTGCATTACAATCCAGTTATTGCACAACAGATTTCCTATATTCCAGGGGAATATAGTACAGATTTCAACCGATGTGAAACCATAAAGGCTTTGTTTAAGATCTTATATCTTAATCCTACTAATTTTGATAAGATTACAGTCTAAAAAGCAAACAAACAAACAGTGCTGTTGACACTTATAAATGTATACACTGCTGCAACATATACTCTCTCTCTGTTGTCCCCATCCAATGGTGGCTTGATTTACATGCTTCACATTAATCAAGTGCTTAAGTGCTTTGCTGGATTGTGACCTATTTTTGTAGCCACACTGAGATAAAACCAAGTGAATAAATTATTATTATATATAAAATACAAGTAACAATGAAAAACTCAAAGCCTGAAGTTGTTCACACACACACACACACACGTTATTCGTCCTGAATAATTTAAAGTATACAAGAATTTTGTCATTATGTTCCCAAACAGTGTTCACATTTCACTACCATTTTCAACTTCTGCATAGTTTCTGTTACCACTATCCACACCTGAGTTTCCAGTCACAGGCTCATAAAAGAACAAATGAAGCAAACCACTGCTTACAGCTGTTGTCCTGCTATGTTATCTAAATCTCAATGGGTAGATACTGAACACTGCTGGGATAGGAGACTAGAATCTGGGGAAATGATTTGCAACAGTAACTTTCCACCAGAGAATGCGTGTGTCATGGGAATAGCAGAAGGAAACTATAAAAAGGAAGTGAAATGGGAAATTAAAATGTCAAAGCAAAGGGGAAATGGGATTTAATGGAGTATTTGTTACATTTCTTCTGTTGGATATTATTGGAACATATTTAGATTATTTTCTGCCTCCCCATCAGCTAGGCTTCTTTTTGAGCCCTAATTTTCATTTAGTTCTCCTCTGTCATATATTCTGCCTTTAAAGTTTTCTTGCTCCTACTCTAACAATACTCAGACTAATTTCTTTTTTTCCCTTAGCTATTTATCTTTCCAAAAGCCATTTGGGTCTATGGATTCTAACATCTTGACGGAGGGGAAACAATGACTTTATATTTCATAATTGTAACTGGTAACCTGATAATCTAATGTGGCTTTAAGATAACAAACTGTCAGAATTGTGCAGACTAAATCAAAAATTGGATGAGGTCAAAGAATGGGTAGGATACAGAGGAACAGAAGTCCCTTTTTTGACATTATAGGCATGTCTATGTTGCTGCTTAGAACAGCTTAGTGCTCACTTACTCCTGCTCAACATATGATCAAGGCCCACAGTTAGTGAAAGGAGAAGACTTAGGATATGTACAAACATTACATTTAGATTGACCTAACTAAGTTAGGTCAATCTACATGCCCAGTCATGCAGGTGTTTGTTTGCTAGGTTTAGATTTCCCCAAAAATGGCATGCCCAATCTAAGTTAATTCATTTCAGAAGATGAACTAACTTTAGATTGGGAAAGTGTTAACTGGATTTACAGAAGGTTAACCTGATCTTACAAATGCCTGCACATGTTCAAAGCATAGCCCTGGAAAACCCAGGCACTCAGCCTCAGTCCCGGGGCTGTGCTGTTCCTATTCCCCTGACCTTGACTGAACTCGCTGACCTACTGCAGACCCACCAACCTTGTCCACAAAGCTATCAGGCCTTTCTTCTACCCTAAGTTACTTACCTGGGGTTGCCTGCATCACTCCCAGTAGCAGCAAATGTCTGCATGTGCTTGTTCTTGTCTAGGTTTAGATGGCTTAAAGTCAACCAGATGCCCTCAGGGTTGTCTTGATCATGCACCCAGCAGGATGTCTTTCTTGACAGAGTCTAACCGTGGGGCTAAAGCATGTGCTCAAGACCCCTCTAAGAAACCTCCACACCCTAAGTGTCAGCCTCAGTTGTGGGGGAGGGGAAAGAGTGAGTAGGACTTATTTCTCAGTAGCAGGGCCTAATGCAGAAGAGAAGCTGAACAGACATTCAGTATATTTAGAGGCTAGAAGAGAACAACCAATTTCTGCAGGAATATCTTTCCTAAATGTTATATAAATCCACAAATAAGAATGCTGATGTTGTCACATGCATTCCCACTCCAGGAATAAGACACCTTCTCCTCAAGGTTAAGGCAATGAGAGGCACAGAGATAACAGCATTGAGAAGGCCTGGGGTTACAATGTATATGCACCAATCCTCAAAACACAGGCAAATTTAGTAGACAAGTTAACCATATAAAGATATCTGAGGAAAGCAAGGTTCCAGTGACCCCTGACATGCTTGGGCTGCTGCTCAATTAGTACTGTCTGAGAGGCAGAATCTTGCAACCTGGGTGGTTCTTTATCAGCTTTACTATGCATCGGCACCACCCCTTATGGAGGTGCAGTAATGGCACATGGCCAGAGGTGCAGTAGCCAGGGTCTGCACTGTGAGTGACAGCTGGGGCAGGGAGTAGGCTGGATGCAACAGTTAGGCCAGCAGTAATGGTGGCTGTCATTCTTGCAACCCTTTGAAGTGGGTGTCTGAGGCTGGTTATACCAGGCAGCTGGTTCTGTGCCTGCTTGACAAAAAAGAGTAAGAAGTGAGAAAATGAAAGGGGGCCCCCTCAAAATTTCCACTAACTGGAACTGAGCTTGGATGCAGGAGAGTCACAGCTGCAAGGAGTAACCTGGACCAGACAGAAATTAAAACATCAGGCATCTACTTTGATTTCCATCATTACATTATTTGGATAGCAGAGTGTACTCCTTCCCCGCTAGTGAGATTCAGTTCAGATGCAACATACCTGTCCTGGCCCCTGGCTTGTTCTTAATCCAGTTACTTCATATGTGAAAGTGGGAAGCACAGCTAAGAGATAGGCACATTTAACTTCTGGTGAGGGGTGTTGGAAATTTTTTCCTAGACATGAGGAATGCTCCTTTGCAAATCTCTGGCTCATTTGGACTGGAAATGATGCCAGCATGGTGGACTGGAAAAATCTAGCTCTGTGTATTGATTTCCAGATTATGTTACAGTTGAATTTATCACTGTTTATTATATTGTTCTTTGATTTTGGTTTAACTTCAAAAATAAACTATCAAAACTGACATTCTAAACATGTTACACTGAGATTCTTTTGTACAAGAAATGCCTTTTTCTACACACAAAGAGGTATGAAAAAAATTACTGGGACCTTCTGTGTTTAATACAACCAGAATTTTCAAGGGCTTGCAGTCTGGGTAATTAGAACAGTCAAAAAACAAAGTTATGAAATGCTTCTCACCAACTGCCATTATAAACCCAAACTGAGTTGCTTTTTCTTTAAAAGAAAAAGAGATGTATTATATTTAATATAAAAATACATTTTAAAGTATCTTACACATAAATACCTTTACCTCAACTGATGTTTTCCCCATGATAAATGCAATCTAGCTTCCTCTATGCCAGGAAATTATATCTAAATGTGATTTCATATAATAAAGATGATAAATAGTGGAATTGTGAATTATACCACAGGGTCACTATTTTCATGAGCATTCTAAAAGAAATCAGGTTTCATAGGGAAAAGCACACAAAATTGTGAGAGCTATTACATATCATTAACAGCTCAGAGAAGTCTCAAGACAATCATTGTTCCTTTGCTTGTTTCATTGGAAGATAAAGAATTGTTAATGAAAGCAGTGCTTTAAAATATCCCATAAATCCTGTACAGGCAAAGAAAAAACATTCAGCAATTTGTTATAAAGATGCATTTTATGATCATCTTGGGTTAAAAATTTTACAGAAAACAGTATGACTTTTAACATTTAGGACAATGTCAGCTAGTTAACGTCTGAGAAGAACGGTAATATGTTTCCAGCAGGTTTGATTTGTTGCCTAGTATGTTAGATCAGAAGACACAATTCATTTATGCTGGTAATGTAAGCTAATTATTATCTGCAGAAGAGAAGCCTGGACTCACTTCATGGGATTCATCAGCAGAATATAGTATGTTAAAAAATCAACAAGCATAATAAAAAAATATTAGTACATATACAATCTAAATTGATGACAAACTTTTATGTTTTGAATTGTTTAATTTTTAATTGCTATTGTCCTTAACCAGCAAATGCATCTTTCCTCAAGAGACTATAGAATTATATTTGCCTGAAAGCTTATTCTTTAAATAAAAATGGCTCTTCATGGAAAGTCTATTAGGTTTCTTCTTCAATCCACTGAAATATATTCCATCTCCTGGGAAATACATTTTAATTTACTGTAATTTTTGCGAGGTTTTTCACTTAGCATGTACACTTCCTTGGGTTTTTTTGGACCAAGCTTTTTATAAAAAGAATTGTCAATAAAGGAAAAATGAATTATTAAATTCTCCAAAACAGCAGGATCTTTATAGAGCCTCCTTTCCAATAGGGTTAATTTTAATTTGGTGTTGATGTCTCTAGTTTATAAATAGCAATAAAAGCAAAGTGATCTTTTTAAAGAGCATACTACCCATTGACCCTAGAAGGAGACTACTGCAATAATGGAATCCAAGTTACTCGTAGAGCAATACTGTCTCTCAGCTGAAGCAGTTCTTTGCCCTCACAAGAGTTTATCTTCCTTATGTACTGATTAATGGAAGGCATGTCCCTTTCA
>NW_017728998.1:37677476-37688008 GCF_001723915.1 Gavialis gangeticus
TGCCATCACATGCCATGTCTAATCAGGGGCTCAGGTGTGTCACACTGGGATAGGAAAGACCCCAACTGGGTGAGAAGCGGAGCCGGCTGGTCGCCGCACTGGAACAAGGACCACTGGGATGAATTCATCTTTCTTGAACAGGGGTGACTGGGATTATATATAGCAGTCCCCCATATGATGGTATACTTCCCCTATCTCTGCTGAAGATCTCGCCCATATAATCTTGGACTGTATTTGTCTTTTTCAGAGTCCTACTTCATTGGTAACTTGGAACCATCTTATGATCAACTAATGCACTAAGGTCTTTCCCCTCTGTCACTTTCAACTAAAGGATCCCCAATTAATAGCAGATATTCTTATTATCAATCCATTATCACTTGACCTTCCATTTATACCATTGTTTTGGTCTTGAAGGTCATTCACTTTTTTTTTTTTTTTTACATGGTGGTCCTATCTTCTGCTATATGGGAGAGGCCACTCAACTTTTTATCGTCATCAACATCATCTTATATTTTATTAGCAAATTAATACCTTGGGGGACAAGGTCATTAATGAAATTATTAAATGACCAGTCCCAAGACTGATTCTTGAGAGACTCTACTAGTAATTTCCCCACCAATTTGAGGGGAATTTTTCTGGTGGAACCTTTAATATAATTTCCTTTTCAGCCAGTTTCCTTCCCATACCTTCCCTGCCCCCCTAATTCCACTTTACAGGTTTTTTGTTAATCTTCATCTTCTCTAACTCAGCTAATAATTCCAAAGTAGGAAATTACTGATGTCTGAATAGATTAGATAGCCTACATTTCCCTGTGTAAAAAATCCATTATCAAAGAGATATCAGGTTAGTCTGGCATGAGCCATTCTTGGGAAACCTGTGTTGCATGGGACCCTAATTTCTATTACCCTCCATCTCTTGATTTATTTTTTTGCTTCAATGCTTGTTCTAAAACCTCACAAACTTTTCAGGTCAGACTAACAGACCTGTAGTTGGTCAGACCATATTTCCCCCTTTCTAAAATACTGGTACTGCGCTTGCTCTTCTCTGTTTAAAGCAAAAAAACAGAACTTCAAGCATCCAACTGCCCTATTTGATAAATTCAATAAACACTATTGCGATCAAACTTGTGATTTCAGGTACAGTTGATTCTATATTCTGGGACAGAGGTTATCTGGTCCCACCCACATTGAGAACATTGAACTCTGAGTTGTTTCCATCTTCGATGTGATTTCTCCCAGACTAATACTGTTATTTTTTTAAACTTGAGGCATCTAGACAGTCTTGCTTTTCATAAAGGTTGTCTCAAAGCAATCTGCCAAACAAACAACAGGAAATACTCAGCTCAAGTCTGTATTTAACATAATTAAAAAAAGACATACTATTTTAAACATTAATCTCAATTTGCTAACTGTGGAACAGCAATTTGCTTACATCAGAAACAGTGAAATCTCTATAATTAAACTGTATTAACTTTTTCTACCTCAAGTCTTACCAAGGTAGAAAAGAGTGGTTTAAAAACATTTATAGCAGCTATCTTCTGTTGCTTTAGTGCACATCATGTTGTTCCTGCGATGTTTTATTAGACAAATATAAAATTAACAACAGAGCTATAATGATTTCCTAAACTGGTTCCAACACAAATTTCCAATTTGAGGTCAGATGTATTGCCCAATAAAATTTTACAACAGCAATCAAATAGCAGTAGTTAGTTCCCCAGAAATACAACTCTTAATTCACCAGAATTAGTTTTAAGATTATTGTTCACCGCATACAATTAAAATAAATATTATTATAGCTTTATGCAAAGTGTTCAGACAACATTAGCAATGGCATATGGTGTACAGTAATGGTAATTTCAGATAACACAATAAAATATTTGGTATATTTACATGTGTGATGTGATATATAACTTTTTGACTACTTGATCTGATGTTTATAAACCATCACTTTTAAACTATTTAGCAAGTACATCCTTGTACTATTTTGCTTATAGAATCTCAAATATACATAAATGACTATATTTTTAGACTTTTTCTCTAAAAGAGTTGAATTGTTCATCCATAAATAAAAAGTATTCTAGTATTCCTTGGTGCTGTGTGTACCACAAGAAAAAAAGCTCTTTTTAGCAATGGTTATCCACTACAATTTTGCATGGGCTTTGTAGTTCAATTTCAAATTTTAGTTTATTTTAGGTCACTGTCAGAAATCACTGACTTGACATCAGATACAGAAGAATTTATATTAAAATATATTAAGAACAACAACAGAAATTTGAGCAAAAAATTATATGAATGTGAATCTCATATAAACCTGGATAATTTAATATTTTAAATGTTTTATTTTGCACAAGGCTATTCTTAATTTGTCATGTTAAATGTTACAGAAGTCACACAGGTTAAAAACCAAATCTTACTTTAAAACAGAAGACAGTTCTCACTTATTTTTGGTATTAAGTTAATATCTAAGGTAAAATAGACTTCACAGGATCCAACTTACAGTTACACAGCTTACTTTAAGCAGCATGATTATAAACCGGATGCCATTGTACAGACCTTCACCAGTGCTGGGGAACTTATCTAAGTAACTTGGGGTGGGTGCAGGGGCAGGACTTGGCGGTGGGGGAGGTCCATGGGAAGAGGTTTGATGGAATCAGAGGGATTGGTGAGGTCTCTAGTAGGGCTGTGCAAAATTTCAACTGCTGGTGAGGCAGATGAAAGAAGGCATCAGGAAATGGCTTGATCCCTTGTAGTCCAGTACAGTCCACGTGCTGGCCGCCACGTGTAACACAAGGATAAAGGGGAGCATATATGGCAGAAAAGCCCTGCATCACTGGATGAGGTGCTGGTGAACAGAGTGAGGGAGGCAGAAGGATGAAGGCGAGGGGATGTGGAAGAGGGGGATCCACTGTCCTGTACAAGCACACCATCTACCAGCCAGTCTCCTCCTCCACCACAGGTATGGCAATGTGGGCCAAAGGCATGGCTTCCATGGTGGGGTTCGGAGGCACCAGACCCCACCATCAGGCCTTGGTAGCTGCCTATCTCTCCAAGGACATGGAGCCACTGCTTTGTGACCACTTGGCCTACTGGGCAAGCTGCAGCTAGATGTGACAGGATCTGGCCATGGTTGCCCAGAAACACCTGTCCTATCTACTGAGTGCTCTGAGGGAGAGGGTGTTCAACATTGCTAGTGATGCTGTGACACCCCACTGCACCTTTTTGGATCCTGGTTTGGTGGAGCAGCTGGTGTTCCTCAAGTGGAACCTCCCGCTGCTGGGGTTCCCCAAGCTCCAGGTAAGCGCCACCCTCCTCACTCCATCTGTGCCTATTTCCTTTTGGCTTTTTGTTTCCAAACCATTTAGTGCCCAATTCTTAGAACTGTAGGCAGCACTCACTGCATCACCAGCCAGCAGAGGAAGAACATGGCCCTGCTGAGCTCCCATGCCAGGAAAAGCTTGGAGGTATGGGATGGGGCTATGGGGAAGAAGGCCCCAGTTCCTGGGCATGACCTAAAACTGCACCTTGCCAGGATTGGAAGGCCTGGTGGGACTGCCAGTGGCTCATCAGCCCTCAGGAAATGCCAGGACTGAGGACCTCCCTGTTGAAAGGCAGGTAGGAAGTGCCTTATAACCTCCAGCCACTACATGCATGCATGGTCCTGGCTGGGGAAAGCCCAGACCCCTAATATCTTTGAGAGGTCTGAGGCTAGCTGGTTACAGTAGAGTTGTGAGGCTCCAGGCAAGCTCAGCTTATCTGCCTGTGATGCCATTTGCAAGGTGTGGGCTGCATTCCCCATTATAGCCTATGGCCAAAACCCCAAAACAGCATTGAAACAGCATTGAAACTTGAAACAGTTCTGGCCAAAATTAAATGAAACAGTGATTCAAAACACCAGAACAAATCACTATCCCATCGAAATGCCGAATCAGAAACCAAAACAAAACACAGGCATTTTGCACAGCCCTAGTCTGTAGGGTGGTTTATCAGAATCAGGGAGGTTAGTTGGTCTGTGGGGTCATTTCATGGGACATGGGTGGGGATGGTGGGACTTTGTGAGGGGTTCCATCTCAGAGTGGGGGATTGGAGGGCTAAAGATAGTCTGGTCACCGGTGGGAGGGCAGAGAGGGGAGGTTGGGACAACACAGCCCCAGGGGTTGTACTGTACACACACATTCCCAGGACCTGATCACTTTAAGCCATGTAATTGTAGAACAGGTCCTACATTTACACGCATTCTCCAGTACTGGAAGTCATGCCAGGAATGTGATCTAATTAAGTTAGAGTGGTTGGGGAGTGGGGCTAGGGTGTCTGCAGGGGCTGGTGAGTCCATGGGGATGGCTGATGGGTCTGGAGCTACGTTGGTACACAGATTTAGGTTAGATTGGGCACGGGGTAGCCTGATCTACATAGTTCACCTCCTAAAGTTAGATCAGGTCAGCCATTTTTTGCCCTATCTAAACTCCCCAAACATATGTACAGTTCGGGATTTATTCAACCTAATCCTAGTTAGGTCGATCTAATTGTAACATCTGTACATACCCTCTGATTACTAACACCTAATATAAGCATAAAAGCTTTGTTGTGTAAGAGTCAAATAAACTAGCAGCCAGCTCCTATTCTACCTGTTAGGTGCCTAAACCTTAAATGTGATCCTATTTTACTCTACATGAGTGTGAGGGGGGCCATCTCAGGGTCGGGTCTCAAGTTTGGCCTGCTCACACATCTAGGGGCAGTCTTCCGTGTCTCTCCTGCCATGACTTGATGGATAAATAACTGGTGTAAAATGTAGGAGGCTGCTCATTTTGTGTGTCCTGATGCCAGTGGCATTATACATGGCTCTGACCTCCCCTATACTGTGTACCATGCCATGCAGATGGCATCTGGAGTTGGGCTAAACTCTTCCCCTTGTAGATCCTCTAACATTCTTCCTAGCACTCTACCCTTCACCGGGTCTCTTGCACTCTGCCCCCTCTCACTGTGCCACACTCATACTGCCCCTCACTTGGCCACTCTCAACCCATCCTACTCCATGCATCTCCTTTGGGTCCCCCTTGAGCCCTACTCTACATGACCCTTCAGGCTTTCCTACTCACACTCCGGCCAGTCCACACACAGCCCTTCAAGCTGCCCTCACACAGACTACTATATGTGACCACCAACCTTATGCCTCACACTGGACTGGACTCAGCCTCTAGCCCCTCTCTGGGCCACTCTTCCATGTTTTTGCTCTTGTGGGGGTTGGCTCATGTGCTGCCCTTCAGGCTGCCCCTGCAGTCCTACTTAGCACACCCCTGGTCGCCCCTGGAACCCTACTCTACATGACATACGCACAGTCCTTCAGGCCACCACTGCACACCCTACTCTGTGCAGGCCACCAGACAATGAGTCCTTGAAAAAATGTTAAAATAAGTGGAGTGAAGGGCCTCCTCTTCCTCACTACTTTTTGTTACTTAAGGTTAAAGCTAAGATGACAGTGTGTCACAAAAGCAGATGTATTGCGGATTTTTCAGGGACTCCAGTAGTGTGGAATACAATCACACTTCAGCAAGTAATGGCTAGAATAGGATTTACTCCTGAATTCAAAAAGGAACTTCAAGCAAAGCAAATGTTCGCATTAGCATAAACAGGACGAAAACCACCTGTGCTTATTCACATACATTACTCAGTGAACCTTACTCAGTGAACAGTTCTATTCATTTCACAATAATTACTTAATGAAGGAGGCATAAAAAAAAAAGAAGAGTAAAGATATCTGAAGAAATTTCTACATTGCAGTCAAAAAGGTGTAAATGCAGCTTGCAGACATACCTCTGCTAGATTTAAACTGGTAACTCTGAGGGACTGGTAACCATGTAGTGGCAGTGACAATGAGCTCAACACGGACTGCCCAGGATTTCAGCTGCGTTGGCCTGTGCTGGTCTCCATGTGGCTACAGCTACACTGAATATCAAGTACTTAAGTAAGTTTAAGTATTCCTCCATAAATTTCAGTCACACCTTTAACTGCAGTGTGGACATACCCTGAATTGGGCCTCATCTGTTTAATAGAGAAACTAAATATATGATTTTACATTTGTTTCCCAAAGCCTCATTTTTTATAAAAAAAAGAACGTTTACAAGTGCATCTATCTTCAGAATTCTCTCATGCACAAAAATATAGTTAAAAGATGGGTCAAGAGACCTATAAATCTCTCTTAAGTAGCCTCTAGTTCCAAGTAAAACTCTAAGCTTACATTTTGCATTTAATATCTTTTCCAGGCCAGAGATATTAGTAACCAGAAAAAAGTGTCACTGTAAATCTTAAAATATAACACATTAAGATACATAACTAAGAACACTGACAGATAATCCTTCAGGTGGAGTGTTACCTAAACGGTGCCTATATCCAAGGGAAAAAAAACCAAATTACTGAATAACCCATTAACACGCATACAGCCATGTTCCTGACACAGAGACTATCATTTCCTATAAAACCACAAAGCAACACACTGCAAGGCTAGTCTCTATACCTATTAGAACTACCACTTCTCTGCTGGGATTTGTCTCTACAGATCCAGTTATTTTAGCATTAGTTTAAAAAAAAAGTATATTCTCAATCTATGTTTCCCTGTGAAATGATCTAAATGCCCAATTGTGCAGGTGTTTAAATCACCCAAACAATGGCGTGCCTGATGTAAATTAGTGCACCTCTTTAGGTGAACTAATTTAGATCAAGGATGGGTTAATCTGATCTAAACAAGGGTTAACCCAATCTCATGAATTCCTGTTTGCACATGTTTGCAGAGCAGCTCCCGGACTGGGAAAGCACCGTTGTTTACCGCAGTCCTGGGGCTGCCCTATTGACCGCCAACCCCGCCTGGACTATTTTTAGCCTCACCTTGTGGACCTGTCACCCCTCCATGGATCCCACAACCCCACAATCCAAACCACCCCTTCCCCAACCCTGCATGACTTACACTGAGTTCCCTGCATGACTCTCAGAAGCTGCAAAGAGCAACACACACCACTCCTGGTCTTGGTTCACACAGCTTACAGTAAACTGTGTGAACATAGGTCAGGTGCCATGAATAACTGTATGTACCTTCGAAGATTGACATTAAAACTATGAAGGTATTCAATATCACTTCTTGGGCAGGGCTCAAAATGAATATCACTTACTGAAAAATAAATGCATTTATTTTCCCCTGAAACTGAGAAACATAGGGTAAAATAGTCTGTTTTAGTATCATTCCCAGTGAAAAGCTTAACATCTAACCTCTCAACCAACACTAAAGCCTATGGGTATTTTTTCTGATCTAGTATTTCACTGATTGCTGAACCACTCTAAAATATAACCCTTTCTCATCAACATACAGCCTGTGTGCAACTCTCCTCACCACTCAATTTCCTCCTCTGACTTGCATTGTTGTTGGGGTTTTTTTTTACTGTGTGGTCAAAATGTGGAGAATACAGAGTTAAATACAAATTGCAATCAGTGGTCTGAAAATAATAACGTTTCATTACAGCAAAAAGATGGAAAGAATCATATTTAAGAAAATGAATTTAAATAGTTTCCACTGGTCTTGGACATGGCCTGTTGCAAGTAATATAACTAATGCTATATAATTATACATCCCCTGCATTAATACAATTGACTAGTTAGTTACCAATGTTTTTATATATGTGTACATACAAGTGAAATTCTAGGGCTTGTGTTATACAAGATTATCAGACCACATGATCACAATGGTAGCTTTTACCTTGAAATTTCTTACCCTTTTGCAAGTTCACATTGCAAAACAGTCATTAAAATAAGAAAAATATATATTTTGTTTTCAGAATATAGTATACTCAAGACATCTAGCTACTAAGTATTATATGCATATTTTAAGTAATAATATTACTTTTAGTCAAAGAGTCTCAAACATAATAACTCTTATCAGGAAGCATGGCTTAACAGTTAGAAAAATTCAGCATAGAGTCCTGTGAGATCAGATTATGAGGCGATTAGGTTATGCTATGAGAGATTAGCCTCGTCTCCTTCCTCCCTCCCCACAACATAAGAGACTCTTTTGGGTTTTGTTATTTAACTTGCCCCTCAGGCCTGGGGATAATGCCATTAGAGCCATTTTACAGGCAGCAGGATCCTGTAAATGAGGCACTGATTTAAATAGTGTCACACAGAGATGGTGTCAAAGTTCTCAGCTATTTACAGGTGACATCACAAAAGACAGTTTCTGAAGCACAGTCAAGTATAATCTGCAGAGTTAGTTTGCTTGCCCAACTGCCACTAGAAAATAGACATTCTGCTGTTAATTTGCTACTTAAAACACTTGCTTAAATCAAACATATTATAAAGCTGAACAGTACTAGTATAAATACCCTCCGAAAAGAACTTTCCTCTTTTGGGGATAAGCGGTCATTTTGGAGCCTGTCATTTTTTTTTCTCTAAATGAGAGGAACAAGAAATACATATATAGATGAACAAATAAACCACTACAATCTCTAAAAAAGAGATCTGACAATAGAATCCCTAGATGGCCAAACTAAAAAAAATATTGCTTAACTAAATCAGGCTTTTATTCTCTTGTCTGTAATAATGAGGCACTATATGAATATGTTTAATAAATGAGTTAGAGGTTTAACAGTACATTCTTTTGAATGTGTGTAACACAAATGCCAAATATGAATCAAGAGTTAGTTTGCAAGTAATCTCTTCTGGGTCTGATGTGCAATATTTATTTATCTTTGCATGAGAATAAAAATGCCATCTTGAAGTAATTATACAGTAAGAGCCCAATCCTCCAAGCCCATGAGAAGCTTTACTCATGGGAGCAGTCCTATTAGCTCAAAAAACCTGCTTATGATACTTGTGGAAATGTGGTTGCAGGACTAAGTCCTTAAGTTTTGAAAAGCAGAATGTGTTTGCTTACACTACATGCAGAAGCTCCTAATCATCCTTCTGTTGCACACTAATTTCATGTTGTGAATTTCACCATTTATTAGCATGCATTTGGAGTTGTTTATTCTTCCAAAGTTTAATCATGCATTCCTGATATGGCTCTCATTAGCATACATGAACACCCCCTTTCTTGAGTGGTTTGTGTGCAGTTCTCATTTGAGTTAATTGCTGTGGAAGGTAGCTAGATTCTAATTAAAATTCAATGGCACATGCAATGATAAAAATGTATCAATACAGTCTCTTTTTTCATTAGTTACTTTTAAAAAAATTCTACCTTCACTGTCTATTCCCTCAAATTAGCCTCTAAATTAGCTTTTATTTTTATTGTTCTAGAAATACTGCTATTACATTTAAAATGTAAAATTGTACAATATGTTATAAATATATATACATGTTATGGGATTAAATGCTTGTTAAAAACTTACTATTTTTAAGTACAGAGAGGTATCTCAAACCTGAGAAAGATTTTCCTATCTAGGGTGAAATTTTGACCTAATTTAAGTCAATGGCAAGACATTTTATCACTTCAGTGTGATTTCAGCCCTAAAGCATCACTTTGTTTTTGCTTATGTATTCTAAAAATAAGCAAATAAAGCCAAATACTAAACCAGATTTTTCAATCAAATAAACATTTCCCTGAATTTGAACAACACAATTAGATTTCTATCCCTAAAAATCTCATCCCACAAAAGTTTTGCAATAGATTTTAATAGGAACATAATTTTTTGCCATTTATTATAACCAGTTGATCAGACCTCATGGTGATAAATCTGGAGTAAAAATCTGAATAACCTTAACAAGAATTAGGATATAGTCTATTCAAACAGTAAGGTTCTCTATGAATTTATCTGGTACTGAACCCAATGTAGTCCCAAGAGCATAAATGTTAAATGATTACACTTGACTAGTTTTCTACAGAATGCCCTTAAAGTTACTGCTGTTTGAAATGAAGAAGTTGCTAAGATAGCTATGGACACAGAACTCGTATGGATTCTGCCTATTTGATTTTTGAAACCTTTCCAAGTTATAAAATAGTTACAGTAATGATTCACCCAAAGAACCTTGTCTTCCTATGTCCTTAGGCCAACACAGCTACAACCTGTACCACGTTACAGTAATGCTTGCACTTATGCAGTGCTTTACATTTTATTAATTTTAAAGCAAACGAGAAATCATTGCCTGCATTTGTGGATAAGGAAATGCATGCTTAAAGAAGACAATTGGAAAAAATAGACAGAAAAATAAATAATTTTTCATGGGAAATTAAAAAAAAGATTTTAAAACTATGTTTTCAGAATTTTTTAAGCTTTCATAGATAGCAAAAATAACATTTTGTTATTTTTTCTAGTCTTTTCATGAAAAAATTGGGGGCAGGGAGGAGGGTTTGAATAAAATGCTATTGGTTTCTAAAATCAAAAGCTGATAAAAGTCTCTAAAAAGTTTGGCGTTTCATTGTTCCTCCCCAGGTGCATCACCTTGCACTTGTCTGTGTTGAAACCGATCCTATTCTCATCCGCCCACCCTTGTAACCTGTCTAGGTCAGATTGTAGCCTGTTGCTTCCTTCTAGTGTGCCTATGTCCCCCCAGATCTTA
>NW_017728998.1:37688076-37707914 GCF_001723915.1 Gavialis gangeticus
TGATCAGGGGACAGCAGGGCAGGCCCTATGAGGAGAGGCTACGGGACCTGAACCTGTTCAGCCTCCAAAAGAGAAGGCTGAGGGGGGATCTTGTGGCCTGTTATAAACTAGTCAGGGGGGATCAGCAGGCATTGGGGGAGTCACTGTTGCCCCGACCACCGCCAGGAGTGACCAGGAATAACGGTCACAAGCTGGCAGAAGGTAGGTTTAGGTTAGACATCAGGAGGCGCTATTTCACGGTCAGGGCGGCTAGGGTCTGGAACCAACTTTCAAGAGAGGTGGTGCAGGCTCGTACCCTGGGGGTTTTTAAGAGGAGGTTAGATGAACAGCTTGCTGGGGTCGTTTGACCCCAGTACTCTTTCCTGCCATGGCAGGGGTTCGGACTAGATGATCTGCTCAGATCCCTTCTGACCCTAGAAACTATAAAACTATTTCTTGATTTAAAAAAACAAGAAACAAAACCTTAAATACAAAACCCCATGCAATCATACTAAAAATACTGCACAACACTTAAAAGAGTTGCTTGTTAAAAAAGTTTTCATTTAAAAAAGGTACATGGATCAACTGTAGTTAATTGTCCAAGGTCACTTAGAAAATTGGTGACAACTGGATTTAGAGGCCAGTCTTCCTTATATCTGGACTCTGTTATAATACTGTAGGTTATAATACTGTCTCAAACAGAAGGGGCTCAACTCCCAATTTTCCAAAGGGAAACACACCTGGTAACTTAAGTTGGAAAGTGCTATAAATTCAACGTGTTATTAACATCAGTTAGTGACAGAGGTTCTGAGTGGTAGCTTAATCCACTAGACCTTGCCATTTCCTGAGACAGCCTTTGATGCAGCATTTTCAAGTCTCCAACGTGAACATTCACACACATTTTCATTAGCATGTCAAATACTGTTCGTGTCCAAAATAAATTAAACCCCACATTTTCAATAATTATTCCAATGTCAGGAAAATCCTGCAGGCTGAAAATTAGCCAAAAGGATGAGTCTGGTTTGGTTGGAGGGTAAATATTAATAATCAATAATTTGCCTGGCTCAGGTTTAGATGACACAGCTTTGCTTGCCCTATACTGCTTGTCCCACTGGAGACTAAATATACTCCTAAGCACAAAAGGAAATCTAAACAGCAAAACCAATCCTGTGTCCCACTAAGCATAGCCATTATTCTGAAGCACAAAAATTACTAATCACCCTTTAATCAAGTTAAGGTTTATATAGTAATCTAATTTTGCTTAACCATGTTAATATTCAGGCATGTTAAATATTAAATCCTTTCAGACATACAGTCCAGTTTGCCAAGTTTCAGCCAACAGCAAATATTTATGCTAAAGTATAAATCATCAAAAATTGCCCAATGGAAATGTTAACAAACTGTTGGCTATTGTAACTTAAGTTGGCTTCTCTGTAAAATCAACACAAAAATAAAACTAAACTTAGTTTGTGTATAAAAGCTTACTTTGCCTGGGTTTAAATGAAATGTGATTTCAGTACCACACAGTTTCAGTGTTATTTAGCACTGATGGAATGTCCTTTTCTACACAAGCCCCAATGTATGATGGAAGTGAGCAGGAAGAATAAGAAGCTATAATAATAAAGCATCTTGATTGTTCTTGAAGTATAATATTGACCAATATTAAAGTTTTATACAACTAGCAGTTAAAGTCTACATGTATTTATCTCTTTTAGATTATCCATAATCATATTTATTCAGTTTGTTTTTGTTTTTTTAAAGTGTTTCACATCTTTTCAAGCAGAATAAATTATAAATAATGCATTTCCTCAATGTTGGTGGGAAAACTCAGGCTATAATTAGCATATGCAATTACATATTCTGATACTTGATGTTCACTGATGTCATTCCTGCCACCTTATACAGTATAAATGAAAAGCAGGCAATCTGAATAACCCTTAACAACTTTATTCTTATAAACAACCCCTGCAGTTCAATACATCTTTCTTTGACCAACTCCTTGAAGTAAAAGGTTCCATTCTATAGCTTCCACCAGCTTTATTCTAAGTGAAAACACTACTTTGTGCTGCACGTTATGTTAAAATAACAGATTTGTGTTGGTTCCTGAAGAGAGGCGTAATGAAAACTATCGAAGCTATGGATAGGAAGGCCCCTTTAAAGACAAAGTACTGGGAGATGCTGGGTAAGATCTCCAACAGAGGACCTTTGTACTTCAATGCAAATGAATCTCTGAAAAAGACTGTAGACAATGACCAGGGAGAAGTCACAGAGAACCAATCCATCTGCAGCTATTTTGTTAACTCAATGTTTCTTACATTCTTTCTCTTACACAAAACACTTGATGTTGACAGCTGTGAATTTTAAACAACTATTCTGTGTATGTTTTTCTAATTTTGTGTATTCAGATTGTTTCCCTGCACTGGGGGCTTGAAAACTGTGTACCTCAAATTCTGTAATTTAGAGATTTCATGCCTTTCAAAAAGTCACAGCAATTCTGATTGCAAAACAAAGTAGAAATTAAGTGTTTAATGAACAGGTCTTCAAATGGTGAGGAAAAGAAGAGTTTCTTTAAAGATACTACACAATAGAAAACCCAAATAAAATATGAAATATAATTAGAGATTCTCTTTGAAATGCTGTATTGTGCGTGTGACAACTATGATAATAAAAAGAATATAAACTTGTTGTAGCTAAACTACATTCTGTTTACTTATACCATTACAAAGACATTTTGCTTTTACAATAGCTGCACACACTGAGTATTTCTAGTGCCCTCCTTTAATAGGAAAAGTGCAGCAACATAGAGAAAGGTTGAAACAAGTCTATTAATCAAATAAAATATTTGAATATCAGCAATTTGTCTATGTAATGGATGAACTTTTTCACCAGGTCAAAAACTAAGTTAAACCAGATGCTAAGCTATGGCAACATTGTTGTATAGCGGGGTATGGAAAAATAAATTGGTTTTCAAAACTGGCTGCAAAACTGTGGAAATATATATACACATACACATATATATATTTGTATTTCAAAAAACTAAAAAAAAAACATAATAGGAAAAAAAATTGCAGTCTGCATGCACTGCATGTATCCCAACTTCTCAAATCAGTGATTCCACCATAGTGTTTGGCAGGCTGGTAAATCAGAATGTTATAAACCTGTTGGCATTGATACAGTGAGGCCCAGATCTCAACTGGGACTACTACGTGATGCAAATAATATGCTATGACAATAATAAAAGGACCAGAGAAATTAATTTGTGCTTGGGAAATTGTAAAGACATTTCCTTTCCTATACCTATGGGGGTTCATGCCACCTAATTTGCAGAAACAGGGCATGTATCCCTTATATCCCATCATGATCACCCAGAGTAGGGTTGAGCCATGCAGGAGGGATTACAATATATTTCAGGAAGGATTATACCACTATACAGTCCCCAAACACCCAGAAAAGCTTGAAGGAACTTTCTACTTCATTTTACTTGATTTCTGACTAATTTTGCATTGAAATGTGTCATGTTCCAGTCTCAACAAGGCCTATGAAACATGATAAACTTGAGGAAAATCAGGTGTCATTTTAAAATTTGCCAAGAGGGATGTTACCAAAATTAATGGTGAACTAATACTTAATAGTGTCAAGAAGAGTGAAAGACATCCTTCATAGCATTCTTCTCCAGCAAGTCTGCTGAATTTTGGGGGGAAGTTGAGCTAGTGAGTAGAGTACTAAGCTGGGCCTCAGGAAACCTGCATTTAATGCCCACTTCTGCCAATTATTTACTCAATGACCTTGGGCACATCACTTCCATATTCATAAATCACATTGGGTAATCACATTGTTCCTTTTGAAAAGTTATTTGATTTTGCTGATG
Source organism: Gavialis gangeticus (assembly GCF_001723915.1). Taxonomy (NCBI): domain Eukaryota; kingdom Metazoa; phylum Chordata; order Crocodylia; family Gavialidae; genus Gavialis; species Gavialis gangeticus. The sequence goes on from NW_017728998.1 coordinate 37,691,924, forward strand.
AAAAGCACTAGAGTTATTACCACAAGTTCCCACTGAAGTTAGCATTCCACCATTACAGCCTTTTCCCTTTTAATATGTCTTTTTCTCCTCCTTCCAACAAAATCCATAAAGAGCCAATTGTATGCTGTGAACATGGCCTTGATTAGAGCAGTTAGGGCTCTTCTTTTGGCACCAGAACAACGTATTTTGTACATGACTTTCTCCATAGGTGCTATGTCTGTAAGACATCTCTCAGATGTGTATGAGGTCTAGGGACAGGGGGTGCATCCACATGTTCATTAATGTACTTTTGCTACTGTATATTAAATGTACTACCTCTAACGTAAGGTTTTAAATAAATGTGCAGCAGGCTGCCCGCATGTGCAGTAGCAAAAGCGCACACTTCTTTAGTGAAGTTTAATGAGCAGTAGCCTATTTTTACTGCGCATTAGCATATTAGCATCATTTTTGACATGACACTCTAGTGTGCAGTGAAATAGGCTACTGAATATTAAAGTGCATGTGTAGACATGCCCAGGTTGGGACATGTGTGCTAATAACATATTGCAGAGGGGACATAATATAAAACAAAGCTATTTGATCAGGCAGGGGGCACAAGTAGTTAACCAACATGTTACCATTGCCCCATTTTACCGTGTTCAGTCCATTCATGGCTATACAATGCATCATTATATACTCACCATCACAGAGATGAAGTTCACTAGATAGGGGACAGGATAAAGAATTAGCTGCCTCATGTTCCTCCCTCTCTGGGGTATGAAGTCCTAATCTGCAAGGCACATTACAACATCCTAATATCGGTGTTTATTCTCCCTTTGTGTCTGTAACCACCTCCAAAGTGAGGGTAGGACAAAGATCATGATATGCTGCCACAATATGAAACCAATGGCAGTACATCCATTAAGTCATCAGTACATCTCTCCTTGCAGGGAGGCATTGGAAGCTTAGCCAGTGTCCATCCAGAGGGTTTTTATGCTTTGGGCCATAATTTATAGCAGTTTCCTACATGAATGCTGTATGCCCAACTCTCTTCCTACTTCATGTATGTTATGACATTGTTCTGATAGTCTATATCACATCTACACAGCAACAATAATAGTACAATAACATCTAAGTCCTTCTAGCACATTCTAAGAACTGGGAAAAAATATAAAGTACAAAAGTTTAAATGGGTCAAAAATGATGAGGCATTTTTTAAAAAAGTATTTTTTATGAACATTTGATATTTTGATCCTCCTATTTAAAAAGGATAGATGTAGAAATAGATACAGATGCATAACTTTTTACATAGAAGGATCAAAGTATCAAATGTTTATAATTCTATTTATTTATATAGACCAAAATGGTTCATTGAGAAACATTAAGGTCCATAAAATAAATACATATTTAGACACCCCATTGTCTCAGAATTATGCTTCACAAGCACAAAAGGCATCTCAATACAGAGTTACATGATAAGGTTACACTGAGCCATTATGATCCATCATGTTACTGGGTGCTTAGTGACTCTTTAATACTAGGATTATTGACACAGAAGATGTAACAGCTGCTTAAAAGTTAGTCCACAGTAGCAGCTCACCAAAAAGAACACTTTCGATCTGTTATTGTATTCTAAACTATACAAAGACACTGGCATGCACAGTGCAATATGAAGCGCTCCAAAATCTAAGCATAAACAATGTAAGCAATACTGGAGCAAAGAGCAAAGGAAATAAGATCCTAAACTACCCCATAATGGGTTAGATTTGGGAGGGTGTTTGGACACTCATACAGCTTTCACATAGCTTGTTTTGTCTGAAAAAATTACTTAAAGCCAAGACTCTTGTATTTCACATTTAGTCTCAGAATTCATTTTAATAGTTAAATTATAAACCCCTTAAAAGAGTTTATTATAAAGGGAATGATGACAGACCCTTAACCAAAGTGGCAGTGGGTGTCAGTATAATAACAGAAACTTTGAAAATATAAAAAGAAAAAGGAGTTCATTAAGGATTTTTTTTACCCATTAACAATGAATATTTCTGCTGCCAAACTTTCAGAGACAGGGTTGGTTTCCTTTCAAGTAATTGATGTCGACTTTCTTCAGTATCCAGTCCAGACAAGTTCTCAAACGTGAAGCAGGAAATCACACCGTCAAAGGAAAACTGAGCATTCCTTCCACACGGTCTAGGTCAGCCCCTCAAAAACACTAGATTTATACTACTGCTGCCAAAAAAACTTGCATTTCCATGCCCTCCTGTTGCTAAGATAAAGGATGTTTCCTACTGCCTCAGAATGCCGTGCTCATTTAAAACTCCAGCTATGTTCTGACAAAACATGCTGCTGTCACCCCAAATTGAGCAAATGAGCCTATGTCCTACAGTATAAAGACTAAAAGAGTTATTGAATATCACCCGGGGAGCACAAAATGAACAGGCTCCCATTTCTCTCTGACCTTTTCGGGCATTTTTTCCTGAAATCGGCCTAGCCCTTCAGCCTTCATTTCTCATTCTGTCTGTGGTAGCACAGGAAGGACAGCTAGGACTTTTCAGTTTCAAACAGATCAAGTTTTGTTAAATAACTTTTTTTTTTCTTCTTCTTCAAACCAGAAGCGGAAAGGAACACTGTGAAGAAAATGGAAACTGGCAAAGAGCTTTAACTTCAAATAGCCTTATAAGTCAGTGTTGATGTGCAAAACTAATTCTATTTTTTTGGTATTTAAATATGACTGGACAGTTGTGAAGGGGGAGAAGTATGATATCAGCTAAATGAAAAATGCAAAAGTGTGTAACGTTCTGACTTTTGATTGAAAAAAAAGAAAAGAAAAAAGGAGAAAAAAAAGAAAAAAGAATAGATCTGTCGGTACCAATGTTTACAGACAAGAGTATTTATAACTTGTTATATAAATTCACAGGAAAGGAACTTAAAGCATGCAAAGCTAATCTAACTTGGTGTTTAGGAAAAAAATTCAGTTTATCAGGATTAAGAAATCCTATCAGGCAGGGAGTTCTAGTTTTATTAAAAAATATGAATAGCTTTTGTAATTTAAAAACCACTACTAAATTTAACATAAATATATTTCTTCCAAGGTAAGAGATCATGCCTAAACGAACAGAAAAAAACCTTGCTTTGGGTCATTTTGGGTACATGATTAAGGTTCTTAGCCACATATGAATTGCCTATTTGTTCATATTTTTCTTCTCTTAGGAATCTTTTGCATGGTTATGCAAATGCACAAGATAAGCAATAGTCTGATTTTAGACGCACAATTTGTGGCATTCCATAGCCTCATCCATTGGAGCTTTATTTCAAAGCTGGGAAATATGGGAAATTACATACTTTTTATCTTTTAAGGAGAAAACATTTCAAATGCATAAGTATGGATTTTTGGTTTTGGATGGTAAATATACTGTGCATGTAAAAGCCTAAAATCTATTAAAAATGTATAGTCTGAATCCAAAACAGAGGTCATTTAAGCTGCTAGTAGTGCTGCTGCTTCTAATTTTTACCTATATTTCTGTCTCTGCTGCTTTCAGAGTTGTCATTATATGGATGCCAGCGGTTCAATGCACAGTCCAGAAACACTTACAGTTTCCTTTATAACCAAGAGGAAGATGCAATTTTCTAACACATGAAACAACTGCTGGTGCAAAGGGTCAACAAGCACTACAACTGTTTGCAGGATATGGAGCGCTGAAGGGTGTAAGGAAGACTCAAGTGTAGAATGGGATCCTGACTGCCATTAACTCTTCATGTAAGAGATATAGGGAATCACTCAAGCAGAAGGGGAGATCTCTGACAGCTCACTCAAAGGAAGATGAGGGAATGCTACCATATTGAATAGACATCTGAAGGGGAGGCATCTCACAGTTGTACTTACTCCAGCAGACAGAAAGCAGTTGTATAAAGAACAGAATGCTGGAGAGGGCTAGTAAAAAGGCATTTAAAAATGATTGGGACAAATAGTTTTGACCCTTTTATAAAATATACCATGATCACCCTTAAAAATATACCAGCTTTGCCTTAAATAAACAGATTTGAGACATGTTTATCCAATTCTTAATGAAGTAAATGCTACAAATATAGAAACAATATTTTATTTTAAATCTTTAGGGGTGACTAGTATATCTAACAAGATGTTGATCTATTTTTATTAGAGTTAATGTGAAATAAGAGAGCAACTGAGAAACTGTAAAATTTCTATTAAATATCCATCACTGTTCAATTCATTTTTTCATTAGTGTACATTGTAGGAACAAATGGACTCATTAATAATAAGTCCATCTCTCAGACACTCATTTTGTGAAATGGTTCCAAATTCACTGTTTACATATATCTTATTCAACTGTTCAGCAACATAGGATGAGGGCAGTTCATAGCCAGGGAAAACCTATTTAGGCTTCTCTATCCTACCTCCTGTAGCAATGAGGACCCCAATTCCACAGACATGAAGATCAGAACAGATTCCACCAATATATTCGGTATTCAGCTCCACAAAGCATAAACTCTTCAAGCAAGAATATGATGCATGGTTGCTGAAGTTTAATTTTTTCTGCTTCCTTTTTCTTGAGGTCTCTGAGTCTCAGAACATTTTTGGAGAACCCCAGGATACAGACACCCATAGAAAAGGGGGTGGAGAGGGGAGTCATTTGCAGCTGCTAATATCAATAGCCAGCACAAAAAATAGTGGGCAAGATTAACGGCTTTGACTTGCTAAGTTCCATTTGAAAGAATATAAACCAGCAGAGAATCCTTCACATTATGTTTCACACAGAACCTTCTGCATTCACCATCTTTACCTCATAGATAGGTCTTCTCACACTTTCCAAAGCCCATATAGGGAAAAATCCATGCCCAGGTGGATTTAATAAGGAGCATTCAATATTTGTGGTCAGAGAAAGATATATGAATATTAGGGTTGTGCGAAACTTCGGGTGCTACTTTGATTTGGAGGAGATTTGGCTTGATTCAGCAGCTGAATCTCCAAATCTGAATTGAATCAGGAGACCAATAAAAAGGTCCAAATCAATTTGAAGATCTCTAAATCAATTTGGAAAAGATTTGGAGAGCTTCTGAGATTCAGGAAGTCCTCACTCGTTGCCATAGGGAGCTGGACCCAGACTCCATGCTGGTAAGTGTGGGGGTGGGGCTGGAGTAGGGGGCAGGGGACCACTACCCGGCTCCATCACCTGCCTTCTCCCCCAGCCCCCCCTGACCCCTGCCCACTCTCCCATCTCCCCCCATAGCTGCCCACCTGGCCCCAGCTCCTGGCTCTTTAAAAAAAAAAGAATAAATTCACCAGCTGCTGCCAGGCAGGAGGGTGATCCCTGCTGCCCCCCACTGCCCCATGGTGTGTAGAGGGCTCTGCCACAAGGACCCTGACCCCTGCCCGCTCTCCCAGTCCCCCATGGCTGCCCTGCCCACCCTGGTTCTTTAAAAGAAAAAAATCCCCCCCACTCACCAGCTGCTGCAGCAGCCTCAGGGCTTCTGGGGGCTTGTGGCAGAGCCCCCCCCCTGCAGTGTGGGGTGGTGGGGGGCAGCAGCAATCACTGCCCCCTGCCTGGCAGGAGCCAGTGAGTGCAGGACTTTTTTTTTTTTTTTTTAAAGAACTGGGAGCTGGAGCTAGGCAGGGCAGCCATGGGGAGAGCTGAGAGAGTGGACGAGCATCGGGGTCTCATGGCAGAGCCCCCCACACAGCATGGGGCAGCAGGGAGCAGTGGAAATCACCCTCCCCACCACCTAGCAGCAGCCGGTGAGTCAGAGGCTTTTTTTTTAAATACCTGGGAGCTGGGGCAGCCATTGACAGGGCTAGGAGAGTGGGCAGGGGCTAGGGCCTGTCCAATTTGGAGATTTGGTCAATTCTCTGAATCTCACAGGCCTAATGAATATCATAAGTACGTGACTGAATGGATTCAGCAATTAGGAATGGAAGCATAGATTCATAGATTATTAGGGGCTGGAACGGACCTTGCAGATCATCGGGTCCAGCCCCCACCCCCAGCTTTAGACAGGAAGACAACTAAGGTTAGGTGACCCCAGTGAGGTGACTGTCCAGTCTCCTCTTGAAAACCTTCAGGGTAGGTGACTGCACCACCACTGGAGGGAGTTTATTTCACAGTCTGGACATCCTGACTGTGAAGGAGTTTTTCCTGGAATTAAGCCTGATGCAGTCTTCCAGGAGTTTGTATCCATTGGTCCTGGTCTTCCCCGGGGGTGCCCTAGTGAACAGTTGTTCACTAAGCTCCTGATGCACTCCTCTGATATAGTGGCAAGCTGCTATCAAGTCCCCTCTCAACCTTCTCTTCTATGGGCTAAAGAGGTCCAGGTTCCTCAGCCTTTCCTCCTATGACTTGCCTTGCAAGTCCCTGATCATATGGGTGGCTCTTTTCTGAACTCTCTCGAGTTTTTCCATGTCCTTATTGAACTCTGGTGCCCAGAACTGGATGCAGTACTCCAACTGTGGTCTCACCAGTGCTGAGTACAATGGGAGTATCACTTCCTTAGTTTTACATGAGATGCATTGGTTGATACATGCCAGTGTGTTATTTGCCCTGCCGACCACCACCTCGCACTGACAGGTCATAATCATGTGATGGCCAATCATTACCCCTAGGTTCCTTTTAGCTGTCACCACTGAGCCTGTATGGACATTGAGGTCTGTTTGCCCTCAGATGGAGCACCTTACTCTTGGAAGTGTTAAACTTCATTTGGTTCCAGACTGCTCAACCCTTGAGCCTGTCCAGGTCTGTCTGTATCTGCAACCTATCTTCTGATGTGACCACACTACCCCATAATTTGGTGTTGTCCGTGAACTTGGCCAGCGAGCTTTTCACTCCCCCATCCAAATCACTGAAGCATGAAGCCTTTTAATTTTAGGTCACTACTATGAATTTGGCTCAGTAGTGGCCAAAGGCTATAACTTGGAGACAGTTTTTTAGTGGCCTATATGCAAAGGGTTGGGAGCCTTGCTTCAAGTTTCAAGTAGGTATAGGAAGAGACAGATTGGTAAAACTAGAGTTGTTACTGGGACTCATGTTGATATTGTCACTGGGGAAGGTAATGTCTAATGGAGATAGAGAATGAACCACATTTTTTGGCCATTTTGGGGGCTTTACTAATGGTATGTCTGCACTACAGTCAAAGATGTGAGTACAACTCTTGTGGACACACCATCTTGCAGTCAAGCAGGTCACTCGGGAAATGTTAACTGTATATATGAGGCAACATGGAATTCAGAGTGAGCTAACCACAAAGTATTCACTCAGGTCCCCAGGCACATTACACAGCCTATACTAAGTTCTGTGCATCTCTGGCTACATACGCTATTTAGTATAAAATTAGCTTAACTGTGCCCACACCAGATGTAGTCATACATTTGCCTGTAGGGTTAAGACATACACTATAGTAAGATTTTTTTTAAAACAAAAATGATACATGTGGAATTCTAGCAAATTCTCTGCTTGTTGCTAATATTGATAATGGAATTGTGCCTGTTAGAATAGGGTATTTTAGTTACTTGGATAGCAATCAATTCATACCAATTTTACTAACAACACTTTAAAGAAGGGATAATATATTGATAAGAGTAGTGCTTGTAAAAGCACTTCCAGTCACATCTACACCGAAAAATGCCCTGTGCTGGCAGTTGCACTGTCAAGCACACCATACTGATCTTCCTGGGCTATCTTCTAAACTGCTAACAACCTATCCATATTTATACAGTGCTTTGGGTGGGTTAATTAGCACTGTTGTGTAACAACCAATTATTCTCCCTGATAATTGACTTAGGAGTGTCTACCCTTTTGGTTGGTTGTTATCACCTCTTCCATAAACAAGTTGTGGCTTCACAAGGTTTCCTGCACCTTCTTCTGAAGACTTTGGTACGGCCATCTAGAATGCTGATTTGATCCTATTACCAATTCCTGTGTTCTGAAGAGATGAATTTTAAATGGGGGATCTCTCGTGGATATCCGTATATTACTAGTACTTGATCTTATTACTGACCCAGCATGTCCGTTTCCAGTCTCTGGGTCATTTTCCCCTATAAATGTTACAAAAAACTTACTTCTTAGAGGCTTTACTCTAAAAAGGCCTTTGTCCACAGAAGTACTAACTTCAAGACAAGCAGATACATCATCTCACCTATTTGTTTAGATTTTCTCATGAGAAAGGTGGACAGATTTTCTATATACCTCTTCTCATGCCCATTCTTCTTGTTTAAATAAATGTTCCTCTTCTGCCTAACTAAACAGTTATCAACTGATAATTTGTAGACCTGTCAATTGCCATTAACATGTGCAATTAATGTGTTAATTGGTTCTTGCATTAATTTCTTTAAAATGTCAATTGCACATGTGGTTTTGAAGCCTGTACCCAGGCTCCATTCTGCCACCGTCACCACCACTAAACATCATTAAGCCAGTGGGGCAGAGGTGGAAGTGCAGAAGACTGCAGGGCAGCCCAGGCATGGACTCCAGGCTGCTGCAGCAGGAAAGGGGGGAGCACGTGCACAAACACACAGACACACACACAGACATGCACCTAAGCAGCTGCAGCATGTACACAGCCAGGAATGCAGCAGGTTGGTGGCAGGGGAAGTCTGTGGAGGGGAAGGGGTGGGGGGGGGCAGATGCAGGCCCAAAGTGAGGAAGGGAATGGAGCAGGGGCAAGGAAAGGGGTGTGGGTGAATGGGGCACTGGGGCCAGGGTGGGTCATGGGATGGAGCTGTAGGAGGCTCATCCAGAGGTGCAGAGGGGAACGCAGCTCCCTGCAACTGCATGCACCCAAGGGGAGGCATGGGGGGGCATGTGGCCCCTGGATTTATGCATGGGGCAGAGGCAGGCAAAAGCAGGCTGCCTGCTGCAGGCTGGGGCTCTGTGCCCTGCTCCTTTGCTTTGGGAATTGGGTGATGCCATGTTGTGTCTCCCACCACCATGCAAATCCAGGAGGCACATACTCCCCATGCCTCTCCTGGGAGTGCACACAGTGGTGGGGAGCTGTGCCCTCCTTACCCCTGGATGAGCCTCCCATGGCTCCATTCATCCCAGCCCCTGCCCCACTCCCTCCCTCACCATGGGGGCCTTGATCTGCCCCCTCCACTTCTTTCCTCTCCCCCCATCCCTTCCCCTCCACAGACTTACCTGATGGGCACTGCTGTACACAGTGCTGGCCTGTGTTCCTGTAGGATTACCATATTTCCAGTTTCAAAAAAGAGGACACGGGGGGGGGGGGGCTGCAATGATATGCCCGTGCCCTTCCCCTGCCCCTTACTCCCAAGCTACAGCCCCCTCCAGCTCTGATGCTGCCCCTCACTCCTGACCTCACAGTTTACCACATCCTGCCAGGGCATGTGGGGACAACCCCCTCCTCTGGCTCCAGACCCCACATACACACCCACAGCCCCTCACACCTTCACAAATTCCCCCCATACACACACATTCCCCCCCCACACACACACCAACCATACAAAGTACCTGCATAATTTTGTATAATTTTGAGTTTTTAGCTAAAATTGTGATTAATTACAACTATTTTTTAAATCACGCAACTAATCACAGTCAAATTTTTTAATCATTTGACAGCCCTAATAATTTGCCTTACCAGCTGAACCTCCATGGAAGCAGTTCAATGAAGTTTCAATGAATAGAATAATCCATGGCATCTGTGAACAGCACTTCAACTTCCCACACAATTTTAGAGAAATCATGATAGAAGTGATTCACTTTTCCATCAATAATTATAAGAGAGGTTTGAGGTGGGGGGCTTGTGCAGAGAAATTCTCTTTCATCTTTACAGATACATGGCTTCACCTTCACAAATTATGAAGATTTCATCTTATTCTACATCACCAAGGTCAATATTTTCACTTTCGTATGTCCTGTTGGAGATGCAAGTGGGATCAAGTTCCAAGAGGTAGATCAAGCTATACATATCAAATCTTCTCTTGTAATGAGCTGATAAGAGTATTGACTGGAAAAAGTAGAAACAAGCCATGTTTGACAGCCCTTAGAGCCATGTTATGTGGAGATTTAAATTTAGTTGCCATTACACTTGTAACACACACACACACACACACACACATTTGGGTTGTGTATGGCAAAGTGTGTGCTTTTGGTGGTTGTGTATTGTATTGGGGGGGTTGTCTGGTTTTTTTTATGTGGGCAAGATGGCTCTGCACATGGAAAGCTGGGGCCTTGTATCTGGGCAAAGTATTTAAAATCCTCTGGCCTAATTGGTCAGAGGAAGCAGAAGATTCTCCAGGCAGATTGAGTAAGAGAGAGGTTGGAGTATGGTACAGTCTAATTGGACAAGGCTTGGGTGATGCGACGCCAGGTATATAAGAACAACTCAACTAAGGTTTTTTTTTCTCTTTCTCCTGGAGCTGCTAAGAGTTGCACAGCTGAATTGGGAGTCAGAAAACTGCTCCCTATGGGGGAAGTCTCTCCCACCTCTTCACTGGAGAGGCAAGTGAAAGCCATGTGATGGGAAAGCCTCAGGTATAGGGAGAGAAAGTCTGTCTTGGAGTTTGAGATCCTCATTCCCTCCCTCTTTTCCCTTTTCTTTCTTGAGTGGGGATAATACCATGGGGGTGTTAATCCCTGTACTATGGGGGTGTTAATCCCTGGAGCAAACTGATCAGGAATGGGGTTCTGACAGTTACTGGCCACATGGGGTTGGCCCCTTCTGTTTTGTAATTGTAGTGTCTCAACATAGTGGTGTAGCTGGGACTGGATGTCTAGGCTGCAGCCATAGGCCTGGGCCCTTTTTGCTGTTTTACAACTATTGCATTTTGGCCTAGATGTGCAGCTGAACCCCAGCCATATGTTTGGCTGACAGATTTGGACCAGAGTGAGACCTAGCATGTCTTGTTGTTGATTCAGGGCTCAGTGCAGTATAGGTCTGGCCGGCTTTTATTGCCCAGTCCAGGCCCAGTGAGATAGGCCTGTGACTCCTTTTATCTCTTTAATAGTTTATGTCCCAACCCAAGTGTGGTTGTGCACTAGTTGAAGTTCAGGCGCAAGTCAAGATAGGCCTGACCTTTCTTTCAAATGTCTTTGCAGTTTTTTACCCAGCAGAGCTAGGATTGGCATTAGGAATTTTGAGGTATGGTATGCTGATGAAAGCTGCAGGTAACCCCTCAAAACCACCATACAGAAGTGGAGGTCTGCTACTTCTCCAGGAGCAACAGAGCCCCTTGCAATGCAGAAGAACTCACATTCTTGAGCAGCTCCCTGTGACAGTAAACCCAAGGAGAAGCTCATAGGACTCTCTGGTGTGAGCCCCCTCTCCAGCCCATTGCTGAAGGGTGCAGGCCCCCAGAACTACCCTTTAGGGAGCCCCAAGTCCCAGACTGCCTGGGCATGGGTGAAGCCACCCAAGAGGGTGCCACCTACAGACTTTGCCTTGCAGTTAATAGTGTTTTAAAATTATATTTAGTGTTTTCTTTTGGATTTTTTTGCCTTTATTTTCTGTAATACATTTTTGTTTGTGCTTACATTGCTTGCAAGGAGGTGGTTTTGTTTTTGCAGGACACCCCACCAAATTTAGTGCTCCCAGATTTCTGGGTGGGGGCTTCAGCCACTGGTATAATTTATGAGGTACCCCAAAATGTGAACCTGGCCCTTCTTTTTGCCAACCAGTGACTAGCAGAAGGGTTACACACTAGAAATACTCCTTCTCTATGAAGTAGGTGCACTAAAAAAAGCAAGTTGTGCATTAGAACTACCAACCATGGAAAAAGTCAGTTTAAGAATAAATGTAGAGCTATGAAAATGAAGCTGATCTCTTCCTGACAATGAACACATATGCCCTCACAATTTCTTTTGATGTAGAAAGTTGTCACCAGCAATATCGGCATCCATCTTGATTATAGATAATTCACCAATGCTGTTCATGATGGTGTTATCCCTATTTCATATTAACTGTAAATCATATCTGACATGTTGGCAGGCAAAGATAAAAGCAGTTCCTGTGTCAATGGAAAGACAAAACAGATGAAGCTAGTTGCTTACTTGTGGCACCTGTGAGGAAATGAAGGCTGGTGGCAAGTAGGATAAATGTGTAGAACAGTTCATTTACTTTATTTCTCTCATATGTGCTAGTAAATCTATTCTTGCCTCAGTAAAGCTTCCTCAGCAGTGAGAAGATTTAAATCTTTCTAAACAGATACAAAATGTATCATCTTCTTAGGTTAGCCTTGCTTAACAGCAGTGAGGCATGGCCAATTGCAGACACCCTTAACATAACATATTTGACAAGTATAACATCAGGCATATACAGTAAAAAAAAAAAAGTGGGGGAGGAGGGGTCCTAAAGCATGCCTTTATTCACAAGGCTGTTATAAGGGTATGAACTGCTAAACTCTGTCATCATCACTTAACTTACAGTGCTCCTTAATACAAAACAGTGTTCTATTCTTGGGGAAAAAAATCTTCTTAAGAGTACATATTTGACTTTGATCCAGTGACATGTTTCTGAACGAAAGCATCTGACAGGACAAAGATGTACAGTACTTCATTTAGTGTGTATACCACATGTGGCAGTTTAAGAATCACTGTCATAGAGCTCTCGGCTACATACACTAGAAAGTAGAGTGCAGTTATCCCTGGTATCCTTCAGGGGCAAATAGCTTAGGGGGGTTATTTTGAATAAGCAGATCACCTGTTCTATTCTAAAGAGGCCTTTTAGCTTAGAATAAAAAACAATAGCGTATACTGGCTTTCTTTCAGTATTATAGAGGCAGAGTTAATTCCTCCAATTAATAAAACACTTAAGCAAGGCTGCAATTTTAAGTACATGAATAGTCCATTGATTCCAACAGACCTATTCAGTAGGCCTGTGTGAGTAGGCAGCTATTCGATTCGGCTTCAGATCTGGCTGCTTCGGATGCCAGTGATCCGATCCAGAGCTCTGGAGTGGGTTTCTGCTTCGATCCGGCTGAAGCGGCTCTGAAGCTTCGGAGCCACCTCAGAGATCTGGCCATAGGATATAATGGGAAATCAATGAAATATCTATAACTTAGTTGTTTTTTGTATGACTTGGATGAAACTTTCAGGGCTGGTGGTAGCTGCTGCTGCGGGCATGAAGCCTGACAAGTTTCAAGAAGATCGGTGTAGGGGTTCAGGGGGAACTGCACTCCAAATTCTTGAAAGCAAAACTCATGTCACGTGTACGTGCTACATCATAGGAAGGTGAAAACTGCAAGGGTGGTAGCCCCTGGTAAGGCCACAAAGCCTACCAAGTTTCAAGGAGATAGGTGGAGGGATTTGGGGGGAACTACACCTCAAGCTGCTGACAGGCAAAACTCGTGACATAGATGACCCTGTGTGTGTTAAGACACAGCAGGCTGAAAACTGCACAGGTGGTGGCCCCTGCTGAGGCCACGAAGCCTGCCAAGTTTCAAGGAAATAAGTGCAGGGGCTTGGGGGGAACTGCACCTCAAGCTGTGGAAAAGTAAAACTCATGATATGGGTGACACTGTCTTCCTGATCTTCTTGAAACTTGGCAGACTTCATGCTCTCAGCAGAGGCTACCACTCCTGCAAGTTTCATTCAAATGAGACAAAAAACAACAAAGTTATAGATATTTCATTGATTACCCATTATACTCTATGGCTAGATCTCCAAGGCAGCTCTGAAGCTTTTCCAAAGTGGTTTGGAAGCTCCAAACCGCTTTGGAAAGCTGGCACTTCAATCCGACATGAAACCTCACACAGCCCAGGTGACTGATTTTACACACATATTAAGCACTTTGCTAGAAAAATAGTTTTTAGTTTAGGGTTGCAGGCTTTTGAAAATAGACTGTTGCACATTTTACATTCCTTTCCACTTAAAAAGTATAAAGTATACATTTAAAGCTAATTTAACTGAACAGTGAAAAATTTAAGAAAGGACACAGCATTTAAGCAAAGGATGGTCTTATATATTTCTCCTGCAAGCTTTCATCAGCGTACCACACCCCAAAATTCCGAATGCCAATTTCTCCTGCAAGCCTATCTGCATGTACACAGTGTATAAAAATCAGAATTAAGCTTGCACGTACACCTTGAGACATCTCATTGACTGACTTGAAAATGTAATCTTTGTATTTTCTTAACTTAGATTCTTTTATTATATATTTGCTTTATCATTCTATAAATTTTGCCAAATTTCGGATTAGAAAACAAGTACGCAACAATGGATAGGTTACTGGAAGTAACATATGCAACAAAAATGACCTTTTCTATGGTTTACAATATGCAACAGGATTTCTCATCTCAATGTAAGCCTGGATCTAGACCATCCGTTATTTCAGAGGTAAGTTTCCTGTAGGTTTTTTTGAGCTAGGAGTCTTTCTGAATCTCAGCTGGTGCATCTACACATGCATTTGATCCAGGCTCAGTTTACTTGAGAGTAAACTTCTGTAGATTAAGCACTTCTGGGCAGGCATCTACACATGCAGAGACCATGCTGTTCTTAGCACCAATTTCCTGTAGTCCTACAATGGACCCCTGCCACCACTCAGGGGAACTCTGGCTCCAGCTGCAGCTGCCAGCAGACAGCAGCCCTCTTCAAAAGGCACCCTGCTCTCTCCTCTCTGGCCAGCTGCTTCACTGCCCAGGAGTAGCATGCTCAGCACAGGGGCAGCATGCGGCAGCTACTTGACCACTCTGCCTCCCCATGCCTGCCCCTGGCAGTGATGACAGGTGTTTTGGCTTCCTACTGGCTGCCATGCTGGCCCTGCTAACCTGCCATGCTGACTGCCACCTGGGCCATGGCTGTCTGAGCCTGGCTGCCTCCCCCCCATGCAGCGATCACCTGCCTGGCCACAATGTACCATCCCAGGGATGCTGCCACTGCCGTACAGCTTCTGCTGGCAGGGACACCAATTAGGAGCTTCTGGATGCCACTGCTGGGGTTGCTGTCACCCTCCTGAACCTCCAGCCTTGCTGTGTCTGGGCCTGCCAGGCCAGTCAGGACTTGTGGCAGCACATCATCCAACACACCCGGGACAATGGACAGAGGCTACAGACCTTCTGCATGACCCAGGCCATCTTCTGGGACTTCATGGAACAGCTCTGGCCACACCTGGAGTGGTAGGACACTGGTATGCACCCACAGACACCTGACTGACCCTCACCCTGCTCAAGCTGGCCACTCCCACCAGCCTTCAGTACATCAGCCACCTGTTTGGTGTGGACAAGGTCACCACTGGGGAGGCTGTCCTGGAGTGCAGTGCCCCCTAGAATGTCCTGGGGGGACACCATGCTCCACGTGCATGACCCTCTGGTGGTGATGGCGGAGTTCTCTGCCCTGTGATTCCCCTAGTGCATTGGGGCCCTAGACAGGACCTGCATCCCTGTCATCTATAGCTCGGTGCCATGGCCATCCTACCCCTCCTCATTGGGGACCCCACCTACCTGCTCCTGCCCTGGCTCATGCAGCCCTACACCAGTCACCTGGACCCTGCCAGGCCAACTTCAACTGCTGCCAGGGCTGGACCCACACCTTGGTGGTGTGCATCTTTAGGTGCTGTAACAGAGCAGGGGCCTTAGTGGCTATTACTAGCAAGGGCCTGACTGGCAGCTAGGCAGCCTGCACCTGCCTGCAATGCCAATTAGGCAGTGGCCTGACTGGGAGCAGGGCCCACCTGTGCTCTATAAGAGCTGAGCTGTGAATTGCAAAGAGGCAGCAGTTTGCTGCTACAGCTGAAGGAACAACACTTGGCTGAGCTGCTTCCCATGGAACATCCTTGGAGGTAAAGGCTGGGGCTATGGTGAAGGAGGCGGCCCCATGGTCCTGGGCATGATAGAGAACTGCACCCTGCCAGGAATGGGTGGCCAGGTGGGACTGTCTGTGGTGCGACAGTCCCCCAGAAATGCCAGGTCAGTTACCGTCCCACTGGAAGGCAAGTATGGGGTTGCCTCCTAACCCCAGCCCCACATCCCCGGTGGTTGAGATTGAGCAGGGGTAGCTCAGACTCACCAAGAGTACTGAAGCAGGGCTCAAGTCATTGGAGGGACTTGTGGCAGTGC
>NW_017728998.1:37712914-37725399 GCF_001723915.1 Gavialis gangeticus
AGGGGGGGGGGAGAGAGAGAGAGAGAGAGAGAGAGAGAGAGAGAGAGAGAGAGAGAGAGTGTGTGTGTGAGTGTGTGTGTGTGTGTGTGTGTGTGTGTGTGTGTGTGTGTGTGTGTGTGTAGAAAGAGAGAACCCAAGGTAAAGGCACTGGAACCGCAATCTCCAGTGGGGAGTGAGAGTCCCACGTAAGACTCCAGGGCTTGGGTCCCAGTGCTAGCTAGCTGGAGGAAACACCTGCAAGGCATGAGATACAATAAGGAGAAGGCAGAGTCATATACATAGGCCCTTGTCATCAGGGCAGATAAATGGGAAGCCTCCCTCCTGGTTAACATTGGATAATTCATAACATTAAGGCATGGCAGGAAAGGAGGTGGGTGGCTGGCTCTAAGACGAGTGGGTGGGCCTATGTTTAGATCGGCCTCGGGATGCCCACTTGTTACAGGTGCCTCAAGAGCCACTGATGCTCCGTCACTGCCCACCTCAGAGTCACTGAGGACAACCTCTCCCAGATCGTCATCATAGCTTCTATGCTGCATAACATCTGCAAGACCCAGGGGGGAGCTCTTTTGTGAGGTCTGGGTGAAGGAGGTAAGTCATACAAAGGACACCTGGCAGCGAGAGTACAACCTGTGGTGGCAGCAATGGGCTCCCCACCCCCCCAGCGAGGCCCAAGGAGAGACAATTTGCGAGTGGGGGCCAGGGCACTGGGTGTAGAAGGCCCCAGCCAACCACCTTCTTTGGCACTCCTGCTCTATCTCACCTGCATCACTGCCCACAGACCCCTACCACCCCCATCACCACACTCACTGCACTCATGTCTCACAAGAATGAGTTTTATTTTCTTCACATCAACCAAAGTCCCCTTCTCCCTTCAACAAACAGAGCCTCTCCACCACCATACCCACTCACCAACAATAAAAAAACTTCTTTCCCATGAAAACTATTTACAATATCCTTTGTGGGCTGTCCTGGGGTGGGGGGCCCTGGGGTGGGAGTGCTTAGGGGCGAGAGTCCACAGGCAGGTGGCTAGCACCCTGGCCTCTGGCTATTCCTCTGTGGGTGCAAATACCATGGTGAGGCAGCAGGTTGGGGGCTCTCCCAGGGGTGATGGCAGCTGCTGGTCCCCTGGTGTGGGCAGCTCCCCCTCCAGCAGCTGGTGGCCAGGACCAGCAGGGCCAACGTGCAGCCCTGGCCCCACTGCAGGCAGCCCCAGCTTTTCACCCATGTGGAGCTGGAGTGAGTGGAGGGGCTGAGCCCAGGCAGGAGGACTGGGTGGCACTGGACCTGTGGCAGGGTCCAGGGCAGGGACTCCTGGAGGAAGCATAGGACCTCCTCCCAGGCCCAGGCAGAGGCCTGCTGCTGGGTGGAGGAAGGCTGCCAGGGGCCAGGTGGAGTAGGGTCAGGGGCTGGGCAGCAGGTGGCATGAAGGTGACTGACAGGGTCAGACCAGTGTCCAGCACCCAGCAGTCATCACCTGTGATCTACACTTCCCAGGCCAGGATGGCATTCTGCTCCTGCAGCAGGTCAAGCCATTCATGCTCCAGGGCCAGGAGCTGTTCCCATAGAGATAGCCCAGCCCTGGGGCAGGAGAAGCTCCCAGCCTGGAGCCGTGGGGCTAGCCTCAAGCTGGCCCCCTAGTGATAGGGCTGACCCAGGAGCAAAGTTGCTCCTGGGTCGCATCTCCACGTGCATAACTGTGCAGTAACTAATCCTACCTAAATTTGCTACCTGGATTTGCAGGTAACATTTACTCACAATTAAGGGTGCAGTAAACTAGGCTACTGTGCAGTTAGGCATCTTGTGTAGATGCACCCAGGGTTAATACTTCCTCATTGATCATATTTATTTTTTTTGTGAAATTAAAGCTAATAAATTATTTTTTTAAATACCAGACAGACAAGAGTTAGCAATAGAGTGACCTTAATCCATAAACAACTTTTCAGATCTCAAGCATCAGGATTTTACAGTGAGATGCTCTATCCTTTATACTTTCTTATTCATAGAAAGTATGCTGAGGTCAATTTCCAAAACAGAAGTAACATTAACAATATGTTCAATGTATTTTGTAATGAATCCTATGGTTTTTGGAGAACATTGCTGGAAGAAATGGAACGTTTTAATCCCCCTCCAGAGTGAATGGGAGTTAATAGTTTTCAGCACCCATGAGGGACTTAGCAACTTGCAGGATTGGACCTTTACACAGAAATTTGCAATATTTAAAATTCAACAGTGGTTTTTTTCTAGTCATTGATGTCAGATATGTATTCATAATTCTACAATGTGCCAGCTAATGACTTGAAGCTAAAGGCACATAATATTAAAACAATACATTTATCTATAATTACACACTGATTTCAGGCAGTTACTTTCTGATCTATTTTCCTTCACTTCTGTTTTTGTAAATCCTCATAGTCTACTGCTGGAAACCTCATTCTATAAAGTAGAATTAAAAAAAGAAATCAGTGTCTATAGCAACCCTAGAGCTACAGAAGGTGAAAAGAATTACATTCTTAATTCACAAGACCCTTTTTACACATAATCATTTCTTTTAGGTAAAGGTCAAGTTACAAGACTTTTTGAATTATGCATAGTGATTTCCATTTTGACTTATTATTCAGCAGTATAAAATTTATGATGTCAGATTTCATGACAGTTAAACCTGAGTTTGTTCTATTTCACAATGACATCTGGATCCAGAGAATAGCAAACCTCCTATATTAAAATTTCCTATAAATGATGTTAGATGAAAAAATACATGAACAGATGTTTAGAAAAATGTACATACTGGGTTTTGATAAACAGAATTAAGCATAGAAGACTGAAAATAGAAAAGAAATATTTATAGCCAATTATGAAAACTTCACTTGTTTCGGCTTCATAGTGCTGATTTTTTTCTAGAAATGCTAACGTATACTATTTTATAGGCAACTGAAAATAATCTGTGAAATATGTTCAATATAGCAGCTTAATATACCTATGAAATAAACTGTGCTCTTCAAGAAATTATAAATGTGTAAAAACACAGGTTTTATTTGTTAATGTGTGTGTAACACAGGTAATGATTTTCAGCTGACAGTACAATTATTTATTATGACACTGCAACACCTTTAGTGAAAACTGAGTAGCCTTTAGGTGTTCTGCACTGTTCACTCATGCAAAGAATTCTTGTCAAATATTTTAATGAGAAGAAAAGTATGGCAGTCAAGATTAAAAGTCAAGGTGACCTTTAACTGAGCAAAACAATATCTACATATCACCTTACATTTTTTTAAGGTCATCACTTCTTTCTTGAAAAGTCATTCTGTAAATAGAAGAATGTGGTACAAGAGTGCATTCAAAAAGCTAATCATAAAAACTGTTCTTAGTTCAAAATTAAGGTCTGCATTACACACCTTTTAAATTACTCCTGTCCTTTGGTATGAAACTGATATGTGTGCTCAGTTGTCTACAGAAAAATCACATGATATTAAAACATGGACACAGATTTCTCACATGATAAAAGCAATGCAGCATTGGAAAGTGGTGGGTCTTTTTTACAAAGAGCAAACTGTTTAGACTAGCTTGATTTAGAGGTCCTGGTCAAGATGTACTGAAAATAAGACCTGTAGGCAAAGGTTAAAGGGGATTTATGCCTAAAGGATTTGTAACTTGCACCTGACCGCTAACTGGCCTAATGTGGCAATTCTGTAGCTCCCTTTCTCCTGCTACGCTAGGGTTTTCACCAGATTAGTTGTGCAACTACACATTGTTCACTTTACTTCATCCACTTTATTTCCTGTCCTATGCAGGAGAAATTCCTAGGCAGATATTTAAACTGGCTTTAGACAGTAAAGCCTATGCACCACCAGAATATCAAAAAGGGGCTACAGAGAGAAATATTTAGCACAGTATTTATAAATAATTTCAAAACCATTTTCTTAATCATTATTATTGTTATTTGGGTTAAGCCACCCACCAAAGATATAGTAATTATCAAATACTCTACTATAGGCTCAGACTGAAAGAACCCCTACCTTTGATCTCTATCCACTGTAAGGCCCCCTCTACACATTACAGGTATCA
Organism: Gavialis gangeticus; assembly: GCF_001723915.1. Classification (NCBI taxonomy): domain Eukaryota; kingdom Metazoa; phylum Chordata; order Crocodylia; family Gavialidae; genus Gavialis; species Gavialis gangeticus. The sequence goes on from NW_017728998.1 coordinate 37,716,977, forward strand.
CACAATTAACTGGTTAATTGCACAGTTACCTTGAGACCAGCTACATGTGCAAAGTAGCTATCATAACATAAAAAACTTCAATCAACTATGAAGTTAGATCTCAAAAATGTGCACTTAGGAGTTGGTTGCTGTCAAGCTTTAATTAGCACATGCAACAGGGTCTCACAGAGTCTCCAGCTGGGTCCTGGAAGCCATAAGGGAGGATTGCGATCTCCTAGCCTCTGGAGTGCATGAAACCCCTGGGGTGGGGAGATCACCACAGCAATGGTCTCCCTGCCTTGGGGGGTTACATAAATAGTGGCCGTGTTTCCCATACACAGTAGCCATGTCTCCCAGCACAGGAATTCATCGGGTGCCCCCATGGCTGGGAGCTCCACAGCTGAGGGGGCTCCTAGTCAGTAGAGCTTGCTTCTTGCTGTGTGGGGGAGGCTGGAATAGGGCTCTGCCTGCACTGGCAATAAGGTGCAATGGGATCTAATGCATGATCCCACAAACATGCCTCCTGCCATGTACATGTGGTAAGGCAAGAGGCACAATTGTGTGAATCATGCATTAGATCCCATTGTACCTTGACCTGCACGTATTGGGGAGGAGATGGGGGATCTGAATAACAGAGTTCCTCTTACTGAAATATGGTCCATAACTGAAAGACTTTCTTTCATTCATACTTACTGGATATCCAGTTTTCACTCATCTTCTTAAGCTTTGTTTAATGGGCCTTAGAGAAAAAAGTAGTTTTTAGAGATAATTGGAATTTTTTTCTATGAAATATTTTAAAATCAAAAAACACTGAAGCTATTTGTGGGAAAAACTTGAATCTGGTGAATTTCATTTTTCAAAAATTTATTTTTAAGTTTTAATCTTAATTCCAGTCCATTTGAGCAAAAAAGTTTCTGTTTTAAAATGTAAGGAAAAACAAAATTAGATAGTTATAATGAAAACCAAACATAATTTCAAAAACTTTCAAAATTAGCATAATACATTTTTTCAAATAGATTTTTTCATTAAATTTAAACATTGTAAAAATTAGAGAAACCTTTTCTCAACCTTTAATTATCAATATACACAAAACATATTTTGTGGTATATTCTAATTTATATTTATATATGTATTAACATCTCAAATCCTTTGGCTTCTATACATCTGTTATAAAATGTAAGGCTTCAGTCTTACAGACACTTACATAAATGAATCACTTTACAAACAAAAAAAATTCACTGAATTCAAAGCATATATCTATGTATTAATTATAATTACAATATAAAAGATAGCTTTATTTTCCTTTTAAACAACAGAAAAAAACTGTCTTCTCTGTATCTGCAAGCATGAACTTTAAAGCCTAAATAACATCCCTGATGGAACTCAATATCTTTGGTTAGGGTGTGTGAAAATTTACAAATTATGTTGATATTACCTAAAAAATATTGGAAAAGCGTTTTGGAATCAATGGCTTTCCTTTCCTCTCCATCTAATATACTTACAGTCATGGAATTCAAATTGTCCAATCCTAGCAAAGTATAGTCCATGTGAAATATCATGGAAATGGTACCTTTATTTTATTAAAATAACCATTGTAATACTTTTTTTCATTGGGAGTCTTTAGGGCATTTCATACATGTAGGGTACATGCAGACATTACATCAGATTAACCCAACATTTTAATTTAGGTCCATCCAAGCTGTATAGCTGTTCGGGCAGGTTAGATTGGGCAATAAATAGCTATCCTGATCTAACTTAGTTCACTTGAGAAAGTAAACTAATTTAGATCAGAAACAGATTAGTCTGCTTTAAAGAACATCTGTTTACCTTGGCTAGGGACAAACATTCAAAAAGCCTGAACCTGAATTGATTAAATCTTTGCAGATTAGTCTAACCTGGCTGGGCTCAACTGGTTTGAAACCAGACAGACATTCTCTCTGGACTGAGGAAATTCAGGCACATGCCTGCAGTGGCTCAGGCTAGAAACCAGGGGGCGCTGGAGCAGCCCTCCCTTGCCTTCTGCAGGGAGCTGAGCTGAGGGGAAGCGGCCAGGCGCCAGCAGGACTCTCTCATTAGGGAGGTCTGCCTGCACGGTCCCAGACTTTTCCCCATTGACTGCTCAAGGGGCAGAAGTGTTGCCACCGGCCTAACAGTGTGAGGTAAGGGGGTGAGGGGGATGCAGTGCATGCATCTGTTAATGATACGGAGCTTTTCAATCTCCCTCCCTGGTTCGTCATACTGTCTGCAGCAAACTGACAGGCGAGCAAGCCAGTGGGGAGCTGATAGTGATAACAGACTTTATCACCCAATTAGCAAAACAGTGGCTCCATTACTTCAAACTTCTTAAACAGCTTACCAGATGACCTGTTGATTAGCTCCAAACAGCCCTAAGCAGTCACTGTTCAGTGAAATTGGAGACAAACACACAGACACCTCTCAGCATTAGCTAGCATACCACATGCCTATGGTCCATGGGTCTGGGGTCCACATTGTGGGAGAAGGGAGGGAGTGGGGGGTGGGATTTCCTGGTTGGGCAGTGGGGGGGAGGGGAGGGGTAAACCAGGAAAACACCTGCTGTGTCTGCAGTCTCTCCTGGAGCCTTACACAGTATTAGCTAGCATACCACATGCTGGCTATGCTCCATGCTATGGCAGAGAGAAGAAAGGGATCCCTGCTCAAGAAGTGAGTGGTGAGGGGGCAGGGGTGGGGAGCATGGGAAAGCCAGCAGACCCTGTTGTGCCTGCAAGTCTGCTGGAGCTCTGGCCAGGAAGCAGAGGGGAGGGGCCAGCTCTGCTGTGGAGCAGAGAGCTCTGCCCAGCCCAGAGAGCATACTGGGATGCTGGGGGACTCTGATTTAACTTTAACCAGCAAGGGGGCTGGGACAGATATTGTATAAACCAGTTTGAGCCAAATCACTTAAGTCTGATACTACATTCAACCAGGTTTATCTCAAACTGGTTTCAGCCATTTTCAAAGATTTATGGGCACTGAACATCTGTTCTGTTACAGGTTTAAACCAGTTTCTGATCACTTAAACCGGTTTATGTCTATCCCTATCCCTTAGAAGTAAAGCTGAACCACTAGCCCCAGCCCCAGCCTCAGCCCCACCAGTCCCAAGGCTGCATATCCCTGCAACCCTCCCACGCTTAGACCAACAACTCCCACTCTGAGCTGAATGCATCTGGTTGCTGCTGTAGGAACAACTACATTATTTGTAATAGAAAAAATGACGACATAGTTTTAGATCTTGGTATTTATATTTTATTCTAAAAAAAATTCTCTGGCTTCATTTGTACATCTATTAACATTTTGGAACTGCTAAGAAATACAGTTAGGTATCAATCATCTGAAAAAATATACATTATTAATAGGTGATTTAACTATGCTGATGATGACAATTTGCAATAAGTGAGGATCTGGCCTCAATGGAGCTATACCCATTTCTATTTCAGAAAAATAAGGCCTTCGTTTTTTTGCCAGTACTAGAATCTACAATTGTCAGAGAATATTGAGGCAATAGGTTTATGCATGCAGCAATCATAATCTGAGTAAACACAGGTAAAAATTATAATGCTATTATAGCCAATGAAACATCTTTAATATTTTATATATTATATGCATGTAAAATACACAAATTATACTTTACGTAAAATTCTACTTTTCCTTTGTTCTTTTTTTTTACATGATAAATTTTCTCTCATTTTTCATTTAAATTAGGCCTTCATATCTACAGCCTTTATTTAAAATACATATATTATACTGCCTTTATTTCTAAAACTGGTTAAGATTTTTATTGGCAGCTGCTGACTTTTTGAAACACAAAATACAACACTACAGCTACTAAAGCTAAACTGTTTCTCCAGTGTTAAACTATAGGGTGCTTGTACACGTGATGTCATTACCACACACGTGACAAAAATGTCACTTTGTGCAGCTTAATGGCATCACACTGTACACATGCAAGTGTTTGGGAGGTTTTTAAATTAGTGTGCATCATTGCAAACTAAACTACATGTTGATGTAGTTTAGGTTGCAATGTTGCAAATTGCAATGATGCAGATGTTAGCTCACCAACACTTCTCCAAGCCTGCCCAGGCTTCTAGCACCCAGTGAACCATTCCCACCATTTTCTCTGGCTGTCAGCACATCTAGCCACCCTTCTGCCTCCTCCCAGTGCTGCCCCAGGGGCAAGCTCAGTGTTCTGGTGGCAGGGACAGTGCATGGGGACAACAAGCACAGGCAGGCTCAGGAAAGCATTGGATTGGGTGTTTCTGAGCTGAAGCAGCACCTAGCCAGATAGCAGCCTTCCAGGGTGGCCCCAGGCTCCTTGCACCATCCCTACCACCGTTTATGGCCACCAGCAAACCCAGTTGTCCCCCTACCACCTTCATGCGCTGCCCCAGAAGCAAGCCAGCCCATTTCTGGGTGGCCCCAGGTATCCTGCCAGCTGCAGGAGCCTGCTGAAGGCAGAAGTGGTGAGGGGCATGATCCTTTTTTGTGGGGGGTGTGCAGCCTGCCTGCATCTCCAATGGCCAAAGCATGCACTGCTGGCCCCTGAACCATAAGGGAGCCATGAGGAACCCTGCTGTGGGGGCCCCAGGCCTTCTCTCTGTGGCAGTGGTACCTTCCCAAGGCCACCTGAATGGGCTGCTAGCTGGTCGGGTGCTGCCCCAGCTCGGGGTTGGGGGAGAGTTGGATTAGGCTGGGTGCTGCATCCATGTTGGGGCAGCACCTCGCTTGCTAACAGTCTTCTGGGCAGCTCCAGGGGTGTGCCAATACCACAGAAGGAAGGACTGGGGCCCACCACAGCTCAAGGCCCACTCGACCCACCAGTAGCTCACTCCCTGGCTACAGGCAGGTTCCGGCTCTGACAAAAAAAAAAAAAAAAAAAAAAAAAAAGATTGGGCCCCTTGCTGTAATGTGGTGGAAAAATTTAAATGGTGGGTTTCAATAAAAAAAAAACACTGTTTCAATGTAGGGGAAATAGAATAAAACCCTGAGAACTAAACCCCCATTATGCGTACAAGTGTCCATTAACTGGAACAGTTAACATTAGCCCAGTACTTTAGGTTCATTACAACATAGACACATACCCCGCGTGACTGCTGCAAAGAGGAGGCACCATTTCTGAAGATTTAGTGATCTGGTATTAAACAGAGTACATTGTGAATAGCTTTGTGCCAAGAGTACCTTTGCACCAAATTGTGATTTATAATTAGAGAAAGGAAACTAGATTGCTAATTATGTACAAAGTCCTATCCTCAAGAAAAGCTGTGCAATTACTGTTATGGCCTTGTAATTGAAAATAGTCTTTCTATACTCAAGAGGACAGCTTTTTATACTTAAATCCTTTCTCTATAAGCAAAATCATATGCATGTAATTGTTTTTAAAGGAGGAATCTTAGAAGTTCCTCCCCATAAGCTTCCATCATGCTCTCCTTGTAAGCCTGTTTTCTGCTTGTATGTGGCCTAATTTTTGATGGCTTATGAATGATCTGCAATTTAATTAATGTACCAGTATACAGATTGAGTGTGTACACTGATTAATGTATTCTATATCATGTGGGTTCTTACCTATACTAGCTCCACTGCAGATAACTCCTTTACCTGATTTTACATTAGTGTGAGAAGACAATTGGAGCTAAGATTTTAAAAATAAAAACTTAAAGTTACATTCCAAAATTTGTATTTATATTTGCCGGTACCTAATTTTTATAAATACTGGCTGGGTCCTAATTACTTCTAATTACTAAACTCTAGTATCCTGTTTAAGTATAGAGGTATATAACTTGGCTTAAGACCAATATTTTAAACCTCATCTTATTTTCAGGACATGTTTTGATGGTTGCCTTCATTTAATTCTCTGCTCTCTTTTGCTAAATATTAAAAATGATCATTGTTACTTACTTGCATGAACACATCTGACTGCCATTTTTTTAAAAATACTTTTGTTAAAAATGGCCCATTACTCTAGTGACTGAGCTTAAATGCTAAACTAAAAAGGGATTATTATTCTAAGTTTAGGGTTTGATTTAAGACAATAGGATGAATTGAAACAGATTATTGGGCTCCAAACCACAGCTGATAGGGAATCTGGAATTCTGGTGTTGGAGGTGAAGAACAAGTCCAAATAGCACAGAAAGGAAAAGGATTAGAAAATAGCAGAAATACACATAGTCTTTTCCCTGCTGTTTATCATTTTATTAGGAATTATATTTCATAGCAGAAAGATACAAGCTCATCAAAAAAGCAATATAATATTGCTACCAGCAATAAATCATTCCCAGGGGGCATATCTACATTTTCAATTAATATGACTAAATAAACTCCAGTGAAATTTGAGCCGGAGTAAACTACTCCCAACTTCACTGCCTACATGTATGTTTAAGCTCAGTAATTTAGTCTGCCGTTGGATAGTACCTGTGTCTGACAAGACTATCCAACAGTGCTGTAAATTAGACTACACTGGCTGAATTGTCGCACACATGTAGATAGAGATGCTTTATTGTGCAGTAAATTAATCTACTGTGCAATAAAGTGCACATATGGACATGTCCAGGATGTACCATAGCAGAATGCCAGTTTGCCTCTTAAATGGTGAATATATTGACTTCTGCTTCAAAACAAAGTATATACCTATAGTGAAAACACTTGTTGTGGCTCACTGGTATATACACAATATAAAGATACAAAATGTAAAGATATATACTACATTTGAAGCAAAACCTGCTTGACTAATACTTAGAAAATCACAAAAAAATGCAAAACAGGAAACAAACGTATAAATAGGCATCCTGTTACCTTTGGGCTATCGAAAAACAGGCATCGCAACTCAATTTAATGGCACTAATTGGAGCTAGGGACACAAAAGATATATCTGCTTAGAAACTACTGGCATACAAAATAGATTTTCCTTTCAGGACCAAACAGTACTTCAATATTAGTGTAAATATGCAACCATATTTTGAAAGCCTTAACCTGATGTACACACAGGAATCTCATCTGTAGAAAGAGTTGTTTATTAAAACTAACCCTGTTTTATTTTCCAATCATACTACAGAGATAAACCAAAATTATAGAAATAAAAATGTCTGGCAGGTAGTTTCATTTGCCTGTTTTATTACAAATCCATATTCAGATATGTTAATATAAAGATGTACAATATTACATAAAGGGCACAAAAACTGACATTGTGACACTAGTGGTTGAATGGCTCGGCTATTGTAGCAGGTCTTATTCAGCTATTTTCTAGTACTCTCATCAGTCTTTTGTGTGAAAGTCTTTGGTGAGAGTCAAGTCTGAACTGATAAGGCCTTGGAGACATAATCACTGGCCTTCATTTTCCATTGACAGCACCATGCAGCCAATTCACAAACATTTTCATATTAATATTGAGCAATTTCCCTACATTCTAATCCATCAAAGTAGGCTATTAATCCTTCCCTTACTGTTCTCTATTCAAATGCTAACAATTTTCTTCTCACAAGCTAAAACATTTGTCCTACAGCTCCTCACACAAAGACACTGTATTGTCAGCAATGATTGATCAGAGTATTAATATGAGGGATGCTGTGTAAATTATATCAATGATACTATACATATGTGGGGAAAAATCTTTCAAAGAGATGAATTGAACGTAAAAAAATAATGAATAATTTTCCCAAGGAACATTTTAAAATACTCCTTATAGTGTGTTTTGTTGAAATTTATTAAGAATTTTAGTGGTTCTAGGGCTATCGTTTTCTTGCTAAAAACAAAATAAAGCACAGTATAACTTATTTGAAGATGATTTTAAAAAATATTCATTAAAATGAAGGACTCACAATATTGAACAGCAGTGTATGTTCAGTGTAAATATGTTTAACATGCAAGATGTTTAACATAATTTTATTAACATGGTGAGATGTACAAGATAAGTGTAGAATGAGAAAAGAAGGTGAGAAAATAGACACAGAGCTAGAAAGCTAGATGCATAGTTGTGCTCAAGCAGAACTCAGTATGCCGGGGGACACGAGTGTGTGCATTTGTCTGTGAGGTTCTACCTTTTTGCAGCCATCTCACACCCTGGGTTCTGAAAGCTACAAAAGGCTGAACCAGAGCATGGTGCAAGTTATGGAAGATGAAGCTTTTACTACTAGATAGTCGTCCCCAACCCAGAACTGCCCTCTTCCTTATCTGATATGGTCCCTTCTCATTCTGTAATGAGGGTATGGAGAGAAAGACTAGCCATATTTCTTAAAACAATTTCAAGTCCAACTTTACTGAAGAGAATTTATGAGGAACTAGGGAACAGGCCTATCATTGATATCTGTGTTTGGCTAGATACAGATGTTCAAAACTCCTGAGGCAATTTTGCAGTAACTTTTGCAGCTTTTTAAAAGCGCCCTAGGCTAGTTCATGAATGAACAGAACTCACTTTTGCTCCTGGGGGGGGGGGGGGGGGG
>NW_017728998.1:37725636-37730561 GCF_001723915.1 Gavialis gangeticus
GGGGGGGGGGCAGGCATGGAGGTGGCACGCACTGGCTGAGGCCAGCCAGCTGCAGGCACTCTCATGTACCTCCCAGCAGGCCACTGGAGAATTTAAAGCCCAGCTGAGTAGGTGAGCAACCAGTCACCCCTAATTGGCCAGCACAGCCCTAGCCCCACCCCCTGCCAGCTGTGAGTGGTGACTGGTATGGAAGGGGAGAAGAGAGCCCCCCACTGCCTGGGCCACCCCAGCTATGCTGGCTCAGATCTTCAGGGGGTTGGGGCTGTGCATCTGTCTGCTGTGCCAGGAACTAGGAGTAGAGAGGGGGGAGTGGAGCCTCCCCTGCGTGGGACCCTCCAGCTTGCTGGTTCAAGTTTAGAGGGGGCCAGGCCAGGTCTGTGCAGCAGGGGACTTGACTCCCTCCTCTGTCCACACCCAGTTTGCAGCCCAGCAGACAGCCAAAGCCAGGAGACGCTGCTCAGAGTCTTTGTCTCCTGCCTATGCAGCTGGGCAAAGGTGGTGAGGGAACAGATTTATGGCTCAGAGCTGTGCACTTCTCCACCATGCTGGGAATCAGAAGGAGAGTGCTTGCTGGCTCAGGTCTGGAGGGTGCTGGGTCAGGTTTGTGCAGTGGGGGGTTCTGCTCCCCACCCCTGGTTCCTGGTGCAGCAGATTGGCATGCAACTCCTGATTGTGGCTATCAAGAAGGTTGGGTCTGGGGGTGGGGGAAAAGAGCCCCCACTGCCTGGCCCCCTCCCCTGCTGTGCTGGCTTGGGACTGGGGCCATGTGTGTGTGGTGGGGGTGTTATCCTCCCCTCTGCCCTCTCTTCTCCCCTGGCTGTGCAGGCAGGAGACAGAAGATTTTTGGCTCCTGACTGTGACAGCAATAGGCAGCAGAAGGCTGGGGCTTACAGGGCTTAGCCCCCCAAAAAAACTTTTCATGGCAGTCAGCGACAGCAGCAGTACCATGGTGCTGCTCTGCATGCAGCTGCTCTTCTGCTGCCATGTACAGCACCAGCACATGCTTGCCCCACAACAGCCCTGTGGAAGGGAGGGGCAGGGGTCAGTCAGGGCTCAGCCCCCCAAAATAATATTTTCTGCCACTGCTTATGGTGACAGCCTGGAGGCAGGACTGGCCTGGCACTTGCCAGAAGCAGACAGGGACAGGCCAAGGCTAGCATGCCACCCTGCAATAGGCGCACCTGGGATGCCAGAGGACAGTGAAATAAGGTGATTTGCTATGTAATCTGGGACAGAAGTGTGAAATACTACTCTAACCTAAACCAACTGAGTCCAATACTACATCCACCCACGTTTATCTTGGACTGGGTTCTGACATTTTGAAACCAGTCTCTGACACTTGGCTATAACTCAGGTTAAGCTGCCAGGGGCTTAAATACCATAGAAGAGTTCCTCTTCTCCCCGCTTCTCACCAAGGTTTCTTATCCTTGCTCTGGAATATCAAAATGTATCACTTCAGCAAACAAAAACAACTTGTTCTTTGCCAGATAGCAGAGGTGTGCAAAATGGGCCATATTCAATTTGGATTCAGTCTGAATCAGGGACAGTAATTTGATTTGTTGATTTGCATCACTGTCCCTGATTTGATTCAGCTGAATCTAGATCTGAAGATTCAATGCTGATTTGGAGAATCAGTGATTTGGCCATAGACACAGCTTTAAATGTTTTTTCTACATACCTCGAGGTACCAGGCATGGCTTCTGAATGTTGTGATGCTGGGGTGGATAGAGCATCCCACAGGAGCGTGGGGAGCCCCCACATGCTTGGCAGTGAACCTGGAAGTGGATTGGAAGTCCTATGCAGGGGGCCCCAGGAGGCATCAGTTGCCCAGCCAGGAGGGCATGGTGGGGGGGGGGGAGTGCACTCCCCAGGGGACCCAGAAGTAGACCAGAAGTGCTTCTGGTCCACTTCTGGGTCTGCTGTCAAGTGCACTGGAGAGCCTCCTGAGCTCCTGGGGGACACTTCATCCACCCTACCATCACAGCATTCATGAGCCATCTGGTATCTTGAGGTATGTAGAAAAAACATTTTAAGCTGTGCCTATATCCAAATCGCTGAATCTTTCTGAATCTCCCCGAATTGATTCAGAGGGTTCCGATTTGATTCAGAGAGATTAAAGGGTCTCCTGATTCGAGATCAGGCCAAATCTCCTCTGAATTGAATAAGGGACCAAGCTTCACACAGTCCTACCAGATAGTACAAGTGATACTGTGTACCATTTTTACTGAAGGCTGAAATGAAAAGGAGTAGTTGAGAAACCCAACAAATGCTTAATGGTATATATCACTCCCCAAGAGTTCTGATCTTTTATTAGACCAACTAGATGGTTGCAAACAATGTCCTTATTTGCAAGCTTTCAGGCACACGTACCCTTCCTCAGGATAGGAGTGCAAAGATTTAAAAATGTCTCCCAGGTGGAAATAACAATTCATATTTCACAGGAGAGCTGAAAGCTGGTGTAAGATCTCCTGGTTGGAAAAGTTCATTTTATGCAAAATAGGCTCAGATAAAAGTTGGAGCAGTCTATTTACCTCAGAGCTGTCTGATGGCAAGCAGGCCATTGAATTATGCTTCTTTCTTGTTATGATGTTTCATATTTCACAGGAGGATGGATGATGGAAGGCTCTCCTGGGCAAGGAATTTCTTGTGTTGAGGCTGTTCTGCGAGCATGCAGATTTGGCTTGAAATAAAAGGCTGAAGCAAGGGTCAGTGTGGGGAAGCTCGGTGAACCAACACAGCACTAATTATCTTTTGACAAAACCATGGATTTTAAAAATTTGAGATATTGGGGGATATGGCTAAAGGTTTAGGAATCTGATGTATACATTTGAGACTGCAATGGCCCTGTATTGCACTTTTAGACTGCTTAATGAGGTTTCATCTTTCTAGTCTCCCCTTCTTTCTGCTTTTGAACACAATAGCAAAAAATAAAAATCAATAACTTCTCAAATTCAAATCCAGCCCAATATATCAGAATTCTTAGCATTTCACAATAGTTCAGTGGTCTCTGTGAAATAAGCTTAGTGCTTGCAGCCCAAGATACTACGGACAACATTCCAGCTCTCAAAAACATCACCACCAATTGGCTGGATCTTACAATGATCTACTTGAAAGCCATGGAGTGACATGGGGTTTGAAGTTAGCACTCCTGGCCGCATCCAGAGGAGTGTGGCTGTGCAGTATGTGGTGCAGCAGGCACATCTTTGGTACCACTTACTACACATTAAGTTGTTTTCTGTGCTGCAAGGGAGCAGTCCGGTGGGGGTTTTTTATCCTTGGATAAAACCCATGCAAAAAAAAAAGTGAAGCAGTGCATATGGGGACAGCATGCACCACTCAAAAACAGAACCTGGCCAGCTGGAGCCATACTCCAGCTGCTGGTTAGGCTCCAAGTGGCAGGATCACCATTGCTGCAGCCCCAGGGCCCCCCTAAGACTGCTGGAGCCAGCCCAGTGCCTCTGCTACCCCATCCAGGGTAACCTACTGAATGCCAGAGGGTGCGTGGCACAGTCATTCCCCAGGGATAACTAGCAGTGGCACAAGGTCCTGCTGCTAGTTGTCCCTGGAGAAACAAATGTTCACACTCATGTGGATACAGCCATTGTTGGCAGGCTCAGTAAGGAGGACTTACCTTCATCAAGGCAGGACTGGAATGTATTTTTCAGTGTACTCCAGACAACCTTGCACTGACACTGATCACACTTTACCTTTGCAGATAAAGGACTTAGGTCTTCCTGGCTGTCAATCCACATCATTAAATAGTTAGTGAAATCATGCACAAAGTTTTGTTGGGGGGGGGGGGTTGCAATTAAAAAAGCAAACATTGTTTTTAAATCCTTCCAGTTGGGTATATTATATTTTTTAAATGGGTAGTTAAAATATCTGTACTTTAAAGCCACTTAGAACCTCTTCCAATTACTTACATTAGTACTTTGGCATATATTCAATCCTTTTTTTCTGTTGAGTCAGACTCTTGAATTTGACTCAAAATAATATTCTGTCTTTTCTATATGCCCAGGCAGCTATAGAGGATATCCTGAACTCCCCAGCTGTATGACAACACAGGCATCCAGATGAATTTGAGATGTTTCACTGGAATACTAATAAAGTTCACATTAAATGTATAGTCATATGTTCAGGGATAATTCTGAGAGGTATTCATCCCCCTGATCTCCCAGGCTGCCATAAAAGGTTCCTGTCACAGTCTTCAACAACTTTTACTCTTCCTGCCCTTCCTGAACTCTGTAGATCCACAAGTTAAGACTCAGATAGGATCCATGATTGGACAGGAGTCCATCAAGAAACATCAAAGGTGTCGAACTGATGGCTCAGCAAAATCTTCCCTTTTCAAACAGCGCTGAGTCACTATCCCAGTAAGCTGTAAAGCAAGGGATAGACAATTATTTGGGTTGGAGAGCCACATAAGGAGTTTTGGTGAGCTGTTGGAGGCTCAGGGAAGGAGTGTACTGACCTAGCCTCGCCCCCTCCCCCCCCATTATGGCTATTTATACTACCCAGTGTGGCAGGTGGGGAAGGGACAGAGAGATGTCAATTGATCCTATCCAGCTCCATCCACTATGTACCTATTGAATTAGATGGAACAGACAAGTAGTCAGGGTTTTCATGGAAACCAGCTTTGGGCAGGGCATACTCAGCTGGGTAGATGGGGTAGGGCTGCAAGTGGGCAAGGAGCAGCATCCAGGAATGGGCGAGGTGGCCTTTAAACTCCCCCAGTGTGGATTTAAACTAGCCTCGCCAGGGGAGGGGGCCACAGGAAGATGAGGAGACGCCATCTGAGCAAGACAGGTGACAAAGGCAAGGAGTGCTAAGGTAAGGAATGGGAGTCCAGACAGTCTCCCTAAATGGGGGGTGGCACACACAGTCTTGCAAGGCCTTAAATGCCTATATACCAATGCTCACAGTAT
>NW_017728998.1:37730954-37735799 GCF_001723915.1 Gavialis gangeticus
TTTCAATACTGACAAGTGCAGGGTGCTGCACTTAGGCAGTAGAAACAGCAGCACACTTATAGAATGGGAAACTCCCTTCTTGAGAGCACAGAGGCAGAAAGGGATCTTGGAGTCATTATTGACTCCAAGATGAACATGGGCCGACAATGTAAGGTCACAGTTGGCAGGGCTAACCAGACCTTGTCATGCATCCACAGGTTCATCTCAAGTACAGCTAGGGAGGTGATCCTCCCCCTCTATGCGACACTGGTCAGGCCACAGCTGGAGTACTGCGTCCAGTTCTGTGCGTCCCATTTCAGGAAGGATGTGGACAACATTGAAAGGGTCCAGAGGAGGGCCACCCGCATGACCCGGGGACAACAGGGCAGACCCTACAATGAAAGACTGTGGGACCTAAACCTGTTCAGCCTTCACAAGAAAAGGCTGAGGGGGAACCTGGTGACCGTCTATAAACTCACTAGGGGGGACCAGAAGGGTTTGGGGGAGACACTGTTTCCCCTAGCGCCCCCCCGGCATGACAAGGAATAATGGACACAAATTATTGGAGAGTAGGTTTAGATTAGACATCCGCAAGAACTACTTCACAGTTAGGGCGGCTGGGAGCTGGAACCAACTTCCAAGGGAAGTGGTGCTGACTCCTACCCTGGGGGTCTTTAAGAAGTGGTTTGATGCCTACCTGGCTGGACTCAAATGAGTCCAGTTTTTCTCCCGCCCAGGCGGGGGGTCGGACTTAAAGATCTACAAGGTCCCTTCCGACCCTACTTCTATGATTCTATGACTTGGGCTGGAGCTGGGGCTGGGATCATGTGGCAGTGATAGTGTTGGGCTGGGGCCTGGAGCAGAGCCACAATCCAGTCCCCACATGTCCCTGCAGGGATATGTTGTGAGTGGGGATGTTCAGAGAGCAGATCGCAGCTCTGACCCAGGCCCCAGCCCCACACTGAAATTGCCCTGCCAAAGCCTCAGCCTGTCCTGCTACCAGATGCTGCTCCCTGCCCACCTGCAACCCCATCCTATCCATCTGGCTGAATGTACTCTGCACACTCGCCCATGCCATCTGGCACTCCCAGCATTGGGTGCAGGATAGATGGCCCAGGGTGCCTGGGCAGCAGGGCTGGGCCCACTGGCAACAGCAGCCAGAGTGTGAGGGTGAGAGTGAGCCATGCCATGGGGGCTGTTGGGAAGTCAAGTCCAGCCACTGCTCCATTCCCACCGCCACACCACCTAGCCCCATGAACTACAGCTCCTGACATGCCACACATAGGGATAGGGATAGCTGCGCTCTGTGCTAGGTAGCACCTCCAAGCCCAGGGGTGCCAGGCAGGAATGACTTCATGTGCTTTGTCCTCGGCCGGGTGAGGCCGAGGGACCTGGTGGGGGCTAGATAGAATCACTTGGCTTATCAAAATGCAGTATGTTAGATGGGTTTTAAAACAAAGTATCTGGCCACCTCATAAGTATTAACTATGTCATAGCCATTTATTATGAATGTGGTTGTAGACATCAGAGTTTAGCTCTGACTGATGTATATCCACTATGATAAAATATTCATAATTTCTTGTCCCAAACTGGTGTGCATTATGAAATGACTTGTTAAAGAGAATTTTTTTTATCCCAAAAGTGGATTCAATTAAGTGTAAATTGAATAATATCTGTTGGTATTTTTATTTTAAGTTGTTATAGCATGGTGAAAGAATGACTTTGTCTCATTTAGAAGTGTTATTTACATACATACATACATACATACACACACATATATATAAAAATGTAACAGTTGGTTACCAAGATTTTTTATAGGGAAAAAGTAATATGTAATATCTACAATATGTCATGCTGTGCTGCTACAGAAGCAGTAGAAGTATAAGCTACTTAGGAAAAACTGATTTCCAAAGCTTCACATCCACAAGACCAGCTGAGGCTACCAAGTGTTTTGGATTTTGAAAATAAGGTCATCTTTATTTGTGGGCCTACAAACAAATCCAAGAACCTAATTGTTTAGGTATTCAGATTTTAAAAATATGTCCAGGAATGATAGAGCTGTGCAAACTTCGCTATTTTGTGTAAGACCTGCAAATCATACACGCTGAGGTAAGAGATCTTATGTCAGACCCCCAAAAATGGTATTTATTAAACTGGGCTCTACAAAAACCACACTTGGAGGGCATTTTTACACATGCTCTGGGACATGGCGCTTTAATTAGCAGCCTGCACTAATTAAAAGTGCCCACGTGCATCAGCATCCCTGCACTGAAAAAATGGTGATGGGGCACTTTGAACTAAAGCTCACTGAATGTGTTTTATTTCAAAATGCCCCGCTGCCATTTTTTCAGTGCAGCCACACACGAGAATACTGATACATATGATATGAAAAGCTGTTGCAGCGTGTCAATTTCCGTGCTCCAGTAGACTCGGTTAATCAAGTCTGTTCTGACGCACTGGATTTCCAGTGTGTTGGAGCAGGCTCCCTGCATGTATATAGGAACCGGAGGTGTCCAACCTATGTGTAATATAAGATAGCCGCTTCAAGGGCCCAAGCCTAGCACAGACCATGAAGAGTTTTCCTTGAACCTACACTGCTAGTTCACCACTAGCATTCTCAACTGGAGGTTTCCATATTTGAAATTTGTCCCTATCCCTGTCGAGGAAAGCCTGAACTGAGATTAAGATCATGCTGAAAGGTTTTTGGCATTAATTATGCTTGATGTTATTCTTGATGTTAGCCAGATGCCTTACACAAGGCATGATTTTATGAAGGGACAGGACTGTTTTGAGCTCTGCATCATTTTAACAATTACTTTTCAATAACTAAATATGTATAGTTAGGTGCTCTGTGTAAGACAGAGAATAAATAAATGTATACCAAATTTATAAACTTCAGTGGACAGAGAAAGAAGTGAGGACTGTGGATTGTGAAGAGCCTATCCACCCTTCACAGAATAGCTCCAAGTGGGCCTTTCATTTATTTATTTATTTATTTTGATTCAGTAAGAAGGAACCAGAGCAATTCCTGGCCACCTTCCAGTCAAATAAATAGCCAAGGCTGGGCTTGCTCTTGCAATTCAGTGGACCCTGTGGAAACCCTAGTTGCCTCTAGAAGAATTTCACCTAATATGTGTATTTTAGGGCTATGAAGATATAAATTATATACACAAATATACATGGCAAATCTCAATACTAATATGACTTACAAAGACATGGCTTTCACTCTAGCAGCAGAATTCTGCAGTTTAGAAAGTTCTGGATTTCAATCCTGCTGATGTCTATGAAGGCTATGCAGACATTGTCTGGAATGTAAAACAGAAAATTAAAACCCTGCTTAGCCATGAGATTGTACCAGTATGTAGATAGCAGCTGATGCCATGTTCTTCGACCCTTTAACTGGCACTCTCATTCCTAAAAGATGCTGCTTCTAGAGGTAGTGTCACGGCATTGCATTTTTAATTAGCTGATTTTTGACAGTAGCGGTGATTCTTAGATATATTAGAGTAGATGAAAGACCTTTAAAAATACTGAGGGTGACACAATTTAATGTTACTGTAAGGTAAAGATTTAATAAATGAAAATCAGATGAATTTGTTCAATAGGTAAGTGAGGTAAAGTAGAATTTAAAAAATAAGTTTCCTTTGAAAAATTAATCATTTTTTTCATATTCTTTAGCCTAAAAATATTAGATTTGAGGAAAATGGCTTATATGAATTTAAATCGGTGGAAAAAATATTCATGTTGCAATATTTGGTTTCTTGTTTTCTGTCAGTATGTCCAAAAGGCATTTTTCATTATATGCACAAAAATGTGATAACTTTTCAGATAAAAAGATATTCTGTTATGTGAGATAATGTAATTCTGAGAAGAATGATTCTGACCAATTGGTGAAGTGGCTCAATGCACTAGTGAACTAGGCTTTCTGCATCCAGTGGTCCAAAGTCTGAATGCTATGCAGGCTGAATAAGGAAATGAATTTAAAATGCTTAAATGACAAGTTTGAAACTTGACTGGATCAGACAAAAGATGCTGTTATTAACCCTTCATCTCAAAACCATCTAAAAAAATACTTTTAATCATTTGAGCTGAATATTCAGAACTGGCTCCGGACCCTTTTTAGATGCACAGATTTTTTATATGACGCCTACAAACTATAAAATGGTGAAACAAATGAAAATTATTATAATTGAGTTTAAAAAGCCAAAATATATAGTTTTAGTGCTCTTTAGGACTTCTGAGGGGAGATGATACATTTAAAATGTATACAAATTGTTTCAGAAACCAAAATGTGAAGAGTTGTATCATTTACTATAAACCATGTTGCAGAAAAATAATACATTTAATTTGTCTTTACTAGTTCTGAAATGCTTAGTAATAACCATTCAAGGCCCGATTTTTGCAAACCCTGCACAAGCGAGCAGTCCTACTGACTTTAACGGGACTTGCTTGAAAATGGCCGCAGGACTGAACCCTTATATTTGTATTTTAAAATATGGAAAGTATCATACTACAATGAAGCAATCAGCCAGCAGCCTATGTGCTCCAGTAACTGGAAAGGATAGAAAGTCAGTGAGTAGATAATTATTCAAGGTCAAACCTTTCAAATGTGGTGCCAGAAAAAAAAAGCAAACAGTGAGGTTGAGCCAATACTTCACAAACACTTGTTTAAGGATTTCCTAATTACTATAAGTGGTTCCTCCAGCCCTGGCACTTAAAAGGCGATTGTATATGCATGATGTCATCCTTTCTTCCCGCATTATCTCTCCAGTAAATTTACAGGATTAAGAAAGAAAGGAAGAAAAAAAGAGTCAAAATAATACCTTTTCCCTACTGTTAAAAAATAAATTTGTGTTACAGTTTTTA
>NW_017728998.1:37740799-37752632 GCF_001723915.1 Gavialis gangeticus
AAAGAAACTGCAGATCGATAAACACCTACTCACATTCCAAGTGCCCTCAAGTTACTGAGAAGAAGTTAGTGGCATGCATTTGTGAATGAGAGCTTAAGGAACTGGGCAGAAACAAGTTGCTTGCTTGTTTTAAAATGGCCAATTAAAATATCCATGGAATTATCCTTGAAAGACTGTTACAAAGGTTTCCCCAAAATGAGGAAAATGCAATTATCGTCTATATAGTACTCTGAACACAGGCTATATATAAACACCTCCATATCATAGCACCATTTCTGTCATCTGACAGTTGAAAAAATATGGATGGAACTCACCAGATGGTCACTTAAAATTACACAGCAAGATATTTAAATTTCTAAAGACAAACCATGCAGATAATATGATATTTATTACACTATGGCTGCATCTACACAAGATGTTTACTGCACAGTTAACTAATTAACTGTGTAGTAAATGTCTCAGCATCTACACGTGAGCCCCTATTAGGATGCACAAAACTAATAAACTCTGTAGCAGGGTAGAACTTGTAAATACAAGTTCTACCCTGCTGCAGAGCTTTTTTATGCACAACAGTGCACGTGTAGACACTGATTGGCTGGCTGGGGCACAAGGGTGCTTCAGTACTGGGCTGGCCTGCTGTTTAGCCCCAAACTGAAGCATGCTCATGCCCCAGCTTGCCCATCCACTGCACACTGAGCCCAGCTGGAGCAGCTTTAGGCTGGCAGACTGAACCCCCTTACCCCTTGCCATTAAGGGCTGCTGTGACCCAGCTCAGTGCGCTGTGGTCTGGGTACATGTGCAGATGTGTGCCTGGGAGCTTCCTGGGAGCAATAAAGTGCAATGAAATTAGCTCTACAGCTTACTGCTGCCCCCTAATGGCACATGTAGATGTGCCCTATATGTGCCTTGATTATGAAATGTAACAGTGGTTACTTAAGGTCAGATAGGGTACATTTAACAAGAAGCAAGGTACTTTAACGTTCAGTGATAGAAATCATATGATGTATTGGAAAGCAGTAAAAAAAAAAGCTAGCAGATAGGCAGGACCTAAATCTTGATCAGAGATGTCATGACATAAAACTCTATAATGATACAGCACCATCTGTTGGTGATGTTCTGTCCACATTAACCCTTATTACAACTTTCTTCCTTGTAGTTTAATAAAAGTTTGAAGCAGCAACAGAGATTTATTGCCTTGAGAATCTAAACAGCCCACCGTATTTATTTGTTGGTCTGTCCATTTGCACATTTATACAATTATGAGAACAATGGGCGCTTGTACACATGACATTACCATGTACTCATGACAAAAATGTCACTTTGTGTGGCTTACTGGCATCACACTGTACACGTGCAAGAGTTTTGGGGTTTTAAATGAGTCTGCATCATTGCAAACTAAACAACATCCCAATGTAGTTTCATTTGCAACATTGCAAATTGCAGTGATGCAGCTGTCAGCTCACCCCCTGACTGGGAGAGGCAGGCAGACTCCACAGAAAAACAGGATTGGGCCTGTCACCACTTCTGCTTTCAGTGGGCTTCTGAGCCTGGCAGGATGCCTAGGGCAGCCTGGGAATTAGCTGGCTTGCCCATTGTGGAGGAAGAAGGCAGCATGGGAAAGCAGAAGGAGGGGGACTGGGGTTACTGGCGGCCAGAGAAGGTGGTGGGGGTGGTGCAAGAGGCACTAGAAGCCTAGGCAGGCTTGGGGAAACATTGGATCAGATGCCTCTGAACTGGGGGAGCACCTGGTCAGCTTGCAGTCCACCCAAGCTTCTAGCACTCTGTGCACCATCCCTGCTTTCTTCAGATGCCAGAAAACCCAGCTGCCCTCCTGTTGCCTTCCTGCACTGCCCCAGGGGCAAGTTAGGCAATTATTGGGCAGCCCCAGATGTCCTGCCAGCCACAGGAGTCTGCTGAATGCAGAAGTGGCAAGGGGGCTGGGCTGGGGCAGTACCCAGCCCGCTAGCTGCCCACCTAGGTGGCCCTGTGGGGTGCTGCTGCTGCATAGGGAAGGATCGGGGGCCCCCATAGCTCAGTGGCTGCTCAGCCTTATGGCAGCTCACCCCTCCCAGCCCCCCCTTTCCCCCCCGGCTGCAGGTAGGCTCCAGCTCCGACAAAAAAAAAAAAAAAGAAGCGGGATCAGGCCCCTCACTATAATGTGACAGAAAAATTGATATGGTGGATTTCAACTAAAAGCCCACCATTTCAATGTAGGGCACATAAAATAAAACACTGAGGACTAACTCCGTCACATGTACAAGTGTCCATTATCTTTAGTTGGGTACCATATTATCAGTCCTTTCCAAACCAGGGCAATCCATTGTGGGCAGATGGTCTGTTGAATACTCCAAATGAGCTGAGCTCCAGAAGACAAATCAGCCATTCTTCCTGCACAACTAGTTTTCCATTAGAAGAAACCAGCCAGCATATTTCTTTTGATTCTTGCTGTGATAGTCTTTGGTTTCCTCAGTGTTTCACTTTTCTTGCTTTCAGTGATTTTCTACACAACAAAGGAAACGGTTCTTCCTTTTTGTACCAGCAAAGATGTTGATTAGTTTCTTAACCACTGTTAAGAACCTTTCCAAAAAAGGAAAAATTGTGGCTGCTTTTTCCAGTTGTATAACTTCACCTTCTGTCCATTCTGGGTGTGCACATCGTTTCCCTGTTATTGGCATCTTGCCCAACATGCCCACTTCCAACTCATAACTAGATGTATTTATTATGTGTGAATAGATTCCATCTTTTGGAATACTGTCCTCAAGCCATAGATGTAAGGGTCAGCCATCTCACTTCGCACCCTGTGTACATATATGGGACTTTATAAGGAATTGTGGCCTGATCATCAGGTCACAAGGAGGATTGGTCTGCACTTCAGTTATCATTAAGCTTGCACGGTAGGCAACACTGACTCTGACGCTGGTTATCCATAGGTTGCTGTCAGCAAACCTAATACAATAATCACAATTCAAATTTCTTCCCTTGATCACTTCAAATGCAGTGTGGTGGGCCAATGTGCAACACTGAATGTTTCACTAATGAATCTTTCACAATCTCAGTCTTTTTACTCTACAGTGGCTGTGTCACCTCATTGTTTGAGAAGGTGTCATACACTATCAGTGCATACTGATTTCCAGATGGTATTTCTGGTAATCAAGCTGTCAAAAAAATAAAGTTCTGTGGAATCTGCAGAGGCTAACAAACCTGCATCTCCGCAAGGCTTTTAGAAACCTTCCAGGCCTTTGGTAACATTGAGTTTAAGACTGAAGCTCCAACCCACCCTAGCTGATTATGTATTCCAGGGAGGTGATGAGATTCCTCACAAACTGATATTTGTCTTCTGCAAGTTTGGATGCTGATTATGATGTTTTATAAACATTTCTACTCTTTCCAAAGATGCCTTTTACATTTTATGTTTTCACAAATGAAGACATCCAAGCCTGTGAAGCAGTCTTCTGTTCTCAAAATATGGCTTAAATCATATGCTATTGCAGTGATTCTCAATCAGGATGCTGCAAAGTGCAAACATAATGCACAAGGTAACCCAGATTTTTCAAACAGGAATCCATAGTGTCAAAAACATTCTGGCCTATTGTGATCTTTCTGAATTCTTTGCAACAGAAAAATCACTCTATTATTTTTCTGTCATCAAAAAATGAGCAAAAACTAAGAACTGGCATTTTCAGATGGGTGCCTTGAGTCTAACAGGGTTGAGAACCATTGTGCTATGCTTTTACACATCCACGGGACATTCAAGTATCCAAAAGTCATCCTCAGAATTGAAACAGGGTGCAAGGTGTTGCAAATATATTTTCTTCTTAATATACAGGTCAATTTAATCTGCTGGTATCCAGACACCAGATTGGAACTAATGAAATACCTTGTTCATGACTTTTTATTCTAGATGTCTGCTATTATGAACTGTCTGTGAATTAAGTCTCCTGTGATCAACTTCTACCAGTGAATTTTTGTTGCGTTTTTTTTTTTTTTGTCATTGTGGATGTTTTAACTGATGTAGACTGAGCAATCCAGCCATCATCCAGCAGGTTATTTAGCTCCTTTTTCAGTGGATTGTAGACTATGACTCAGAAACACTCCATGGTTTAAGCACAGTCTGATATTGCATTTCCCAAAATGTTCGTTTTTCTTGGAGAACATATGAACAGAGCATAAGAAGAGCTAGTCTAATAGCATTTTTCCCTCTATTTCCTACTGATACTTCTGTCAAGTTATCCCCTTGCTCTTTTACTGTCTTCGCTGCTTCACAGCTCCTGACCTCTGCCCCTGTGAAAGTCTTTGAGACA
The DNA here is from genome assembly GCF_001723915.1 of Gavialis gangeticus. NCBI lineage: Eukaryota > Metazoa > Chordata > Crocodylia > Gavialidae > Gavialis > Gavialis gangeticus. Next base: position 37,745,101 of record NW_017728998.1, read on the forward strand.
CCAGTTATATCAACACTGTCCCCAGGGTCTGATTTTTTTATTAGTGGAACCTCCTGGTCAGTCTCCTTAATTGCTCATACACAGAATTCACCCTTGGTCCAGCTTGAATGAGAACTCTGCTAAACAGCAATCCTGATTGGTTATCTGTAGCTTCAAATGGTATTTTATCATCATGGGCACTATTGCATCATGACCTGGTTTCTTCACTACTTTATCCTGAGCCACCACAGGAAGCAATTCACCTTAGTCACCTGCTGGGCATGACAAAGTCTTTAAGAACTGTATCTCAGAATCCATGCCTCCTTCCACCAACACCCAGCATGGGTATCTGCATACTGTCATACAAATAATTTCACTCTATTAACACCTCAGGAGTTCTTGTAATGCACTCTAAATTTATTTCTAGTACAAGCAGCTTTAGAAATACTGGTCACTGCAACAAGAGACCATTCATATTAAGAGACAATGGCTGAGTACAAATGTTCAATTCTAGTGGTGGAAAATTTCCACTGCTAGAAATGATTCTGGGAGTGGGAGCAGTACAGATATTCAGTTCCAACCTGCCCCTTTTCCCCTGCTCCCTTGCACCTTCCTGAGATAGGGACAATCCTAGTCTGGGGAAAGCATGAGCTACACCAGTCTTCCCATTCCCAGTGTAAGCAGAGGGGGGCTATGCTGCTCCCTGCACACAGCTCCTGGTGTCCAGCTGTGGAGTGGAGGGAGCAGCAGGGCAAAGGCCCTGCCTGTTCCTGACACTGGGAACTCGGGAACAAGAAGCAGGTGGACAGCTGTTCCTCTCCTCCCAGTCTATTGGAAGGGGAGAGCAGCTGTCCCCATGCCTTCTCCAAACTAAGGTAACCTCAGTCTCTGGAAGGCATGGGAGCCTTTTCTCTGGCTCCAATCCTTCTGGTTTCTAGGAGGACTTAAGCTGGGGGAAAGCATGAAGACGTTCAGTCTTCTGGGGAAAAATCTCCCAGGAGTTATTGCTTCCTCATTGTGATGGAGTTATTTTGCTCCAGAGGAGGCCATTTTTGCACCAGACAGAAAAGCTTGAAAGTCTGCATGCTTGTGGTTTCTACTACAAGAAGGGTGATTCTCCCAGTAGAAACTGGATGTCTATACATGGCCCCTAAGTTCAGTGGGAGATGTCTGCAGAGCTGATGAAGAATAGTAACTAATTTAATTCTTGCATTTCAAACTATATTTTCATCCAGGACATGGACATTTTCCAAGGATCAGAATTATTTCAGATCACGAGTCCAGCAGTTCTGGGGTTTTCTAGCTATCAGCATCTCCAAGTAGTAATGAATACTAAAGATCACTTAACACAGGTCACATTAGAAGTTTCTACTGCATCATCAATTATTAGTATCCATGGTGTGTCCACACTGTGACAAATCTCATCTGCCCTGAGACCCATTCAGGAAATAATCCCTGTCATCCAACTCACAAGAGACCCACAAATATTTTGTACTTGGATCTCCTTTAATTTTTAACTCGCAATCATTTTTTTGCAGTATTGCATCAAGAATAAAGGAATAACCATGTAATGAATAATTTGCAGCTGGTATGTCAATTTGGTCCACAAATGTTTCCATACCTTAATTTACCTGGAAATTATGAAGTTTCTTTATTAACCCATTCATAACTTTTCAAGAAAGACATAATAGTAAAAATATATTTTTAAAAACTATATAATGATGCAATACCACCTATTGGTGGAGGTATTACCTGCATCGATCATTATAAACACTAAAATAAAATAAGTGAACTTCTGCTTACTTAGGGCCTAATCTAAGCTGCACTGTTGTCAAAGGAAGTTTTTCTATTGCTTACAGTGAGTATGGATCAAGACTTTAAAAATTAGATATTGCTATGAATGACTAATATCTAAGGCATGGATCTTTTAGAACTGAAATGCAGTGGTCCAAATCTGCTCCTACTAAAAAGAATGGAAGTTTAAACACTGAGCTCAGTCAGAGTAGACTTAGGCTAACAGCTTGGTAAGTCCTAACATGAGTGTCTTCTTTGTTCCCTTAATATTTTAGCTATCATAACATTGCAAAATCAAATCAATTTGAAACAGTTTCCTGCATGAAAACTACTATATTTTAATACAAAAGCAAAAAAGTTTATATTCACCTATTTTAAGTGCACAAGGGGACACTGGATCATCTAGGTTGACTTCTTATATAATATCATCCATAGAACTTCAACCATGGAACTTTTCTGAATTACATTTTGTTGAGGTAAACAAAAGGAGAAAAACAATTACATATCAGAAAATAAACTTCATTCTCAGATGCCTTCGATTTTGTGAAAGTAAATAATAAATTATGTCTAATTTCATAATGAAAACTCCCTATCAAAAACATATATACATATACATACGTGCATACGTGTGTGTGTGTGTGTGGACACCCCCCACCCCCAAATAATGCATGACCTTGAAAGGATATGGTAATTCAGGAAAAAAATCTCTGCTCACATACTTTATTAGTAGTAGGCAACCACTGATCCTTCTGGATCATGGTGTATGCTTGAGAGGTCACCCAGACCTTTGACATGTGCACATAGGCAGGAGTATGGAGGAGTGGAGGCCATCCCCCCTTAGACTATTGAGACAGAATCTAAAGGTCAGACTCAGTCCAGACATTCAGCGCCTCAAAAGCTGTTGTTATATGTGCATCTGGAAATTGAACCTCGGTCACTGTGTGGCAGACAAGAATTCTATTGCTGAACAGTGGGATTAATTTATGAACCATTATACAAAATAGAAGATGATACCAAAGAATGAACAGTCCTCTTAAATTTAAATGATGCCATTCATTCTTACTTATATGACCATGCATAACCCATCACAGATATATGATTTTATAGGCAAATGGCTATTAATTATACATGTAATAATATGGGGGGTTCACTGGGTATATGATTGTGGGGGGCAGTGATATGATGGTGTCCTGTCCCTGCCAATTCAAGTGCCCATCACTTCTAAGCCAAAGCCCTCCCCCCCCACCCAGCCCTGCTGCTGCACTTCACTCCTGACCTGCAGACCCCTGGCCCTGCCAGGACTTCTCACTCCTGACCCATAGTCCCCTGCCCACCTGGGCCATGCTGATGCCCTTCACTGCCAACCTGCATCCCCCTGGTCCTGCCAGTTCCTTGCATTGCCAATCCACAGTTCCCTGCTCCCCCAGTGCCCCTCACTTCCAACCTACAGCCCCCTCAGCCCTGCTGGTGCCCCTGACTCCTGACCTGCAGCTCCTTGCCCCTCCAGCCCTGCTGGTACCTCTCACTCCTGATCAGCACTCCCTGCCCCCGCAGCCCTGCCAGTTCCCTTCACTCCCAACCCAGAGTCCCTGTCTGGGCCCCTCACTCCCAACCCACAGCTCTCTTCCCCCTAGCCCTGCTGGTGCCTATCATTCCTGACCTGTAGCCCCCTGCCCCCTCCAGTCCTGCCAGTACTCCTCACTCCCAACCTGCAGCCTCCTGCCCCGCCCCCCAGCCCTGCAGACATTCTCTACTGCCCCACCCCTGTGAGCAAGGGCACCAGCCCTGGTGCCACCAGCCAGGCCATGCAGCTTCCTGCTGCCCCATGTCCTTCCCCTGCTGGAGGGGCAGGCACCTCCCCATACTTCCCCTTCCCCCCCACAACAGTCCCCAAGCCCTGGCCCTCCAACCCACCCACAGACTCATCTCCCTGCAGCTGCAGGGCTGCTCTTGCTCCCTTGCCAGGTGCATGCCAGCCCTGTGTGTTTGTGCCATGCCTCCAATCACCCTCCCCCACTCCCCCCAGCCCCAAGCAGCTCCTTGCTAGGGCAAGCTAGGAGGTTCCAGAAAGAACTTTGGAGCTGAGCTGATCATATTTAAAAAAAACCTGCCCAGACAGAGATGGGAGCATCCAAAAAGATGACATGTCTGAGAAAATCCAGACATATGGTAACCCTAGTCCTGTGTACCATGAAATTCTTATTTCTAAACGTTATGTAACAGCAGATCAGATGTATCTTATAATTTAATAAATTGTTACAAAGCCTCCACCTCCAACAATAATCTAGGTGCCTACTCTTGCATAGGGTCTGATTTTCACCTTCTGGAGAAAAGCTGTTTCTACAAGTAATATGTCTTTTCCTCCACAGTGACCAAAATACTGACAAAGTCCTCCTTGTCACAATTCCAACTGGCTTCTTGTGTTTTATGCTACTGTTAGGAGGTGGCACTGAAGACACCTAGAATAACCCTGGGTTCATCTACACATGCACATTTACTGTAATTTAGGCTACTATGCAGTAACTGAAAATTACTGCACAGTATGGGGGTGCATCTACACATGCATGCCTGTACTGCATAGTAATTATGGTGGTTTACACTGATTTGGCCATATATTTGATACCTGCATCATGCAGGTATCAAATTTACACCTGATTAGTTACTGCACAGTAATACATGTGTAGATGTCTTACTGTGCAGTAAGCGTGTGTGGACTGACTTGGGACTAACTAGTTCCAAGTCAGTCCACACACAGTGTTTCTGCACTTTAAAGGTTACATGTGTAGACACTGGCCTAAAAGCTGCTTACTGATAGTAAATTACTGCACAGTAAGTTATTGCACAATAAATGCATGTGTAGACATGCCCCTTGAGTCTGAATGTTAACCCTGAGGAGAAAAAATAAAACAGATAAAAATATGTGTTTGAGAGGGTAAGGACAGTCATCAAGATTCTAAAGGCACCTCTCTGACTAACTAGAGAGAGATATTGAGGGACCTTATTTAAGTTTAGCATGTCAGCAGGGCCCTGGCCATCACAATAGATCTTTTAGGGCACAAAGAATAAGTAGGGTGATTCTTACAGAGTACAGAAGGATGAAGGAGGACCCTTCTGAACACTGTGGACAAAACCAAAGGAAAATTATGTACTCCAATTCCTCTTTTTAGACTGTATCTTCTTTTCTAAACCTGAAAATATTTAACTCTTCACCTCACTCTTTCTAGCTAGGGATCTGTATATCCCTAATAATAATAGAATAACTGTCTAATATCTTAATGGATACTGTTCTGATCCAAAATAATTGTTCAGAAAAAAAAATCACTGTCTGACATGCAGAGGACAGGACAACCTTTCAAAATGCCTCTCTTATGAAGTAAAAAGAGGTGTTCAGTTCACACAACCCCTTTAAGCATCTCCCAGTGCATTTCTCCATCACTTGCCACAACAGCAATAAAATAGTAAAATTAAGGATTTTTTTTTTTGTTTAAAAAAATAAATGTTTTTTCTACCTTTTATAACGTCCACCTTTTAGCATAACAAAGCTCTTCATAGCTTACTAATGGCTCCCTGTCACTAGTGCTGAGAACTATTATCACTGCTCTGCCCCTTCACATGGGCCTTTCAAACATCACTGTTTCACTTAATTCTTTCACCTCCTTCAGTTCAAATGCAATAAAAACCTTTCACTGGCTGACAACTAAAAAAGCAGAACAGCCTCCAACTGCTGTATAATTCAGGAGGGTTCTTTCTCATTTTAATTGGCTGCCTAATTGGAATGTTTATGGGTTCTGCGATAGCTTGGGATGAAAAGGCAGGGTGAGCAATTATGTGCTCAGCATTCCTATCTGGCAGAGTTAATAGTTTAAAAAAAAAAAAGCTAAAGTTCACTGGAATGCCATGTTTTTGTTCTCTAAGAAATACCTTGATTTGAAACAATGTAATCCCCAAGTCAGAAATTATGTCAAGCTGTGCTTATCCAGTAGCAAGTTTGAGCTTTTGGAAGCCTCTCTGCTCCTTTTTGATGTTAGCATAACATGAAGAACAGGAGGCTATCTGGTGGCTGTCAAGTTTTTAACTGCTTGCTCTCTCACTGGCTGGAGATAAGGATGTAAGCAGAGCACTTGATGGACTTGATTAATTCTCTGGAACGAAGGTTTGTCTTTCCTGACTCGATGAATGACTTCATTCTAGTCGATGAGGTCACCCAAGTCAAGGCAATAAAGTTTCTGATATTCACATGAAAGCCAGTTTTCAAAGCTGCCAGCCCCTAAAAAGAGAATCACAAGTGTTTCTTCATTTACCTACATTCTACTGGCAGCATCCACACTGCTATATTTCAGCTCATTGTCTCTCACCTTTAGCATAGGGCTGTACTTTCAGGTTCATAATTGTCTGCAATATGAGACTTGGTTAAAAAGTCCTTCCAGAAATAAATGCATTTGCAAAAAAGATTTCTTAAAACTGTTAGAAGAGGGTTATTTCCCAGCCTTTCATGCTTGCCCACTGCCATGTCTCCTTGTATTCTGTATCCTGTCTGCTTGCATCTCTTTGTTGTCTTATATTTTGATTGTAAAGTCTTTGAGGCAGGTTTTGTTCAGTGTTTGTACATGCATTTATAAAAGAAAGGACTTGTTCTTTATCATAATTTACACAGTTGAAAAATAAAACGTTTTCCCCAAAAGCCAGTCAGATCAATTATTTGAAAAAGTCCCTTTTGGAGCAATTGTTTCCATGTACTCTGATCCTAAAGGTTAGAACTCAAATTATTCTAATGTCATCATTAGTCATCTTCAATAAATGTGGGTGGGTGGAGATTCACCATTAGTAAACTTAAGGATATCCAACTTGTGCTGCATCCATTCCTCAGGAAAGCTTGATTCTTGCCTTATATAGGAGAGACAGCATAATGCAGTGATCTTTGTATTAGGCTGATAACCCACAGTTGTTGGTTTATTTCTAGCTCCACTGGTGCTGGCATATTCCCCCTCAAAACATAGGACATAAACACTGAATAGTGGGAGCAGAAGCAGCAGTAGTAACCTATTTTTCTGCTTCCCTAAGGGAGAAAATTGTTCTCTTTTTTGCTTCTCCCTTTCTGAAGCAGGAAGAAGCAGTGGGACTGATTTAGGTTAGAGAAAAGTGCTCAGCAAATGTATAACCTTCTACCAGTGATTTGAATATGACAATGGAAAGGAAACTAGTGAAACAGACTGCAGATCAAATGGGAATCTTTTCTACCTCCTTATCTCCATTACTGTTGAGTGGCAGGAGCCAGGGGTTGAAACCCAGGCCAGTATTGTGAGGAACAGCAGCACAGTGGTCAGCACTCTGCTCACTCAGTGAGCATCAGCAAGCTGTGCGCTCAGGACTAGGTACATGTGTTAGACTTATTGTGCGATAACCATGCAGAAAGTCCTCTACAGCTGTAATTAAACAGATGTTCAAGGCACATAGAGAATATTAAAAATGGTGTATCCTGCTCTAAGGTAACCCTGGATGGATCTGGTGTCAGACTAAAGCTCTTTAAGTTTGAGCACTTTATTAAATGCCTGTACCAGAGCCCATCATGACTCAATTTAGGTCACAGTCTTCCAGCATCCCAGGGCTCCCAGGGCAGCATGCTAGCCTAGACTGGTGCTCATCTGCTCCAGGTTGACACCAGCCCAGCCCTGCCCCTGGGCATTCTCAGAAAAAGCTCCATCTCCTCCTGCACAGCCAGGTGGGAAGGGGGGCTGGGAATGGAGCACCCTGTTGTGCTC
>NW_017728998.1:37752651-37766629 GCF_001723915.1 Gavialis gangeticus
GGGGGGGGGGGGGGGGCAGGCCAGCTCCACATAGCAGGGGGATTCCATTCCCTCACCATCCCCAGTCCCCAGTCCCCAGAACAGTGAAAAGCTGCCCATGGCTCCACAACTCCTGGCTGCAGCTGTCTAGAGGCTGGGGAAGGGAGCCTGCCTGCCACCTGATCCCCCCCACCCCTCTGCTTGGTGGCTCAGGTCTTGAGGAAAGCCAGGATGTGTCTGCTTGGTGGGGGCTGCTCTGTTACTGTACCTCTCCTCCCCAAGCCTCTTGACAACTGTAACCAGGAACTACAGCTCAGGGTTGCCCGGTCTGCTTTTTCACTGTGCTAGGAACTGGGATCAGGGAGAAAAACAGAGTCCCCTGCTGTATGCCTCCCCCCCCCACCCCAAAGCAGAAGGGCTCTGTTCTTCTACCCCCTGCCCCAGCTCCTGGCACAATGAAAAGCCATGCATGGCTTGGAGCTGCAGCTGTCTGGAGTGGAAGGGGTGTGGGGAATGGAGCACCGCCACCTCATGGACCTGGCTCAGCCTGCTCCCCCTGCCTCAGACCTCAACCAGTCAGCTGCTTCAGTAGATTCTCCAGGGTGAAATCCTAGCCCTTCTCAAGTCAGTGGCAGGGGACTCCATTTCTGGTCCCCCACCCCCAGTTTCAGCATGGTGAAAAGCTGGGCCAGGCAGCCCTGAGCTGCAGCTCCTGGCCGCAGTTGTCAGGAGGCTAGAGAGTGGGTAGGTGTCAGGGGGGTGGGGGGAAGGAGCCCCTTCCACTGCCCAGACCTGGCCCAGCTTTCATCCCCTAGACCAGAGCCAGCAAACTGAGGTAGCCCACATAGTAGGGGTGGCTCCATTCCACGCCCCCCTCCCCAGCCACTGCTGATAGCCACCAGTTGTTGGGGGACAGGCCTGGGGAAAAGGGTCTCTCTGGCAGTGTCCTGGAAGGCATTCAGGAGTGCCCCCAGCCTGCTGACCTCAGCGAGTGCAGGCTGCTTCCATGCTTCCCCTGCCCCTACATCAAGGTTGAATATCAGTTCTGTTGGCTTCCACTCTAATCTAGGGTGCTTTGAGTAAAGTGCAACACTTACAGTGCTTCTGCATCAGGCTTTTTGAACATCTGTACTTAGCCTAGAATGCCCAAGGGCTGACACTTCCTTAGCACAGATTACATTGTCATACAGGAAATATTTCCTAGACAATTTCCCTCAAGTTTATGAGCCAAGAGACATACATGATCTTATAATATGCCTGTGACAATTGACTATGATGGGCAGTTCTAGTCTTATTTCCTCTTCTTATATAGCAGTAGTCCCTATTGGGGCTAAGGCTGGCTACTCCTTTTTTTCAAGCTGCTTTAATAGGCCCTCCAGGGTGAAATCCTAGCCCTTCTCAAGTCAGTGGCAACATTTCATGGAAGCAGGACTTCACCCAAGTTTCATATTGCAATCAGGAGCCTACACTCAAGTATAAGCAACTAAAATATTAAAAGACAAATGTCATAAAAACAAACAAACAAAAAAAACAGCTCTCCACAGACTACTGTGGAGGCTAGAAGCTTCTTGGAAATTTGCTTAGAAATAATTTTCTTGCAAATAATTTCTAACAGAAATAGCTCCCAAGAAGTTGTCTCTAAAGGACACACTTTGACCTTTAGATATCAGCCAGGGCACAAACGATGCATAATTAAAATATGGTAGAGTTCAAGTCCATGTGCAGTTCTATCAAATAGAGATCTATACAAAGGACCACATAATGGATTGAACTAGCAGGCATTTTAACAGGGTTTCGAGTAAATAGTACCCATTCTAAAGATAATATATGCTCACAGTTACTCTAGAGTTTAAAACCTGGAAACCTAGAGTTTCAAAACTGGAAATCTCACAGGAAAGCCCAATTGCATAAAATGTCCATTGCATTTTATGGGCAACAATGATTCAGGGGAACCCATATGGTTGGTAAATATCTACACAAGTGGATACTTACACAAACCAACAGTACTTTCAAGTGCTGTAGTCCAAAGTTAAACCTAAAATTGAATAACCAAAAAAACCCAAAACACCCCCTCCCAAACCCCACCCCCCAAATAGAACCAAACAAACTCTCTGATTAACTCCCCCACATAGAGATATGAGGGGAGGCATCTCTCCAAAGTTCCCTTATATACCCACATGTGTTGCCAGTGGCCTTTATTATGATGGCCTGTGGACCCTATGAGCTTCCTAATTTCATGACTTTAAAGCAGGGAAAAACTAATAATGAAACATATTAAAGTCATTTATGTAATTATGTGCATCTATTAACCTGTTTTCAGTAAGCTCTAGTCTTTGAAAAAAATACTCAAGAAAATTAAAATAAACCAAATCTAGAGAGATTTTATACAACACAAAATTTGTGTGTGTAACTTACAGTCACAAGATATTATTAAAGCCAGGAGCTTATCAGGACTCAGAAAAGCATTAGACATTTGCGCAAAACACTAAGACCATCCAAGTTTATATCAGAAAAGAAAGACATTTATAAGTAATATTAAAACTCATATTTAGGGGCATAAGATGACCATCAGCTGTGCTACTTTAATGGGGAAAGTCATGGAAAATCATGCCAAATGTGGATTGTCCTTTATTGGATTTTTTTGCAGCTTCTTCTCATTAATGTCCAGTGCCAGTGACAGTATATTGGACTAGTCTGAACAAGTTCAGCAGGGCACTAAGGCATGCCTGCTCCTTTAAGACCAGAAGCAGCCTAGCTAGAAAGCTCTAGGAGCTAGGCAGAGCTCCACAGCTGCAGGTGGCCTTGGCAGTAGGCTAATGAGGGAATAGCCAGCACCTGCACCCAATCAGTTGACTGGAAGGAGGCAGGGCCCTAGGTACATATAAGCCCCAGGGCTGGAGCTGGCTGAGATTAGTTCTCTGGCAGTTGCCAAGGGAAGGAGCTCCTGCAGGAAAGAACTGCTCAGGGATGTTTGGTTACCTGATCCGCTGCTTGTAAGAGTGAGGCTCTAGGATCTCTTAAGGTGTCTGGGGCTAGGAGGCACACAATATTGAGAGAGAAGCTTGCCTTTTTAAAGTGGCAGAGTATGGTCTCCAGTGTTATTTTTATGTTGTAGCCCAGGGGCTTATATTTATGTTGTTATTTGTACCAGTGGACCAGTATGAGGCTATAGGGGAGAAGGAGGCCTCATTTGGGCACACTATGGTGTAGAGCCCCAGTGCCAGAATGGACAGAGTGACAGGGGCTGCCAAGCCCAGGGAACACAAAAGGCTGAGTTAGGCCAAGGCTTTACAGGCAGTCCTCACACTTACAGTGGGTTACATTCCTGGGAAAGGTGCTGCAAGTTGAAATGATGCAAGTCGAATCTGATTTTCCCATAGAAACAATCTTATAATAGGGAGAGGTGGGCAAAATGTAGCTTGTGGGCTGGATGAAGCCTGCCAGGCCATTTTCTTTGGCCCTCAGTGCCCCTAAAAAAAATTTTGAAAATTAATATTTACCTGTCCTGGTAGCCTGTCATGCGGCCCTCAATGGCTTGCCAAAACTCAGTAAGTGGCCCTCCGCTGGAAATAATTGCCCACCCCTGTAATAGGGGGTTATGTTCCTTGGTAAGGAACGTAACCCAATTTTATAGACATCAAGGAACATAACCCCCCGTTATAACATTGTGTCTATGGGAAAATCAGATTCAACTTACTGCATTGCACTTTAGAAAGCTTTTAAATCAACTATAAATGATATACACTAATAAATGTTATACACTGTACAAAGCTTTCTAAAGCGCAATGCAGTAAGGAAGGCACTGGGGCCAGCATGGGACACTTATTGAAGATAACCTGCTCAGCAAGCAGTGGCTCCTCCCCAACACCTGGGGGCTGGGGCTGGCTCTGGGGAACTACTCTGCTTCCCAGCCCTGACACCATGTGCCTCCTTACTCCCTAAGGTGATGTGGGGGTGGGGAGTGGGGAGCCTGTGCCAGCTCCCAACCCTGTCCCCACCTCAGGGAGTGAAGAGACACATGGCGTCGGGGCTGGGAAGTGGAGCAGTTCCCTGTCGCCAGCCCCAGCCCCCATCACTGTCTCACCTCTGGGAGCACATGGCCTCAGGGAGGAGCCACTGCCTGAGTTTACCTCCGGTAAGTACCCCATGCCGGCCCCGGTGCCTCTACCATTGTCTGCTGTAAGTGCAAGGATCAGTGCCGTAAGTAATAACAGGGGTGTAAAATGTGGAGTGCCACAAGTGCAGATTGCCTCAAGTCAGGCCACCATAAGTCAAGGACTGCCTGTATTAGGGAGATAATGCTTATATACCACCTGCAATGCATGGAGTGCATTAAAGGGGAGGTTTTGGAGCCATACATCTAACCCATAAGGCTTGGGATGTCCTGTAAGTCACCAGCTTAAATCAGGACCCAGCAAGGGGTCCAAGAACCCGCAGGGTTTAGTGAGATCCAGCAGGACCATGACCACGCATGGGTAGTCTCCCTATTTATTATTTATACCAGCAAGACATGGCAGGTGAGAATAAGGTGCCCAAGAAGAGGGCAGAATTGGCACTGTCACAGAGACTTAGGGGCATCATGGCCATCCCTGGGGACACCATACCATGACAATTCTTAATCTAAAATTTGATTTAATATAAAGCTGTCATGAAGTACTTTGTACAGGTCACTTATTCCTTTAATTAATCCTATACCATTTGATAGCTTTTAAAAAAGAACACAGTCTATTTCCACAACACTTTTCATATCTGCTTAGAAGAAAATGGATGTTCATAATTTTCCTTTGTGTTTTGCTCCAGATCCCCTTTTTCTGTTCATTGAAGTGACGCCAGATAAGAAAGGGTTTATATGTACAAGTCCATTACAAATAAAACACTATTTTCTTGATCTTTGTGTTTTGTGACAGCACTGAAAAATCTTGCAGGTAGTCTTGCAATTTTGAGAACAAGCTCTCACTCTCCAAATCTGAGCATCCTTTGGAAGGGCTCTGCAATCATAAGCAAAGAAAAGCCTCAAGAGCAGGCTACAGCTGGATGCTCCCAGACAAGGGTTCAAAATTTTTCCATGAGCAGGACTTTCCCTGAAATTGTGGATGTATTTGCATTAGACACTAGATAGTGCATTTATGGCTCCAATAAACATGGTAATTTGTATTGACAACAGATATTGTATGATATTTATGCATACACTTATGTGCTTAAGGAAACTTGTGGCCTTCTTTCTTTCTTCATAATTGCTCTCTGTGTCACTCTGACCACTTCAGGGTTATCTTTCCAATGATATATATTAAGTTTAAATATAGAATAAAATGAAATTTTTGCTTGGAATAAAATATCAGGAAATGATAACACATTCAGAGGAAAAGTTAAAATGACCCTTAAAGAAGAAATGCATAAACTCATAGCTTTGAATTTATGCTACTTAGCATCACATTAAAAATATTCAAAATATAAATCAAAATTCAAGGGTATAAGTAATATTCAATTTCAAATTTATGGCATTTTAAAATAGGATGATTTCCTCAAATGTGCAATAAATTTGGTTTTGTGGAATTGCACATGCCACCTTATCATGACAGTTGCTTTATCTACACAGTCCATGGAAGCCTAGTCACTTTATATAATCTGAATTCACAAATCAACTGTCGTCTTCACTTCACTGATTCACTGCTGATGGGCCTTTCACAAGGTAAAAAATCCTTTCCAAGTTGACAAGAGTAATAAATGGAGAGGTGAGTGCTGCCTATCCATCCTCCTGTTCTATTGTACTGCCTATAGTGATACATGGCAGAATAAGCTCATAAACCAACTTCATCTTTTGACCTCTGCAGAGTAAATGGAAACAGAGGGGCGTTTATGATGACAACTGTATTTAAGGACCAATAATGACTAGATAAACCTCTGCAATCTAACTAGCCTAACCAACCACTTGGAAAAATGATTTTTTTTTTGTTTAACATGATGCAAATTCATTAAAATGGAGCTGTAAAACTTTCTTTTAACCTAGACAACCATTCACTCACTAGAGTTTAAAAGGTATTTTAATTTGATCATACACATGCAGCAAAACTGAGAGAAACTGATGCAAATGCCCAATTTAGATTGTCCAACAGAGTGGTTTTCAGTGCCCCAGATTAAAATAATGGAGTGACCAGCAATCTAACTGGAATGTGGTATAGTCCTATGGCCTACTTCTGTCACTTTTTAATATCATGAAAGGCTTGGCTTGGCTTGGCTCTCTGACTGCAGCTTCATACAAGAGAGAGCAAAACAGATCAAAAGTAAGTTATGTGTTGCGAAGATCTGGAAGCTCTAAGGAACTGAACTTTCACTAGAGATTGGTTTGGTACAGATTTACTTCAAAAGACACAGGTGATTCTTAGAATTCATTTGCACTAAGGATGATGGGAGGATTGGTGCAATATCCTGAAGGACAGAAGCAAAACTTGCTTGCAGTGAACTCTGTAGTATCTCCTCATCTGAAATGTAAGCGGATTCCAAGGTCAAAGAACACCAAGGCTTTAGGATTACAGAACCATGATAATCAATAAATGATTCTAGTTTAAGGCATTGAATTTCAAAGAAAAGTAAAATGTTTTGCTTGATATCTTAACTTCTGTATATCTAGCAGGAAATAGTGCTATCATATTGAAGTGAGAGTATGTTAGTACTCATTCCAACAAGACAAAGAAGTGTTCTTATTTTTCTCTAATGAGAAAAAAATATGTAATTATACTAAATGCATTCCAATTTTCAGTCCACACTACTGTTTTAATAATCCACATATCCCTTCAGCATCATAAAGACTGGATCATTAGTGTTTTGTAGCCACTTTAGAAAAATGTACATTACAAGAATCTCAAGCTGCAAGAAACAGATAATCATTTAAATGCTTTGAAACACGTCATTAAAAATCAGATGAGATAATATTAAAGGACCAAATCCAGCTCCCATTTCAGTCAATGAAAAAAACACACAATAGTCAGCGGGAGCTGGAAGACTAAAGTACTCCACTAAGATCTATTCCGCTGCACACTTAAAATCTACACAATCTCATTGAATTCATATGGGGTGAAAATGATTAATTTTTAATGGGCATTGTACATTTATGCAAAAAAAGATAGGAGGGGGGACATCCTTCCTCTCTTTCCTGCACAAGCTTGTGGAAAGCTAGGATAAAAGGTTTTGAAAATAATAAAATAAGGCAAAATGTGTATATATGGTAAGATACACAGTAAAATAGTAATCCTGGAGATGAGACTTAGAAACTAGGTTACTGTGTTCTCCAGTTTTCCACACCATTTTAAAGACTTAAAATATACCCAGAAGCTTTTGGAAATGGGAACATGAAGTCAAGAGGTTAGCACATGAGGTAATAACATACTGCATCACAGAGAAAGGCCCAGTGACTAGGATGCAAGCCCCAGGACACATGAAATCAGGGTCTAATTCCTGAACTGCACAATTTTAACTTAATAGATGAAGGAATAAAGTGAGACATGGAGAAAAAAATACCAACTAGCACAAACCAAGGCAGTCCATCTGCTTGGCAATACTGGCTTCTTTAAGCAAATTACCCCAGTCATTTGCTCTCTCAATCCCAACTGACTTTCTCTCAAAAGCCCTCTGTACATTAAAACAATACTAACATTATTTTGATAAAGGTCTGTGGAAGCAATGCTTAAATATGAATTAAGTTTCATGTGGCATTCAGGTTTTGAGTTACAAACTGAAGAAGCTCTAGAGTTCACGCATATTAGATGGCACTGAGAGCTCATGAAGAGGTCTTGTGTGATTTCAACTGAGGGCAGAGGAGGTCTCATAAAAAATAGTCCTGTACTCAAGAAATTTCTGTCACTGGGAAGCATAATCATCTCAGGAGGAGCATAATTTTTGCCTGCTACCATCAATGGGCTCTCAGCACTTCTGAAGTTTGCCTTTCACCTTTCACATGTCACCAAGAATTTACCTGTCAGGCACCACAATATGTTCAAGAGAATAAGTCTTTCAAAAGGAAGAAAAATAGATTTCTTCCAAGACTGCTTACCATCCTGCCCATATGTAACAGTCAGTGGGCATGTCTACACTTGCAATTAATGTGAAACAATAAACATACCACACCAGAGTTTATTGCTCCCAGGCATGCCATTTGAACATGCCAGGGCCACAACACATTGAGCTGGGTCAGAGCAGACCTACCTGGAAAGGCACCCCAGGGGTCAGCCTGCAAGCCTGCAGGCAGCCCCCATACTGAAGCACCCTTGTGTACAGACAGCCATGTCAGCATCTCTAAAAAGAGATTCCCCAGGTGACCAGGAAGCCAGCAAACAGGGTAAGCAGCTTGCATGCAGTTTGCAGGCCAGTTCCTAGGCCAGTTTTTGGTCCATCCCTCCCCACTTCCTTTTTGAGGGGCAAGCCTTTCAGTTTTGTGTGAGGAAGCAGGAAAAAAAGGAATCCCTTGAGGACAATGAGCAATAAGGTCAGCTTCCAGATGAGTCTGCTAGGAAAGGAGTAGTTAGAAGAAGAACTGTGAGAGAGAGAAGGCAAATTAAAAGACCCAGGGAAACGGTTGGAGGATGTCACAATGCCAGAGCCACTGCCACTGCCTCTGCTTGCACCTGTGAAGTTTCTGTCCATGCAGGACTGCTGACCATCAATGTTTCCACCCAGGTCCAGGTTTGGCACTGTGGGGACTGTGGCTTGCAGGTCCCTTCCAGTGATGGCCAGGTCAGAGACTGCTGGCAGTGTAAGCGGTGCCTACTGGTGGTATCTCTCAGGAACAGGCAAGAGAACTACAGAAGGAGGTGGCAAGGCTCTGAAGCATCCTCTGCCATGAGGAGTTCATCGATTCGATGCTGGAGGGGATCTCCAGGGCTGTGGAGGAAGAAATGCAGATGCAGCGCTAGAGAAGAGAATGCACATGGACACCCAAGAGGGTGGAAGCTGGAGGCTTATGACTTCTGGCAGAAAGCAGAGATCTTCACCTCCACCTGCAGTGGTTCATCTGGAGAACACATATGCAGTAGGGATGTGCAAAGTGGGCCGTATTTGATTCAGATTCGGCCCGTTTCGGGGGACAGTGATTCAATTAGTTGATTTGGGTAACTGTCTTGATTTGATTTGGCTGAATCTGAATGTGAAGGTTCAGTGCTGATTCAGAGAATCAGCGATTCGGCCATAGACACAGCTTTAAATATTTTCTCTACATACGTCGAGGTACCAGGCGTGGCTTGTGATTGCTGAGATGGTGGGGCAGATGGAGCCTCCCACAGGAGCATGGGGGGGCCCCCTGTGTGCTCTTCTGGGTCCACTGCTAAGCACATGGGGGACCTCCCACCTGCGCCCCGCTGGCTCAGTGATCATCCTTGGGAGGACCCTGGGTGCCCCCCCAAACCCAGGAGGCACCAGGTCACTGAGCTGGAGGATGTGGTGGGGGGGAGGTGTCCCCCACACGCTCCATGGTGGACCCAGAAGTGGACTGGAAGTGCTTTGGTCCATTTCTGGGTCTGCCACCGAGTATGCTGGGAAGCCCCCCCTTCCTGTCCACCATCTCAGCATTCACGAGCCGCCTGGTACCTTGAGGTATGTAGAAAAAAACATTTAAAGCTGTGTCTATGTCTGAATCATTGAATCTCTCTGAATCAAGTCAGAAGGGTTCCAATTCAGTTTGGAGAGATTAAAGGGCCTCCTGATTTGATTCAGATTCAGAGATTTGGCTGCCGAACCAGTCTGAATCTCTGCTGAATCAACTCAGCGACCAAAGCTTTGCACAGCCCCAATTTGCAGCCCTAGCAGCAGAGACAGGAGCACATTCCATTGGTGAAGGAGGACAGGCCAGGCCTCACCAAGGTGGGAAGGATTGAGATGCCTATCATGAAGAAGTGACAAGTGGTGGTGGTCCCGGAGAGCTGGCTGTATTTTAAAGAAGCCCGACTGAGAGTGCAGGAACAAACCATCATGATGCTCAGGAAGACTAGCAATTATGATAGAAGACCAGATTGTTTTAGCAGGGAACTCTTCAGTAACTTCAATCACAAAAAGGAAGCTTACAAGAAGTAGAAACTTGGACAAATAACTAGGGAAGAATATAAGAGCATTTCTCTGGCATGCAACGATGAAGTCAGGAAGGCCAAAGTGCAACTGGAGTTGCAGCTAGCAAGGGATGTGAAAGGTAACAAGAAGGGTTTCTACAAGTATGTAAGTAGCACGAGGAGAATCAGGGAAAGTGTAGGTCCCTTACTGAATGGGGGAGGCAACCTTGTGACAGAGAATGCAGAAAAGGTTGAAGTGCTCAATGCCTTTTTTGCCACTGTCTTCACTGGCAAGGTCAGCTTCCAGACTACTGTACCGGGTAGCACAGTTTGGGGAGGAGGTAAGCAGCCTTCAGTTATGAAAGAACAGGTTAGGGACTAATTAAAAAAAGCTGGATGTGAACAAGTCCATGGGGCCAGATGGGATGCACCAAGGATGCTGAGGGAGTTGGCTGATGTGATTGCAGAGCCACTGGCCATCATCTTTGAAAACTCATGGCAAACAGGAGAGGTCCCAGATGATTGGAAAAGGGAAAACAGTGTCCACAATTAAGGAAGGGAAAAAGGAGGATCCAGGGAACTCCAGACCGGTCAGTCTCACCTCAGTCCCTTGAAAAATCATGGAATAGATCCTCAAGGAATCCATTTCTAAGCACTTGGAAGAGAAAAAGGTGATTAGGAACAGTCAGCATGGATTCACCAGGGGCAAGTCATGCCTGACCAACCTCATTGCCTTCTATGATGAGTTGACTGTCTCTGTGGGTGCAGGGATATTGATGGATGTGGTGTACCTTGATTTTAGCAAAGTTTTTGATGCAGTCTCCCACAACATTCTCACAGGCAAGCTAAGGAAGTATGGGCTGGATGAATGGATTGTAAGGTAGATAGAAAACTGGCTGAAGCATCAGGCTCAGAGAGTAGTACTCAATGGCGCCATGTCTAATTGGCAGCTGGTATCAAGTGGAGAGCCCAGGGGTCAGTTCTGGGCTGGTTTTATTCAATATCTTCATCAATGACTTGGAAGATGGCATAGAGTGCACCCTTAGCAAGTTTGCAGATGACACCAAGCTGTGGGGAGTAGTAGATATGCTGGAGGGTAGGGCTAGGATTCAGAGTGACCTAGACAAATTGGAAGATTGAGCCAAAAGAAATCTCATGAGGTTCAACAAGGACAAGTGCAAAGTCCTGCACTTAGGATAGAACAATCCCATGCACTAGTACAGGCTGGGGGCTGACTGGCTGGGCAGCAGCTCTGCAGAAAAGGACCTAGGGGTTACAGTGGACAATAAGCTGAATATGAGCCAACGGTGTGTTGTTGCCAAGAAGGCTAACAGCATACTGAACTGCATTAGTAGGAGTGTTGCTAGCACATCAAGGGAAGTGCTTATTCCTCTCTATTCAGCACTGGTGAGGCCACATCTGGAGTACTGTGTCCAGTTTTGGGCCCCCCACTACAGAAGGGATGTGGAGATACTGAAGAGAGTCCAGCAGAGGTCAACTAAAATGGTGAGGGGTTGGGGGACATGACTTCTGAGGAAAGACTGAGGGAACTGAGCTTATTTAGTCTAGAGAAGAGAAGACTGAGGGGATTTAATAGTAGCCTTCAACTACCTGAAGGGTGGTTACAAAGAAGATGAAGCTAGACTGTTCTTAGTGGTGGCAGATGACAGAACAAGGAGGAATGGTTTCAAGTTGCAGCAAGGGAAGTTTAGGTTAGATTTTAGGAAAACATTTTTTCTTATTAGGAGGGTAGTAAAACACTGAAATGGGTAACTCAGACAGGTGGAATCTCCATTCTTGAAGGTTTTCAAAACCTGGCTATATAAAACTTTGGTTGGGATGATATAGTTAAGGCTAGGCCTGCTTTGAGAACAGGATTGGACTAGATGACCTCCTGAGTTCCCTTCCAACCCTAGCTTTCCATGATCCTATGATTCTATGTGCTGCTGCAGAGTTAATTAGTTTACTCCTGCCTAATAGCACTGCACGTATAGACGTGAGATGTTTACTGCGGAGCTAATTAGTTCACTCCACAGTGAACGTCTTATTTAGACGTGCCCAATTGTTTATACTGAATAACTGATGCAGAGAGCCTAATTTGGCTTATTTCAAATGTCATGTGTGCTGTTTCCTAATCACATTGTTCAAAATGCAGACTGTAAATCATTCTGCTAAAACCTAATTAAGAGTATGATTAGGTAAAAAACACTTTCTCCAGTTTAAGTTCCTGTATACTGGAGGAATGCCACTATTTCATGCTTTCCACATTTGGACTTTCACAGGTTTTATCTTTCCCAGTGTCAACTTTAAACTCCAAAGTGCTCTGGGTTTGATCTCATCAATTCTTAAAGTGTTGGCAATGGTTAGCTCTGATTAAAAAAAACAGAAACAAAAAAAAGAACCTATGTTAGCATACCTAATAGAAATACATCATGATAATAGCACTGTTCCAGAAGTCAGCCCTCCTTCAAGCTGCATATGGTCACATAATCTTTTAAAACGCATGATTCAAGTCTCAATTTAATTATGTAATAGCACAAATGGAATTACACTGTGGATGAAGTGCAGTACTTCAGCTCAAACACAGACTGGAGTTGTGTGACTGACCCATGCTTATTTCATTTGGTCATTGTATTATACAGCTTAATTTAAATGCAAGGACACGTAGCAAACAACAACTTCAATATGGTATCTCCTCCTCTTGAACTAAATTATAATACTACTGGGCTGGACCCCCCCTTATGATGGTAATTTAGCAGGCAGCTTGCAAACATGACCATAATACAGTACTAACAATGGTTTCACATGGATGCATTTTATTTACCAAATATATACTCACACACCTGCTTAAAAATTCAGGCACACTTTTCTGGCCTATTTATTTGTGTAAGTGTGTGTATGGGCATTTGTTTTGAGAGTAACGGCAGGTGGTTATGCATATGTCAAAGACAGTAGGAGGATTAGAAAAGGGGAAAAACAAGAGGAATCCTGCAAATACAGTAGTTTGTGTATTTTGCAAGCCCTTTACTTGTGGGAACAGCCACTGTACCTATATACCTATGTTCTTATAGGCATTATTAAAATAACTATCCCTATTATAAGAGATGTTGCATGCAGGCATTTCTCTCTTTAGTCTATATTCCACCACTCACTTCTCCCTCACCACATTTTTATTATATGTGCACCCTGGGTAATAAATATGCTACACATATATACAAACGCTACCTTTGACAATAATTTAACAATACACTAAGCACTCATGTTGTCTTGCAAAGAACATACCCAATAAACTGAATCACCAGTTCACTAGCTTAATGATTTTGTTGTTAAATATAACGAGGGGTGACTTATATGCAGATAAGTTTGTATACAAGTACCATATTTTCTTATATACAATATGAAACTTTCCCCAAAACCAACCCCCCACCAAAATTAGAATGTATGTATTTAGTGGATAGACAAGGTTCTTTGGGTAAATCTGATATCTTTTATTAAACCATTAAATATTTTATTAAAATAGAACCATAGAACCAGAAGGGACCAGTATGATTATCAAGTCTAGTCCCCTGCCATGGGCAGGAAGTATTGGGCTCAGATGAACTTGGCAAGGTACCTATCCAGCCTCGTCTTGAACACCTCCAAGGCGTGTGACTGCACCACCTCTGCTGGAAGCGTATTCCAGATTCTGGTGACCCTTACAGAGAAGTTTTTCCATATATCCAACCTGAATTTACCCTTTATTAGTGTATGCCCATTGGTCCTGTTCTTCCTTTGAGGTGCCCTCATAGTTTCATAGTTTCATAGTTTAGTTTCTTAGTTTCTAGGGTTGGAAGGGACCTGAGCAGATCATCTAGTCTGACCCCCTGCCATGGCAGGAAAGAGTACTGGGGTCAAACGACCCCAGCAAGCTGTTCATCTAACCTCCTCTTAAAAACCCCCAGGGTACGAGCCTGCACCACCTCTCTTGG
>NW_017728998.1:37766874-37772439 GCF_001723915.1 Gavialis gangeticus
CTAACTGCCTCCCCACATTGCCGACTCATGTTCATCTTGGAGTCAATGATGACTCTAAGATCCTTTTCCGCCTCCATGCTGACAAGAGGGGAGTTCCCCAACCTATAGGTATGGTGCCGGTTGTTCCTCCCCAGGTGCATCACCTTGCACTTGTCTGTGTTGAAACCCATCCTATTCTCATCCACCCACACTTGTAACCTGTCTAGGTCAGATTGTAGCCTGTTGTTTCCTTCTAGTGTGCCCACGTCCCCCCACATCTTAGTGTCATCAGCAAATGACCCCCTCAATCATCAATCATGACCCCCTCAATCATCAATCATGACCCCCTCCTGAATAGTTGCTCTCCTAGTTCTGGATACTCCCTGCTGAGGTACCTGTAGGTAGCTACCAAGTCACCTTTCAGTTTTTTCTCTCTCAGGTTGAACAGGCCCAGTTCCTGGAGTCTCTCCTCATAGGCCCTATCTTCCTTGCTCTTAATCAAATGGGCGACCCCTTCTTTATACCCTCTTAAGCTTATCCATGTCCTTCTTGAAGTGCAGTGCCCAGAACTGGGCCCAGTACTCCAGCTAAGGCCACACTGACACTGAATAGAGGGGGAGGAGTACCTTCCTTGATCTACTGGCCACATAGCAGCTGATACACACCAGAGTTTTATTGGCTCTTTTGGCAGCCTCGTCATACTGTTGGGTCATATATATCTTCCAGTCAATCGTGACCCCCAGGTCTCATTCAGATGTTGTGCCAGCCAGTAGGCCACCACCCATTGTATAGTTGTGGTGAGAGTTCTTCCTACCCAGGTGAAGGACACTTTTAGGTACAAACACCCTTTTTCAGGCAGAGGAAGCATTTGCAGTTGGTTTGTGTACACACTTCCTCTGCCTGAAGAAGGGTGTTTATACCTCAAAGCTTGCAAAGAACAATTTTTCCAACCATTTTAGTTGGTCTAAAAAAATATATCAGATTTACCAAAAGAACCTTGTCTGCCTGTGTCCTTAGAATAACATGGCTACAACCAACACCCCTGTATTTAGTGGGGAAACTGATTATCTGGTTTGGATAGAAGCACCTAGCTTTGATTCCTGCTCCACAGTGCAGTAGGTGTTGAATTACTATTCAAGCAGCTGAAGAAGTCAATGGACATAATGGCGCATTGTTGTTTATTCCAGAGGTGCTAACAATGGTCTCTCCTTTTCAATGGTCTTGATATTCAGTTAATCAAGCTAATATTTCTTAGGGCAATTTTTCTGTCTGCTAGCAGCTCCTGGTCCCTTTCCTCTATTTTTTAGCTTTAGTTAAGCAGAAAAGGGAGAGTAAATCAGATGATTATTAGCCCCTGCTTTATGCGACCATAACTCTGGAAAAAATATTTTTCTTTATTCTACCTTTCAATAAAAAGGTATGTATTATATTCTAGGTCATGTTGTATGTGAGAAAATATAGTATAAGGAAGATGGATTTGAGCAGAAAGAAAACAATGAGTACAGCTGTTGTTTGTATACTCCAGACCAAGAGAACTACCTGAATCAACTGTCAACCAATTACAGATTCATTTTGTACCAACAATATTCGTTCCCATAGCTGGGAGCCCTGTCAATTGATTGAAGCTCCCAGCTCCAGGGTGTACCATGCACCCCTGCACCTGGGACCTCCAAACAGGTGACAGAGCTGCCAACCACGGAGGACACATGGGGTCCCCAGGCTGCTGGGAGCTCTGATCAGCTGTTTCTGTGTGCCCCACATCTTGTCCACATCTATGCCAGAAGGTTTATAGTTCCTTCTCCCTTACGCTACAATCTTTCATTTCTCCCCTCCATGTCAGGTGCCATGTGTGCCTCCATTCCTCCCATGCACCTTCTTGACCATATCCAGGTCCCTTATTCTCTCTCCTATTAGAAATTCTATGTGTTCCCATTCCTGATGACCAAAGGCATAACTTTAACAAGGACGTGGAAAAACTTGAGCGGGTCCAGAGAACAGCCACCCATATGATAAGGGACTTGCAAGACAAGCCATATGAGGAGAGGCTGAGAGACTTGGGCCTCTTCAGCCTACAGAAGAGAAGGCTGAGAAGGGATTTGGTAGCAGCTTATTGCTACATCAAAGAAGTACATCAAAAACTCGGTGAACAGCTGTTCACCAGGGCAACCCTGGGGAAGCCCAGGAGCAAAGGATACAAACACCTGGAAGGCCACTTCAGGATCAATTCCAGAAAAAACTCTTTCAGTGAGGGTGCCCAGACTGTGGAATAAACTCCCTCAAGTGGTGGTGCAGTCACCTACCCTGGAAATCTTCAAAAGGTGACTGGACAGTCACCTCACAGTTATCTTTTCCTGCCTAGTGCAGGGGGACTGGACCTGATGATCTACAAGGTCCCTTCCAGCCCCTAACAATGTATGAATCTATGTCGCTACTACAACAGCGGTATGGAGGTCATTCACCCGGCTGCTGGCACTATAGCTGTGGGCAGGGTTGCTGCAACTGCAACACCACAAATTCCTCAGGGAGTTACCATTCTGGCTCCCCCTCTAAGTTGGCACCCCAGGGCTAGTGCCCTATTTGCCCATCCCAAGTTATACTACTGCTGATAACATCTCTCTTTCTCTCTTGCTTCCCCTACTACTATTCTTATTTTTGTCTTCCTTTTTCCTTTTCCTTGTTTTTCACAGTATCAACAATTTTAAGCTTTGTTCTTCGGAAAACAGGCAGAGTTTAGATACCAGTTTTTTGTTGTTTGGGTTTTTTTGATGGAATGAGTTAATGGGTGCTATCAACCAATGGTTAGAAAGGTGGATCCTAACTGCATGGCAGAGGCTGTATGTGCCCCTCCCCCCATGTTTCCTGCTTCAAACTTTTTTCCCCATCAAAATCAAAAATGTTAGGCCCACTGATGCCCAGAACAACCCCTCAGTAATTCAAACCTCAGAATTAATTCAATACAGCATTCAATTATTATTATAATATACCCAAACAGTGAAATACAAATCAGGCCAAGTGCAAAGCCTTGCAAGTTTTGCAAAATAATTGCAGTAATGCATAGCAGTTTCATTCCCTTTGCATCCATACTGTACAAATTGTTAAGAAAGAGAAACAACAGTCTTTGCCCTGAAACAATTACAGGCAAATTACACAAAAGGTCTTAATATCTGCCAAAGAGCAGCTGAAACTGAGAATTAGCTAAGAAAAGTGGTTTGAAAAAATTTCTACCATACACAGCTTGCACCATGCCAAGTTAAAAAAAGATTCAACTCTTGATTTTGGTAGCACTTATTTCACCTGTAAACTTAGACTTATGAGGCACCTATACATGTGATGAATCTCTGCTCCAACATGTGGTAATTAGCATGCATCAGATTAATTGAATCTCTGGAAGTTTGCTGGACAGTACTAATTAGTGCACTCCAGCAGTCTTCGCATCACGTGTTCAACATTCCCATATTTCAAAATAGCAGTGGGGGTGTTTTAACTCAAGCTTGTTGAACACACTTGAGTTAAAGTGCTCATGCCACCATTTTAAAACATGGGATACTGAATTCACCTGATGCTGTGGGCACTTTAATCCCAGCAGCTCTGTAGGAGTGGGCTTTGTAGAATGGGCTCCCTAATTAAAGCACCTGCAGCACTTTAACTCAAACTTGTTCAACAAGCTCTTACAGAGCTGCTCTAATTAAAGGGCCCCCTCCACACATGTGTATAGATGTCTATCCTTCCTGAAAAGGCCTCACCTCTATAGCACACAGAGATAGGCTGTGGCTCATCCTCCTTGGCAAAGAAAAGCATTAATATTTCTTTAGGAACATATTTGTTGCTCCCAGAGCAAATAATGATTATTGGCCTGACAATACATACATGCATGAAGCAAGAATATTATAAATTACAGTTTCAATGGACAGCATGACAGGAGTACTGGAGCTGTTCCTAGATAACATAAGGTTCCACATGCAGGATATTTTCCTGGGGAATGAGCACACAAACAAGCTAGTGCAAGGTAAACCAGGGTGGGGATTCACATGGAATACACTGCTCTGCAGTAACTGGCCCTATGGACAGTCTTTTGGTAAACAAAAGATAACCTTCTTTTGCTGGGGGGTGTAAGTTGGTGCAGATCAACTTTTTCTTTACTGCTGGGTCAAGGGTGTGCATATAGTTAGTTAATCCCAAACAGCAGACAAAGTATAAATCCCTACCCCTGTTCACCCTACAGTATCTAATTCATGCTTTCAGTGTAGTTTTGACTGTTTTAACTACTGGATAAAATTATTTGTCAAGCTTGAAACCTGGTAAAAACTGCAGCTTTACAGGGAAAATTATTGCATCAATAATAATGTTTTACTCCTATATTTATTTGGTAATTTTAAAAGCACTTATAGCCATAGTATCTAATTGCTAGGATAAAAAATACTTAAAACATAGTTTTACGAAGTTATCCATCATGGATAGTAAGAGCACTCCTGCCACTACAGCAAAATGAAATATAAAGCTAAACAAGACCTTTAGATTAGTTGGACTATAAATGTTATCTTAGGCTTTTATCAAGAGAAGTATTTTCAGTAGGGAACTATCGATTCATTGTCCAAGGCACTGGTGAGTCCTTAACTGGAACACAGTGTCCAGTCCTGGTCCCTCATGTTCAAGAAACTTGAAATCAGAAAACAGCATGTGCAGAAAAGGATCACTAGGATGATTAGGGGAATGAATTGCTCATCACACAAGACAAGACTAAAAGAGGGTTTCGGGCTTGGGTAGCCTACCAAAACAAAAGCTGAGAGGGGATTTGATTGCTTTCCATATAAATTCATCGGGGAAAAGAAAAAAGCTAAAGAATATTTTTGGTATAAGATCAATAAATATAAACCAGATATAAATAAACTTATGCCAGGAACTAAAATAAGGTTTCCCAGTCAGCAGTGAGG
Source organism: Gavialis gangeticus (assembly GCF_001723915.1). Classification (NCBI taxonomy): domain Eukaryota; kingdom Metazoa; phylum Chordata; order Crocodylia; family Gavialidae; genus Gavialis; species Gavialis gangeticus. The sequence continues at coordinate 37,771,785 of NW_017728998.1, forward strand.
TCTGGAATAGCCTTTCAACAAAAGGCAAAAAAGCCTAACTTCTTTTTAGCTTGATCAGTTTAAGAAATATTATTTGATATGGTTGCTTGAAAAACAGTAGAGGACTGACTTTATGACCTAGGACAGGGATGGGAAAAATACAGCCCACAGACCAGATCAGGTCTGTCAGGCAATTTCATTTGGCCTGTGGGCAGGAGCCTCCCAATTTCCTGCTTCCAGCCCAGCCACGGGCTGCCCCTGCTGTGCTTGAATGGGGCTGAGCCTCACCCATTCCCATGGAAGCAGCATATGCTGCGCTCCCACCCTTACCCGTGAGATAGCCCTGACCCTGGCCCTGCAGGTAGGGAAGCAGCGGGGGGCAAGGGAAGTGGTGGTGGTAGGAGGAGAGGGGTGGCAGGTGGGTGGGAAGGTAAGGAAGTGGCAGGAGAGAGTGACAGTAGGGGCAGGGGAAGTGGCGATGGTAGCGTTGGTGGGGGGAGTGATGGGCAGACGGGGGAATGGTGGTGACAGTGGGCAGGAGCAAAGTGGCAGCTGGGCAGATGCATGGGGCCCATGCTGATGCCCTGGGGCCAGGACCATTGGGGACCCAGGGTGGGGCAGTAGGAGGGTAAATCCCAAGCCAGCAGGGGCATGAAGCTCACATGCAGTTCCTGGC
>NW_017728998.1:37777439-37777673 GCF_001723915.1 Gavialis gangeticus
TCACATACACATCCCCCACACCCTTCTCCGCACCCCACATATGCAGATACCCACACACACACAGCTCCCCAAAAACCCTATACCCACCCACCCACAACCTCATACCTACCCACACATCTCCACATATACACATGCCCACATCTCCCCACAAACCCCATACCCACCCCCACACCCCTCCACACCTCCCCCACAATATACAAGAGTATGACTTCATTTTGAGCTATTATGCAATCA
>NW_017728998.1:37778887-37779400 GCF_001723915.1 Gavialis gangeticus
GGGGGGGGGGGGGCCCATACGATGGAGCCAGTAGCCCGGCCCCACTCACTACTATGCGCAGGTCATGGGGAATGACTGGGAACTCCACATTATGGATCTGGGCTGGCTCCCCTCTCCCTGCCACCCCATCTGAGCCCCATGACCTGCACCACAGGCTTCATTGTGTGGGGCTTCCCCCAGTGGTGCAGGGTTTGGGCATGTGACCCTGTGCGATGGAGCCAGCAGTCTGGCCACATGCAGCCCTAAGGCTTGCCAGGACCACATGCCACTGGGCAGGCTCCACCTGCTGCTGCTGCTGGCAGGAGGAGCTGTGTGTAATGGCAAGGCATGTTTGTAGAAGGGGCCCCACACAGACATACCCCACCATACACATACACACCCCCAGTCATCCACAAACCCCATGTCACCCACACACCCCTACATCCCCACAAACACTCCCATACCCACCCCACACCTCTCACATACACATCCCCCACACCCTTCTCCGCACCCCACATATGCAGATACCCACAC
>NW_017728998.1:37780045-37781467 GCF_001723915.1 Gavialis gangeticus
GGGGGGGGGGGGGCCCATACGATGGAGCCAGTAGCCCGGCCCCACTCACTACTATGCGCAGGTCATGGGGAATGACTGGGAACTCCACATTATGGATCTGGGCTGGCTCCCCTCTCCCTGCCACCCCATCTGAGCCCCATGACCTGCACCACAGGCTTCATTGTGTGGGGCTTCCCCCAGTGGTGCAGGGTTTGGGCATGTGACCCTGTGCGATGGAGCCAGCAGTCTGGCCACATGCAGCCCTAAGGCTTGCCAGGACCACATGCCACTGGGCAGGCTCCACCTGCTGCTGCTGCTGGCAGGAGGAGCTGTGTGTAATGGCAAGGCATGTTTGTAGAAGGGGCCCCACACAGACATACCCCACCATACACATACACACCCCCAGTCATCCACAAACCCCATGTCACCCACACACCCCTACATCCCCACAAACACTCCCATACCCACCCCACACCTCTCACATACACATCCCCCACACCCTTCTCCGCACCCCACATATGCAGATACCCACACACACACAGCTCCCCAAAAACCCTATACCCACCCACCCACAACCTCATACCTACCCACACATCTCCACATATACACATGCCCACATCTCCCCACAAACCCCATACCCACCCCCACACCCCTCCACACCTCCCCCACAATATACAAGAGTATGACTTCATTTTGAGCTATTATGCAATCATCTCTATATACACAGTGCAAACTCACACCAATCAGGACAAAAATATGTTTTGGATTAAAATTAAAATATGTTATTGTAGGTGTTTGATTTTTAGTATATAATTTTTTTTCTAGTTCCAAGATGGCAAACCTTCCCAAAATTAGTACTTCTGGGGGGGAAGGGGAAGGACTTCCAGTGGCAAAAATCAGGGGTTAGGGGTGGGACTTCTGGTCCCAAGATGGTGGCCAGTGGGTGGGTCACCTGTCAAGGGTGGGGCTACCCTTGCAGCCCTAGACAATTCACCAAAACTCATTAAGTGACACTCCACCTGAAATAAATGTCTACCTCTGACCAAGGAGTTCCCTTTCAGTCCCATATTTCTAAACAATTTGGGGAAGGGACCATTTTTATTCAGTGTTTACAATGGTAAACCAAGCAATATAAACAACAATCACCAACAGGTAAAGCAAAATTAATCTGGTGTCAGAATAAAACAAAAACCGTCTTAATTCCTACCTTAAATGTCATTTATCTAAAACTATGACAGACTATCCTGGGAAACAGTAATCCTAAACCTAAAGCCTGCTACATCCAATTCAACATGATTCCATCTCTAAGAACAATGTCAAAAAACAAAGAGTAATTCTGCCAGTCTCAACTGCCGTATAAAGAAAATTCACAGTAAGCATGTTAATAGACATTTAGGAAGTGGGGGCTACTGGCTTCAACACTATACTGGTACTTGGGAGACC
>NW_017728998.1:37786467-37829737 GCF_001723915.1 Gavialis gangeticus
AAAGAACTGGCTGAGCTTATAGCAGTGCCTCTGACCAAGCTGTTTGCAGAGCTGTGGAACTTGGGAGTGGTCCCAGCTGACTGGATTCTACTTTTGGCACTTCTATTGACCTGTTGAGTGATCTTGAGAAAATGTCTTCTCTTTTCTGTACCTGTTCCCCAGTCCATAAAATAGTGATTGTGATACTGATTTTTGTAAAGCATTTGGTGATTTCTTGAATAAAAGCACTATGTAAGACCCAGGGGTTGTGTTGAACTGAGAGATTGAATATTTTATTGTTTCTGCAAAATGAAAGTAATGTACACACCAGGAGCTCCTTATATTACTCCGTTCCTCCCCACCACAAACCTCCTGTGTGTCAACCTTCACTTACCAGTGGCCCTACTGCTTGCTGCTGACTAGCCGGGAGACAAAAGGGCACCATATTTACAACTGCAGTTTTTACCTCCCTGTTGATCAGGAGAGAGTGGCAGGGGGGTGTGCAGGAGAACTTGCAGGATTAAGGAAACCACTGTATAGATCACTTTCACCATGAATTTGGTAGGGCCCTATATACTAGGGATGCCATATGTACTGTCATTTTTCATCATCTCCCAAAGATGGCCCCTTTCCACCCTAATTGACTCAATGCTGAGGAACATCAACATATTGGCATTCCAGTAAAAAATGTTTCCATGAATGGCTTCACAAACAAGAGGGTAAAACAAGATGGGATTAAAGCATCCAAATCCATACAAAGATAGGCAGTTGCTTAGTGCTACCTTCTGATATCACATGGTACTTTACAAATATTCATTATCCCTCAGGTCCCTCCACCTCTCCCTACCTTGTAGCCAAACTCAGTATATAGCTAAAGATAAAGATTTTTTTCAAAGTCACACACCCAGGGAGAAAGGAAGAAAAAACTGACTCAAAGGGTTTCAGTGTCTTGTTTGAACCAACAGACCCTACCTCCCTTCCCTGCTGCGAGATAAAGCTATACAACTGTCAGACATGTCATAAATAAGTGCATTTCTCATCTCATTAGCTCTAGATTGGAAACTTAAACCACACTTCTCCAGACAGTTACACAGAGGCTCAACCTTCTACATGTGAGTACTTCAAAGGAACTACCCATGTGATTAAAAATTAAGCCTATGAGTGACTGTATGTTGGACTAAAGCTTCATCCAACATGATGAAACTAATTGTTGCAAGCAATTTAAAGTAGCATTCTGAAAAACTGCAGTGCAAACAACCTATAATGTGCAGTAACCGCAACATAATCTAATTCTCTTTGATTATAAGTGATTCTACATGCACAGCCCTCCAAGACTTTTTTTGGGTAATTTTAAAATGTCTGAAATTTACTCTGTAAAATTAATGCACCAGATCATAAAATTCTACCTTAGCAAATACAAAAGACCATTTGATTAGCTACAAATAAAAGCCCCTTGAGCTAAAATGAATAAGGTTTAAGCTACTTCAAATTATTTTCCCGCCTGATAAAGCCATTATCACATTTACAGCGTTTACAATGCAGAACTACAGTCCTTTGATCATCTTATAAAATTAATTGATCTTGCTTATCTATTGTACTATTTTAAATCATTTTAATTGAGGACATTAGGAGAAGTAATGGTAACAACCAATGCATTTATTAGCTACTGATGTTCAAGGCACCAATGTCATTTTCATAAGCTGAATTTCTCTGTAACAAAATTCCATTCTTAATGGAATTTACATATAGATCACCCCCAGCCACAAATAATTTACTATTACTTTAAGTCCTAAAGGACAGGCAGAAAAACTGTGAAAAATCACTCCAGCCATACTTAATTTTAATTATTCTTTTAAATCAGATAGAAACCCTGAAGTTAAATTCTCATAATTAAATAGAAATTAAAAGTTTCTAAAAGCCTTATTTTCAACTCCAATTTTAAATGCAAATGAACACAGTGGAAAATTAAGTTTTACCCCCTTAAAATCAGGGTAATATTTATTCATCTGTACTTCACAGCTAGCCACAAAAATCCTTACTAGGCCTAAGCCAGCTCTTTGGTTGGGATGCAATTCTCCCTTGGAACTTCTAACTGAGGAAAAAGCTTTTCAGCAAGTATTCATCAAGCTACATTAAACCCAAAATTTCTAGGAATACAACAGGGACACGTTTCTAATATTTGGAGATGATCACTGAGTGTATCAGAAAGTTTCTTTACCTATTAGATTAGTTGCTCCAAATGGCAGTCTTTGCAGCATTAAAACATATCATACACTTTCTAAGAGTCAATGTAGCAAATTTCTTTCCATTGTGAAATGGATTTTACATGGAGACATTCCATCATTCCAAAAGCACAAATCATCCGGTAACAGAATAAAAATGAGTTTGGTGTGCACCAAATCGAAACTAGGATTAAAGACCCCTATGGCTCAATATTTAACTATTAACTAAAGTGTCTTCTGCACTATTAAAAGGCAAAAGAAAAAAAAATCATCGGGATAAGTTTTTGTCCTCCATATTTGAATAATCTTACAGGCCTCGTGTGCCTTAGAGAAATATACATCCACTGAATCTAGTTAGACTACATTTATTTACAGAAGTACAAACACCAATTAAAGATGTGCTGAACCAGTATGGAAAGGAAGGAAGATCCAGTTCTTAGAGTGCCATGCTGAGACTTGGAAGTCTCTTTCATGATTTCCTGCTCTGCCACACTTCCTGGACAAGCCTCTGCTCCCGGTTTATTAAATGGGGATAATAGTGCATATATACCTCACACGTGAGGCAGACTACGTAAAAGGTTGCAAGGGGCTCTGAGACAAAGATAAAAGGTGGAACAGAAAGATATCATCATGGAAGTTACTAGATTAAGCCTGTCTAGTGTAAATACCACTTAATATTGGTGCATATGCCTAAGGATTCACACCTGTCTAACAGTACTGTAGTAATTGCACAAGTTTTCTATTTTTTTCTAATACAGTCTTCTGCCTTCCTGATGATGCTTTATATACTATAATCTATAGCAGCTATGCATGAGTGGTTTAATTGAGATAGTTCTTGTAAATATTTGCAACTGGCTATAAAGCTTGAACTGCAGCATATAGTTTGATTTAAACAGAAGAGCTCAAAACCTAATTTCCTGTGTGAGAAACTAAAACTGAAAGTTTTTCTCTGTAGTTACCAAATAGGAGCTAAAACAAAACAAAATAACCATTGTTGACTCTTGACATTATATAAAAAATGGGCCAACTAGCATTAACATATAAATGTGACAAGTTAATTTGCAACTAGGTCTGAATATTTAATCCTTACATAAACTGGCACTCTGAAGTCACTGGGGCTATTTGAGCAAACAGGGGCTCAGATTAGGATCAATTAACTTACAGGATGATAATAGAAACAACAAACTACTGCACTGTACTCGGTCTGGTTTGTCTTTGTCCAAAACCACAAATAGTAGATAGTTGTACTCCCTAATAGTATTCCTCTGAAAGAAAAAAAAAAGAAAAACAGGGCAGTAATAAATGGCATAAAAAGAATCACTGGGGGAGTTAAATGAATAGGGGTTTTTTGCCCCTCTCCACATTGTTCATAGGGAGCACACAAAGCAGTGCTATTTTTCTTTGTATAAACTACAGAAAGTAAAGGCTATAAAGTAAGCACTTTTGTGCTTAAATATACAAGGCATGTGAATCATGCCTGATATCTGACACGATACATAAAAAATCCTCTCTCTCAAGACAATACTCTTTAGATGCCTCAAATGTAGACAACTTTATATTTTTGTAAAGGTTTTATAATTTAAGAAAATCCCCATAAGGTTTTATTTGATTTTAAGTAGTATTTTGTTTCTCTAGCCCAGCGGCGGATTAAGATTTATTGAAGTCCTGGGCAGCATGAGCCAGGGGGTGTGAGCACTGCTGAGATGAAGGCAGCCCTGGCCCTGGCCCGGGGCCTCTGCCCAGTAGGTGTCACACAGTCAGAGCTACAGTTCCCCAGCACCGTGGGAGGTGCTGGGGTCAGGTCTGGTCTGGGTGAGGGGCATGGTCTCTGCACTGCCTCCAGTTGCCTGCCTGCCCCTTTCCTGGCCTCGGGGTAAGATGTCCCATTGGCATTGGTGCCTGTAGCCACCCCCAGACAGCAGGCAGTGGGGCCTCCCATGGGGCCTCCTGGCAGCAGACGGCCCTGGGAAGCCACCCCCACCCTCAGGGAGCCCCTCACCTGCCAGAGCCCCTAGCCCTGGCTTGGCCGGAAGGGAGGAGGCATGCGCTGCCTGCCCCAGATGCCTGCATCCAGGATACCTGCCTGGGCTGTGCTGCCCCTGGCAGGGGGGCCCTGATTGGCAGAGGCCCTTGGGCCTGGGCCCTGCAGGCCCTTGCGTTAATCATGCCTGTTCTAGCCCTGACTCTACAAGAAGCTCTAAAGCAGTGGCTCTCAACCTTGTTAGACTCAAGGAACCCCTCTATTACTTCTGTGAATTGCCCAATACATCATTTAAAGAACAAATGTATTTATTACAGTACTTATCTCTCTGCCTCCATGTAGGTAAGTTAAAAGAAAAAAAGTAAACTATGGCTTGTGTCATCTACTTCCCTGGCTGCTCTAAATTTATGCTGTTTACTCATCTGCCCTTTCAGCCAAGTTTGGTGGCTTTGAACAGAGAAGCTCTGTGAACAAAGGCTGCGCCTTCCTAAATAACAGCAGTGCACCTAGCACATTTTGAACGGTACTACCACTAACAAAGAACCTATTAATAACAATGAAAGGATCCTCCAAGCTGATTATATAGTGACCATGAGGGAAGCTAGATAAGGTCAAACACAGGTGGGAAGTACTAGTACTAGCCACCTGCCTCGTGGTAAACACGATTAATGCCTTGTTTCCACTTAGGATTTTACTGGCTTACTTAAGATTGCTATCTCACTCTCTTGAATGTCAGTGAAGGCAACAGCCAATTCCCAATCTGAGGCCGTTTCACCAGGTTTCCTTAAATGTTGAGCATGACTGGCCTGATGGTTCTGTGGCTTCAACGAGTACCTTTTTAATTTATAGCTGCCTGGTAACATGAAAGGAATCTCATTCAGATTCAATGACGCTCTCAAACACAAGAGCTCAAAGGCCTAGTGTTAAAGGTCCATCAAGGTTTAGACCTGCCTGTTACTCCACATAACTAAGCTAGCTGTATCAGCAGAAGTTCTTATCCCCTTTTGCTGTTTCCAGTCTTAGACAATATCAGTTTCATTGAAACAATCCCAAAATAGGATTCATGTATTGGTCCAAAGTTAGTATAAACCATTGCTTTTTATAAACACCCATTTTCCATGATGGCAAGGATACAACCTTCACACAGAAAAAAATGAAACTTAAAGCTGGGGAAGAGTCACCATGCTGTTTTCCAAAGCAGACTGAAAAAAAGTCAGACTGGCTTAAATTATTCACTGTTAGCCATGGCAGATAGCACTACAAAGAAATACTTTCCCTTGAAGGCTTAAAACTCTGTTTGCCATACTGGGAATTTCTAGCAAGCAGAAATTTAGTTTAGTGTCAGTAAACTGTGTTTGGCAATAGTATCATTAAGTACAATATACATTCCCTCCCAAGAGATTTTCAGAAAAAAAAAGAAAGCAGAAAAGCTGGGACAGCCCAGGAACAGTTCTATAGCACCAACAGGACAAATCTAGATGTATGCTATCATACTAACAGCAAGGGAAAAAAACTTGATGAATGCAAGCAGGGAATGCCATATCACAGTCCTGCCAAACTCCTGTACATGCATCAACCTGAGGCTAGTAACAGTCATGACACGCCTCCGATGGAATGTGCTTTAACATAACCTTGAAGTTGCAGGCTTACAAAGAAAGAAATGTGAAATGCAGTCAGACAGCTATTTTCACATGGTTATCTCTGACATGGCTTTGACCAAGGGACCTGGTATCAACTAAAACAAAAAGATGGATGAGAGGTTTAGTTTTCTTGAGATAAAATTTGTGCATTCTCTTATAAATCAAAGTTTGCGGAGAAAGAATTTTCTAGGAAGTATACCAAATTACTGTAAAACAACATCAGGAAGATTTCCTTAAGGTGTTTCAACACCAAATTTTGGCAGTAATTTAGTGTAATCTCATCACACCACTGTGTATTTATGAAACAAACTGGACACACATCACGTCAACACATGAGTAATAACTTACATTGTTTTGTGTACACTGATGCAAATTATATTAATGACTGAGCAGTCATGAGTAGCTCTCAGAAGGTAGCCAGCATAGTATTACAGAACTAGTAATAGCCTTTTTACATTGAGTAAGATAGAAGTGGACACATGTATACTGGGGTGGTTTTTTTCTTGGGCAACTCTATATTGGATGCTACCAAGTTACACTGGTATAAGGCTGCTTGTCATGTGTCTACTTTTTTACATGGGGGTAAATGTATTATCTGCCCAGGACCTTAGTATTGACTTGATTATTCACTAAATTACTTTACAAGGTGAAGTGACTGCCACCAGTGAAACCTTCTTTTTTTAATCTCACCAACATTAACAGGTTCAAAGAGAGAATCCTTCAGCTTTGTAAGAATCACACTAATAAAGAACCATGCTCTGGTCTTGGTGAAGAAGGATGAAATTAAATAGTGCAGTCCCTTATACTACCTCACTAAAAACTAAAGGTAGACTGGCTAACTTAAGAAAGATCTCCTCTATAACCATCTAACCTAAGTACAACTCATGTTGCCCTGTTAGTGATCATCTGATCTAATCTGCTCTTATGCCCTCCCCTTTACTGCTAGGAAATGAAGAGCCAGGAAATTGTATGGGACATGATTAATCCATAGGTATAGCTTTCTTCCCTCTTGACTTGGTCATTTAAGATGGCCTGAGGTAACTCACTAATAACATAGTGAGTTACAAGTTTGGGCTCTGATTTGAGTTACTTTCATTTGGTCTCTAATATAATTCAAATATATTGCAGGAAAAAACAGAGATAGCAGTGACAGTAAGGACAGATACCTTGATTCTTACCAAAACACTTCCCTTAACCAACCAATCATCCAGTACATGCACCAGCTCCATACAAATACAATGCAATGTTCACTAAATATTTAATAATTGACAGTCTGCTGGAAATTAAAAGTAAATCCACATCTCCAGTTATATTTCATTGCTTATGTAGGTATCCATAAAGGCCATGTAACTAATCATTGCCCGAGACCTTATTTTACATTCCGTTGCTGTTAAATACACTCTCCAAAACCCAAATGTGCCCCACATACCATTCTTTTTCTTTTGTATGGTACCAGCTATCAATTTCCAAATCTATGAGCCACTGTCTGGTATTATCGCTCAATGTGCAGATTACATCTACCCCGTCTGGGCATTTGTAGAGATTGCAGCTTTCGATTAAATGCTGTACTGTTTGTTGGACTCCGCATTCACACAGGGGGCTGTCCAAGATGCTCATCTTGTGAAGTGTCATTTTGAAGTGTCCATATCCAGATCACAGTCTGTTCAGCTTGACCCATGCTTCTCTGTCAAAGTCATGCCCAATGGGACACTTGCTTGAGGAATTTTTAATAATAAAAATGAAATAAAAAACTTAAATCATGCTAGAAATGATTTATTATGCTAAAAATCTATCATTTCTTACTTCCCTTACCCCACCTCAACCAAATAACAACCTAGGAAGCCCACCAAGCAATTTGGCCCTCAGATGAAAGGTGAAAATATTTCATTATAGGTATTTCATGGTACTAAATAGGAGTCAGGATGGTGTGGAAAAATAATTAAAATAAAATTACCACTACATTCTGACTCCTATTTAGTACCATGAAATACCTGGAATGAAATATTTTCACCTTTCATCTGAGGGTAAAATTGCTTGGTTGGCTTCATGGGTTGGTATTTGATCGGGGAAGTGGTGGGGTGGGGAGAGTTAAGAATTGATGGATTTTTAGCATGATAGAGCATTTCTAGCAATGATTTAAATATTTTATTTCATTTTCTATTATAAAAAATAGCAGCACTTATCCAATGGTCTGGAAGATGTAGGACCCTTATTCTATGTAGCTCATAAATGGATCAAACTCTGCCAGGAACAGTATGCATACATAACTTGTTAACTGCAGGATAACAGTAGGTACACAAACGGTTACCACAGAGCAGCGAATGGCAGTAAAGCCCCAACCCAGATTAAACTTACTATAATTTGTTAATTTTTTCATGCCCTCTATCTCAGCCAAATTTCTGCTTACAGTCAGAGCCCTAAGCTAAAACTGAACTTGCCACAAAACTTCTTTCAGCAAGCTGTCTCACATCCTGGAAGAATCAGAAACGCCAACCATAGTTTTCACTTTAGGAACTGATAACTTGAGGTGACATCCTGGAGCATATCCTGCATCCAGGTGAATCATAGGACTCCCTGAAGTGCCAGTCACATCAGTTGGTCATGTACATCTTGCAGGAATGCTCATGGTGCCTGCTGAACCTATTGTTCTGCTGCTTTATATTTGTGGAAAAAGAGGAACAGAGACAACCATTAAAAGGCAAAAATCAAGAGAATGAGGACAGTGATCCAAACAAAAACCTCTCTTCTTCAAAAAGAGAAAAAGTTGGCAATAAGACAAAAAAAAATCTGTAAAACTTATTTAAAGTGCCTCAAGGCCTCTCACTGGTTCAGACTGGCCTCTACAAAGATTTTTCCTTTTTTTTCCTCCCCCACAATATAAAAGCTAAATACATTTCAGCACCAGAGTGAGGAACTGAGAAACTCAGAGGCACAGAAACTTAGCAGCAAAGCTTAAAAATCCTACCCATGCACCTGGACATAAAAGCAGGTGAAGTGAATATCATGTCACATCAGCCTAGCCCCTAGATGGCTCAGTGATGGACAACTTTCCTGTAGATAAAGCTCATAATTTAGGGCAGTGCAGATTCGAACCCATCACATGCATCCTGTGCTTGGTATGGCCAGATTCCCTGAAGAACATGTATATTCTGGATACTAACCCTTCCCTTGTCATCAAACACTGCAGGGAATTACCTGGGATGAGAGATAGAAAGGCAGGGAATAGCAAGGTGAATGTGTGACAGATGTCACTCAAAAGCAAATATGGCTGCTGATTAAGAAGCAACACTGACTGACTCTGAACAGGGACTCCCAAGCTAAGTACAGACAATCAAAAAGCTCAAAGCTAAATCAATTCAGTCTGTGCAGGTTAGTCTACACTGAAGAGATTAAACTGAGAAACAACTGAACACACATTTACTTTTGATTCAGGAAATGCAGCCACATGCCTGCAATGGCTCAGGCCAGAAGCCAGCGAGGGTGCTAGAGCATGCCTCTCTGGTATGTAGCCAGCATGGGCTTTGTGTTCACTTCTTTCTGCTGCCCCCAAGGTCTCTGGGATTTGCAGTCATCACTCCCGCTTCCTATTTCCAGGTGCCTCTGGGATTTGTAGTCCATAGTCACAGCCAGCAGTAACTTTCAGTAAGTTTAGCAGGGCAAGGCAGCTCTATACTCAGGGAAGTCAGCTGGCCCAGACAGCTTACACCCCAGGGTACTTAAGGAGCTGACAAGCATCATAGCTCTGCCACTGACACAGATCTTTGAGAACTCATGGTGCTCAGGAGAAGTGCTTGAAGATTGGAAGAAGGCCAATGTGGTGCCTATCTTCAAGAAAGGGAGGAAAGTAGATCTGGGGAACTACAGGCCCATCAGCCTGAACTCTATTACGGGGAAGATGTTGGAAAAAATCATCAAAGAGACCATTCTTCACAAACTGCTGAAGGCAGCTTCCTGAGGGATAGCCAGCACGGGTCTGTTGCAGGCAGGTCTTGCCTGACCAATCTCATCTCCTTTTATGACCAGGTGACATCACCTGGACAAGAGAGAAGTGATTGATGTCATATATCTTGACTTTAAAAAAGCTTTTGATCTGGTATCCTACAATCATCATATAGAAAAACTGGCCAACTGTAGCCTTGGCCACATCACAGTCTGCTGGCTGGGGAATTGGCTTTGAGGTTGGACCCAGAGAGTGGTAGCTGAGAGGTGTCAATTACTGTAGTGCGCTGTGACCAGTGGGGTCCCCCAAGTCTCCATCCCCCACGGCTCCATCCTTGGGCCTATTCTTTTCAACACCTTCGTTAATTATGTGGACATTGGTGTCAGAAATGGACTGGCCAAGTATGGTGATCCAGGCTGACCTTGATAGGTTCGGAAAATGGGCGGACAAAAACCTGATGGCCTTCAACACTGAAAAATGCAAGGTACTCCACCTTGGGAAGAAAAACCCACAGCATGCTTATAGGCTCTGCAGTACTACACTTGCTAGCACCACAGCTGAAAGGGACTTGGGGGTCATGATTGACCAGAAGATGAATATGAGCCACCAATGTGATGTTGCAGCTGGCAAAGTGAGCAAAACTTTGGCTTGCATCCATAAATGCTTCTCCAGCAAACCCCAGGATGTCATCCTCCCACTGTACTCAGCTTTGGTGAGGCCGCAGCTGGAGTACTCTATCCAATTCTGGGCTCCACAATTCAAAAAGGATGTGGAGAAGCTTGAGAGAATCCAGAGGAAAGCCACATGCATGATCAGAGGGCAGGAAAACAGGCCTTATGATGAGAGGCTGATAGCTATGGGACTCTTCAGCCTGGAAAAGCTCAGGCTCAGGGGGACATGGTGGCTGCCTATAAGTATATAAGGTGTGTACATCAGGATCTGGGGGAACGCCTGTTCACCAGAGCGCCCCATGGGATGACAAGATCAAACAGACACAAACTTCTCCAAGACCGTTTCAGGCTGGACATAAGGAAGAACTTCTTTACAGTCCGAGCCCCAAGGCCTGGAACAGATTGCCTCCAGAGATGATGCAAGCACCTACTTTGGACTCCTTTAAGAGTCAATTGAATGCATACCTTGCTGGGTCTGGGACAAAATTTCATAAACCGGTTTAACCCAACTCAATTAAGTCTGATACTACATTCAGCCAGGTTTATCTTAAACCAGTTTCAGCCATTTTGAAACTGGTTTATGTGCACTGAACTTCTGTTCTGTTACAGGTTTAAAACAGTTTCTGATCACTTAAATTGATTTATGTGTAACTTCTGTCCCTAGCCCCAAAAGGGAGTGCTCATTGCAGAGTTAGAGAATGCAGTCACACAAGTAAAGCAAAAATTACGAAGTGCAAATAGGATATGGTGAGGACTGAAGTTGATGGAAATGGTCGTGTTCACATTGAACAACGTATTTACAGAAATCAGAGGATTTACAGAAAGCAGAAGATTCATATATACATAATTAGCCACTCCTACCAAACCAAGCAGAGTCTGTTTCTACAATCACCATCATAACTTTTTCAATAATACTAGACTAAGAATCACAAATGATATGTAAATTGCTTCTGTATAATTTACAAATACCTATGGCTAGTTATATTACTGTTCCCAGTATTAACTCTTTTCTACTGAATGCTTGGATTGTTGCATTTCAGCTTAGCATTCTTCTTTTCTCCTTGGTGACCCCATATGTAAAGACACATGCTGTAGAAGAACAGTGTCTATTTATGACCAAAAGGGAAAATATTGTTGTTACATTGCAAAAGCTTATACTTGCTGGGAGAAGAAGGAAACAAAAAGAGAGATTTTAAATTATTTTCCTCCATATAAAAATATTATAGTACTATCAGCTGTGAATAATGTAGCTTTATAAACAGATAGCTGTTCCTTAGTAAATCAAATATTATATTTCAGAACCTGTTCGTAAATATTTAGTAGTTCTACAAATTAAATATGTTAATATGTTAAGTATGTTAAACAAACAGAATTTTACAATTACTTTTCTCTTTTGTCTGCCACTTAAACATTTTAATAGATAATAAGCACCAGGACACAAGGACATTCATTTTATAATAAACTTGCAAAGGTAGGAATAAGCATCTTATATTTATTTGTAACAAAAAGAATCAAAGCAGCCTCCTTCCCCATGATTCACTTTTGTTCTGTGCATACACACAAGGTTGATTGTTTCACTGAAAACCAATAAGTAGAAAATATTTTTCTGAAAAGATATCTAGTACTTTCACTTGCCCTCTAATCCTGAACTACCTGGGAGATACTTACAGGTCATGTGTTATTTGACAAGTGTTAAATCTGGTAAGACAGGCAAAGACACAACCTTAACAGTCATTCTGTGCTGCCATATTTAACCCAACGGTAGTGGCAAAATGTTTGGGGGGTTTTTTTGTAATGTGAAACTTGATAGCTTAGTGCTGAAACATGAATTTCTAGACACAACATAATATCCAAGTGGCCATTTATGATACGTGTAATCATAACCTCTACATAAGGCTCAAAGACTCATTCCACACAAGAGATACATATATAAAACACTGTAGTCATTTATGGATGCCCTTTAGCCTCAATGTCTGAAACTATTTCAGTAAAATACAGCAAACTAAAAACAGTTTTCTGGGAAGAAAAAAGTATAGGGCCAGGAGCACTCTTCTCATTAAATGCACTGTTAGAAATTATAGAAAAAAAAAAAAAAAATCAGCTTATTCCTGCCAAACCCACCTGAAAACAAAGGCTTACTAATGAATACAATACATTTGCTACTATGAAGGAACATGCTTGACTGAATAAACATCAACACATTTTTTCCAAGGTATCTATCTTAATGGGAATGTCCATATGGTACAGAGTACATCTTGATAGCTGAGCCCCAGAAACAGCATAGCTACATTAGCACTGCAATCTGCTTCGAGTGAATTAGCCTGATCTGGAGAAAATATGCCACAGCACTGACAGAAAACAGGGAACTCCATATACACTGAATCCTTCATGATATAGGAATTCTATAACTTGAACCAGAACTCATGGTTCTGCGCATGGACAGACTCCTTGCTTCATCATATCTGGCCTACCTATGCTCGGGGGATAAAATCCAGATCTCTCTGAACTCCATGAGATTTTTGCCCTTACCATCAGTGAAGCTAGGATTTCACTCCACACCACAGTCCCATCTATGTTATATAGCTATAATGAATTTAAATTTGCTGGTGTTGCTTGATTTTAGGTTTATAAAACTGCTCTCATGTCTCCCTTTGGAGCTAGCATATGTTCTACAATTGTGATTTTTGTTAGATATCATGCAACATACATGAGAGTTTTACAAGAAAAACTATATTGGAAGCTGCTGCTGATGATTCAACCAGATCTGAATTTTAAGTATCCCAAAATTCAGATTCAGGGTTTTCAGTCTTACGTTTAGGCTTGGCCCATCTCAAAGCAACTGTAAAAGAGGGCCCTGGGTGCAGGTCCAGAAGCTGAGCACACCCAAACACCAAATATCTGAGGTACAGTGAACAAACAGTTTAGCCATATTCTTAAATTACTGATAAAAATTAATTACAAATGCTTGTTAGTTATTGTTATATGTACACAATACTATACAGCTTCAGATACTGACTCTTGCCTGCCAGATCACCTTACAAATTCTAGGCAATGTGTACTTTTGAAAAAAAAAAAAGATAGTCTATTAACAAATTATCTTCTTTTGAAAATGTTTGAACTGAAAACATTTAGGAGAATGCTTCCTATTTAGGGTCACAAGTCAAACTCGAGGATGCTCAACATTTTGCTATTATCAGATTAATGCATGAGTAGAGATGTTCTTAATGATGTTATGACTGTGATTTTTAAAAAGGTGAAACCTAATAGTTCTTTTTTTCCCCCTTTGATAGTCAGAGACTGGCTAGAACAGTTTCAACAGGGAATGGACGCCAGATTAAACCACCACCTTTTTATTGATATGCTATGTTAGTAGCTTAATATGTTCACCCCTGTAGAATCTGGAGATAACTCGCATATATAAAACTTTAACTGATTACAGTGAGCAATAGTCACCCTCTACCTTTAGTTTAAGGGCTAAAGTAGCCATGACTAAACAGCAGTGACCAGCTCATCTGGCTCCCCCTTTACTCCTCTGGGGCAAGGAGCTGCTATGAGTCTATACTGGACATGCGGGGTGGGACAGAATACTGGGGAAGTGGAGTCAATGCTCCAGCCATTTCTTGTATCTCCTTGGCATACCTTGCCCAGGAGAGAGTGTTCACCTTACTTCATGTTATCTCTCCTTTTTGCACACTATGACCTGCAAGGGTGGTTAAGTCAGGACAGTAAAAGGGTGCCTTGGTTCCCTGAGTTTCCCATGTAAATGCATGGCATAAACCATGACCTTGCCCTTAGGCAATGAGGTAGGCTAATTAAAAACTAACTTTAACTTTAATTGTCTTTTGACAGAGTTCTTAGAATGGCAACAATGCATGTACAGTAATAACGTAAAAGAATTAAGATTTCAATACTAGTGTACAACCTATATGTATGTGTATATAATCCATATATATATTTCAATACAGGGCCACATCCTGAGCAGATGTATATTAAGGAAGAGACCAGTAGAGCACCACTGATTTATACTAGAGAAAGACCTGGTCAGACACTTTGTATTTATAACCATAGAGGCACTAAATGTTAAGAGGGTAATAAATATTCATATGTAGAATTAATCACCACCAGTCACGTTAGAGTTACTATGCTAGAAACAACCTCCCCTTCTGTATATTGCATAAAATTTTTAATGCTATTCTAGACTAATTACAGAGCAGTACTGAACTGAGCTCCAACTGATTGATAATGTTCTTGACTGCTTTTCTTTTTCTCCTTGCAGCTGCCAGATGGAGAAGTGTAGATTAGTTTGTACCACATAATCAGTGCTTACAGCTGAAAACATGGGTGAGTATTGTGCATTGCAGTTTGACCCCCTTTGATGAGCCATATATGGCAAAACCATAGGTCTGCTAATCAATTCTTTATATTTTGTGTTTCATATGGTGCCAGAAACCACTGTTTGCCTAAGTATTTTGTTTATACAGAAAATGTAATGAAAATCACTTCCTTTCAAAAGTTGCATAGTATTATTTTAAAATAAATAATTGGAAATATAAAATGTGTCTGTTTTTGTGCTAGTGATGGCATATTTGGTCTGACATTACATACATTTTAGTTCCTTTAGAGATTGTGCTATTTAAGAAGAGGTAAAATTTGTGAATACAATTACTGAGCAATATGGGCAATAAGGAATGCAGACAGATCTGCCCTGCTATTGAAACCAAAGGCAGAGAACAGCAGATATTGGTGTAGGTGGCATACATTTCTCTTGTGTCATGAAACTTGTGCAATTTATTAAAAATATATATTTTTCCAGTAAGCAAGAAAATATATTCCCTGAAAGTCAATTCAACCAAATCATCCTGTTGATCAAATATTATAGAAAAAGACCTGAAGTGTGCCATAAAACTCAACAGGTGATTGATGATAAGAAAGCTCCAAAATCAAGAGCCTTCAAATTCTGAATGCTCAAGTCCTAATCATTCACCAAAACTTTTTAAAACTTTAGGGACTTGGACAAATGGATTAACTTCAGGTTGGGCTGCAAACTCCAACTAGAGAAGACTGGGGCAACCTGAAAATGATGAGTAGCAGAAAAGAACACTGTTGGGAATATTTGTTTCATATTTCTGCTGTGGTTTTCAGTACTGTGTTCCAGGAACATTTGAAGGAGTTTTACTGGATGTGAGACACACTTGAAAACATAGAGATCTTTGAGGGTTTGAGATGCACACTCTTCAGCTGTAGCATATTTTGAAATAAAAATGCTAAATGTACATCTCCTATCAATACAATTCAGAAGAAAATGACTTTCTTTCCTTAATTTGTTTTAATCATAGAAGTTTGATCAGAGACTGTTTTCACTATTCTTCCTGGTTGACATGTAACTTCTTTACCAGTTCTGTTATTACACCATGTGTCTTAATATTATTGTATTGTACTAAATATACTGAGACATTTTTGTTACCAATTTGCACTTGATATCTCAATATCTTAAAAGAGACTAGTCCAAGAATGTTTTCTATTGCTATTAAAATAGTTTAAAATCTAAGTTCTTCAGGAACACTAATTACCCTAAGACTACATCTCCTCAGTCGACACGCTAGATCAGAGATTCTAAACCATGATGCCACAGTAAGGGGGTGCCTTTCAAGGGTGTTGCAGCGTACCACCCAATGATAGCACTGTTAGAAATGCAAACATGATTCACAAGATTAACCCACAGGCCATGTCCAGATGAGGGAGCATGTGCCTGCTGCAGCATCTCAAAGCAGTTTGAAGCGCTGCCAAGAGGTACACCAGGAATGAAAAAAATGTTCCCTGTGCTGCATATTTCCAGAGTGGACTCTAAATTTGATACTGGGAAATCCTGGTATGAAAAAAAAAATGCTGGAAAGAAGCAGCACAGGGCACGCTCCTGGAGCATGCCCAGAGGCAACCAGAGGCTGGGTCGTCTAAGGACATGCTCTGGCACCCAGCCAAAGCATCTCTATGGCAGCCCCTGCCCCTGCTGCCTCAGCATGCTGGGCAAATAGGAGTGGGGCAAGGCTGCAGCCGCAGCTTGGACTTAGGCTCTGTCTTAGGTAAGCAAAGATGTGGAGGGTGGGGACTGCCCACCCTCCACATTATAGCATCCAAAGCCCCCTTCCCCCCCTGCCCCCACAGCAGCAGCAGCAGTTGCTGAGGTGCTCATGGCCTGCTGTTGGCAGAGGCCCCCAGCAATGCAGCACCACCTCAGACGTGGCAGCTGCACATGGTGCTGGCCTGGCCACTGGTACGCACCCTCAATCAGAACCAAGCCACTCTTGCTGGCACCTGTGGCTCCCAGCACTGCACGAATGAGCTGTGTGCCCTCAGACTGGGCTGGGTTATGCCTCCACAGAGCCAGCCTTGCCCAACAGTGCATGGCTCCTGCGTGTGGTGCCATGAGCCTGGGTGACAGCAAGAGCGGCCTGGTCCTACCTGGGGGCATGCGCCAGAGGCCAGGCAAGCATCATGTGCAGCTGCTGTGTCTAAAGCAGTGCCGTGCTGCCAGGGGATCTTTGTCAACAGCAGTCTCCTCCACCCCCACAGTCTTTCCACACCCCCAAACCACCCCCACAAACCCCTCATCCAAATACTCACCCACAAACCCCACCCCTCCAACTTCTGCACAAGTCACATCCCCCTCAAACCCTACACCCACCCATAACCCCCCCCACACACCTTGCATCTCCCCACAAATCTCACACCCTGCATGTCCAGGTGCTAGCCCCAGCCCCAGCTCCCTCTGGCTGAAGATCCAAGAGGAGGTGGGCAGGGTAAGTCTGTCCCAAGTGGCACAATTTGCCCCATACCAAAGTGTATGTTCAGGCACATGTGCTGAGGCACAAATATCTGGCACAAATTTCTGCCACTGCTATTTGAGCTGTTGCAAGTGCATGTGCATGCATGTGTAGACATGCCCATAGAATTCAACTAGGAATTTATCATTTTAAAAGCATTTGGAATTTCTGTGGTCTTTCTGAGTTCTTTCCAAAAGAATAATTGATCTATTTTTTTTTTGTGGTCAAAGAAAAACAAGCGAAGGCCAAGAGCTGGCATTTTCCTAGGGTTGCTTTGGTTTAATGATGCCTGGAGTCTTAAAAAGGTTGAGCACTTCTGTGTTAAATCTTTAATTCTAGAGTCTCACAGCATCATTTCAACCTAAAACTTTTATCATGATGCCTTAACCTTTTATTACAGGGGCCTCAATTTGTTAGAATGGTTGCAACAAATGTAACTTAATGAAGTTTTGCACTTTCTTATTAGCATTAAGATGAATTTTATGGCTTCAAAAAATAAGATTTAAAGTTATATTTAATGAGACATGCCATATTGAATTCTCAGGAAGAAGGACATTGGGTGCCATGGTTCCCCTGCTTATCTGTGACAGGTTAGGATGTTAGGTCTATGTTGTGTCAGGGTTGATGGTAGTCTTATATAGAGTTTAGATTGTGGTTTGTATGAGACGGTTTGAATAGGGATGATGTTGCCTCAGGCAGGGGATTGGACTAGATGACCTCCTGAAGTCCTTCCAGCCCTTCTGTGATTCTTATCGTCTTCCTACATGTAAGCTTTTACCCAGTACCTGCTTTTCTTTTAAGAATTCAAATGGTTAGTTCTTTAAAACTGCTTGAAAAATAATTGCAAATATTTACCTTGAACAGAGAAATGGGAGGAAAAGAGGTTTTCTAGCACTTTGCCCTGTTTTTGCTTATTTACACAGATGGATCTGATTGGGGATTTATTTATTCCTGCTCCCTTCCCAAAAGTTGAGATCATCATAAACTATAACTGAAAACTAAAAAACTAAAAATATTTGATGCTGATTTCAAAAATCTTAAATTTCAAAACTTTTTTGATGAAGTTTTTCCTACAAAGGAAGGATCAAGTCATTCTAACTCACTGACCCCTATAGTTAGCCTGGTTATCTTCTCTTCTCCTTTTCTGATGTTATTTTAATAAGACCTAAAGTCTAAAAGACTATTCATAATAAAGAAGTCTTCCCTATGATGAAAAGTTAATGGCAGCGATTAGTAAATTATGACCAGAAAAGTCTGTTGGTAGATTGATTCGCATCCAGAAAAAATACACCAACCCTTATAATAGATGCAAATTTTGCCTCCTCATGAACATAGACCACAGCATCACTAGGCCAAACAATATGTATTATAGCATCCAAGTTTCATTCACCTGCACCAATGTCATGTATGTCATCACCTGCTTACAGTGCCCCTCAGTGCCCACTGATCTGATATCATAAATGCACTAAAGCCTGTGGCTTAACCTTCTTGGATAGTCCATCACTGACCTCAGGCTCATGAAAGCTTATACATCTCTGACTAAGTCTATAAAACACAACCCTGTTCTGCCTTCTGCTGACTTCACAGCTAACTACCTCTCTACGCTCTTAGACTGTTAAGTACATGTAGATTGACTTTCTATAGTATGAATGAGGCATCAAAATGAGTGGTAATAAACTTTAAAGGATTCATTCATTACCCAACTGTTTTCACATTTTCCAATTAATCCCTGTCATCATTAATCTGCTTTCTTTTATTTTTTTTAAATGACAGATACATTATAAATTCATTAAATTAAACAAAATGGTAGAATGGCACCTTTCCAGCACTACCAATGTGAAACACATGCTACAACTCCTAAGGTAGATGGATTTTGAGGAGTAATGTTTTTAAACTGTGAGATGCAATCTAAAAAGTGTGAAACTGTTGTTTAGTGAATGAACTTTGAGTGTTAATTCTAACCTGGGAAAAATTACTGATTTTTTTTATATTTAGATATTTCTATTGAGCCTATGTTTCTGATTCTCAAATAGTAGATGCATGAGTGTATCATTCAACTTTTTTATATCTCAGTTTTTTCCCCAACTGTAAAATAAATATAACAACACTTTTCTGGTGTTTGGTTAATATTTATGTAGTGGAGAGAAGATATATCCACAATAACAATGCATTTTGTTTATTTGCATTGCAAGTGAAGTGTATTGATTCTACGGCCATGGGTTTGTGTGTGCGTGCCCATATGAAGCTCATAAGAAAAATCAGGTATAAATGTAATGCTAACTACATTTGCACACAATACAATGATTATCATACTTTGTTGAAGCATGTGCAACAGAAGAAAACACAAACAAGGTTAATATAAATAACCACTACAAAATCATCAGATTGCCCTAAGAAGGGTTTGAAAAGAAAGCAGTATTTAGAAATAGTTTTAAACAATGAAGCAGACCTGATTAAAAGGTGGAGGATAATACTTCTTTGAAATAACTCTTATAAAGGACAATGTCCAGGAGTATAAACAGCAATTGAAAAATAATTCCATGCTTACCTGCTTGTTCTGAAAGTATTTTTTACTGAGATACAACTGAATATATTTATATATCACTACACATTTCCTGAAACTCAGGGACCCTTAAATGTGTACATATGAATCAGGTTATGATTTCTACCTGTAAACCATTAAAGAAATGAGGAATGAAGAAGGAGGTTTTATGGGATGTATAAAATTATACACTGAAAGTTATATGGGAATGGTAGGAGAACACCGTCTTTTAATCTTATAAGGTAGGCGAGTAATTGCTTGTATAAGTGAACACACTATTCATTAACATAATAACTGCCTGCAGAATGTACAGTACGTGCTAATAATATTAATTGTTTGAGATTAATGAATAACATAAACATTATTTTACTATACACTTCTTACATAAATAGCAACAGAGAATATAATATTCACTATGGTGTGACAATAGCCAAGCCAAAGACTGTTAGTTACAAATAGAATTTGATCGTTTTGCTGCTAACAGAGAATTTGGAGCTTTAATTTCTCTGCCACTGAAGCCTGCATGAAAAGGTTGGACTGCAGCCAAAATGTAATAATCAGTGTCTGCAAATCAAAAAAATAAGCCATCAAGAAGCTCAAGTATTACTGGTACAATATAATCACCAAACAGTATCAACTTCTGTCAGTAGCTGAGCCTTGAGGAGGATCCTGTCATGAATACTAGCAAGTGGAACAGGATCATACAAGCACTAACCACCCAAACGCAGGGACAAAGAACTGAGGCCATTAATCAAAGTGCCTCCACCATTTTGAGGTAGGCCTATATTTTGTATAAATAGAAGCAATCCAGGTGCCGCTACATCTCTCCCACACTTCTTAGTTGCTCCTTACATGGAAGAAAAGGATATCCTGGTTTGGAGTTTGTTCCTTCCCTCAGGGTAGCTGCTTGTGGTTGGTTTGCATTTTGAATACTACTTGTGCAGCTGATGGAATAAATGCAGGTGTGCATCAAGCACTGTTGGTCTGATTTACATTTCTTATTTTAAAGCAGATCATAACTTGTCGAAGGCACTTTAGTAGAGAATTCAAGATAAATACCAGAGAGGCTGGTTTTTTATTTGCAAAAATCTGTGTTTTGAAATGTCTTACTATTTTAGAATGCAGAAGAAAGCACCTGGTAATTTTACATTTTCAAATGCTAAATCCCATCCTCTAAAACTCCTTACCTCCCAGTATCCCCAAAATATTTTTCTTTTAGTTCAAAATATTGATGTGGTTGGGAACCTGGAGCTCCCACTGGGCTATACAATTTTACCTGAGCAAAGAGGGGACATACAGAGATGCATTTCAATATATTTTGTCCTCCATAGTAAATAAGCAAATAAATAGATTTCATTGTGCTGGGAATTTAGAATGTCTGTATTTGAAATAAGGAAATGTATGTCCAGAAAAGGTACACTACTGAAGGTAGATGCAGAGTCATGGAAGCATATACCATGCAGTTTTGTCTCTGGAGAGCACCTGAAGTGCTCTATCATAAATATGAACCTAGTTTGCAAACTTACCTAAAATCTCTGAAATATGGATATAGAGGAACATTAACTGGGACTCTGAAGAGCATTTACACTGATAACCTTGACCTTAAGAAGAGAATAATTAAAATAACTGGTGCGTTTGTGATCACTGTGAGCTATACATCTGATGGCCGCAGATCCCGTTTCATTTTACGTAGTGATTCTTTTAAGGGTGTGAAAGTTGTTCCTAATAAAAAAATTTAGGGTTACAAATTACTCGAATGCCTCTCACTGAGATCATGAAATCTAAATTTATACTGATAAAAAAACTATACATCACAACATCAGGTATCCTTCCTTTCTCCTCTCTCTCATTCAGTAGTACCTTCAGTTTGGAATTACCAGAATTTCTCTTTGTACCTTCACTGAAAAATTGTTTATTCCTGCAGATTGAAGGCATAAATTTTATTACTACCTAGCTTGTTGTCATACCCCGTGCCCCTGTTCTTGTTTGATGATTCTTTGCCCAGCAATTGGAAAGTGCCAGTTATTTGCTGTCCTCTGATGGATTAACAAATATTCAAGTACCCATTATATGATGACAAAAAATTGTATTACAAGGAAGTAGGAGTGCCTACTTATTATGAAATAGTTCAGTAGTTAGTGGGATTATAGTTTACAAATCAATGTATAAATTGGGGACAGGTTTGACTTAAACCATGTTCTTGTTGACAGAGATATGTCAACATGTTTTTCATTATTAATACACGTGATATAAATAACTCCTCAAACTTTAGTAGGCTTTCATATTTTTAACTTAAATACTACTTAACTACCATAGAATAGAATGTTCCCATTCTGAAATAAAAATACTTGGAGGAAGACGACGGATAATTTCCTAGCCAATAGAACTTTTGAAAATTTTAAAACTTTACCAAGTAAATATTTATGTTTCATATAGACAGCTAGGAAAGCCTAACACCAGTCTGTAAAACTGTTGTTTCTTTCATAAATATGTTACTAGTTTTATTAACCAGGAGAACGACATGATAGTTTCACAAGATATATAGGGCCCTGAAGAACAGTTAAAATGAACTAATTAAAGCATAGGGATATTGTCTTTTTTTGTAACCCTAAAATTCCTTATGAGAAACAACTTTCACACCCTTAAATGGAAACAAATTTTTTATACAATGAATGAAATACTGGATGAGAATTTTTCCTATACTTTAAATATTTTCAGTGATCTAAACCATATTACTACTAATAAAAATGTTTAAACAGAAGAAATAAAAAAGTGGAGATGGTAGGAATACCAAAAAGAACAATTCTTTTTGCCTCAAAAATGATATTTTTTTTCAGCTGAAGAATAATTCCTTTATGGAGATGCCATGAATTACTGCTACCCTAAAGTACCCATTTAAATTGTTATCATCTCAGGAACCCTAGTTTCTATACATTCAAAGTTTATTTCCTCGAATATGAATTTAAGTATTCCCTACTTTGGTATTTGGGCCAAGTGCCGGGTTTTAATTTATGAAAGCACCAAAGTATTTGTTCACTACAGTATGAATACTTAAGGCTCATTGTGGTAAAAAAACCCAACAAAGAGCCAAAAACTTAAGTGCGTACTTAAATGCTTTGCTTCATTTGGGCCCTGGAGCATCTTGACTTGTGCTGCAGGGTGTGTGTGTATGTGTGTATGGGGGGAGGGGGGAATTAATTAGAGTAGCTCTTGGGAGCTGTTCAAATTAAAATTCCCCACAGCATCTCATGTATTCAGTATCCTGTGCTTTAAAATGGCAGCCAGGGTGCTTTAACTAAAGCTTGTCTGATAAGCTTTAGTTAAAGCACCCCCGTCACCATTTTGAGCCACGGGGTTGCTGAATACATATGATGCTGAGGGTGCTGGAGTGTTCTAATTAGAACACACTGGATCAGGCATCAGGCACATGTTTGGGTGCCCTAAGAAATAAAAGAGAATGTAAAATGAACTAACATTCTTTCTGTAAAGATAGCAGATTACTGATAGGAACAATCAACCAATAAAGATATCTATAAGCCATAGAGAACAGACTACAAAACAAACTTTCCTACACTATATAGATAAAACTCACATGTCTATAGAAAGAAGTCATATAAACCTAGACAGCCATTTATGTAGTAAATGCTGGTATGATGGTAAATGCTGAGCATAATCTTGGTAGAAACACAGAAGTACAAAGAAATACTGAGGATAGAAAAAATGCAGTTAAATTCGCAAAACATTAAAATATTTTTAATCAATACTTCGGTGCAATTACACTATACAAAAAAATTCTGTAAAAATTGTATTTTAAAAGTCTAGAAACTTTCTGACAACAGACCACAGCCTGATACTCTAAAGAGTTATGCACTGGTATGACTTCAGCTGCCTCAGTGCAGTCAAATGGTTTGTTTAGGTAAGTCAAATTATAGATGCCCTTACATATCAGCAGGACAAAGGACCAAATTTGAACAGTTTACAATTACATTTGCATATCTCCCCCTAATTTTTATCCCTGAATATTCAATCTGGGATCTGGTTTCTCTTCATCAGGTGTCTCCTCATCAAGATGTATACAAATTAGTCAATCACCACTCTCCCCAAATTTGCATTCTGAAACTGAAACCTAGTTAATTCTATTAATGCTGTGTGACTTAGAAATTTTTCCAACACACCTTGCTTCAGTGCTGTTGCCCTTGTTGCTGCTGCCAGGAATGAAAAAGGAGCAAAACTTACTTTCCTTAGTAATTTATGCAAAAAAACCCAACATTCAAAATAGGGAGATCTCGCTTCATAAGGAAGGTGGTGCTATTTTTGTGACGTCAGTATGCTGACCACTGTAAGTTAACATACCCAGACATGGAACAAATAACCCTTAGAAAAATATCCAGCTTTTTGTTGTATTCTATTACAGACAGGGTATCTTATCAGCAGAAATATGAAGAAAGAAAAATATTATTATGTTCACTTTAATTTTGATTAGGACACATCCATGCTCATATTCTTTACCAGAATCATGGGTGGAGGAAAGGGGGGGGGGCTAACAGGGCTTAGCCCCCCCCCCCCGCAAATGCAGGGCAATGGTAGGGCCACAAGGCAGCCCAACCAAGGGCTTTTGGCACAGCAGGGTGGGGAGGGCGTGGAGATGGGGCAGCCTAGGGCTAAGGGAGGGGCAGGGACTGCACAGCTAGTTGGACATGGGACTTAGCCATGAGTGACTCATCCGGGGGACATGGCTCCTGCTGCTACCCACACCATGGGAGACACGGGGGACATGTGCTCCTGGATCTGCACAAGACATGGCAGAATGCTGCTGTGGACTGGGGCCGAGGCTGTGTCGAGCTGTTGCCGGAAGGGGGGGCCGGGCAGGGAAAAGCCAAGTGCAGCCTCCACCCCAGTCCACAGTGACACCCTGCCCTGCCCTGTGCAGATCCATGGGCACATGACCCCCATGCAGTCCAGGGATGTGTGCAGAGGTGGCTGCCCCTCCTCTCCCCAGAGAGCAACAATGACTCAGGGTGGGGTGGGCATGGGGTTCCCGGGGCTCCGTTCCTTCCAGCCCGGTGGTGCAGCTGAGGCTGGCCCCGCTCTGGTTCCCTGCTCCAGGCCCCCTGGCTGGTGCGGTGAGGCAGCTGGGGGCAGTGTGGGGCTGGGGAGCAGTGGATTCATTGGCATGCCAGCACTGGCAACAACCCTGGGAGTGGGGGAAGGGGCAGTCGTATGGGCCCAGAGGGCCCCAGCCATGGCCCCAATCCTGATCCTGGGCCTGGCTTAGTTCAGCTTCCTCCTGATCGCAGGCCCACTTTCCCCCCATGACACTTTCCCCTTGTCCCACAGACTTTCCTGCCTGGGGGAGTGCATGTGCACACTTGTGCACATGCACTCACTCAGCCCTCTCCCGCCCTCCAATTTTTCTCCCTCTCGCCATGATCAGACTTGCACTGATTCAGGTCTCCATATTTTAGCAAACATTTTAACTTTTCTTTGTTATATAAATTGGCCATAATCTCTCCTTCACTGCATTGTTACCCTATTTCATATTGGTAAGGTACACTAGAATGAAAACAATTTACTCCATTAATGGCTTTTTCATTCTGGTTCCCTCAAAAATGGTACATAGGTAGCTTTAATTCTCCAACTCAGAAATGTGAATTATATCCAGCTACAAATCTGAAATGCAGGAATGATAATATTTGGCACTTCAAGCACTGTCATGCTTTACAGACATTATTAAGTACCTTTCTATTTACAAGTTAGAATTACTATTTGCACCTCACATAAAGGTAAACTAAAGCACAGCTATCCAAACAACACAGATGTAAACCTTAACCAAGGTTCAGACCATTTAAACTACACCTTTTCAGCATTTACATTGCTTAAATAATATGTGCTGTATGCGTATCAATGCAACACATCCTGTATGACTAGTTTGTACTCTTTTATTTGGTAGTCTATCTATACCACAGTATTTTCTAATATTACTTATGAATATTTGTTTAAAGTTATTTCTACATAATGCACAAAAGTTTTTTCAACGGACATTTCAACAGAAATTCTATCACCTAGACACATAGTGAGCATCCATGTCAGTCAAACTGATTAGAACTACTTAGAAGGAGATGTTTTGGTCTGTTGCATCAATGATGTACAAGTGTACAAACTAAGAAGTGTAGATAGGCATTTGACATAATAGACTATATAAAAATAACCAACAGAAAAACTTGGGCACCAAGGAATGCTTGGGTAGGACATGCTAACACTGACTAACAAAACATTCCTCCACAGTGAACAGAAAACTATCATTGCTGTAAAGATGTTAGGTTATTTGACTAATACAAGTCTTATTAACTATAATATGACTTCTTCCCATTGCCTAAAACAATTCCAATGTGTAATAATATATTTCAGTCTATTTACCTCACCTTTAAGAATGGAATATTGAATGCAAGAAAAAAGCATTTGTTTACAGGTAATTCCTCTTAAGGAAAGTATATGAAAATGGAAAGTTGGATTTGGTAACATTATGGTTAAAAAAGTGTGCCACCACTTAATGGATATTTATTGTTGAGAGTCACAAACAAATTCTTTAGGATCACATTTATTAAGAATGGAAGTCTAGAAAAAAATTTCAATTTCTATGTTAAAATACAGATCACATGCAAGCTGGTCCTTTCCTGCTGTGGAATGAGCAGTAAAGAGGTTAAGTATGTGTTAAAACTGCACATACAGAAACAATATAGCCACATTTTAAAGTGCTAAATTATCTTTTGAAAGGAAATCAAACACAGAATCTTTTATTAAACTAATTTGCAAGACTATATATAGTGAAAATAATTTCAATTCATGACACTGCTTGTTATAAGGATTTCTGCATATATTAATTATTTTAAAAGATATATAGTAAAACAAAAAAGTAAAATCTAAAATAATGCCTTTATAATAACTGCATTGGCCATAACTTAAAGCAATTATTTAGGTTACTTTGTAAACAAGGAGCCTAAATTTGAACAGAACTAAGCTTTCTGAGTTGTGTGATATTAAATGGTCCTAATCCTATTCTACTTTATGACTAGCTCAAGGAATGACCTCTAGCTAGATCTGGCCCTTGTTCTATCATGCAACTAGATTTTTCTTACAGAAAATAAATTAAAAAGGTGTGACCTTGCTGAGGGCTTGCAGAGAAAATGAGGTACATCTTGTCACAAGCAGAAGAGCCTATTTGAAACATAGTTTGTTCAATTTGAAAGGCTGCTGCTTTGCTCAGATCAGAAGTTAAGATAAAGGCAGTTGGATGAAAAGAGGAGAAACATTTCCAAGAGATGAAATTAAAGAGCTACATTGGAAACCCATTCAGCAACACAGTGGTTTTTTTGTGTGTGAAATTATCTCAGACTCATCAGCCACACCTTGCCCCTGCACATGGAGCACTGCTCTTCACTAAGCACACAAAGCCTGTCATGTAAGGAAATGATGAGAACTGCTCAGTGATAGGAATCAGAGGACAGTACACCCCATCCCTCACACAGCAGGTCATGGCAGAAATGAAATAACCCACCCAAATTTTACACATTGTGCTAAAAGAATCAAAGTCCTTGCATTTCTTCATCTCAGCAGCTTTCTTCTAAGCTTTGTACTTTTCACCATCAATAAATGTGGTCTGTCACCAATGGGAAATGTCCCTAAATACCTAATGTTAGCTTCTACAGGAATTTCTTCATTGGAAGCAGGTTTCTAACCTCCCCACTCAAAGGCAAAAATTTCAAATGCATCAGTTTTTACAACTCATAACTTGCTTTTTTTTCTTTGACCTGTTAGACACCTGGACACCACATTCTGCATCTTAAGCTTAATAACACAAAGCAAGCTGGTAGAATTTATCTTTTCTTCTCCAATATCCATCTTAAACAATCTCCTTTCGCAATGTTAGACAATTCTGGAGAAAATAATTCTACGTTCATGGCTATTACTATTTTTTCCAAAGGATGAGCTACAGTTGTTGATCACTAACACATTTTATTTTAATATTGAAGAGATACTTTTTCCTTTTTATTGAATACTAAAAATAAGTAGATAATTCTGAGTTTACTGGCAAAAACACAGCCAGACTGAGTAGACACTGGATCTCAATCTCCTGTACCGATTAAAGAATCCCCTATTGATAAATCTACATCTTGCTCCTTTTACTACTCATGCTATCCCCTCACCTACTTCACAACATGCCTTTTTTTTAGTGATGTGTTTGGGGGTAGCATCAGCACATTTTATTTTTCCTACTCACAGGCCTTTTTCATAGTTGGCAGTATTATGTTCAGCAATGCCCTTATTCAAACAAGTACTTAACCAGATGTCTATCTTAAACTTCTAAGTAGTCTTCAGTAGGACCATTGATGTGCTTTCAGTTAGGCATATGTGGAAGCATCTTTGCGAGCCATACACCAAAAAACAAAAACAACTCTGGGGAAGATGTGCTCCAGAATGCTTTATTCTTCTCCTAGAAAGTCACAGTACTGAAATGGAGTGGGAAAAATCATGCTGCAGCCTTAAGCCCTTCTATTTGTATGCACAGGCTAAGAAAACAGTGCAGGAGGGATGATGGGAACTGAAAAGGACCTAACATTACACTGATTCCCTGGGTCCAGTATCACATACAGCTAGTGCAGAAAGGCTGTGGCTGAGAGGCAGAGTGGACCTTGACTGAAAGTCAGGATGTGGATCTATTGCCATCTCTGATTCACTGTACCCCTTATTTCCCTTCTTACCCTTTGTTTCCCATTTACTTCACCTGTAAGCTTTTTGAGGCACTAAGAGTTTGTCTACAGGTCACTGTACCCAATACTGTACAGGCGGTTACAGGGCTGTGCAGGTGATGCATGGTTAGATTTTGCTGCTACAGAGCACACCACTCTGGCAATGTAGCTGGCAATCGTGTAGACTCACGTGATTGCTACATCACTGTAGCACGCCATACAGTGACATAGCACATTGCTGCATTATCATAGGGCAATGTGTAGACACATCCCAATTGCATTTTACCGGGAGTACAGAGTGCCTAGGATAATCTCAGTCATGGTGTCTTCACACTACTGTAACAAATAACAACAACAATGAAAGCTAGCACAGCTGCAGGATGACATCCATTGGCCCTGCTGACTGGCTTCAGAGTCAGGGTGGGATTTCACCTTCCCTACCCCTTCCCACACCAGTTGCATAGGGCCACATTACTTGGGCTTCATGAAAATGGAATCGTTTTTACTGAATTCAACAGCAGCATTATTTTTCCAGTTCTTTTAGTGTTTTAATCCTAATTTAATGTTTTCTAATTGCAAAGCTTTAGGTATCCAGCATTAAGCATCATAAAAGCAGAGCCTGTAAAAGATTGCCTTTTAATTATCACACAGCAGCTGATATTTGAATAAAACCTAGACATATGTTGTACTAATTCTTGTGACTAAAAAACTGTTTAATTTTACCTGTTTAGAAAAAATGAATAGGAGTAAAGCTTTTGGTAAAATGACAGGTGGAATTCCAAACAATTAAGACATAAATATTTCCTCCAGAGGCTAAACCTACTGCAAAATATTAATCTCTTCTTCTACACATCTTTACATATCTTTAGTGAAACACCTGTCTGGAATCGTTAATAACAAATATTTTTCAGGGTGTATACTTCAAAGGCAGTACTGAAATGTCAAGCAGTGTAAAACTTTTGAAGTAATTTTAACTAAATACTTCTGTGACAACTGTCTGAATCAATTTGTCTTAGCTGACTCTATTCTGATATTATAAAAATCTAAGACTTGGTAATCAGCCAGAAAGGTTAAAATTTGGATGAAATCATGACTAATAAGTTACGTGAATCAAAGAGACAAAAAATTAGGTAATGTTGGGGCCAATCTATAAAAATATATTTTGATCAATGGCTTCTGCTTTTTAGCCTTAAAGGAACAGCTTTGCTATATGCACCAATTTAAAAATATTTCATATGTATAAAAGCCCATCATAGATTTAAAAAAAGCTCAACAATATAAATAAAGATCTATAGCTATCCTCTTTAGAATATAGTAAGCAGTAACTATTTGACTAGATAAGTTAAGCAAGTCTAATGTGGAAAATTAGAAAGAGGGAAAACAGGGAGAATGTTGGAGCTTACAGTCAGAAAAAGTTATAAGAATTATCCGCAATTGTGATAGTAAAAGTAATCAACAAAGAAGGTCAAACTGACCTCAAGATTCTAAGAGTCAGGCTCTTAAAATCCCAAACCATACAAAGAGCCATGACTTCAAGGCACACAAACATAAGAGGATTAAGGCAAGTGTCCCACCTAAAAGCTTGAGAAAACAAGGATTAATTTTAAGTACTGCAAAGAAACACAAATTCATATTGGGTACTTCATGCACAGAAGTATATATAAAAAAAATGTTACGTATGTATTAAGTGACTAGAAAAGCAAGCAGTAAATAAAATGAATTAAAAACCAAGGTTTGATTATCATAAAACAACCTTCCAGGGCAAATACATTCACGTCAAAACCGAACGAATATTAGCCAACCATAAGCCAGACCCCAAAACTATTGAAGTTAAAAGAAAGTTTCTTACTTTAGTGAATTTAGTCCCTGTTAGTTCATGGGACCCAGTCTACAATCATGCAGCTTGCTTTAAGCTGTGTGAATGAAGATTGGGTCCTCGCTTGTGCACACATTTGCCAGTGATGGGAGCTGCACAGAAACATGATCTAAGTAAGTTGGGGTGGAAAGAGGGGTGGGTGGGATTCGGAGGACAGAACTAGCAGGTCTACTGGGGGATAAGAGGGGTTGTCCATCTGGAGGTGGGTTGTGGGGTCAGAGGGCTAAAAATAGCCTGGTTGGGGAAAGAGGAGTACCAAAAGCACAGCTCTTGGGCTTGGTGAGATGCCAAGCTTTCCCAGGCACTGGGCTGCACTCCAAATGTGTACACAGATTTAGTTAGATCAGGCCTGATCTACATAGTGCACCTCCTTAAGTGAATAAAGTTAGACTGGACTGTCCATTTTTTGCCCAATCTAAACTCTCCAAATATATGTATAGTATGGCACTTCATTAGGTTGATCCAAGTGTGACATCTGCACATGCCCTGTGTTTATAAGATTAACTGAAGGCAAATATTCTTCTCAGTGGAAAGTGGTAAAATGGCCAATATCCATTAGCACTATCTACTTAACTAGCATAGTGGTATTTTACTTCCTAACTTGCCTGCACAACAACTAAAATATTGCAATAATGTGAACCACTGCTATAATATTTAGCTATCTAAATAACACAGGAGAAAAACCTAAATTTACATTACCAGAAGAAAATACAGTGCCTTTAAAAGAATAATGTTTTGGACATTTCCTCTACAACCTCAAGCTTACAATTTCATATCTTGACCTTTGTGTGTTATAATGCAACAAAAAGATTTTATTCTAGCTTCCTTTCCAGTGCACCAATGAAGCTATTATAGTGCTAGAACAAAATTTTAAACAGCCATATAAAACTGTTTATGAATATATTTACTAGGTGGAGAGACAAAAACTGGATAGCATTACATAGATCTACACTGGTCATATTAATTCAGCACAGCCCAATTAAAGTTTTGAGCATTGCAAAAATAGAATTTGGAAAATTACATCAATTAAATAACAATTTGTTGGAACTAACCACTTTATTATCACTATTCCTGCATTACTGCACAGATCATTTTTATTATCATTAACAATCTCCCACACATTTCAGTCCAATTAGAATAGAAATTTAGGATTAGTCTTCAGTCCTGATCTAATAAAGCACTTAAGAATGTGTTTAATTGCTTGGTTGGATCAAGTCCTGTACTAAAAGAGTCAAAATACCTACCTTTTATACTATATCTTTAGTGGTCTATCTGCTAATCTACCAACCAATGCAAAATATGGGATCCAGGAGATTCCTGGATTCTGCTACAGCTAGGACAACTGACATTAGGTGGCATTAAAATTAGTCACCTGCCATTTGGTCTCCATTCAACCCACCTGTGCCACTGTGTAGAAAGTAGAACTTCAATTAAACCAGATGTTACTGAAGGCCTCACAAAAAGTAAGTCATACCAAATTTGAACTAGGGACCTCTAGCTGCCTACTCTATTGTAACTAATAAACCACACTGTGTCAGAGAAAAATTATGACAAGCAATTAAGTGCTGTCAAGTCAAGAACCTTCTGGAGCCAGTTAACAGAAGAGAAATCCCTTTTAGTTTATACTTTGTTCTTCATACAAGTTGATTTATGAAGAGCTATTTTACTGATTATCAGCATGTTTCATAAACAAAATAGCCTTTTTTTTTTAAACAATTAGATATGATTTGTAAGAGTAGTGAAGGTCACTGTCAATTTTCTATAGAAACCACTCAAATAGACATTCAGCTATAATAATTATAGTAAGAAAATTTACTGGTACTCTATCTTCCAACACCATTTAAAATCAAATTGTACTGAACATGACTCCATATGTGAAACTCTTTGCAATTTTGCTATAGCACAAGATTCAGAACAGGAGACTGTACAAATCTAAGGTGGATTCGTACAACCTACTGATGAACAAGTACTTCAGTAGATGTCCCAGTCCAGCTGTTTTATAAGTAGACCTTGGCCCAATTCATTTACCTAGGACATATTTAATACTAAGGCTAAGAGTCTTTTACTCAAATGACAGTTAAACCACTTCCCTATGCTGACTTGCTTTGACTGAAAAAAAAGATTTTTATAGAGTTTTAAAGATAGCTTTTCAACAAAAATAACTTTGTTTTTGAAAAATTTTGACCAGTTGTCCTGAGCCATTCATTCTTATATCATCTATCTCAATCATAGCTCTCTACTTTCTTCTTTGCTCCTATTATGCATGGCCAATCAAAAGAACAGATAGCTACTAATTTTTTTTCTTTGCTTGGCCCCCATATTAGCCAAGCAGAAGGCAGGGTAGATTTCCATGTTATAGATTAACCAAAGTGTGTGTATGCATACCTACAGTACAATCTTTTGTAAGCTGAAGCTCACTTCACCAGATGCTGTAAAAGGACATGCAGAAAGCAGAGTATAAGAATGAGAGAAATTACAATACAAAAAACAAGGGTGGGAGGGAGAGAGGGATGGAGGGAGGGAGAAAGACAAGGCAGAGTGGGGACAGGGGCAGCATTGGTAAAGACAAATAAACAAGCAGTAAACTCATAGGAACAAAGGAGTCACCCAAGCTAAACCAGGTGATGGGGCAAATACACTTAAATTATATTTTACCCAATCCAGTCTGTGAATGATTTCTTGTTTTGCACTTTCCCATTCAAATTTGTTTTTAAACATTTGCAGTCTAAAAACAGTGACCTTCAGATCAGTGATGGAGTGTCCAGGGAGGTTAAAGCATTCTGCCACTGGTTTGTGACTCTCTTGCAACTGATGTTCATTCATTCTGTAACATAAGGATCACCCAGTCTGTCCAATATAGAGAGCAGAAGGGAACTGTAAGCAGGTGATGGTGTATATGACATTGGTGGAGTTGCAAGTGAATGAACCTTGGACATTATAATCTGTGTTATTTGGTCCAGTGGTGTTATGGTCTATATTGATTCTAGGGCAGAGAAAGCACCTGGGTCTGTTGCAAGGCCTGGTACCTCGGTGATACTGGGAATTAGGTAGTCTGCTACTTGAGAGATGTTGCTTGAGGTTGGGGGACTGCCTGTAAACCAGGACTGGTTTGTCTTCCATGTCTATTTTGAGATAGTTATCCTTTTCCAGGATGAGTTGGACATTATGAGACATTAATGATATGTCTAAGGCAGGGGTGGCCAACCTGTGGCTCCAGAGCCACATGCAGCTCTTCAGAAGTTAATATGCATCTCCTTGAATCTTTGCACAAGCACATGGTGATCAGCTTTCCATTTGGTTTCCATCTGGAAGCTGGTCACTGTGTACTTGTGCAAAGATTCAAGGAGATGCATATTAACTTCTGAAGAGCCACATGTGGCTCCAGAGCTGCAGGTCGGCCACCCCTGGTCTAAGGTGTTCAAGCCAGGGTCTGTATCTGGCAAGTCAGAGTGGGCTCTGAGTTTGGCTTTGTTTGGCCATATTGGCCAACAACTCAACACAGTGAGAAATGTAAATCTCATCAGCTGGTCACCCAGTGTTTTGCCAAGTTATATCAAAGAGACTTCAAAACAAAACCAACAGCATTTCAACAGATATACCGCACTGTCTTTACATTTGCTTTCAAATAAAAAATGCCATTTCTTTGAAATAAATACTATGTTTCTTATCAGTGCTATTTCAACTCCAAAAGAATCATGTCCTCTGTGAATTAAGATGCCCTAACTTTTCCCCCTTTTCTTAAGAACAGAATGTAGCAGCAAAGGGCTTGCAAATCAACTTTCTGAGCCAGTGCCAAAAGAGGGGAGGGGCAACCCAAAAAAACCAATAATGCATGTAAGTATTGCTGTGAAATCTGGCCATGACTATGTCCAGTCAGCAAGTTGATTTCAAGATAGCTACTGAGGATAGAGTTCTGCTCTACTTCCATTACCACATACATATAACTCCTGTGGTGACTTCTCCTACAATCTGTAGCCTTTGTAGGGAAACCCCTGAAGGAACAACAGTAGGAGAGCTATTGTCTCTGGCACTGCTATGGAAAGAATGGTAGTGACAAGATGACATTGAGAGTCTGACAATGTAGATTAGCACAAAACCATATCAAGATGACTCTCAGTTATCAGATCTAGATGACAATGAGAAAGTCCAGCATCACTGTCATCTATACTAAAAAAAAAAAAAAATGTGCGCCACAAGGCACTGGAATGGATAGAAGATTAAACAGATATTGCATCAATATATATTCTGATGGAGAGTTGTCAGATTTCGGCTTTGATGATTAGAACTGCATTTATTTATTCTTTCATTTAAAAGAAAGAAAAAGGCTATAGGTGAACATTATTCATCCTGGCAGTAATTAAACTCTGATAGGGCTGTTGGAGAAAGCTGAGGGGATTGAATTTAGGGCTGGGCATATGCAAATGTAGTATTATAAATTCTCATGGCAAGTAACTCGATTCACTTATTACTGCTTCGTCTTGCCAAGTGATAGTTTGAATGCATATTTTTATATCTACTGCTAGGGTGCAGTGCCTATGGACTGCGTGTAAAACATATGCCCAGCAACACGATTCAATAAGAGAAAGTAATACAGGGCATTTATAGATATGCTGGAGGTGGTAGGGGAGGGCACTTTAAGTTAGTGCAGCTCTGAGAGTCATGCTAATTAAAGTGCCTGGAGCAGCATGTGTATCAGCGTCCTCGTGCTGAAAAATGGCAGGAGGGTACTTTGAACAAAAGCTCGTTGAACGAGTTTTAGTTTAAAGCACCCCACCACCGTTTTTCAACACAGGGACATTGATACACATGATGCTAGAGTATGCTGGAGCACAGTAATTACCATGCTCCAGCAGATTCAACTGAGTCTGCTCTGAAGCACTGTAATTACTGGGCGTCAGAGCAGCCTTCCTGTCCACAGTCACCAACAAGACAAACAGCAAAAGACCCACTACCTATGTCTCACTCCAACAAAATGGCATTCCCTCTGCTACGTTCCAAAGTTCTATCTAGAATTCCTATCCTAGACTTATAGCCTCTGCAAATTCAGGTTGCTTCAGAACAATGAATTCTAGAACCAAGGGGCCCTTATAAGGAATACACACAATGCTTTTCTCTCATAGAGAAGTGATAAAGCTGGAAGCCCCTTGGTGATCTCACATGTTGGAAAGTGCTAGTTACAATTATTTGGTACAGTGAACAACAATATCCTAAGAAAAGATGAATAACATACACTTGGTTTATTCTCACAAAAGCAAAAAAAGAACTTCAAACAAATTTTTCAAAGGCCATACACCCATGTTACAGCCAATTAATACCGCTGAAATATAACATTTTGAAATCATTCATCATCCTCAAATTAAATGGCAATGTGCATTAAATGCTCAGTCTTAGAAGTAACATTCACTTTGGTTAGTTTTTAGTTATATTAATCAACATGATATTCACAGAAAAATTCCCTCACTCTGGCTGACCACAGCACTTCTCTTTTATTACTGTCAGCTACTGCATTATTCACTTTTTGTCTTTCATTAATATCATACATAAACTTGTAATTTAATGAAATGATGATGAACATCTCTTATAAACACCCCAGAATCCTTGACTCTGCTTTGTTTGTTTTGCTTTTTTCTGCTAAATTAACATACTAGAGACTATTTACCACTGTACAAAATTCTTTTATTTATGAAAGCTACATCTTTACTGTCATGGTATGAAATAAAAGCCTCCTGTACTTGTTGCATACAATTAAGCTGCAACAAAAGCCAGCCCAAGCCATTTCACATTTCATAGGTCTGCAATTATTCTTTAACTGTTAGAATATGCTGTCCCCCAGGAGCTAATTACAGAAAAGCTCTCATCACACACCAGAAACATATAAACAAATCTTTCAAGCACAAAGTAAATGTTCAACATTAAAGAGATGCATTCAGGAAGTCACACCAATCAGTTTGGTTCAGCTAATTACTAATCTGATTTCTGGACTAGTTGCATTAGATAATTATGAAACCCATTCACAACTTGAAAGGCAGGACTTTGACTGATTATAATAAAGATCTAGTAATCAGAATAAAAGTAAGAGGAAAGTATGCATCAGGAATGATGTGATATATATATTTGTTCATTTGTCAATGTTTCATTCAACATCCAACCTGAGAAGGGACTGATCCAGGCCTATTGAAATTAGTGGGAATTGTTATCTTATGTTAGATATGAATTCCACCCAAAAAAATAGGCACCTCTTTTCAATAATCTAAATTTGTCCAGTAATACACAAGTATTATTTTCCAAAAATGTTATATGCAATACCAAGTACCACTTCATTAATCTGCTATTTTTAAGCAAACTGCCCTTGAAGCAAAGTGGCTCAGCTTTCTATTGTTGTGTTTTCTCTGTTAGTGCACTGATCTTCATTGATCTTTATATCCCAACCTCCAGGCCTTTCCTAGAGGTAGCCAAGTTTGATAAGAAATAAACTCTTTAATGGCCCCACTGTAATTACATCTCAGCTTACATGCGACTATTTCACTATTTCAGCTACTTCTCCCCTCCCCCTCTCCAGTATTAAAATACAGTGTATTAGTCAAAGACTTAGTATGCAAATTTTATCTTTGCTCCCTGACATGACTGAAATTCTGACATGACTATTATAGCTATGACCTGAGATTTCTAAAAAGTTTGGTTGTTTTTAACACTGGTAACTCCCATGAGTTAGAAAATTATTGCAATCAGATATCTAGTGAAATGAATATTGATTTCATTCAACAGTCCATACATTCTGCTCTCTTTTAAAGGCCTTATAATAAACAATGAAGATATAGTTGGCATTAGAAGTCAATCAGCCATGCATTTATGGCGAGCAATTAATTGTAAATTACAACAGACTCTCCATAGCAAATAATTATGATTTAAACACTTAACCTTGTGGCAGCTTTGCATTTTTTAAAAGGTTTTAGTTATTGCAAAATAATTTTATGCAATAAAATAATAAACATAAGACTTTGTTTTTCTCTATCTGTGTAGAACATTACTATGTTAGGACCTTAGCACTATAGTGTATCTGAACTCCTCAAGAATTCATTACAGCCTCTATTTAGCACGATACTTAAAGAGATACATAACTTAAGTACATGAACTGACTATATATTGACTATACACTTTCTTAAAATTAGGTACATGTTAATTTATTTCTTCAACTGATGCCATTAAATTTTCTTGATCAAACAATATAGTATGCAAAATATATATAAAGTTTATGGTTTGAAAATAACTCAGCTATGGCTACAGTTCCATTCCCATCCACAATTCTTAAAAGGACCAAATTAAACACTGAAAAATATGCTGGACCCAATTCAAAACTGCATTACTCCACTTTCACACCAGTTTAATTTCACCCCCATAAATATGTTCCCCTTCTATGGCTAAGAGAGGATGTATTACACATTTCTAATGGTCTTTCCATCTCTAATTCCTTGAATCCAGTGAGTTACTCCATACCTTCCTGGTTATCAAAAGTAATAAAATAAAAAAGTAATAAAGTGGTGTTTGAAACAGCTAAATATTAACAAGATGCTAATCCTCTTTCTATGTTTCAGCTATAACATGGTCTGGTGCAAATTACTGATATAGTAATTCAGCGTATTTTATCTCCTGATTGCATCTGCATCAATTTAGAAGGTTTTAATGTTCTTAACTAGTTTATTTAGAAAGTGCAAAATCAGGAATAT
This sequence comes from Gavialis gangeticus, assembly GCF_001723915.1. NCBI lineage: Eukaryota > Metazoa > Chordata > Crocodylia > Gavialidae > Gavialis > Gavialis gangeticus. Next base: position 37,824,611 of record NW_017728998.1, read on the forward strand.
ACCAAATATTTCCCTAAAGCATGAAAAACATTGAAAAACATTAAAAGCTAGTGTTTTTGATGATGTCTCTCAAAAATGAACTGGAAGATATAAAAAGAAAGCAACAGTATTACACTGGAGTAGCAACACGTATGTAGTCACATGCCGCTAAGAAACCTTGTGATTGTGCACAGAAATGCATAAAATATTTGTTAAAATTAACTTCAATTAATGCCACATTTAACTTTTCAATCTTCTGAAAACTGAAATTCGAATTTTTTAAAAATTCATTTTCTAAGGGCTCAGTTTTGAGGAAGTAACTGTAATGTAAGAAGTAACAAAAAAATACAACTGACTTCAGTATACAACTACTGTAATTGTGATTGCCAACTACCAGCATGTATAAATGGACAGTTCAATGCATAACTGATCAAATGTGATCAACTTACCTACCTGGAGAATGTTAGCATATTTTTTGCCAGTGTAAATGAGGACCATAATTGCACCCTATATTTGACACCCTATATTGATATCTTACCAATACTTGCAATTCTTGAGAATTTAATTTACCTTCCAGTTTTAAAAAAATCAGGGGATTTAAAGCGAAATAGTTAGAGTTGGATGACTACCTAATTTTCAGAAAGTACCAGCATTCACAATTCTGCAAATGTCAATGGGAATTGTGAGCACTGAACAGCTCTAAAAAGTTGGGACACCTAATCAGACTTGAAAGTTTGAAACTGTTTGTCTAACTATTTTGAATGTTCAAATACAGGAACTGAAAATCAATCTTGCTTTCCTTTCAATGTGCCTCATCATCAACTGAGATGCCAATATAAACAACTTGTCAATAAATTGATTTATTCTCAGAATATACCCTTTCCGATATTCACATAATGTAATAAGCTTAAAAGGAAGTTCTAGACATACACAATGAGAGAGAACACAACCCTAAAAAATTTGCTTGTATTCACTCCCCATAAAACTGGAGTGGTTGAAATTAGAGTTGTGCAAAAAGTATGCAAAACTTTAGGTTGTCTTACAAAATCCAAATGCGAGACAGTAGGGCTGTGCAAACTGGCAACATTCTGTTTCACCTTCAGTTTTGATGCTTCAAGGGAACGGTGTTTTGTCTCGAATTTTATTTTGAGTCAAAACAGCTGTTCTGTTCCATTGAAACAGAGAGGCTGTTTTGAACCCATTTCAAGTTTCACTGGGAATGGGAAATCAGACTAGCTGGGCTGACTTCCCATCCCCAGTGCTAGGGAATGCAGCCCAGCTGGGATGCTTCTCCAATCCCCATGCTAGATCGGCTGGGAGTGGAAGGCAGCCCAGCTGGGTTGCCTCCCACCCCGGTGCGATCTAGCGCGGGGGTCAGGGAAGCAGCCCGGCTGGACTGACTTCCCATCCCCAGCCTGTGGTCAAAACATTTTGACTTTTGAAATGTTTTGACCAGCCTTGTTTTGTTTCGAAGATATTTCGAGGGCTTTTGTTTTGTTTCAATTTTGCTGTTTCAACCTCAAAATTAGTCGAAACAGTGTCGAAATGAAATGGCCAGCAAAATTTTGCACAGCCCTACAAGGCAGTTTGTCAAAAGATTCATCTACCTCATGAGTAAACCTGGAAAAATATATGGCATGGCAGAGAGCTTCTCTTCTTGCAGAATTATATCAGTAAAAAAGATAAAATGCAAATTTATATTGTTATGGTAACAACATCACTGCACCTAGATTGGACACATGGGCCACACCCAAATGAGCAGGGGTGTGTACTTGCAGTGGCACAAATAGTAGCAACAAATTTTTGCCTCTTTGTGCTGCAGCACATACCCCTGCACATTCCCTTTGCTGTGGGCTGTGCTCAGCTCCTGGCCAGGCTCCATGTGCTGTTGGGGGTGCTGGTTGGGGCACACGGTGTCTCAGTGTGGGGCTAGCTGGCAGGCAGCCCCCACACTGAGGTACCCTGTGCCCCAGTCAGCTGGGGAGCGGCATGTGGAGATGGAGGATTAGACAACCCAGGGCTACTAACTCCCCTGTTTCCACACACTGTGCAGCCCTGGAGCTGAGGTACACTGCACCCCAGGCAGCTGTGAAGCTGGTTGGAGGCACTGGGTGGAGTGGCTGGCTGGGGTGCAGTGTGCCTCAAGATGGGGGAGCAGGCAGCCCTGGATGGCTGCTCCCCTATCTCTGTGTGCTCCCCTGTCTCCCTGTGCTCTGTGGCTAGCTGGGGCACAGTGTCTCCCTGTTTGTCCCAGCACATGCTATTTTCATGTGCCTTTTTTTCCAGGGTTTTTTGGGTGGTTTGTTTGTTTTTTGCTACTGGGAAATCCTGGTAGCAAATCTTGTCCCCACACGGCAAACTAGCAGTGTTGTATATGACTTAACATGCAATGCGTGTGGTCTGAGGCACCACAAACCACACATGCCTACACACTGACTAATTAGCTCTGCAGTAAAGTACCACTGTTTACACATGCATCCCTATTAGGTCAGAGTAAGCTAATTAACTCTGCCATAGGAGTGTACTGCCTGACACTAGTACTATCTTACAGTGGAGTTATTTACTCACTACAATGCATCTGTAGACGGTGACTGGGTCTGGCTGAAGAATAAGGATACTACAGTGCAGGAGGCTGCCTGCTGGTTAGCCCTGCACTGTAGCACTTTTGTGCCTCAGCCAGCTGCTCCATAGCACACTGAGCCTGGAGGGAGCAGTTCCAGGCTGAACCCCCAGGTCCCCTGCCGGCCAGAGCTGTGGTGCCCTGGCTCAATGTGCTATAGTCCCAAGCACAGGTGTAAATGCTGCACCCAGAAGAAATAAAGTTTGTGCCTCCCAGATTATTGTGTTGCACTAATATCACATGTAGACTTGTCCACCGGCTGCATGCCCATGAGCAGGGGTGGGTGGTTGCCGTGGGGAAAAGCACAAATTCGTGCAATCTGGGTGTGCAGAGCCTGGCTGGCAACCAGAGCATGGCTCTTGCCCGCTAGGCTCCAGTTTCTGGCTGTGCACGCTGCTGCCACATGCACTGCTCCACATTTTTCCTGTGCCCTTTTTTTGATACTGCAATTTCCCAGTTTCTGAATTTGGCTCCGCACTGCAAATATGCAGCATGGCAAAGAAAATCATGTGCACAGGGTGCATTTTGCAGGGCCTCAAAAACCTTTGAGGCATCACAAAAGGCATGTGTATGCTCATGTGGAAACAGCCACTGGGTGCATCTACATGTGCCATTCAGGTGATGTTCTAAAGTCCCGCACAGTTTGGGTCAGTCAGCTGCTCCCAGGCACTGCATCTACATGTGTGCTTGGGACTGCAGCACTTTGAGTGGGGGCAGTGCAGCCCTGGGCTGGCAGGGAGGTTGCAGGGGCCAGACCTGGTTCTGAGTGATGGTGTCAGGAGGTAGAGGGGCTGATTGAGGCAGGCGGTGCCCACACTTTAGCACCTTTGTGCCCCAGCCATCCCCATCTATACATGCACCATCTATATGTACATTTCATCAAAGTTAGTACTCTGTCATAAGATAATACTATCTTACAGCAGAATTAATTTTTTTTTTTTACTGCACCTTAATGATGATGCACATTTAGATGTAATGCTTCACTGTGGAGCTAATTAGTCAGCTCCACCATAAAGCACACATGTAGATACACCCACTGATTCTTGAATAGGGTGCCTTTATCCAGTGTAGTTTATGTCACTTTGGAAGAAATTTAGCTAAGCTGAAAACAGCCTTTTTATTTTGGAAAGGAGATGAACTCAGAAAATTATACTCTTATAACTATATCAGTACAGTTTTAATTTATACTGGTATAGTACTGCTAGTAAATTTCCTGATATAAGACAAGCCCACAGAAAGAACAGAAAAGGCCATGGCTTCACAAAGCTAGCAAATAAACCATCCCTGTGATTTGGAGCATGCACACATAAGAGAAAAGAAAATTCACAAAACAATACATGCAAAGCAAAATCAGAAGCAAATCTGCACATGAAACCTTGGAACTAATTCTAAGTTTTATGTACTTATAGTTAAAACCACAGGTGCTTTCTTTGACAACATATCCTGAAGTACCCATCAGACAGAAAGACTGATCATAACAGGTACTGACCCGTCACCGCTCCCTTTAGGCTCAATCCATAAATTGCAATGGTAATGGCACAGATCTTTTTGTGCAAATCTCAGAGAAGGGAGAATATTGGTTCAGACTGAAGCAACCCAACATTAGTTTTAAAATAAAGCCTGGGTTTGTCCTATTTCTCAAATTGTTTATACAGGCACAGTATTTTAAAGGAGGAAGGTGAAAGGGGTTCTTGATAAAAGGTTTTCTTGCTGCTGCTAAACTAACAGTGAATGAGGAAAGTTGTGAATATTTATTTCAAGGCAATAGACTACAATATTTACAAGTCTACCCATATGTGATAGTTTTAAATTCAAAACTGAATGAATATTGTGTGGGATGGAAACTAACGTTATGGAATCTGAACCAAGGCTACATTTATATTTCACTTTAATGCTCTAGCTGTTTAATCAAAATATGAATAAAGGGTCTAAAAGACCAACACGCAAAAATATCATAGTTCTAGAATTTAGCCTTAGCTTCCTATTGTCAACCAATTACTGTGTAATTTTTTCCCTGTGACTGAATAACTAACTGTTAGCAAATAATGAAAAGGCAATTACAGCAGAGCTTTGTTCATATTACCCTCTTCATTTTATTCAGGCTATAATTATTGTCAATGCTGGAGGCTTACTGTACCATGTAAGTGGCACCAGGGAAGAAAATGGAATGGGCTGGTGCATGGAAAATTGCAAATGTCACAGCTACCTTCATCATCACCGTTGGACTTCCGAGATTAAAAAAATAAGCAGCAAAAAGCTCTCCATGTGTGTTTTGCAAATTCTTTACCTCAAGCTGTTGCAATGGCTGAGAAACTGGTAGCAGGGGGAAAAAAATTCAAGTACTCTGTTTCTTTTTTTCTTTTCTTTTCTTTTCTTTCTTTCTTTTCTTTTTTTTCTTTTTTTTTTTTTTTTAAAGATTTTTATTATTATTTAATTCCCAGAGGGCAGTGCTTTCTGCCACACGATGCCTGGAAACAAACTCATGGTAATATTCTTTTAGCTGTGCTTTTCATTAATGATCTCCATCT
>NW_017728998.1:37834737-37845132 GCF_001723915.1 Gavialis gangeticus
TTTTTTTTTTTTTTTTTTTTTTTTTTTTTTTTTTTTTTTTTTTTTTTTAAAGATTTTTATTATTATTTAATTCCCAGAGGGCAGTGCTTTCTGCCACACGATGCCTGGAAACAAACTCATGGTAATATTCTTTTAGCTGTGCTTTTCATTAATGATCTCCATCTCTCCATGCTGTTCTACAGTGGGGAGTGGCATATAAATGATGTATTTTATGGGTTTTGATCTTTATTTCTATGCTACATATGGACACATCCCAAAGAAAAATGAAGATTATGACCTGTATGTACAGATTTAGCGTGCTATGTTTACTATCTGACATTGACCATTTATAATGCATTGTTTCCCTGAGCTTTTAATATATATCAGAAAATGATGGATACAAATCAGAAATGTGGTATTCTGGTTGTATCATTTTAGGAAATATATAGCTCTGTCATTCATCTAGTTCCTTTTTTTCCCTGGATTTTTGTTCACAAGAGGAAAAAAATAATGAAATGATAGTTCATACATAATAACAACAACCACCACAACAACATATTTATATGTTTACCTTTAAAATCCCAGGTAAACCAGCCAAATATTTTTTGTTTCATTTTGTTTTGCTTTAACATAAAGGCAGGCATACAGACAGTAATACAATGTATGCTATTTGAACAGTATTGATTGGTATTAAGCCTTCTTCCATACTGACTTGTAAGTTTTTTCATCATTTTATGTATTAATATTTTTCAGATCTAGTATAATAGAATACAAGTATTTCCATATTTCCACAAATCAAGCCACTTCAGAGGCTTTAATGAACCTTTGGGTGTTGTTGCGTATCAACCATAACCAATCTTTCAATGCTGAATGTGTGCCACCCTTCATGGTTGATATGCCATACATTCAACATTAATTACCATCTTCGATATAAATATTTCTTCCACTGTTAGGTATGATACTTGGCTGCTTGGTAACTCATAGTGCCTGACATCTCCAGGGCTAAGTACAGACAGTCAAAAAGCCCAAGGCTGAATCGATTCAATCTTTGCAGGTTAGTCTAAACTGCGTAGATTAAACCGATAAGCAAGTGAATAAACATTCACTTTTGATTTTGGAAATGCAGCTACATTCCTGCAGCGGCCCAGGCCAGAAGCCAAAGAGTACTAAAACATACCTCCTGGCTCAGCTGGAGCAGATAGCTTGAGCCAAGGCCTACAAATATTAAAAACCTAAGCAGTCTCCTCATAATTTAGCTATTATATGAAAGACAAATTTAGCTGTTAATTCATTTCAGTAGAATTGAACTGAACTGAAGAGATTTTTAAGTGAAGAACTCAAATTGTATACAGACAGAACAAGGGCAATTCTTTATGCAGTTTCAACTGGTAATACTTCAGGGCCTTTGTGGTCTCTGGTCATTTTCTCAGTTCTCTATGCAACAGAAACATATTTTTTCAGCTCAAGAGAGACTGCATCTCACATTAAATCCTAATTTAAAACTAGTTTGTCATTTTTAGATCCTGAATAATATCATAAACTTTGGGGATTACAGAAGTAATAATGACCAGAACCCAAGCAATTTAAACCTGCTGTGCTAATTACAGAGTAAAAAGTCCTTTAAAATAACATCTCTATCCCAGTAAAATAAAGACCTTTCAAACTACTATGAATTCCTGCAAGCCCCCAAATCCTTTTTCTTCCTATTTCCCTGCAATGAGACACAGGATGTTGCTGCTATAGTGATGCACATCATCCAAGCTATTCAGCTTACCCAGCATTATATTTGGAAAATAATCTGATCACCTTTTACTTTCATATAGCTTCTTAAAAAATAAAATAACTAAAATGTGGTATGATGTCAGTGTGAATTAATGTTTCCCATAGGCATACTAATAAGCTCCATGACATAATAACTTGTTATACTACACCACTGGGACCTTAAAATTATTCCAAAGATAACATAACACAACACTTGAAGCAGCAGGGAACTTCCAGAGTACTTTTAGATGTTTTACAGTGTTACTTATTTTTGACTTGCTTGGAAAAACTGAAAGGAAACAGAATATTTAAAATTGGAAGTACTGTAGTTTGAAAATGAGTCCATTCCAAATTATGAATGTGCACAGGAAGATTAATGTCAATGTTTAAAAGAAAAGAAAGCAGCAGCAAAAGATAGAAGTTACTAAATGAATTTTCTAAACCAACTTATTTTAAAAACTACTGCACGTTTGCAGGCTTGTTCTTTTAAAGCCTCATAACCCAGCCAAATGAAAAAAGATTTTCATTGTAGTACCAACTTTATAAAATTCCCATATAAACTGGCATGGAAGGTTGCATTGAGAAAGTGCTAAGGAAACATTGCAGATTTGGTCTTTACAAGGATTCACGTAGCCCTTTTATGGAAGCCCTTTTGCTACAGTCAGTGACCAACATTCCAGTCACCTTCCTTCCTGGCCCAAGTTTGGATCAATTCACAGCCCACTTCCAAAAGCTCAGATACTTGGGATTTATGTAGGACTGGCATCTACTCTGAAAGTAAAGGGGGCTCTGCTTCATTCAGTATACATGAAAATGTGTTCAGTGAGGCAGAGGTCTGTAGGAGCCCTTGCTTTATTAGGTGTGCAATCTTGGGTAGGACAGTCCACATCATTCATTATTTAATAGTCAAAATTATACAAATTATATTTATTAAATTATCCTCTTTTCATATAATCTTTTTTTTAAATCAGCTGTCATTCTATTCAGTTTAGTTTCCTACTTAATATCTCCTTGGTCTTGCTGAAAATTACGTGCTAGAATTCTTTGTTTGGTATCATATCCCTTAATTTCTTGGAGTAAAGTGTGTCCCTAACCACTGCTTCCCAGAAAACTCTATATTGTGCTTAACTAATGCTAGAAATGAATATTCCATGCAGAAAATGTTAACCTTTGATCCAGACACATCTCTTTAGTAAGTGATCCTGTTGTGCTACTACCCTTTGATCACGCGCACAGAAATTGGAACCATTTGCAAAAGTGTAGCTTGAGATTTGCACATAAACCAGACACGATGGGATATCTTACAGAATGCCATTTTAGAACAGAGTATTTACAGAGATCTAATTGGGTGACAGTGTATGTGCTATAACCATAGCCATCATGAATCTGAAACACTGGGTGAACCTGCACATTGACAGAAGCTGGTAGAGGAGCATAATGGTATGACTAGAAAGGCAAGCAGCTCCAAAATGAACACAGTAAATGATATCAGGTTACTACTTATCAAAGGTGGAGTGGCAATAGAAGCTATGAAAGCAACATAATCCATGAAAGATTCTGTTTCCCATTCATTCACTGAACTATTTCAAGATCATGGGAATCTGCAACAGCCATGTGAAGCCATTTTCCACACTGAACCTAGAACACCTGGTGAGTTCTTTGTAGTCTCTGCCAAGTAACTATCTTGAAAAGGAAGGATATACATTTAGAGAGTGTAATCTGAAAATGTCAGATGCAGACCACTACTGTTATAGTAGCCCAGTATGGTGACGTAGTGAGAATGAGTACAATAGAACGAAAGCTTTGAGCTCGTTATGGGACCAGGGAGAAATAATGGAGAGAATGATACATAAAGGGAAATATTTTAAGAGCATGCAAATCTATGGAAGCAATGACAAAATATAGTAGAACATTTGAACAGAGAATGCTACCAAGAGAATTTTGGAGTTAATTGTGTGGCTTGCCCCTTTGAATGCCAAAGAAATTTGCAACATATAACTGAAGTAATGAAATGTATAACACCACTATTTTTATTATTTCTAAAGGGCATAGAACTGTAGTATCATTTAAAAAAAGTCACCAATTTGTTACATGACATAATACATTGCCTTGGCCCAAAGGGTCCCTAATCCTAAAAAGAAGAAAAATCTACACTGAAGCCCAGATGCAAAGTCCTCCCCCACAAACAGGAGACTTGAAGCAGGAAAAAAAAACACTTGAAGCAGGAGGAAAAAAAGCTTGTCTCAAGAAAGAGACATGTTTGTTTGTTTTAGCAGTCTAACACAAAAGTACATTTCCTTCATAAAAGCCACTGTTCTTTAGGCCACTCAAACAAGATTTTCAAAGCAAAATAAGCAAACGAAAGTCTATATCTTGTAGCAATCCCACAGGGAGAGTAGAAAAGCCTTCTCCTGGGGGAAGCAATTTTCCTGGAAAATTTCCCTCTTTTCACAAATTTTGTGAAAATTAGGTACTGCTGTCCTGCCTCTTTCATAGTTTCATAGTAGCTAGGGTCAGGAGGGACCTGAACAGATCATCTAGCCCTAACTCCCTGCCACAGGCAGGAATGAATGCTGGGTTCACAAGACCCCAGAGAGGTGACCATCCAACCCCCTCTTGAATTTGCTCAAAGTAGGAGCGAGGACCACTTCCCTGGGAAGTTGGTTCCAGATTTTGGCCACCCTAACGGTAAAAAATTGCCTTCTGATCTCTAACCTAAACCTATTCTCCATCAGCTTATTACCATTGTTCCTCATCACCCCAGGTGGTGCTGGAGAGAAAAGGACTCTACCTATTTGCTGTTGATCTCCCCTGATGAGTTTGTAGGCAGCCACCAGGTTCCCCCTCAGCCTCCTTTTGCTGAGTCTGAACAGGTTCAGGTCCCTCAGTCTCTCCTCATAGGGCCTGTTCTGCTGCCCTCTCACCAAGTGGGTAACCCTCCCCTGAACCCTCTCCAGGCTGGCCACATCCCTCTTGAAGTGCGGCGCCCAGTACTGGATGCGGTACTCCAACTGCAGCCTGACCAAAGTCACACAGAGGAGGGGGTATCACCTCTCTGGACTGGCTTGAGATGCATCATTGGATGCATGACAAGGTATGGCTGGCCTTGCTGACTGCGGTCTGGCATTGGCAGCTCATGTTCATCTTGGAGTCATTATTGACTCCAAGATCCCTTTCCGCCTTTGTGCTTTCAAGAGAGGAACTCCCCAGCCTATACGTATGTATGCTGTGGATTCCTTCTCCCAAGGTGCAGCACCCTGCATTTGTCTACATTGAACCCCATCCTATTCTTATCTGCCCACTTTTGTAGTCTGTCTAAATCTATTTGCAGCCTGTCTCTCCCTTCAAGTGTGTCCACCTCACCCCACATCTTAGTGTCATCAGCAAACTTGGAAAGTGTGCTTTCCACCCCCTTGTCCAAGTTGCTGATGAAGATGTTAAACAGTGCGGGCCCGAGGACCAGGCCCTGGGGTACCCCACTGCTCACATCTCGCCAGGTTGAGTATAACCCATCCACCACTACTCTCTGGGTGTGCCCTGTCAGCCAATTTTTTACCCATCTGACTGTGTAGGCATCAAGGCCAGTCGCTTAATTTATTGATGAGATTGGGATGAGAGACAGTGTCAAAGGCCTTCTTAAAGTCTAGAAAGACTACGTCCATGGCGACACCATCATCCAAGGATTTAGTCACCTGGTCATAAAAGGCAACCAGGTTGGTCAGGCAGGACCTGCCTTTGATGAACCCAGGCTGATTGCCCCTGAGCATGATCTCCCCTGCTGGCCCCCCACAGATGTGCTACTTGATGATTCTCTTCAAGAACTTCCTGAGCACTGAAGTGAGGCTTACAGGCCTATAGTTACCTGGGTCTTCCCTCCTACTTTTCTTGAAAATTGGGACCACATTAGCCAGTTTCCAATCCCCCGGCACCTGGCCAGATGACCACGAATGCTCACACAGCCAAGCTAAGGGCTCCGCGATGACCCCTGCCAGCTCCCTCAACACCCTTGGGTGGAGGGCATCTGGACCTGCAGATTTAAAAATGTCTAGCCCTTCCAGAAGAGAAGGCCTAGACATTTCCTCTTCAGCTTCTTTGGACTCCAACTTCCCAGGCACACATTTTTTTATCTTCATTAAGGAAACTGAGACAAGAGACCACCTTGACCATAAGAAGCCTGGTTTGGAACTTGAAGAGCTTGTAACTTCCATCAGAGTAATATATTTAGCAAAGGGGCAGAGTTATTTTTTTTCTTAATTTCATGGGGAGAGCATGAACAATCATTCAGCAGGATTCATCTATCAGATAAAAGATTAATTGAGTGCCATCACTTCAAAAGTATCAATTACTTCTGCAAATGGTTCCATAGAAAAGCTCAATTCATAAAATTCTTTGTATAAAGTTACAGACCCAGTCAAACTCTGATAGGTTCTTTTGGGGGTGAAGAAAAGGGAGCGTGGTAAAATTTCAAATATTTAATCTTCAACGGTTTCTCAGATGTGTAGCTTTTAAGCTTCAGAGAAATTTGCACCAGCAGAACTCATTTTTTTTACTGGGAGGTGGGGAAGAAAAAAACCCAATCAATTTTCATGTAAAAGGAAATAATTCAAGATGCACTTTGCAGTGCATACGAGTCCCAGGCCAGACTGCATTTCAGCTGGTCTTATGGGGCCATTATATTGAGTAACTAAGACATGGCCCAATAGGGGAAGATGGAGCACATTTATTTATAAGAAAGGCCCAGAAGGCCAAAGGAATCAAATGAATGAAGTGGGACCTTTTAAGAGACAGTCTGTCTGCCCTGGGCCCCAGCCCCATGCTATCACCGCCCCACAAGCCCAGTCACAACCCCAGCCCTGCCCACCCATCCCAATCCCGGACACTGCTCCCTGCTCACCCACAGCCCCATTCCATCTGCCCAACTGAGTGTGCCCTGCCCATATGGGTCTCTGGCTAGTCTTCATGAAGACCCTGCCTGCCCCTCTATTCAGCACCCCAAAGCAGTGGGTGAGGAATGGATGGACTGCAGTGCCTGGGCAGCAAGACAGGGGCCAGTGGCAACACTGGCAGTGGCAGCCAGAAGGAGCCACTGCTGCCAGGGCTCCTGAGAAGTGGAGCCCAGCCACCACAGCACCTCAGCCCTGCTGCAGGCCTGGAGACATTGGGACCACCCACATGCACCATGGCCTGGGCTTCCCCCCAAGCCTGGGTTGCAAGGGGCTGAGGGACCTGCCATGGGCCAGATAAAATACCTTTGGTAGCTGGATCTGGCCCATGGTCTGCCCATCCCTGGGTTAGGGGCTATAGAGAAATGAAGAAAGTCAGTCACTGAAGCAAAATGAATGAAGTAAACCCCACAAAATAAAAGGAAAGAAATAAAAAAGGAAAATAAATAACAATGAGAAAATCTCATGTGTCAATGAATTAGGATTGGGTTGGATGGGCTTGGAGAACTGGTTAGCAGGACCCAACTGGTGCCCCATGATAGGTGGCAGCCTGTGGTTGACAAATGTAGGTGAATAGTCGCTGGCAGCTTGCATAGGGTTGCATCCCCTAGGGTGGTAGGGACAGTTGACTTGGTGCCAGTACTACCTACTGGGCAGTAGAGTTCAGGGTTGAAAAGTTTATCTAGACAGAACAGGACATGAGGGCAGGGGATGGTACATCCCAGAATGCTAGAGATTGGTCATTTTATCTCTTCAGAAGAGTTGCACATTACTGTAACACAAGCTGAGTAACAGTTCAAAGATAAACCTCACCCAAAGTGGTATAACTAAGAGGCCTAAAGAATGCTAGTTTTCATGCTTTAATGTGCAGACACTCCAATATTAAGAACCTTTACTATAGCCCAAGGGTAGCATGCAACATCTTTAGATCATACTAAATCTGATATTAAGCAAAGTTAAAGTTAGAACAGGCTGTGAAGCAGTCACTCATTAAGAGTTAATACTATTTCTTGCTTGTACAGCTCTGACTTGCCTCCATCCTGCCATCTGGACAGCTATCACCCAGAAGATGTGCTTGTTGTAGTGGCCCATTTTGAACTGTAAAAGTGTGTTCTCCTGGCCTCAAATGGCTAGGTCAGCCACCTAGTCTGCCCTCCAGTTGGGTCTCTGGTGCTGGCCCTAGGCAGGCTTCTCTGCCCACATCTCACCATTCATTTCACCAGCAGAGATCCTGGTGTTCCCTGTTTAAAAATTGCAAATTCTCATAAGAAACCCTAATTCTCTCATTAAAATACCCCAAATACTATATATAGAGAGATCAGTTGGGCAATGTTTTACTGATATGTTTACAATTTTAAAGCAATTTGGAAATCTACCAGTACCTCTATCATTATCATAAAATTTCTAAATATATATACACACTTTGGTATTTGCTTTTGTTTTGTTTTCTTTTTTAACATAGAAACATCAGAGCTGCCCCTGCCTGCTTTGCTCGCCAGGATGTGGAATGCTGAGCAACATTGATATGCCACTTTCCTGCCCTTGCCCCTTACTCTCATCCCCCCACCCAGTCCACTCACTCACAACTCACAACCCCTGCCTGCCCTGCTAGCTTCCTCTCAGCAGCAGCTCCACCCCAGCACCAGGACATGGGTCCAGATACAGCTGTCTCACCACCTGGTCTGTGGCTCTGAGCAGCCAGCCAAGTGGTAACACATAGAGGATGCACGTGCACCCCCTGAGAGGGCTGGTGCACCCCCTGTCAGGCCACACTGCCTGGTTAGGTGACAGACAGGGGGGCAAGCAGGAGTGCCAGTGCCCTGCCTGAGAGCGCCAGCCAAGGAGTGGGGCCACCAGCAAAAGCAGCTGCACCACTTCCGCAAGTGGCTGCAGGACTTCTGAAAGTAGTGCAGCTGCTTTTTGGTGAGTGAGATCAGCCACGGAGGGACCCCACCCCCCCATCAGCACAATTGGCTCGCTGGTTCAAGAAGCACCAGTCACCCATAAGCCAGCCTTTCCTGTTCTGCTCCCTGCAGCTGTGCCCAGGCCCCAGTGATCCTCATGCCATTCCTGGGAAGCCCTTGACTGGGGCTCAGGGAATGGGCTAGTCAAGACCCTTCCCTTCCAAGCTGGCTTCCCCCCGTACATGTTGCTCTAGAGGGACAGAGGGGGTTCTAAGCCCAGCTCTGGTGGCCTCTCCTACCCAGAGTGCTCCTCCACCCTGACCCGCATCTCTCTCTCTTTCACACAGACACACCTGCAGTGTGATCTGGACCCAGGCACCATCCCAGGTAAGAAGGTATGTGGGGGTGGAGGGGACTGTGGTGGGGGCTGTGTGGGGATGGCAAAGAACTGCTTAGGAGGGGTGGGTCCCCTGCCTGCCTGCCCCCCACAGGATGCACAGCCCCTCCCCCACTCGGCAGCATCAGCAGCCATTGGGAGCTCAGGGTCCACTGCCGGCAGAGTCCTCCTGCAGTGTGGCATGGCCCTGGCTGCCTCAGACTCAGCACCAACTGTGCTGCATGTTGCAGGCCTGGCTTTCAGGCTGCATCTTCAGGCAACACTGGGCCACTGGCTGTCACCTGGGGTCCTAGCACCACACATCAGGCTGGGCCTGGTGCTGCCTCCATGGAGCAGGCCTGGCCCAACAGTCCGTGGGGTACTTGTAGGCAGGACCCATCCTGGCCCAATGCACGGCCCCTGCATGTGGTTCTGGGACCCTGGGTGACAGCCAGAGTGGCCTGGTGCTGCCCAAAGGTGCATGGCTCTGAGCCAGGCTGGGCCCACAACATGCAGCGCAGGCAGTGCTAGGTCTGAGGCAGCTGAGGCCGTACTGCACCACAGGAGGGCTCTGCCAGCAGTGGACCCTCAGATCGGGGGGGCAGGTATCAGGGGACCCACCCCTCCTGAGTCCTCCTGTCTCCCCCACAGCCACCCCCCACCCAGTTCTCTCCACCCCCACTACCCTACTTACCTGAGATGGCGCCTGGGTCCAAGTCATGCTGCAGGCTTGCCCTACTTGAATTTGCCCCACCATGCTGAGGCAGCTTGCTGGGGCAGCAGGGGCACAAGGAAGCCATAGAGACACTCTGGCCGGATGCCACTGCATCTCTGTGGAGGACTCAGCCTCCAGTTGCCTCAGGGCATGTTATAGGGGTGTGTCTTGCCCTGCTTTTTTTCCCCACGGTTTTTTTGTTTTCTTGGGGGTTTTTTATACCTGGATTTACAGGTATCAAATTTAGAGCCCATGCTGCAAATATGCAGCATGGGGAACATTTTTTTGTTCCCAGCATCTCCAACTTTTTTGAGACACCACAACTGGCATATCTGCACTCATCTGGATGCGCCCTTGGGCTCTATCCTTACTGAGGGTGTTGCTGGGAGCAGTTTATCCTGGGATGCTGGAGGACTGCAAAATGTTCACTTTATCCCTGTGAAGCAGACTAAAGTTACCCTAATGCAAGCTAGGTAGCACAACCCAGTTAACCCTCACTTGAAGTTGTGTGACTTTGAAATCCTCAGAGGGAACTCAGCATGAGTTAATGAGCTTTAACATGTGGAATCTTTTGTTTTCAGTGTCTTTAGTTTGGTCTAAGTGTAATGTGTAACTTTACCCTTACTGGGCATGTCCACACATGCAAGCACGTGTACTTGCAACAGCTCAAATAGAAGCAATACAAATTTGAGCTGGGGCTTTTTGCCTCAGCTCATG
>NW_017728998.1:37850132-37850617 GCF_001723915.1 Gavialis gangeticus
CTTACCTCATACTATTAATCTGCTCTTCGATGTCAAAAAACAGTACTGACACAGCAAGACACAGAAGGTGATGGGCAATCTCACAGACTGCTTTAATTTTTCATCATTGATTTTCTGTATAGTACACAGTGAACAGCTTCGGGATTAAGATGATTTTCATTCATAAATATTTTTGGATACAAGAGCCCAAGTCAATTGTCATTTAACCTCTGAGAATTAAAACTTGCTATCCAGTGAAAAAATATTTCTCTTCATGAAATGAATGTGGGTCAAGAATAGTGGTTCTCAACCTTTTTCTGACTCAAGGTATTCTCAGGGGACCTCTCAAAAAAATGCCAATTCTTGGCTTTCACTCATTTTTTGACTACAGAAAAATAATACAGCAATTCTTCTGTTGCAAAGAACTCAGCAAGGCCACAATAGTTCAAGATGATTGTAGCGGAGCACTAGGGCACTCGCTACTAGGAGGGGCGAAGCAGGATTAG
>NW_017728998.1:37855617-37855932 GCF_001723915.1 Gavialis gangeticus
TCTGCAGCCAGGGGGAGCTAGAGCCTGAGGCCAGCACCTGTGCTGTCTCCAGCAGTATAAAAACCTGCCCTGGCTAGCAGCTCAGGGTTACTTGACCTCAGAAACTTCTGGGGAAACTAGCCCCTTATGTCAGCTAGACTGCTGAAGCAGCATCCCAAATTCACTTTTTAAAAATACCACAAAATCCATGTTCTTCCACAATTAGAACAAAAGGGGGTGGGAATTGATCAGATGGACAATGTTTTATTGCTATATTTACAATGTTAAAGAAATTTGGAAGCCTACCAGTGTCTCTAGCATCATAATAAAATAAAT
>NW_017728998.1:37856291-37857263 GCF_001723915.1 Gavialis gangeticus
TTTTTTTTTTTTTTTTTTTTTTTTATGTGGATGGGTGTAAGATATTGCATATGGCTTTATATTTTAAGTCCACATAGTTTCCCATCACTACAGGTTCATATTCCCAGAGTTTGTCCTTTTTATAGCTAAACACTGTAGCTTACAAGTGAAAAAATACCTGCATGTTTTCAATGGAGTCACATTGCTTGGAAACAGTGCAGTGGAATGAAGTGTCATGCCCTCCAATTATTGAAAGAATTAATAAAGATCATTCCAAAGTAAATATGCAACAGTTGCCCAGGCAGGCTTACCTCATACTATTAATCTGCTCTTCGATGTCAAAAAACAGTACTGACACAGCAAGACACAGAAGGTGATGGGCAATCTCACAGACTGCTTTAATTTTTCATCATTGATTTTCTGTATAGTACACAGTGAACAGCTTCGGGATTAAGATGATTTTCATTCATAAATATTTTTGGATACAAGAGCCCAAGTCAATTGTCATTTAACCTCTGAGAATTAAAACTTGCTATCCAGTGAAAAAATATTTCTCTTCATGAAATGAATGTGGGTCAAGAATAGTGGTTCTCAACCTTTTTCTGACTCAAGGTATTCTCAGGGGACCTCTCAAAAAAATGCCAATTCTTGGCTTTCACTCATTTTTTGACTACAGAAAAATAATACAGCAATTCTTCTGTTGCAAAGAACTCAGCAAGGCCACAATAGTTCAAGATGATTGTAGCGGAGCACTAGGGCACTCGCTACTAGGAGGGGCGAAGCAGGATTAGCTGCCAATCAGCAGGACAGCGCAGCTGAAGGTTGCTTGGGCAACAGAGTGGGTCAGCTGACCGCCAGGGGGCAGGGCTTGGCCTTTATAAACAGAGAAGGCTGAGGCCAGTGGTGGTCCCCCTCTGGCAGCCAGAGGCTCTGCAGAGGAACAGAGCAGAGTAGTTAGCATCTCGCAGCCTGAGAAGCAGGAGCTCTGCAGAG
>NW_017728998.1:37862263-37862463 GCF_001723915.1 Gavialis gangeticus
ACTACCTGTGCTGTCTCCAGCAGTATAAAAACCTGCCCTGGCTAGCAGCTCAGGGTTACTTGACCTCAGAAACTTCTGGGGAAACTAGCCCCTTATGTCAGCTAGACTGCTGAAGCAGCATCCCAAATTCACTTTTTAAAAATACCACAAAATCCATGTTCTTCCACAATTAGAACAAAAGGGGGTGGGAATTGATCAGA
>NW_017728998.1:37867463-37867686 GCF_001723915.1 Gavialis gangeticus
GCGTGGAGTTGTGTTAGAGCCAGGAGGCTTAGTTTATGTTATAGCCAGTTGGCTCATGGTTGAGTTTGTTTATGTTACACCGGAGGACTGGGTGAGGCTGTAGGGGTGTGAGGAGGCCTCACAGGAGATCCCCAGTAGTCTGGGGGGGGTTCCTGGGTGCCCCGTTCAGGCACCGAGCAGTGCTGGGGAGGCATAGCTGATTGGTGCCGGTGGGATGCGGTGT
>NW_017728998.1:37872686-37873008 GCF_001723915.1 Gavialis gangeticus
GCATCATAATAAAATAAATCCTAAATATCTATATGTTTTAACGTTTTCTTTGGGTTTCCTTATCACATGATGGGTGTGAGATGGGGGTATGTGGGGTTTGCAGGAAGGGGTGGGAAGGGAGGTGGGGGGATGTGGAGAAATGTGAGTCACTGTGTGGGTAGGTGTGGGGGCACTGTGGGTGTGGGGGCTGCTTTTTTTTTGTTCCTACACGTGCTTCTTGTGGCATCTCAAAGGGGGTTGAGACGCAGCTTGTCTGGACATGCCCACTATCTACTATTCACAATGCTTGACTTCCATGGTACATAATCAATGGGAGCACTGC
>NW_017728998.1:37878008-37878849 GCF_001723915.1 Gavialis gangeticus
CAGGGCAGTTGCCATCTTGCAGCCTGAGAAGCAGCAGCTCTGCTATAGAGCAGAGCATTGCTTGACCACGTGAGGGCCTGCAGAATGGCCTGGGAAGGAGAGGCCTCTGACGGGGAGGCCTGAAGGAGAGCCAGGGCGGCCTGGAGTGTTATAGCCGGTAGGCTTGTTTGGGTTGCAGCTGGGTTGGCGTGGAGTTGTGTTAGAGCCAGGAGGCTTAGTTTATGTTATAGCCAGTTGGCTCATGGTTGAGTTTGTTTATGTTACACCGGAGGACTGGGTGAGGCTGTAGGGGTGTGAGGAGGCCTCACAGGAGATCCCCAGTAGTCTGGGGGGGGTTCCTGGGTGCCCCGTTCAGGCACCGAGCAGTGCTGGGGAGGCATAGCTGATTGGTGCCGGTGGGATGCGGTGTCCTCACAGGAGATCCCCAGTAGTCTGGGGGGGTTCCTGGGTGCCCTGTTTGGGGCACAGAGCAGTGCCTGGGCGGCACGGCTGTTTGGCGCCAGTGTGGTGCGGTGTGTGGGGGTTGAGACCCCGGCCTGTGAGGGCGGTATTCGGCCCAGTAGGGCAAAAGACCCCGAGAAGAGTCAGGGGGCCAGGCACAGCTACGGGCCACCTGAGCCCCAAGCATGGTTTAGCATGGGACATAGCCCCAGAGAAGGGCGATAGCGCGGAAGGCGCGGACATAGCCCCAGAGAAGGGCGAGGGCGCGAGAAGTGCGGGACAAGCCCCAGAGAAGGGCGAGGGCGCGGGTGGAGGCCCGAGGTGGGCCGATGCATGCAATAGAGCCTGAAGAAGGGCGAATGCAGGAGTAGGCCCCAGAGAGGGGCGAGGGCTAGCGAAC
>NW_017728998.1:37879007-37916541 GCF_001723915.1 Gavialis gangeticus
AACATCCAGAACAGCTGCAAGGCTTGGGGCGTGCTGAAGGGGAGGTAGGAGGCACGCATAGCCCCTAAGGCTGGCGGTGCACCAGGTCACCTGTAGAGAGTAGGAGCCCGGACAATTGTAACACCCAGGACTAGGAGACCAAAGGCAGCCTCCCATATTAAATTATATATCATCAAAGACGTGGTGGGCGAGAATCAGAGGGTGCTAGATCTCCTAATTTGGCACGGCAGGAAGCGCTAGCGGGATCACGGCCGCTCGTAGGGCCCGCCCCGTGACAATGATTTTAACACTGTGGATTCCTATTTGAAACCTCTGTGCCTACCGTGTGAATCACGTATAATAGGTCTGTGTGAAGCTTTGGTCCCTGATTCAATTCAGTGGAAATTCGGCCCAATTTAGTGGCCAAATCTTCAAATCCAAATGGAATCAGAGGACCCTTTAATCTCTCCGAATCACATCAGAACCCTCCAAATCAATTGGGAGAGATTCAGAAAGATTCAGTGATTTGGACATAGACACAGCTTTAAATGTTTTTTCTACATACCTCAAGGTACCAGGTGGCTCACGAATGCTGTGATGCTGGGGCAGATGGAGTGTCCTAAAGGAGTACAGGGGGCTCCCCAGTGCACTTGGCAGCAGACCCAGAAGTGGAACAGAAGCACTTCCAGTCCACTTCCAGTTCTGCTGAAAAGCACGCGGAGGGGTCCCCCACGGCCCCCTGGTTTGGTGACTGGTGCCTCCTGGGCCTGGGAAGGCACTAGGGATCCACCCATGGCTGATCACCAAGCCGGGGGAGCATGCGGGGGGGGAGACTCCCAGTGCAGTCCCCGACAGACCCAGAAGTGGACCCCCCAGGATCGCAGCATTCACAAGCTGCCTGGTACCTTGAGGTATGTAGAAAAAACCATTTAAAGCTGTGTCTATGTCCGAATCACTGAATCTTTCCTAATCTCTCCACTTCTGGGTTCGCCACCGAGCACATGGGGGGAGGAGGGGGCCATGCTCCTGTGGGACGCTCCATCCGCCGCAGCATCACAGCATTCATGAGCCATGCCTGGTACCTTGAGGTATGGAGAAAAAACATTTAAAGCTGTGTCTAAGTCCAAACTGCTGATTCTCTGAATCAGCATCGAATCTTCAGATTCAGCTGAACCAAATCAGGGACAGTGATCCAAATCAATGAATCAAATAACCGCCTCTGATTTAGGCCAAATCCAAATCTGAATTGAATAGGGCCCGTTTCTCACACGCCTAATGTGTAGGTGTTTGCACACCTAACTGTTAATATTGTGTGGCACCCCCAAGACACCCTTTAAAGGATCTGGCTTCACCTTGTTTAAGAATAACTGGTCTAGAAGAATAAGTTACAGGTAAAGGCCCTGTTGCTCATGCTGCCTTGATCCAAAACTCTTCTGAGATCCATGTAGAACTTTCTATTGACCTAGAAAACTCAAGAAAGCATATAACGAATATCCATGCTGCAAACAAGAGATGGGTGAACCTCACCAATTACATTAAATATGTTATAATAAAATTTTGAATGATACTCTAGACCAGAGGTGGGCAAAATGCAGCCCACAGGCTGGATGCAGCCTGCCAGGCCATTCTATCTGTGGGGCACCTGAAAAATTTAGAAAATTAATATTTATCTGCCCCTGACTGCCTGTCATGCAGCCCTCGATGGCTTGCCAGAACTCAGTAAGCAGCCCTCAACCCAAAATAATTGCCTGCCCCTGATCTAGACCTTAATTGATAATCTGAATCTACAAATATTTATTCAAGATCTCAAAAAGAATTTCTTTCAAGAATTCTAACATTCCTTGAACCACTGCAGATTATATATTGACTGACTCACTGTCACGAACAATGATTAGTATTTTCTCTTCTCTCTCTCTCTGCATGTTTCTCCTTTTGCCAGGGAAATATGCTGTGTATTTCAAGTTGTATGCACAATGACAATTGCCCTTGAAGCACTTGTCCTATTTTGTACAAACAGAGGTTGAAAAGCAAAGTACTTTGGGAGACATTCATAGAGAGTTTAAATATTATAACAGAGAAGGAGTAACTGAAATTAAAAAAAAAACACAGCACCATAACCTCTTTAAGAAATATTATTATATTTCATGAGTAGCAGCATCAAAATAAATTTTCAATCCCACTATTCTAGATTCTCATAAATAGGAATGGTACACACTCTTGTAAGGCAAAACAGATCCAAAATGCACTACAGTAGATTAATTTAAAACTACAGTAGAAGATGGAGACTCAGCCTGTTGAATTTATTCCATATTCAAAAGATACCCACAATTAGCTAATACAGATGTAGTGACCTATAGTCCTTAAAATCTCACTAACAGATTCCCTGTCTCCAGCAGTTCAGGATAGTCATGTCAGCGAGTGCAAGCAGTCAATGCTGCCGGTAGATCTTTAAGCCAGAAATTGTCACAAATTGTGTTTCTGCATGTTTTACTAAAATAAATCCAAGCCTAATCTGAACCTTATTCCATCTCAAAACCAAAGCAAGTCCTTGAAAAACTGTTTGACTAAAAGAGGTTTTTAAGAAACATCAGAAATGTTGGCAGTAGCAAAGAAATGTGAGTCATTAGACTTTTATATTATTGCAAATATTTTAAGTATTAACATCTACATATGATAGTCTTTTTACATGAACTGCTCTTTTCCTACAGTAACCACTACTACATATGTATTGTAAGTATGCATTTTCTGAAAATGTCCTGATAACAGCTACAAAATGGCCTATATCTCCCTGGAGATGAATTATTACAAGTTTTAAAAATGAGCATTGACTAAAAGTTACCACTACCTAATGCCAGAGATACCAATTTATTTTTTTATAAATAAAAGAGGAAATAACTATGGCTGCATAGTTGTATTAAATTAATTTGGGATTTTCGGAAACCGACCACCATATCTTAATACTGAATGTAAAAAAAATCTAAACACAGATGGAATAGAGACTAGGCCAAACAGTGAGTATTAGGGCTCTGTGAAGCTTTGATCCCTGATTCGATTCAGAGGAGATTTGGCACAATTCAGTGTCCGAATCTCTGAATCCAAACTGATCAGGAGACCCTTTAATCTCTCTGAATCAAATTGGAACTCTCCAAATTGATTCAGAGAGATCTAGAAAGATTTGGTGATTTGGACATAGACACAGCTTTAAATATTTTTTCTACATACCTCGAGGTACCGGATGGCTCGTGAATGCTGAGATGGTGGGGGGCTGGAGCATCTCACAGGAGCGGGGGGGGTGCACTCCCCAGCCCACTCAGCAGCAGACCCGGAAGTAGACCAGAAGCATTTCTGGTACACTTCTGGGTCTCCTGCGGAGCATGCAGGGGGCCTCCCCACACCCCCTGGCTCAATGACTGGTGCCTCCTGGGTCTGGGGGGGTACTGCAGTCCCCCTGTAGCTGATCACTGAGCTGGGGGTGTGCTGAGAGCCCCCCTGGCACACTTGGTGGTGGACCCAGAAGTGGACCGGCACTTCCAGGTTCACCGCCAAGCATGCAGGGCCCCCCCCCCACTCCTATGGGATGCTTCATCCACCCAAGCATCACAGCATCCACGAGCCATGCCTCATACCTCGAGGTATATAAAAAAAAAAAAAAACATTTAAAGCTGTGTCTTCAGATTAAGATTTGGCTGAATTGAATTTGGGACAGTGATCCAAATCAACGAATTGAATCACTGTCCCCGATTCGGGCCAAATCCAAATCAAATATGGGCTGTTTCACACACCCCTAGTGAGTATCACCACCTTCCAGTCTTCATGTTGTTGTGAAAGCCAGAACACAGGGGTCCCTGAAAGCCAGGGGCTGCACTGAAGTCAACAGACAAACACTGCTATTAACTAGCTCAGCATCTGGCTTAGTATGTCTATTTTGTTATACTCGCCACTGTGGGCTCCACAATTATTTCAGCATGATTCCTGTCCTTAAATCTCTTCTTTAGACCATAACACTGAATACTCTGATGTTCAACATGAAGTGATATGACCTGTTCCTGTCAATAAAAGAATCTCATTTTAAAAAAGAATGATATCAAATATCCCCAAGCTACTTCAAGTGCTTGTGTTTTAGTAGGCACAATCTTGGTGTCTTAAAAATACTACCAGACCATTGAGCTGCTATTCCACTGAACAACACTCCGTTTTTTGTAAAAAAGTTGCAGAACAGATGGGATTGGAAGATTCTAGTAATATACTTAGATCTTACTGACTGTGTTCAGCCTCTTTCTGTCTCCCAATTTGTCTGCTCCTGTCCTCCATTTACTGTGATGAAGATCTCAAGAACCATTTCAACTTGCATTCATTACTTCCCCTCTGTTCTTTCCATGGCAATACCCTTGCTGAAAAAAGATTAGTCATTTTTCTAATGACTCTTGTAGTCACATTTCAGTACTGTTAATGATTGAGCTACTTCCTCCATTCTCTGTACAAACCCCATAAAAATCTACAATACACATTTTATTGAGATGCTCCCTCTTAAGGTTTCTACAATACCATCCCTCAAATACGGAGGAGCTCCTCATAAATATCTGCAAAACTACTTCATTGTTCTCCTTTAACTCCCTCGTTAAAACCTTTCCTTTACTATGATGCCTACAAAGAATTGTGACAAAAGTTGAGCAGCCTTTCTTTGGTGACCCTTTCTTTTCATGCTGATCAGAGCTTTACCTCATGATTTCATTGTACTCTCCTGTCAGACTGCTGTATGCATAGGTTGCCTCTCCATTTGTACTTTGGGGCAGGGAATGCCTTTTCGTTATGTGTCTGTTCAGTAGGTATCACAGTTGGCTCCTGGTGTATGATGGACATCTATCAGTTCTACCATAATTATTAATAATAACAATAATGATACATTAAAATGTCACAGTTCATGATTGAGCTACTTCAGCATATTATTTAACTCTCTGGCATATTTCCAAGTGCAAAGGAAAACAAGGGTAAAAGATTTAAGATTTGTTTGTTAGACCTTATGGCCATGTCTACATGGATGTTTGGTTCCCTGGACACAACTAGCAGTAGTGCACCTTGTGCCACTGCTAGTTGTCTCTAGGGAACACCTGTGCTATGCAGCCACTGGTGCATGGCAAGTTACTCCGGATAGGGGAGGGGAGGCTGAGGCCAGCAACTGTGCTAGCCCCAGCAGCCTTTCCTAGGGTCCTTGGGGCCTCCTAGGGCTGTAGCAGTGGTGATCCTGATGCTTGGAGCTTGGCCAGCAGCAGGAGCATGGCTCCAGGTGGCCAGGCTCCAGTTTTTAGTGGTGCACAAAAAAATCCCTGAGCTGCTCCCTTGCAGTGTGGAGAACAGCTGAACATGTGGTGCCACAGATGTATCTGTGGCACCACATACTGCACAACCATGCTTATCTGGACACGGCCTCTGGATGCATCTACCTGTGCAATCAATGAGCATGAATAAACTCCAGCACTTATTGTTCTAGAGTTTATTGCTCCTGGGTGTGCCATTTGAATGTGCAATAAGTGCTGGAGTTTATTCACATGCAGCATGTTGAGCCAGGTCAGAGAAACCCCAGATGGAGCAGGGCCTGGCTGTTCAGCAGGCAGCCCCGACACTGAAACACCTCCATGCCCCAGCCAGCGGGAGCAGTATCTACACATGTGCTGCTGCAGAGTACAAAACTCTGCAGCAGGATAGTACTTGCATTTACAAGTACTATGTAAGTACTTCCTGCTGTGAAGTAAATTAGTTTACTCCAGCCTAATAGGAGCACACGTGTCAATGCATGAGTTTTATTGTGCAGCTAATTAGTCAACTTTGCAGTAAACACTTCATGTAGATGTGCCCTCTGAGTACCTGAGTTCACTGAAGTCAATATGGCTACTCATCTCATGCTTGAGCTGAGCACAGATTTAAAGGTAAGAGGGATCAGATCTTTAGGTTTTTACATAAACTTCAACAGAAAATCATTCTTGTTTTGTGATCCCCTTAACTGAACTACTGGAATGACAATGATGAAATGATACAACTGTGCCTCCCTTTTCAGATCAACATCATTTATGCACAGGAATGTTTGGAGGATTGGCCACCATTCTCTTTCATGCCCTTTTACACTGTTTAAACCACGTAAAGGTCCCTTAAAGTGAATGACAAGAAACATTTGAACTCACTTTCAGACAACTTGATATTGCCAAGGTCATAAAAACTGGCCTTTGTGTCAATGAGATTCAGACCCTTTATTTCTAAATTAATGTTAGTATGTGAAGTCTCTGATGTGTAATTAAAAATGCCTAATTCACCAAAGACGACATTGTCTCAGTGAAAGCTTGTCACCTTCTATATGGAACAGAAGCCATGCATTATGCATTTTATGAACTGATTTATCTCTGAACTTGTCAGCATTATTATATAATGAGGGCTATTTTAGCAATATATGGAAAACATGCATTCAGTTTCTATGATTTAGGGTTGTTACAATTAGTAGAAGTTAATTTTTGACAGGCATTCCCCTAAACAGGAAAATATGAAATACACAGTGCGATTCCTTGATACTGAAGAGACAAAGGGAGAGTGTCTTATGTTAATCTGTCAAGAGAAAAAAAAATCTACCAGCAGCATCTACCAAGTTATCTAGGTGGAAAAAAAATATATATTAGGCATTCAACTTTAAAAAACCAAATAGTTGGCTAACAATTACAGCAATAAAATGAATTCATAAACAAATAATTGATAGTAATTGTTACAGAACAGGATAGAAAGAGTTCATTGGATACATAAGCACTTTCATGTTACTGTTCATAATGTGAACACAATGTGAAAAAGGTATCTATAATGGAAATGGACACAATATATTCATGAACTATCACTGGTTTGAGAAACAGGTTTCTCAGTGTATTTTCAGCTGTGTCTTTCATTTAATGGAGCGGGGATTAATCCACTGCACTAAGTCAGAGAACATTACTCTAGTTAGATGGCTGTGTAAGCTCAAAAGTGACACAAGATAAAATAATCGTGTCTCTTTTTAAAGCACATAAAGGTCATAAAATAACACTAATTTCCACCCTCTCCCCAGCATTTGTTTGAAACCCAGTAATAACTACATGAAAGTGAATAAAAACTACCTCATATTTAATATCACATTTAATATTAATATGTCAAAATATAAAGAATTAGCTGTTTTAACCTATCAGACTAAAAACAAAGGGTCTCTATACAGAAGGAAACACCTCCCTTCCACTTAAGTTAACTGGCCATGGTAATTTCATAAACACAAGGTCTCTACTGCAACCAGTTTGCTAGAATTTTGTGCAAGAGCATTATTTATTATTACAAAACAAAGTAGATCTTTTCTAATCCAAGTTGTTGTTCTTCTATCAGTTATTGGTGTTTGCTAAACAAGCATGAGCTCAGGATAGGGAAGGGTGGTGTGGTAAAAACTACATTTTGTTACTTACGAATTTTAAGAAATGAGAAAAAAAGACTTCAGTCTATCACAACTTTCCTATCCAAAATACTGTTGTCCAGAAGTGTTACATAGTGTTGCTTTCCAAATTGGCAACAGGATGGGCAGAATATGTAGAAAGGATAGTCCTCTGTGCATTCTCTCTCGCTTGGGTTTGAGAATTGAAAGAGTCTATCCAGATGCTCTAGTCACACAACCATCCTAAATAGATCTATGTGGGAAAGCAACCCTAATCACTCAAGGATTTCTGATAGTTTGATGCAGTAAGTACAGAGCCACTCAATAGGTATGTATGTGGAAATGTAAGGGACCAAATGTTGCTTCTTCTGGACAACCACCATCATTCAAAGCCAAGGGAACTGATTCGCCCACAACATATGGCAGTAGTGAAGTCTCACCTTGGGTATTATGTTCAGTGTTGGGCCCCTCAATTCAAGAAATATGTGGGGAAATTAGAAAGAGTTCAGTAGAGAATGACAAAAATGATACGAGGCCTGAGAAATGTAACTTGTGAGGGCAGGCTGAAGAACTAGGATTACTTAGTCTGAAGAAGAGAAATAGATGGGAATTTGATAACAGTATTCACATACCTGAAGGATGGTTAAATGAAGAATGGAGATAGACAATTCTCTGGGGCCACAGGAGACAGGATAAGGTTCAATAGTCTTAAACTTAAGCAAAGGAAATTTAGGTTCAATATTAAGAAGAATTTTCTTACTACAAAAGTGGTTAAGCATTGGTGTGGGCTACCCAGAAAGACTGTGGAATCTCTATCCCCAGATGTTTTAAGAGCAGGTTAGACAGACACCTGACTGGGATGATTTAGTCAGAAGCAATCCTGCCTTGAGCATGGAGTTAAACTAAATGGAGTTGGGAGGTCCATCACATCCTATTAATCTATGATTCTATAAAGTGCAGCTATTATTTATCATTCATAGTGATTCTGGAAAAGCCAATATGAGGTTTCATCCCAGAAAATCCAGAGCAAATCTACCCAGTACAGAAAAAAAAGTTTTCTAACCACTATGCCTGCAAATTCAGCATAGGATTTGAGAGACAATTTGGGTTCTCTCCTCATTTTGGAAAAAAAGTTCTGGAAGCCTTTGTCTTCCATGGGAAGGTACCATTTCAATTTGGCACCAAGTCAACAACACTGTTGCTTGTATCAGCCTCCCCTTTTCCCCCCACATCCTTTCTATCTAATTCTGTTACTTCCTCTCTCTTCTATATCATGCTTCAATTTCCCTTTCACCTACTAATTTTTGTTCTTCATCACACAATTTTTTTTTCCTCTAGTAGTTTATAGCTGCATGTTAAAATATCTTTTCCAGGGACAACTCTTCCATTGCCAGAAGGAACGGCAGTGGAGAGAGAGAGGCTGTCTTCAGTATGTGTTTAAGGCAAAATAAAATATTTCTGATGGAACACAATTAACAAGCAGCACTGCTATCAGGCATATGTATAACAAACATCCAGCTTTGAAGTTTTCCATGAATCCAAATCATACCCATTTAAACAAAAGGTCTCATTTACATCAGGGAAGCCACAGATTAGACATCTAGTGAAGTTCAAGTAAAACAGGAGGATCTTTCTTTCAGTCTCCCTTGACCACTAGCTCGTTGGAACATATTATTAATTCAGGTGGTAGGTTTCAAGATGTTATACAAGGATCTTAACCAAGGTAAAGAAGGGAAGTACTAGAAGACTATAGCTTACGCAGTTTAACATCGTGGAGAAATTACAGATGTGAAGGCTAATTTCTTCAGGTAAGGAATCCTTTTTTGGCATATCAAAAACTGTTTTGAAAATATCCATTCTGATACACTCATTTTTGACTAGAACTGTGTGTTCCCAAACCCATTCTGTTCTTAGTGTAAAGCATGTAATTTCCACCTAAGTCAGTGGAAGCAGGTGGGGTGTATGCTTATCTGTGGGCACATTAGACTTCTTGCTGGAAAGTAACAGTAATATAGCAGTGCTCATTGAGTGATGACAGGATAATTCACAGCCATGGTGGGTATTAAAAAAGTAATGAGTGTTTCTAAAAATGTTTCAAAAACTTAAGTATTATAACACATGCGCCCATACATAGTCATGATGTTAGGGAACTACTGTATACAACCACTACAGTATTCCTTTAAATATAAAAGATTAACAGATCATGCATTTCTGTAAATCTCCATTGTGCTAGCCAGTTTGAAGGAGTGATAAGGGAGTAACATATTCCTAGTCATGGCTAATAAAGTATAGCTCTTCACTTTGCTTGGGGTCAGCAGTGTTGGGTTAAGCCTATCTAGCTTCTTTTACACTGATGTAAGGTGCATTTTAAATGTAAATTGCTATGGTGAATAGTGTGAGATTAACCAAAGAGGTATCTATCCAGTATTTATTATTATAATTATAATGGTATTAAAGTATTGCTGTAATTAAACCAAGGCCAAATTCTAATAATGCTAGAACAATGTGGATTACAGGACCAAGTAGTAAAAACAGCTCAGTGAATGGTTTATAGGTTTCCAAAAAACCAGAGCAATTAAGGTCCATCTAATTTTTTATTTCACTGTATTTCTGCTGAACTAACAGAAAAGTTAGACTAGAGATGAATAATCAGAAATTTTGCAAAAAAAACCCACAAAGTGTTATTAAAAATACAAATGTGAAGGATTCCGTATTTTAAATATAAATTAAATATCTTAAGATTCTTGCACATAAATATCATGTAGCCAAATTTAGTCCCACTCAATTTTATGGACTTCTCGATTTGATGGCTCTGAGGAAAAGCATAGGAGCCAGCTTCTAAGAAAATGAATAATTTTCACATCTGTAAAATGTTCTATAAATTCCAAAAAAAAAAAAAAAAAAAGCTCCCTTAGTGAGAAATTATGACATGAGGACATGGTCTGAGGGAGACATGCCCCAAGACTTACCTATGAATTACTGCAGTCTTCCTGAAGAGCCCCAAAGAGGGAGAGTTAAACAGAAACCATATCAAGGGGTGCCTATAGATGTGCTCATTCATGTTCTAATTAGAATGCTCCAGTGTCACCTCACCGTCACATGTATTAAGTCCCCGTGAGTTTCAAAATGGCTGTAGGGACACTTTATCTAAACCTTGTCAAATGAGCTTTAGATAAAACATCTTGCACCCATTTTGAGATGTGCAGGGGCTTAATACCAGAAAATTGGTGGGCCATTTCAATTAGAGCAGCTGTCCAGGAACTGTTCTAATTAAAACGTTCCCCTCCCCACCCCCAAGTACATGTCTAGCCAGCTATTAAAACCATCTATAAAATCTGCTGCGAGTGACACCTTGTTATGAAAGTGGAGAGTGCTCTAAGAGTACCATTACTTTAGTTTCCTCCTCAGCTCCTACTAATTCAAACCCTAACTCAACAGAAGAATTGTTTTACAGCCCTCTGAGAACTGCTGGATGAGGAAGTGGACACTACTGCTTCTTGCTCCCAATACCACTAAAATCTTCTGCTTAATCTTTTAATATGGCTCAATAAAGTCATCCTGGGAGCAAAATATCACACAAGCTATTTTTAAAAACTGTGTTGTTTTAAAAAGAAAGTTTTCCAACACTTAACAGTAGTTAAAAGAAAAGAAGCTGTAACTGAGCTGAGAAAGACTCAGATATTCTATAGGCATAAATGACTGACAAGTTTCTGGAAGATAAAGTAGATGCCAGTGAATCAATATTATGACTATGGAAAGATCCAGGCTGGTTACTGGTCAACAGCACAACAACACAATGAGGAGAGGATGCCTGATGCATGTCTTGGGAAGGAATGCCATGATTGCCATAGCCTAAAAAACTTGCCCTTTCTGTAGGATATAGAAACCCAGTATTGAGATTAGTAGTAGGCCTGTACAAAGCGGCAAGTATTTAATTTGGATTCGGATTCCATTTGGCGATTCAAGTCACTGTTTCAAAGATTCAGTGCCAATTCGGAGATTTGGACATAAACTAAACAGGCAGCAGTCCTCGACCATGCTGGACACATTTGGCTCCAGCTGGTAAGTCTGTTGTGGTGGGTGGAGGGGAGACTGGGCAGGACAACACCCCTACAGCGAGGGAAGGATTGGGGCTGGGACAAGGTGCCTAGCCGGGGCGGGGCAGCACAGGACCCGCCATGCACCGCTGGTCCAGGAGTGCATGGGAGCAGCCATGTGCCCCCAGATCTGCACAGTGGGCTGGGCTGGGCTGCATTCCAGATGGACAAAGGAAGGCAATGGGAGTGGGGGCTCTGTCCTGCTGCCACTTGTCCAGATGGGGGGGGGTTGCACAGGATGAGGGCACAGCAGCAGCAGAAGCCTCTCCAGCCTCCCCACGCTTCCCAGACAAGTCACTGCTTCACCCCACCGTGCCCTGGTCAGGCGAGCAGTGGCAGGGCATGGCGGCAGGCGTGTGCACCCAGATCAGGGCAGTGCCAGCAGCAGGGGCTATGGGGAATTTTAGGGTGGCTGCAGCCCCCACATAACCCCTGCTCCACTGCACTCTGCAGGGTGGGCAGAGCCAGGACTGTGGTCTGGCTTGTGGCTGGGGCTAGCCGCTCAGAGCACAGCCCTGGCTCTACCTACCCCATGGAGCACAGCCTGGTGCCGGGGAGCTGGGGCTAGCCTCCCAGAGCACAGCCCGGCCCAGCCTGCCCTGTGCAAATCTGGGTACACACGCCTGCTCCCATGCCCTCCTAGACCAGTGGCAGCACGCAGTGGCAGGACCACCCCTCCCCAAGTCCTGTGCCTCACCCCAGCAGGGCAGCTTGTCCCAGCCCCAGCCCCAGCCCCAATCCTTCCCTCACTGTGGGGATGTTGATCTGCCCCCCCCCACACCTCTTCCCTCCTCCCTCCACCCACCACAATAGACTTATCAGCTGGAGGCAGGTGTGTCCAGCACAGTTGAGGACTGCTGCCTGTTTAGTCTATGACCAAATCTTCAAATTGGCACTGAATCTCTCCGAATCGATTCAGAAGCTTCCAATTTGATTTGGACCTTTTAACAGGTCTCCCAATTTGATTCAGATTCAGAGACTGAATTGGGCCAAATTTCTTCTGAATTGAATCAGCTGCCAAAGCTTCACACAGCTCTAATTGGTAGCATAAAAGTCAAATGCTAAGTTTTTTTCACTCCTCCACTGTCAGGCCACAGCCTGGAACCTGGGGATTTGGCCTAGCTAGTACAGCCATTTATCTGGGCCTGCCACCCCATAGCTGACCACCTAGACAGCTGAAGGCTCCAACAGGGCCTAACCCTCTGCCCACTCCCTGTCACTAGACTGGTCAGTCAGGGTCAGCTGATCTCCACTTTTCCCCATATTAAGTGCAGGAACAGGTTGTTTCTGGGCAACAGGGTTCAAACTGACCAAAGATCTCTTTGCTATTCTCTCCAGCTTGCTCCCTGACTCCTCTCTCTGCATTATCTCTTGGCTTCCCAACCTGGCTTGCTCGCTAACTCTATTCCCTGCTTGATCCCTCGTTTCCTGGACTCATCTCACTTCTAGTACCCACTCTCAGATTGACCTCCTGGCTACATGACCTGGCTTGTCCCCAGATTCTGCTCGTAACTGTTGACCTTGGTTGGCACCTCAATCCCAAAGCAGCCCCAGACCTGGCTGCCCACATCCCAGAGTAAGAATTGCTTTTCCCCAATCAGGGGTAATAAGGCTCTTCCAAATGGAGAAACACCTTTAGTATTTCTATATTTTCAATATGACCCTGCCTTTTTGACCAATAATACCCTGATAATTAAGAGCTGTTCTGAGCCTTTTGGGCAGGGCAAAATACATATTTAAAAATAAAAATATTTAGATACAGAATTCTTCAATTTCCTTGAGATCAGCACCAAAATTTTGGAAAAAATGGGACTGAGGATGGGCCATGTGGAAGATCTCAATCCATCTAGTGACTAATTTTTTTGGGAAGGATGGTCTTAACAATACATAGATTCTATAAAATGTACATCTGATTGTTGTATTAATGGACTCTAAGAATTCCAACTTCAGGGAACTTGAGACAACTGAAATCTAGGAAAGCTTCAAAGCTGCACTTTATTTGGATACCATTAAAGATCACTCATTTCTTTCTTTAATATGTATAAAGATTCATGACATGAAAACCTACAGAACAGGGGTGTCAAAAATAGATTTATAGCCCACAAAGCCCCATCATCCAGTCCCTAGTGCTGCCCCAGGGTCTGATCAAACCCACAAGAGGCACAGTATTTACCAGTCTATAGGCTAGATCCAGCCCACAGACTCCCTCCACTTCCCTACCACCACCATACCTGATTTGGTGGTAGCTCCAGCCAGTGGGGAATCCACACTGCGTGTGGCATGGATCCTGGAGCATCTGGAACAAGCAACACATTTAGTGCAGTCTGGCCAGAGAGGCAGCTGTGCCACATGCAGTGGCCACCCCTGCCAAACTGCACTACCTGCAGTGCCTGCTCTGAGACGTACACTGCACACAGCACCAGGTCCAGGGCCTGTGCTCAGGTGCCACGTGCAGTGAGGGTTCCAGGCACCATGCATGGCACAGTCCCAGAGCTGCTGGGGTGGGTGCCACATGCAACGCAGTCTGGCTGGGGCACCCACTGTGTGCAGCATGGCACTCATTCCAGCCACTCTGGGACCTGTGCCACACAGAGAGGGTCCCTGACCAGCTATATCAGCCACCTGATCAACTATGTCAGGAGAGGGACACAGTCTGTGGACTGGCTCCATACCACTCATCCAGCCCATGGGGCCAGATGAATTTGACACCCCTGTTATAGAAGATACATAAATTTGCTTATAGAACATTAATTTTGAGATGAACTGGAAGACATGAAGGAGCTAATGTCTTATATTTGATTTGAAAGTTTCGTATAGTAAACTGCTGGAAATAACTGAAAGAATTATTTTTTTCCCAGTCTTCCGCCTGCTCAGGAAATGGTCTATCCTCTACCTGAAAGGAAAGATGAGCTATGGACTCAGAACTTAGGTTACTGATGTAGTTCCTTCTTGTTCCCTGCCTCTTCCTGCATAGTGAAGAATATATAATGCATATATAATAGAAATAGTCTCAACTTGAGTAATAGGATGCACTGAAATCAACAGTTCTCTTCTGTGCTAGAAAAGGTTCTCTGAGATCTGATCATTTCCTCCTCACCTTATCAAAATAATTACCATCCCTCATTTTCCCTACCTCAAAATAAACTAAGAGAAAGAGCTTTTACTTATCCAGAAATTCACTGATCAATGCAGAGAGTGAATGGCTCAGCATGAAAACTAATATTACTACTTGCCATGACTTCAGCAAGAAAATCTACGAGCAAGGCACAATCACATTCCAGATTCATGGGCAAATCTCTTTGTAGAGGTCTTGTTTTCCTGAAGGCCTCTTTTGGCTACATGCTATTAAAGCTTTGACCATATGCATAAAATTAGGCCAGCTATAAGGAGTTTGTATTTTTTTTTTTCTTTTCCTAAGGGTCAGAGAGATGAGTGACACTTTTGTAGGGATGTGGGATTTTAAAGATTATCTTGCAATGGACAGTACTTTACAGCTGATATTTTTTTCTTGTGAAGCTCATATGGTATCATGAGGCAATCAGGAGTGTTACAAAAGTACCTTTCCTATCGGAAAAATATGAAAATGTTGGTAATCACTTAAGCGATGCTAGATGAACTGAGACTTGGCCAGCTATATGTTTTTGCAGTTTTACTGCCAAAGAGAAGCAATCCATTAAAGGACCACTAAGAGTTCTTTGGAAGACTAGTTATTATTTTATTTTTGTGTTTTTTTCCCTTTTCCTATTAGGTCCTATAGAGCTGCTTCTTGGCAAATAGAATTCCCCCATGGATAAGCAGGGAAAGAAGCAATTAAGAGCAAAATGCTAACAAGCTGTCTAAGTGAGTCAACTATGCTTCTGAAGTATCTCTGGGTTTTTGTACACATACAAAAATAATTTTTTAGGTCAAAGAAAAATAAAAGTTAGGTTAAACCTAGAAAAAGTGTCACATTAGGATATTTATATAAACTGTCATTCCTGTTTTTTCCCCAAACCTCATGTGCTCTAAGCAATCAATCAACAGCCTCTGTGATCAGACTCTGAGTCCTGCTGGAGTAGGAAGATGTCATCCAGAAAGGAAAATGTGGAAAATCTGCTAGCCATGTGTGTCATTACTGATGTCAACATTTAGGTAAATATGCAAGAACTACCTTAGATTCGTAGAGACCTACTGCAAAACAAATAATGAAAAATGATTTTCACAATAAGTTTCCTGCTTCTAGCTCGGTCTTTTCTCCAGAAATTTTAGAAAAAGTCACCAACAGTTTGTAGACAGCAAAACTAAAATTCCTACGAATTACTTGATAAAATAATGGAAACTTTCAGCTTAATTATTGCCATGAGGATCTGAAAACAAGCATCTATTAACTGTGTGTCCTTCTATATAAGTAATTTTAGAAGGAAAAACAATGTTTATACTTGGTAGATGCCCCTCAGAGTTTCATAGTGTCCAAGTTATAAACTGCAGATTGGATCCACTGTGCTGATGTTATCAGATTAGGACAGGTTATGGCAACTGTAAATATTTCATAAAACATGTCCCAGTAATGACTGGCAATGAAGCATTCAGAATCTGTGCTTAAACGTTACCATGCTGCAGCACTGAGAAAATGGTAAGAAATGCCTAAAATAGAGCATTAGATTTAGAAGAGTGCATAGATTGAATTAAACAAAAGCGGCATCTAAAATACAACACTGGGAAAGAAGATGTCTTACAACAAAGGTTTCCTACAGCAGCAAATGGCTATGTTGTATTAAACCCTGATGTAATGTCATTTAGCATTTAAAAATCAAACAATGTTCTGTGCAACCTCAAGTTTCAAGTTACTAAATCTCAGTAATAGTTTTTTAAGCGCAGTTCAAAAGCAAAACAGAAAAGTCAATGTCCAAAGGTATCACAATTGTAGATCAAAGTGTGAAAAGGGATTAATTGCATCTTTGGCAAATGAAGTTTAAAATTTTAGTGTATTAGAAAAGGTCCTTTTTGAAATGGTAATAGGTTATACCTGAGCTGAAAAGACAATTAAGATAATGTGTTAATTTTTTTATGGTATCTGACAGTAATATTTTTATCCTGTTAATTATACAGAAGACAGCAAATGTATATAATATGATAGCTCCATGCTGAGATGATATGCTTGCTGCCTAGTTAAGTGGCTGCATTTATCCTATAATTAGCTTGCAGGAATGCAATTTGCATTGCATACCTAAGAGCATATATAATGTCAACTATGCCACAAAAGCCTAAAATGGAAACTGACACTCTCTTAGCTTTGACCTCTGTATGTAACAAGGTGATACCTTTTGTGACCTCCTGCTCTTTGTATTCAGCCACTCACAAAAAATGCATTGAAGTAATGCTAAATATATGACAAATTCACAATGCAAGGAAATTTAGAGTTATAGCAGAAAAATCAGGGCTGATGTTTCAACATGGGCTCACTCCTTTAAAGGGAATACAAATAACGTATGCTCAAAGACATTGTGGCTAGGGACGGAAGTTGTCCATAAACTGGTTTAAGTGATAAGAAACTGGTTTAAACTTGTAACAGAACATAAGTTCAGTGCACATAAACCAGTTTCAAAATGGTCTAAGCTGGTTTAATATAAGCCTGATTGAATGTAGTATCAGACTTAACTATTTTGGGTCAAACTGGTTTATGCAACTTCTGTCCCAGACCCCTTCCTGGTTTAAGTTAAACCAGAGTCCTCTGGCATCCCAGCATGATTTTCAGCCTTGGGCTGGGCTGGGCTGACTGCTCCATATAGCAGGACTGGCCCCGCCCCTCTGCTTTCTAGTCAGAGCAGAGGCAGGGGCAGGAGCATGGCCAGATGCGGGCCTGGCATGGCCCCCTGAGGCAAAGGGAGCAGGGAGGGGGTTTATTTCCCCCTTCCCTCCTTTTCCCACCAGGGAACCACAACTGGGGTCTGCCTGGCTGGGGTGTACCAGCCCCTATTAGACATCCCCCCCCACCTCGCTGCTCCCCATCTGCAACCAATCAGCCCCTATCAGGCATCCTCCCTCTGCCTTGTAGCCCCCCATCCGCAACCTGAAGCAAATGGGGAGACAGAAGGTGATTTAATCTCCCCCTCCATCCCCTGTCCCACTGGCAGCTCAGATCTACCTGACTGAGGTACAGCAGCCCCTGTAAACCTTTGTGCCCCCCTTCTCACTCCAGCAGCAGGGACAGGAGTGTGGCAAGAGCAG
Organism: Gavialis gangeticus; assembly: GCF_001723915.1. Taxonomy (NCBI): domain Eukaryota; kingdom Metazoa; phylum Chordata; order Crocodylia; family Gavialidae; genus Gavialis; species Gavialis gangeticus. The sequence continues at coordinate 37,896,717 of NW_017728998.1, forward strand.
GTTGGCATGACCCCACCATCCACTTGCCTCATCACAGCTGTGGCCGTGGGGCTGAGCTGGGCCAGTCCACTAGTGCTGCTGAGAGTGGAGGCAAAGGAGCCAACCTGGACTGAGCCATGGGACTGGGCCCTTCCCAGCAGGCTGCAGCTCCAACTAGGGCCGCAGGGGCTTCACAGCCAGATTGCTCCCAGCTCCCTGCACCCAGGCCAAGCAGAGCTGTCATGGAGCCACAGACTGCTGGGAAGGGCCTGGTGGGGCTGGCCCAGCTGGGCTGTGGGAACAGGGCCCTTCCCAGTCAGCTGCAGCATGGGTGGGGTCTAGCTGGGGAGCGGGCTGCCTGGGCTGACTCAGAGGTGCCAGCAGGCTCTGAGCCTAGCAGCTGCCTGCTGCAGCTGCTGCCATGCCCTGTGTCCTACATAGCACCCAGCAGCTGCAGCCACACCACAAGCTGTGGGCTGGCTGGGGATGGGCAGGCTCTTCTACTTCCCTTGCCTCCAGCTGCTGCTGCCATGGCCACCTCTGCCCCTGCTGCACCACTCTGGGTTTGTGGGAAGCTTCAGCCCCCACGGCTTCTGCCCAGTGCATGGGGCTCCAGTTCCAGTTCCTGGATGCCTTCCATCTGCTCCACCCACAGGGGCAGCTCATTGTACCAGGCAAGCAGAGTGGATGGAAGGCAGCCGGAACTGGAGCCAGAGCTCCATCCACAGGGCTGAAGCTACTGGGCTGAAGCTTCCACCTGCCCAGAGCAGCATTGCACAATGTGGCAAGAGCCACATCTGGAAGCAAGGAGAGCAGAATAGCCCTGCCAGGCCAAGCCAGATTCCCCTTGCCTCCAGTGGCTGCTCCCCTACTCACATCTGCCCCTGCTGCACTGCTCCAGGCAGCATGAAGGGGGAGCTTCAGCCTGGTGCTTGTGCCCAGCACATGGAGCTCTGGTGCCAGCTCCAGCTGCCTTTCATCTGCTCAGCCCACCTGGTGTAACGAGCAGCCCTTGCGAGTGGACAGAATAGGTGAAAGGTGGCCAGAGTACAGCTGTATGACAGTGCCACCCAGCCTGGGTGCAGGGAGCCCAGAGCAATCTGGTTGCACAGTTCCCACAGCCCCAGTCTGAGCCACAGCCTGCTAGATAGGATCCAGCCCCATGGCCCAGCCTGGGCTGGCCCCTCTGCCCTCAGCAGCACCTGCAGGCTGGCTCAGCTCAGCCCCACAGCCCCAGCTCTGGGCATATAGCAGGGCCATACTGGCTCCCCCACCACCTGAACAGGAGCAGGGGAAAAAGCTGGGCAGACTCTGGCTGGGGTCCCATGCCTGTGCATGGAGACAGTGAAGTTTAATCTCCCTACCCTGTTCCCCTTCACCTGAGGCACTGCCTTGGCCAGTGTCTGGCCTCAGGGACAAACCTGGCAATGGCTGCTTCCCCCCTCCCTCTCCAGGCACACCCTGGCTGGGGTCCCTACAGGCTAAGGTGAGGGTTTAAGGTGGGGGTTGTAGCCCTCTGCAATCATACTTAGTTCCTGCTGTGGCTTGGCCAGGTCCCCCACATCAGCTTCCCTCCAGCATTGTGGCTGCTGAGGAAGGGAAGGGAGGGCTGCCTTAGCGCCCCTTGGTTTCTAGCCTGAGCTACTGCAGGTATGTACCTGCATTTCCAGGATTAAAAGTGAATATCTATTCACTTGCAAATTGGTTCAGTCTTTGCAGGTTAAACTAACTTGCAAAAATTGAATCAATCCAGGCTCCAGCTTTTTGAATGTCTGTCCCTAGTCTATGCGCCTTATATTTCAACCTTAACTTTGGATATCTTTGGCTTTGTGAAGGAAAGACATGGAAACCTGCTTCTTCATGGACATGTTTTATTTTTGTCCTGAAGATGTGTAGCTCTTTTTAAAATATATATTTTTTTATAAAATATATATATTATAAATAAAATCCATTCTGTATGCACCAATTTGTTCATTCCTGAATTTGCCATTGCTATTATTATTTGTTTCTATTATAGTTGTGTCTAGAAGTCCCACTCATCAGTCTGGACCTTTATGTGCTAGGTGCTATACAAACAAAGGATGGCTGTTTTGGCAAGTAACTATTTTGACTCATGAAAGTCAACAAGAGTCTTATCATGGACTTCCAAGGCCAAAATTTCACTCCATAACAGTAAGAGACAAACTCTGTGCCCTTATTCACTGCAATCTGTGAATTATCCCACTGACTGCAATTGGGCTGGTTGTTTTGCAGGTTTAATTCCAGTCTAACCACATGCAGCACCATTTTCCTACCACTGAGGGGACAGAAGGAACTAAGGGCAACTCATCCAGCCTCTAAAGCAGGGGCATATCAGGATTATTCTGCATCTCGGGTGTCAGTGAAGCCAGATGCAACAGCCCTAGTCCGGCTACCAGAGGCAACTGTGGCAGCTATCATTTCCACCCCTTCCCCCATGAAGTTGGTGCCTGGGGCTATTGCCCCAGTCATCCCTCCTTTGGTTATGGTACCACCCTGAAGTATTACAAGACAAAATGTTACTCATATTTAAGAGTATCAAAGATGTGTCCCATGGACCAGATCTGACCCATGGAGACATGTCATCTGGCCCACAGTGCTTCTAGAGAGGCCAGGAATTCAGGGGTAGGTCCCACCTCTGAATTCCCATGTATGGAGTTTTGTTGAGGATGTGTGTTGATGGCAGCAACACTAACATTGACTGTGTTAACCACCACTGCCTCCAGGGTCTGTATCTGGCCCACAAGACTCCTCATGGTCCAGATCCACCTCACAAGGAGCCCATAATCCAAATCCAGCCTGAAAGGCCAGTGGAGTTTGATGCTACTGCAATCATTTGGGAGGTAGATCTTTTTATTTACAGTTCAGAAATTCATTTTTTTAATAAAATTTTCACCTCACTGAATGCTTCAATATATAACATGTCAAACATAGGCAGACAGGGTCCCTAACATAAAATATATCCTCCCAGCTCTACCTGTGGAATAATCTGAGAACAAATCCAAGAGCTGATTGATTGCAAGCGCAAGGCCTTTTGTCCTTGGCAAAATGACACCAATTCCAAGAAAAAGAAATTGACTCTACAACAAGCCAAGGCAGAGATTCAAAGCCAGATGCATGATATGAAGAATAAATGGTGGAAAGACAAGGATAAGGAGATTTAACATCTGGCTGACATCCATGATGTGCACAGATTCTTCAGTACCACCAAAGCCATCTATGGTCCAATCACTCAGGGACCAAGCCCATTGAGATCTAAAGATGCAGGAGACCTGATCAAGGAAAGGGGAGCCATTAATGTCTGTTGGAGAGAGCATTTTAAAGACCTTCACAATCAAGACTCTGCTGTTGACAAGTGCGTTCTCAATTTCATCCCACAACACCCAGTCAGAGATTATCTTGGAATCCCACCAACTCTTGATGGAGGTGAGGAAAGCCATCAGGCAAATAAAGAACAAGGTGTCTGGAGTGGATAGAATCTCGACTGAAATCTTAAAACAGGGAGGAGAGGAATTCACTTCACAGCTTCATGCCCTCATCTTAAGGATCTGGAATGATGAGAAAATCCCAGATGACCTCAGGGACACCATGAGTGTGTCAAACTTCATGAAAGGAGACAAGTCTGACTGTAGAAACTACAGAAGGATCATCTTGCTGTCCACAACAGGAAAGATCATTGTGAGAACCCTTCTGAACTGTCTCCTTCCCCTAGTGAAGAGTTCCTCCCAGAATCTCAGTGTGCATCAAGAGGCACAACTGAAATGATCTGCACAGCTTGCCAACTGCAAGAGAAACCTCAGGAACAACATAAGCCTCTCTACATGGCCTTCTTTGACCTCACAAAAGCTTTTGACTCTGTCAACCAGGACTGTTGTGGAGGATCCTTCTGAAGTATGAATGCCCAATGAAATTTGTCACCATTCTCTGCCTGCTCCATGATGGTATGTGAACGGTGGTTCTGAGTAATGACTATCACAGATACCTTTGAAGTTAAAATGGGAGTTAAGGAAGGCTGCATCATAACTCCAACACTCTGCTCAATATTCCTTGCTGCAATGTTACATCTGATCACCAACAAGCTTCCAGCTGGAATGGAGCTAAATGATTAAAAGGGATAGCAGGCTGTTTAATCTCAGCTGACTCCAAACCAAAACAAAGACTACCCTGACCTCAATCACTGAGCTCCAATACATTGATGATGCTGTAATGTGCACTCACTCAGAAGCAGACCCTCAGGTAATCATCCATATCTTTACTGAGGCATACAAGAAAATGGGACTGACACTTAGCATTCGGAAGACTAAGGTCCTGCACCAACAAACTCCTAATGAACAGTCCCCAGCTCCAGTAATCCAGATCCATAGTGAGACTCTGAAGAACATTAATTACATGAACGCTTTGTGCCTCCCAAGGCTAGGGGGACACAACAACCACCCACAGGTAATGGTGGTGGTGGGGGCATGGCAGCAGCAAATGGGGACTGCCTGCAGGCGGCCACAGTGATGTCACCAGCAATGGCAGGCCGAGTGGGTGGCATCAGCAGCAGGGGCACATGGCGAGCACTGAGTGGTGATCAGTGACAGCCTGCAGATGCTGCCAGCAGTGTTGGTGGTAGGGCAGGGGTGGCAAGCTGTGACTGCCCATAGACACCACCACCAGCATTGTTGGGGGTAGAGGTGGCAGATGCCACCATCAACATCAGCAGTGGCCAGTCCCAGGGGGTGCACAGCCAATCTCAGGGGGTGAACATGCACCCCCTATGTGTTGCCAACAGTTGATTATTTCCTGTACCTCAGAAGCCATCTCTCTCAGAATGCTGACATTGACAAAGAAATTCAACATCGCCTCAATATACAAGTGCAGCCTTTGGATGCCTGAAGAAATGGGTCTTCAAAGATTGTGACATCCAATCCAAAACCAAGATCATGGTTTATCAAGCAGTCATGATCCCCACCTTGCTGGACAGAGATGAGTCATGGAGAACATACAGGAGGCATCTAAAGTTGTTGGAAAGGTACCATCAATGCTGCCTGCAGAAGATCCTCCAAATCCAGTGGCAAGAGAAATGAACCAATGTTAGTGCCCTCCTGCTAGTAAACACCATGAGTACCAAGGCAATGATCAGCTTCACTGAGCTGACCATATCTGACTCCAGAGTTCTGAAGCAAGTTTTATTCTCCCAGCTCAGCCAAGGCATATGCTCAAGAGGAGGGCAGAGAAAGCATTTCAGGGACATCCTTAAGGCCAACTTAAAAAAACGTAATATCAATGTCAACTCAAGGGAGGCTATCACCCAGGACCATCCCAAAATGAGGAACAATCTGGTGCAGGGATATCAGTACTTTCAAACTTCATGACAACAACAGGAGAAGAAAAAGCAAGAGTGGCATAAACAGTGTGTCACGTATCAAATCAAGAATCCAGTGCCACCCACCTCACACAGAAACACATGTCTGAGCTTCAGCAGAGTCAGTTGGTTCTGGACAGGCCTCATCAGCCATCTTCGGACATACAGATAATACAGTCATGGAAGACATGCATCCTCGACTGTGAGGAATAGAAGAAGAAGAGGAGGAAGAAGAGGAAGAGGTAGACAAAAATGAAGACAACGATGATGAAGAAGATGACGATGACAACGAAGATGAAGAAGACTGCACAATAAGTGCAGCTTGGTACATGGCTGCTACTGCCCTGCTCTATCCCTCTTCAGCAGCTGGGAGGAGCTCCAGGCTCCCTCGAGTGCTAGTCTCGGGGGCTGGCAAGGGGCACAGAGTCAGTCCCAGTGGGCACAGGGCCAGGAGAGTTCTGCCAGCTGCAGTGGCAGCTGCCTCCTGACTCCAAGTGGACCCAGAAGTAGACCTGATGTGCACCAGCCAGGAGACAGCTGCCCCTGCAGTGGGCAGAGCTCTCCTGGCCCTATGCCCATCAGGACACATAGCTGCCAACAAGCCCTTTGCTGGGCAGGTCTTCCCTGCCCAGCAAGGGATTTGCTAGGAGTTGTTTCAGGTGTGGACTAGCTACCAGCAACTGGGTTGGGGTGGGGCATGGGGCTTACCAGCCACTGCCCTGCTTGGCTTAGAGTTGGCTGTCCAGAGAGTGGGCAAGGTCTGGTTCCCAGCCTCCGCCTGTCCCCCAGAGGAGCTCTGTGCAGGGGACCCAGAAGCTGTCTGTCCCTGGTTCTGAGCAGCACCAGGACCAGGGACAGACAGATCCCTGCCCCTTGTGGCCCCTGCTGCCTAGTCTGACTGGGAGAAAATTTACTCCTGGTCAGTGTCTACATGAGCATTACTGTGCAGTAGCTATAGCACAATTAACCTTGTACCTGTATTTACAGGAAGCAGCTAACTGTGTAGTAGCCTAATTTACTGTGCAGTAAATGGTTTGCACCTGTAGACAGCAATGTTTTATTGCACAGTAAATTAGTCTACTACACAGTAAAACATCTTGTGTAGATGTACCAGGTGAGACCAATGTTTACATTAACTTTTGTGCCATATAAAAATATCTATGAACAAGTATATAGGTAAATATACAAGTCAAACTAGATATTAATAAATTAGTACTCTATACTGTCTCTAATACCATAAATAAACCAATAACACCAACTCCAGTTTACAATTAGGAAATGGAAGAGGGGGGTGTTTGTTTTTTGCATTCTTATTTGACTAAAGTTTAGCCAGTCACAATTTATTACCATGAAATCTCTGTTCCCTACTTTTTCACCATTCTAGGTTGTACCAGATACATTTTAATCATGCTACCTTGTGCTTTGGTGTTATGTGACTTCTTCCATAGCTTTCTTCCATTAAATATTTTGCTCTTACCACATGCCTCCTTTTCTGCATAGGTAGCTTAACATTATGTACCTTTAAACTCTTGGAACGTCTCAAAAACCTCCATTCTTGCATGTCTCAGTACTGCCATGCCATGAAACTGCTTACCTTGGTATAGTAGGTCTTCTAGAACCCATTGCTTGTCATTGTAATTTCCAAAGCCTAGTTAGATCCAGTACTCAATGTAGCTGTAGTACTGCTCTCTGAATCCTGCCTATTGAAAAAACCTCTTTTTATCCTCTTTTATGAACTTCTTCTATATATATTTTATCGATAAAATGCCTTCAAGTTTGGGTTACTACATCTGTTTCCCTTGTAGAATACCTGAAAAGTATCTGAACCTCTTTTATTGGGGCTTTTAAGAAGAAGCCAGATAGGTATCCATCTTGGATGGCTTAGGAATAACACGTTGTGCATCTTTACAGAAGGTACAACTAGATGATGTGGAAGTCCCTTCCAATCCCATGGGTCTACGATTTCAGTATTATCCAGTAAGTTTCTCTGCATTTGTCAGGTATACAATTACATGTTTAAAAACATGTATATTACTGCTTTGTTATTGTTACAATAACACCTAGAAGCTCCAACCAAAGGACTAGTGAGTCTCTGAAAGAGGCACAGAAGCAATCAGACTCTGTGTTTACGATCAGAATAACCAAAACAGGAGAGGTGGATGAGATGGTAGGAATATTATATGCAAAAGAGCATGCTAGTTCCATAAATGTTAGTATCCTTTTTAAAAGCTATTTTGTGTGGGGTTTGATAGGCATTACCAGCACTAGTGCTGTCAGTTGCTTCTGTTTGAAGCTCCTGGAGACTAGTGATTAGCTGAAAAACTTTAAACCTTGTAGAGAGGAAAATGGAAGATATGACCAAAATGTGCCCAAACACTCAGAAACCAGAACACAAATAAAAACAAAACAAAACATTTGGGGTCCCAATGTGTGGTTTAACTCATGAAGCAAACAAAACTGAAAGACAGATGTGAGGAGAGGAGACATTACATGGAAAAGAGTAATGGTAAGATCTCTTAATAGAGTGCAAGTTAGACAGTGGTTGCATAGTAACACTTACATTTGTTAGTTTTCTGGGATTGTCAGCCCTGCAGTCATACAAATACCACTGTAAGGGTGCCCAAAAAGTGCCTAAAACATATAGAAAGAAACTATGTTTTCAAAAGCAACTAGTGATTTTGCATACTCAAGCTGGCACACCTGTAAGGGTGCCCTTGGAGCTTAATAGTACACAATTGGTGCACACAGAAACAGCAGCAAATAAATAATAAACATCATTAATAAAGTACTGTCTCAACTCTTTAGAGTATATGTATGCATGCACATTACAGCATAGATCTATAGTTCCACACCCACCATAAAAAACCTTCACACTACAGTTTCACTAATATCAATCTAATCATCAGAAAGAATTCATCTACTAATAGCAACATTAATATCCAGACCAGTCTCATTTTATATAAACATCAAAGATAAGTATGGATAGCATTTTTCCTTTTTAAATTGTTTTCAGCAGAGGTCTGGGGGCTTAGGCAACCACATTTTTTTGTGGAAATTGTCTACTTCCTATGGAAAATTTTTACTTTCAGTGAAAGATGAACAACCATAAGTAGTTATCAGATTATAACTAAAGGAAAATTCCTTGCTTTTGGACAAACATTCTTTGATTTTTCTTTTTAAATCAAAAGTCAAAATTTTACATCCAAACAAGATTTTTTTCCAACTGGAAGGCAAACATTCTCTGTTAGTTCATTTTCAACATAACTCTTTGGAGAGGGATGGGGGTTGGGAAGAGAAACATTTTATAACCAGTTTTCAACATACCACATAAATGCATGGACAGATTCCTCATGTCAACCACAGACTTGCTTTCAGTTCCAAAATATAATCAACTACAAACACAGACCCTATTTCTCAAAATCCCAGGCAACCACACAGGCTTAAAATCTGATAGCAGTGAGATATAGATATTTTGTTGAGTGATAACATCTTTAAGAAAGGAAAGTATATTTTCCCTTAAAAGTTGTGTGTGACTTCTTGTTTTGGTGGTTCTCCATAGAGAATTCAAAGGTATTCTCTTGCAGACCTCTAGAATCTGAGAAAATATAAAATGCTAGAATATTGCTTGGGAAAAGTGCTGTATGTAACTAGGCAAGATAGATAAACAAATCCTAATTAAATCAAGTATAGGATATACATCCTATCTTTTATCATTTCAGTACAAACTTTATCATGATAGAACTATATCTATATATAACATTTCAATGGTTTTAAAGACAAAATATTAAATAAATGTCATCATAAAAAAATTCAAACAATGTGAAGCTTCCTCCCCAACCCTTTTTTCTCCTTTCTGCAGATTAGCAGAGTCTCATAAGACCACAGAAAAATCAAGCTGCTTTTGTGAACATTTTGTGTGCATGCTACTGATGCTCTGACTTCAGCAACTGATCAAGTAAAATGTGTAGAAACATTTCCTGTACTTTATCTTTTTGCTGACAGGCAAGTGCATAAGAAGTGACACCCTTGAAAAGTGCCTCAAGATCCAGAAAATCAATGATATACATGATAGTTACAATTCCCAATGTGTCCAATGGGACCAGACATTGAACTTAGACTACAGTTCAGTATTTAGTAAGATATTTAGTAAACAGTGAAGTTTACAGTGATTCTGTTCAAGGCAAATCATATATACTAAATATGGTGATCTTTGATACCATTTTAACACTTGGCTGCATTAAAAAGAAACTGTTGTTCTTCATTCTCATCTTTTCAAGATTCCAGGCTTCTCCTTCAGATATTTCCCTGAAGTCCTCCTAATGTAAAAAGGCATTTTTTTCCAAATTCCCATACTATTATTATTCTCAGAACCAAGAAACAAATAGTTTAACAGTTATTTCTTGTCCTGATGTGGCGCATTATTTTACAACATGCACATTGCACAACTACAGTTTGATTTATCAGATTGATTTATCTCATTCATCACATGAGAGGGTAGCAAGTTTCTCACTCTCAGGTTGGACAGGAAACTGGTTTCTCAGAAGAGAATAAAAATATCTATACTATTGCAATTTTCCTCCGTACCTTTTAAGTGGTTTCATTTTTACCATATTTATGTGAATCCAAGAACACCCTTAATTTAAGACAAGCCCCCAAAAATCCAAATCTACACATAGAAAATTTATACATTTGTTATAATTTTCCATGTATAGAATCTCATTGTTAGATGATTTTCTTAAATTCATCCTCACCACCAGTGCGGTGTGGAAAACAGTGGTAGGGGGGCAGGCAGTGGGAGAGGCAGGAAGTAGACAGGTGGTGAGGGGTAGGGCAGGCACTAGGGGAAGCAGTAACAGGGCAGATGATGGGGTAGGAGTGGGGCAAAGGCAACTTACCTCCTGCCACCTGTCCCTTCCCATCACTTAGTCCCCCTTGTGCCTGCCCCATCTTGCAGTCTAGGCCCCCTGTCCCACTATTCCCTCCCTCACACTGCTTCTGCCCCTCAGCTGCCCCTCCCCCCCCCCACTCCCTTCCCATTCTCCCAAATACTTACCCTTCGCAGGCTCTATCTTGGCTGCAGCCTGGGGCACAGAGCAGTCTTAACCTAGTCCCACAGCAGCACAAAACCAGCACCAGGGGTAAGTGGTGAAGTAAGGGGGGCTAGCAAGAAGGCAGAGGCTGAAGGGAAGGAGGGCCCCAAGGCTGTTGGAGGTGGGAAGGGGAAGAGGCAGGGTGTGCAGAAGTGGTAAAGAGGGCAGGTAGCAGCTGTGGCTGTGGCTGTGACCCTGACCTGGGGTCACGGTTGGATCTGGAGCTGCAGCAGCTGCCTGCCCCCCACTGCTTCATACTTGATTCCAAGATGAGGGCCCTTTTTCCCTCCATGTAAAATGAGGAAAAAGCCTTGTCTTGGAAGTGAATAAATATAATACTTCTGTAGCAGCTTATTTCATTACCCCATCATATACACTTGTCTTCAACCCCTGACCAGCTTGACTCAACCAAGTGTGCCTCATTACAGAGTAGGGTTGTAGACAGGCATAACTGTATCCCATTCCAGGTGGCTTGGGGTCCTGGATTCTGCTAGCAAAACTCAGCTATCCAAACACTTCTGAATACATTTCCCAATTAAGTGCTTACTATCTTACTACTGTCTTTCTTTAACTACTTCTAAAAATCACCCTGTGTGCATTTTGTTTACACAACACCTATTCCTTCAAATATTGAGCCTGTCGACAATGAAACATCTAGCTTTTAATAATCCTAGTATAATGTGTAACAATTCACAGAAACAAATACAGGACACATCCCCATAAGCATGCATGTGTTTCCCCAGGGACAAATAGTAGCAGCACATAGTGGTGTCACTGCTACTTTTCCCTGGGGAATGCGCCTGCATGCATGTTCTGGCGAACAGCAAATTGCTCCAGGTGGAGTAGGGGAGGCTGGGGCCAGCACCTGGGCTGGACCCAGTAGCCTTACCTGGGGTCCTGGGGGCCTCCCAGGGCTGCAGTGGTGGCAATCCAGGCACTCAGAGCCTGGATGGCAGCTGAAAAATAGCTCTGGCTGGCCAGGCTTTGGTTTCGGGTAATGCATGCTACAGCCACATGCACTGCCCCATTTTTTTAAGCATTATTTTTAGACACTGGGATTTCCCAGTATCTAATTTCAGCTCCACACTGAAAAAAATGCAGCGTGGAGAACCTTTTCACGTGCACTGTGTGCATTTTGTGGCACCTTAAAAGCCTTTAAGGTGCTGCAAAGCACACACTTTCACTCATCAGGCCACACCCATAGAAACTAGTATAGCTAACATATAAACACATGGGGGGGCATGATATTTACCCCAGTTTCTCATTGTAAGGAGCCCAATTATCCAAGTGATTATTTTGTTACATTCCCAAGTAAGTCAAGTTACCTCTATGAGCCTTTATAATGAGTGCTATGTGAGCCTTTACCTGTGTACTGTCCATGGACTGTTTGCCCATGAGTGGATTTAACTGATAAGGTTGGTGGTCTTGTGTACTTCCCACGTGTACCTACCATTGGCAGCCATAGTGGCTAATAATAAACAACACGTTTATTGCACTTCTACTGACAGGCATGAATATGCCATCAACTGAACATCTTTCAGCAACGATCATACCATTTAGCCGCTCTAGAAATGTTTTTTTCAACTGTAGAGCCATTACTACCATTCATTACTCTCCTTTTTGGGCAAGGTGAAGTTTTAAAACATCATTACTATTAAAATTATATACTGGTAAGACTCATTGCCATGACCAAAGAGATGTGTCACAGCATATGACCTAACATTCACCAGGAAAGGAACAGCAAACCATAGAAACATGGTGCCTCTGGGCTATCCATATTGCTAAAATATGACAAAAACTTGAATCACTATGATAAGGTTCACACTGGATAGCACTGTTTGCAATCAAGAGACAGTCTGCCAGTAAAAATAATATTAGTTGTTAATGCTGTCACTTAGGAATAACAAGTGCCATTGTTATCACATGGGAAACCAAAATTAACACTGAATTTGATACAACTCCCCAAAGGATGAGTCAAAGGGGAAGGGATATTTCTCCGGATACCTCTCCATAGTTGACAATATCCTTTCCTTCCTATTTGTTTTACTCCTTGATCAGTTTGCCTCCATCCCTGACCCTGGGAAAAAACACTCCAACTACAGTATCTTGGGTTCAGTGAGAAGATATAGATCAGAGATCTATCCTGGTTAACTAGCTTTAACTAATATTAATATAAAACTGGAAATTGGTCTACCTTGTTAGAGAATGCAAGGTGCCTAGTACAACATGGTACAGCCCCCAGAAAATCTCCAAAAATGAATGTCACCTTGACCTGATGCTGTTCACAGACAGACAAATGATGCAAACACACATGCAATATCTGTATGGTAAATGAAGAGGTTATAGGAAGTTAGCCTCAGTTTGTACAGTACCTGAAAAAATTGATTTTTAAGACAAATCCAAGGGGGAGGCTTGTGGTAAATTTTTTTAATGGTGCGAAAGAAACAGAGCTTTAAGATATACTAGTTTAAACAAACATTTTTGTTTTGTCTTTAGCTAAAGCTAATGAAGTGCCCCACTTAGTCTGAATAGCTAAAGGGTTATAACAACTAATACCAACATAGCCTTAGGTCAAGAAGCATGAGCTCAGCAACTGCCATTTAGTATTCAAGAGCTGTTGCAAAGCAAGAATGGAAATATACTGCTGAAGAAATAGAAGCACCTTCAGTTCTGCTTTGAATTCTGTAGTGTTTACAGAAGAAACAGGAGATAGTAGGAGCTATGATTGATCATAGCAAACACTGAAGTAATATATGCACTTGATGCTGGGATATGTAAACAATGCTAGAGCTTTTTTTTTAAACCAGTGTCAAATCCTTTCAACAATTCTTTGAATAATCGGTCTTTTCTATCACTGGAAAATCTTATTTTATCCATAAGGCCAAGAACCCAGTACATGGGCACAACATGGAAAATATAAAGAATATAGAAATGCTGGGTAGTATATATTACATGGACAGTAGTTTCAAATTAACTGGCTGTTTCTGCTATGAAGTCACTGGATAGCCTTGAACTACCAAAAAAATGCCTCTTGAAGGCCAAATCCTCCTTCCCACACTCACTTCAGATATATCATTAATTTAGATTTGACCAAAAATCAGGGGGAGGGCAGGAACAGGGAACCCTTCCTGCTTCTATTTTCATTCCTTCCATTTTATTTTGTTTGATTTTATTACACCAGACTATGATAGTGATCACTGATAGTTTGCTATATGGATCACACATACCAATGTTTCTTCTGCAGGTTCTGTAATATAATGCTCTACTAATGTCTCTCCTAATATGAACAAAATCAAAATATTGTTGAGTATCCAATTAAAGATATTTTGACTATATAAAAGTTTCAATCAAATGCTACCCCCTCCCCCCAAAGGAATGTTTTTAAATGTGACTCAGTAGAAATGTATCAAATTGCCCACGACTCTTATGGAATGCAGTTGAATTCCTAAATTACAGCGAATGCCTGATTACTTAAATTTAGTTAACTTCTACTAGTGGTTGCAATTAGTCAGTTGGTACAGGTTTCCCAAAAAGGACAAAGGACATTGCCAGAGCAATAGGCTAAGAGAGGACTAAAGAGACACAGGGAAACCTGGCACCTTCACCCTATAGTAGCAATGCGCTAGAAAAGACAAATATATACATTCAAAGAAAACCTCAGTCTGTCATTGGAGGAAAAGATTCAAAACTCCATGGACCTGTACTGCAAACTGGGGCAGCCAATAGCATAAAACACTGCCATGCCTGTGTACAATGGTGGTCTTTACTGTGTAAAGAGACAAGGTTTAATGTAACCATGCTTTAAAACACAGCTGTCCAACTGGAGCCCCATGGAGATGAGGGAATTTGTGTCCATGGTACTTAAGGGAAACTCAAGGCACCAGCTCAGTGTAGCAGAGAGGCACCCACCATAAAGCTCAGTGGGGGTAGGAGGTACACAGTGCATTGCATGGTCAAGGGGACTGTGGCCCCATACCACCCAGAAGCTGGACAACCCTGCTCTAAGAAACTACCAGTATTTAAGCCCAAATTAAACAAAGCGACTGAAAAGACCAAATTAAACAAAGTGATCAGCGCTGCATTCATTGACCTTTCTGCAGCCATAAGATACTGTTTGGAAGCATGGTCTGTTGCTAAAACTGTCCTACCTTCTCCTGTGTGCCAGGCTGCTCCACCTCTTGTGGACATTTCTGGACAATCAACAGATGCATGTCTACCTCTGAGACAAAATGAGTAAACCAAGGATGTTAAATAACGGCCTCCCGCAGGGAAGTGTTCTTGCTCTGACCCTCTTCAACATTTATGTAAGCGGTATGCCTGCTGCCTCTTTGAGGAAATTTGCATAAGCTGATGACCTGGCACTAACCACACAGGCAAGAACCTTCAACAAGATTGAAGAATTGCTGATGTTATTCCTGTCAATAATGGCAGGATATTTCTGCAAGTGGAGGCTACAACCAAATACAACTAAGCCTGTCATCTCAGCATTTTACCTCAACAACCACAAACCACATGTTCATGTCAACATCACCTTTTGCAGAGGAAAATTACAACATGATCCAATTCCATCCTATGTAGATGTGACACTTGACTGCACTGTAACCTTTCATAATCATCTTCAAAAAAATAGCTGTGAAGATCAAGAGTTGGGTGAACATAGTGCAAAAACTCACTGGAATGAGCTGAGTGCCATCACAGGAGTACTCTATACCTCTGCTCTGGCATTGGTCTTCTCAACAGCCTAGTAGTGTGCATCTGTCTGGGTGCAAGTACTCACACTAAATGTGTGGATGTCCAGTTAAATTCTGCAATGCATGCTATCACCAGAACTCTGAAATCTACACCAATTTAGTGGTTACCAGTGCTGGCCAATATTGCTCCTCCAGACATCTGCTGCAATGAAACTAGATACAGAGAACATGAATGACAATCCAGACTTCCCCATCCATAAAGATTAAAAGAACCTTCCAGCTCACTGCTTGGTCTCCTGGAAACCTTTATGGACACATGCACAAGCCCTCACAGGACACTACTGTGCAGCAGCTTGAAGGACAGCATGGAATGAAACCACCATTTGAAATAAACGTCTCATTTCCAACCAAACAATAAAGCCTCCTACTTTTGATCTTCCACAAAAAACATGGAAGATTCTAAATTAGATCCAAACTGGGCATGGCCGCTATGGTTACTTGATGCACAGATGGTGTATTAGGAGTTCTGCAGAATGTGACTGTAGCAATCCTGATCAAACTATGGACCACATAACAACATTCTGCCATCTATACAAATTTGACAGTGACAATACATTTGCTTTCCTCAAGGCAGGGGCAGGCAAAATATGGCTTGTGAGCTGGATCAGGCCCACCAGGCAATTCCATCCAGCCTACAGGGCCCCTCCATAAGCCCTGGCCCTGACCCTCCGCTCTGCAAGCCAGTGCCTCCATGCAAGAGGTGTGGCTCTGGCTGCTAAGCAACCACCTCCCAACCCCAGCCTGGCTGGACCTGCACCAGCCCTGAGCTAGGGGGCACTAGAGACAAGAAGCCTCTGCCTGGCAGAACTCATGCCTGGCTGCCCACAGCTGTTCCCAGTCTCCCTGCCTGCAAGAGTGGGAATGCAGGTACACAGCACAGACTGTAGCCAGCATGTGGTCTACTAGCTAATGCTGAGAGGTGTCTGTGTAAGGCAGAAGGGATGGGGGAGCAGGGGGAAGCCAGGCAGATGCCTTCAGTCTCTGTGGAGCTCCAGCTAGGGAGCAGAGGGGAGGGGCCAGCCCTGCTGTAGAACAGAGAGCCCCACCCAGCTGAGAGAGCATGCTGGGATGCTGGAGGAGTCTGGTTTAACTTAGCAGCAAATGGTCTGGGACAGACATTGCATAAATTATTTTGAGCCAAATCAGTTAATTCTGATACTACATTCAACCAGGTTTATCTCAAACTGGTATCAGCCATTTTCAAACTGGTTCATGTGCACTGGACATCTATTCTGTTACAGGTTTAAGCCAGTTTCTGATCACTTAAACCAGTTTATATGTAATGTTTGTCCCTAGCCCCAATCCCCAATCACTTCCCCCCACATATACCCCCTTACCCACACACAAATATAAAACATTAGATTGTATTTTGAGCTATTATGCAATCACCTCTAGATGCATCACACAAATACACATAAATCAGTACAAAAATATTTTTAAAATAAAATTAAAATAAGTTATAGTAGATGTTTGGAATTTTTCGTGTTTGATTTGTTTCTTTTCTAGTTTCAAGATGGCACCCTTCCTCCCCCAAGGACTACTTCCAGGAGCAAAGGGAGGGAACTCTGGTGGAAAAGGTCAGAAGTTAGGGGCATGATTTCCAGTCCCAAGATGGTGACCGGGGTGGGGCACCTGTCAAGGGGCAGGACTATCTTTACAGTCCTCAACAGGTCACGAAAATTCGTTAAGCAGCCTTCCAGCTGAAATAATTGACCACCCCTGCTCAAGAGCATTAAACTGGTTAACTAACCTTAACTTGGACTTATAATTGTTGTTCCAAATCATCCACATGAAATAAGGAGAAGTAGTGACTGATCAGTTAATACTAACATCCATAATCAAAGCAGACAATAAACCTTGGTTGTAGGATAACTCAGTATTTTTCTGATGCAGAAAGTATTAGAGCTCACGTTAAAAAAAAACAAAAAGGAAAACTGCATTTTGGTACTACAATGTTAACAGTATGCACAATACAGACTCAGATCTGATTTAGTGAACTTGGGCTCGCGAAAGCTTATGCTGATTTAATCTGTAAAGTATATCTCTGCTTTGCCTTCTGCCTGACTTCAGGCTAACACAATTAACTACCTCTCAAAATTTTCAAACACACATCATTTCTCTGGAAGGGTAAGAAAGCTTCCTAGTAGTTGGGAGATGGGGCCAGACTTTTACAGTGTACATCTTATAGTCCTAGAAGGAGAATGCATAGACAAAAATGAAGCACTACAGAAACCTGATTTGGGATTGACTGTATGCATTTAGGAAACAGAGAAATGCCTACTGCACTGTTTCTAGACTTCAGCAATTGGAAAGGCAGCACATAAAACACTAAAAATGCCTTTGATCTTGGCAAAATTAGGAGATACTATTGGATTTGGGTCAGCAACCCACTTCTTGTTCACCCTGTAAATAAAAAAAGGGGGAAGAAAAGAAAAAGCAGCACAACAAAGGCTGGCATTTCTTCTTTGAATAGAGACAATACATGCAAGCATCTCTAAAATAAAGATATTGTGATTAGTTTATACATTCCTTTTTAAAAAGCTGCATTAATTTTGATTTATATTTAAATAAAAATGATTAAATTTTATCTTCTAAGATGGAAATGTTGTGATAAATACTGGCCTGTGGCCAAACTAATCTCTAAAGCCTACAGCTTACAGCCCCTGTTGTCTTGTATGGATATTTGAATGGCAATGGGTTTTATCAGTATTTCTAAAGGCACTCATTTAATTATGTGGTTGTAAGAATTTTCAAAACCCCAAAGAATTAACACTACCAATACATATTCATATTTCTCAAATTAATTCAAGCTGAACATTTGAAAATATTATTTTTAAAACACACACTCATTTATTTTTATTTCTATAAACACTCAGAGCTCTATTCTGGTCTCATTTATATTTTCTTTTATTTTTGTATAATTAAATAAAAATGATGTAGCAGGTTCACTTTATTGGTATTACATAATGCTGGCAACTGCTCTTCTTACAATGGAGTGTGGGGTACCTGGTAAATTAGCCAGGGACATAAGGGAAACAGGGGAGTCAGGGACAAAAAACAAGTTCTGCTTGTTTTAGTTGTAGGAAATACCCAATAAAAGCCTGTTTCTGGTCTCAATGTTGTACCTCATTGACTTCAGTGTTGTTACTCCTGATCTCCTATGCTGTGAGATGAGACTTGGACCAATTAAATCAGTAAGATTTGTTTACTTAAGGGATTTAAGCCTAGATTTTCAAAAGGTCCTAATGAGACCTCTGCTAGATGTGCAGGTAAAAGCACAATGGAATCTGATGCACAATCCACAGCATTGTGATTCCTGCTATGCCACACATGCATGGGCAGGAAGCATGATTGTGGGATCCAGCATCACATCCTACCATATTTTCTTGGCAGTGCAGGGCAAGCCTGATCCCAGGCTCGCCCTGCACCAGCAAGTAGCAAGCTCCCATAGCAGGGACCTCCTCAGCTGATGGGCCTCCCAGCTGTGAGGCTATACCATGTGGATCAGCTGATGGAGAGGAGAGATGGGCACACCTGGTCACACGTTCAATTAATAGTATGATAGGAACCAGCCATAAAGTGACTACACTTTTTTGTGGAATAACTTTGTGTTTTATGATGTCGGTAATTGCTTTAACATGTGGCCAGGTTACAACTTAAGGCATGATTAACTGATCTTCAGTGTAACATGCGAGATGGGCCTTAGGAGCACATGCTCCCTCAGCTTCCATTGGGACTGTGCTCTTAAATTACTGAGGTGCTTTTGCACCCCATGCTAACTCCCCAGGTTAAAAATTGTGTGGTGGAGGGAAAGAGTTTTCCTACTCTATAGTTGACAGGGACCACTCAGCTGGAGGGAAATGGAAACTTCACATGTATATCCAGGGCAAAATCTAGAAGTGACAATTTCAAATGTATTTGATTGATTTCAAGATTATAAACAGTATATCCAGTTTCAATACAAGGGCCTTGCTATGTGTTACCTTTAGCAGGGGCAACGTGTAGAGGATGCATGTGGACGCACATGTACCTCCTGCACGTGGCGGCGCACCCCTTGGTTGGAGCTCACCACTTCCCCCCAGCCTGCTGCCGACAGTGCCAGCAGTATCTGCAGGAGCTCCCTGCTAACAGCCACCGGGCTCCCACTGCCACTGGCGCAGACATGCCCCCCCCAGTTACTGGAGTCACACACCATTCATGAGCTTTAGCATGTGTTATATTTAGATTGTCGCAATCATTACTACAACTTAGAAAGTTTCCCAAGCAATTGCACATTCATTTCATAGTTGGTCGGGTCAGAAGGTACCTGAGCAGATCATCAAATCCAACCCCCTGCCATGGCAGAAAAAAGTACTGGGGTCATACAACCCCAGCAAGGTGTTTGTCTAGCCTCCTTTTGAAGACCCCCAGGGTAGGAGCAAGCACCACTTCCCTTGGAAGCTGGTTGCAGATCCTAGCTGCCCTGACTGTGAAGTAGCGCCTCCTGATGTCTAGCCTGAATCTACTCTCTGTCAACTTATGGCCGTTATTCCTTGTTACTCCTAGTAGTGTTCAGGGGAACAGGGGCTCTCCCATTGCCTGCTGGTCTCCCTTGGCCAGTTTATAGATGGCCACCAGATCCCCTCTCAGCCTTCTCTTGT
>NW_017728998.1:37916607-37919677 GCF_001723915.1 Gavialis gangeticus
CCTCTGGACCCTCTCCATGTTGTCCACATCCCTCCTGAAGTGTGGTGCCCAAAACTGGATGCAGTATTCCAACTGCAGCCTGACCATTGTCATATAGAGGGGGAGGATCACCTCCTTGGACCGGCTTGAGATGCATTTACGGATGCATGACAAGGTGCGGTTAGCCTTCCTGACCATGTCCCCACATTGGCAGATCATGTCCATCTTGGAGTTTATAATGACCCCAAGCTCCTTTCCTGCCTCTGTGCGGATGAGAAGGGAGTTCCCCAGCCTATAGGTATGCTGCTGGGTCTTTCTCCTTAGGTGCAGTACCCTGCACTTGTCAATGTTGAAACCTATCCTGTTCTCATCCGCCCACCCCTGTAATCTTTCTAGGTCTGATAGCAATCTGTTCCTCCCTTCTAGCATGACCACTTCTCCTTACATCTTAGTGTCATTTGCAAATTTGAACAAGATGCTTTTCACCCCCTCGTCCAAGTTGCTGATGAAGATGTTGAACAGTGCGGGCCCGAGGACGGAGCTCTGGGGAACCCTACTGCCCACATCCCTCTAGGTCGAAAATGACCTGTTCACCACCACTCTTTGGGTGTGGCCCTCCAGCCAATTTGCAACTCATCTGACTATGTAAGCGTCAACACCACAGTCACCCAATTTTTTAATGAGGATGGGATGACAGACAGTGTCGAAGGCCTTCCTAAAGTCCAGAAAGACTGCGTCCACCGCGACACGTGCATCCAAGGCTTTTGTGACCTGGTTGTAGAAGGCCACCAGATTGGTCTGACAAGACCTGCCTGTAATGAACTCATGTTGGTTGCCCCTAAGCATACACTCCCCTGCTTGCCCCTCACAGATGTGCACCCGGATAATTTTCTCAAAAATCTTCCCCAGGACTGAGGTAAGACTAAGGGGCCTATAATTTCCTGGGTCCTCCTTCCTCCCTTTTTTGAAAATGGGGACCACATTGCCCTTTTCCAGTCATCTGTCACCTTGCCAGAGCACCATGAGTGCTCATAAAGCTGTGCCAGGGATCCCACAATAACTTCTGCTAATTCCCACAGCACTCTGAGGTGGAGATCATCAGGACCTGCTGATTTGAACACATCCAGTCCCACCAGAAGTTCCCTGACTAGGTCCTCTCTCACACTGGGCCTGGCTGTGCCTCCCCTGGGACCATCAGGGATCCCAGTGGGGGAGATGACCTGGTCACTGCTCAGAAAAATGGAGGCAAATAAATTGTTAAATAGGTTAGCTTTGTCATTAGTAATACTTACTACAATCTAAATACAGATTTTAGTTACCGCACCACAGTTCTGAATGAGCCCTAATGCGATCCCAGGGCTGAAACCAAAACCAGCTAATTTTCTGTCTCAGTCCTGGGTTTGCACCAGAGCCCATTAAAGGCTTCAGTACAGTACAGGGGCTAGGCATGACACTGGCACTCAGCCCCCACACTGCAGGTGAACTGGTTCAAGGCTCCCATGTAATGCAGGAGCTGGAAGCAACACCTATTCCAGGAAGTATGTCTCAGCCCCCACACTGCAGTGGATGCTTGACCTGGCAAAGCTCAGGGGAGAAAGATGGGAAGGGGGATGGAAGGAGAAGCAGAGCCTGATGACTAGCCATTTGTCAGGCCCCCAATCTCTGTACTGCACAGGAGCCTTGACTGTTTTGAGCTAATATCTGACTACACTATGGAGGTAGTACAACCAGGGGATTCCAGTGTGGTGCAAGATGTGGGAGCCCAACAAAGCTGTTTGTCGAGCTCCCACTACCCACACTGTAGTGGAGCCTTGCTGGTTTAAGGCTCTTGGAAGGAGGCTGGGAGCCACACAAATAGCTTTGTTGGGCTCCCACCCCCCACCACACTGGAATCACCTCATCATATTACCTCCATGAAGAAGTCCAATGTTAATTCAACATGTCTTAAGTAATACATTCCAGAGAGACTCTTTGCTGGAAAAGGTCTAACTTTACTATGCTACGATGGCTTGACTGCTCAGCCACTAGCACTTTAAGTGCAGGTAGCCCATGCTTAAGAGTAATCTGTAAGCAGGCACTAAAACTATATAGCAAGGGTCTTATTTCTAAATATTCAAGGTAGGCAATGTTTCAAAACATTTATTTTCAAGGAAAAAACTGACTTTTGCATTGCTTAATTACTCCTTTGGCTTTCTGGTTCCAGGTACACTATTGTTGCATCTATTGTAGCTGTTTGTCTCATTCAATAAGATGCACAGATACTGGAACAAGGAATGTTTCCATTTTATAAGAAATCATGTAGAACTACTGAGGCACCATTCACCCATATTTACTATGTCATATTTTACTCCCTTACCACATTTTAGCTCTCACTTAAAATGAACAGTTTACCAGAATATTGGATCTTTTTAAAAAAAGAAATTATAGTCTCTAGCAGCAAGCAGTCCTAGCTGCTAGCGATTGTGGGATGAGAAACCCTAAGGATCCTAACATTTGCCCTATAACTGGAAAATCTGCTTTATTCCTCATTTCAAGCACATTGACAGATAAATGATTGTTAGGCTTATTAGAACCCACACTTCTATCAGTTTGACATAAGTAACAACAAAAATAAGTTTTCCATCTTACCACTAAGGCTGCTTAAAGGGGTTTTGCCACAGAGGCCATGGCATAAGCAACTGAAATCTCTAATGCCTGGTATATTGATTTATGCAACTTCAGTGGTACAATTAATTGAAAATTGTTCTTTACATGGAGTTTTCAAGAACTTGACAGCTGTTGCCATTTCTCACACTCCACTGAGAAGACTGAGCATGGTATTATTGTGCACTCATTTTAAAGAGAGAGAGAGAGAGAGAGAAAAACAGTCCTCTTATATTAGCATTTTGTATAGCAGCAAATTTAAACCTCTATCATTACTAAAAATCCTAGATTCTACCATTAACTCAGCTGTCAATAAGCAATAATATTCTAAAAATGTCTTGCTCAAAAAGTATATAATTAGTGCTACATTTGAATACCAGCTGGTACTCAAATGTAACACTAATTATGCTCTCTCTCTCTCTTATATGTATATATATATATATATATA
>NW_017728998.1:37919833-37921169 GCF_001723915.1 Gavialis gangeticus
AAAGCAGACAGTAAGCATTTTAAACTGCATTTTAGACACTAATGTAAGCAGCTAATCCTATTTACATTCATATTAGCCCTGGGTATCTTCTTCACTAAGATTTACACATTTGTATGCGTGCATGAGTTGAACTGCTTTTTGCATGATATCAGTACTTTTGTAATTTAAATCTATAAAAGGCAATTTCTTTTAAATATACTTCCTAACAGTGGGTGAAAGAAGCACTAAACTTATTTGAGAGTTGTACACATCAGTAAACATGTGCACTGAACTCCAGGCAATGTGCTGTGAGAGAATTAATCTTATACTGTATTAGCTAAACATAAAGATTCAGAGGCTAAAAGTAACAAGCTCTGAAAATGTCCATATATGTCTTTTTTACTGTTATCTGGAAAAATGGTGCTTTAGGATTATGATTTAGAAACATGAACCTATTTTTCTCTTCAATAAGAGTGGTTAATTTGCTTTCCTTAGTCATTTTAGTTTAGTCTTTTTTCAAATGTACAATAAATGTAGCTCACAAGTCAGCATCTAGTTCCTTTACACCTCTCATTAAATGATCAACCTTAACTCTCACCTCAGCAAGTTTAAATAATTTCCCAATGAAACCTGCTTTTGTTTGAAAAGTCTATAATCAGATTTTACTGCCTAAGACTATCTGAGATCAGATGTGAGGATAAACATCTGACTGAAACCATTAGTAAATGGATGAGTATATTATGAATAATTTTATGTGAGAGTTGAAAAGAAGTTTGGCTTTGGCCAGAAGAAGTCTCTGATTGCATTTGAGTGAAATGCTGAGTTATAGGACATGTGAATCATGCCTATGTAGGATAAGACCAATTTCCTTGATTTTAAAAATTACTTTGCCCTGGATACGCACATAGGCAGTAGGGCTGTGTGAAGCTTTGGTAGCCGATTAGAATCGGAGGGGATTTGGCCCAATTTGGGGACTGAATCTCCAAATCTGAATTGAACCAGGAGACCAATTAAAAGCTCTGAATTGATTTGAAGCATCCAAAATTGATTCAGAAAAAGATTCGGAAAAGATTCGGCAATGGGCAGCTGGTAAATCCGTTGGGGTTGGGGTTGGGAGAGGGGGGAGGGAAGGAGCATGGGGGAGGGAGGAATTGGGGCTGGGACAAGCTGCCCACCTGGGGTGGGGGGCAGCAGCACTTGGAGCAGGGGCAATGTGCTGCTGCCACTTGCCCAACTAGCAGGGCTGGGGCGTGATGCAGGTACAGCTTGCTCCGGGCAGAAGGGGGCAAGTAGCAGCAGGGCAGCAGTAGCAGCAGGGCAGCAGTGATGGGAGTGGGGGCTCTGCCCTGCTGCCATT
>NW_017728998.1:37921293-37923958 GCF_001723915.1 Gavialis gangeticus
TGGGAGTGGGGGCTCTGCCCTGCTGCCATTTGCCAGCCAGTGCAAGGGAGGGGCAGGATTCACTGGGAGCAGGGGCTATGCCCTGCTGCCGCTTGTTCCCTTTCACTCAGAGCAAGCCACGCCCATGCCCTGCCCCCGCCCCTATCACCCTGTCTGGGCAAGTAGCAGCAAGGCAGAACCCCTGCTTCTAGCGCTGCCACACACCCCTGAGTAACGCACCCACCCATCCCAGCTAGGCAGCTTCTCCCAGCCCCAATCCCTCCCCTACACCCCTTCCCTCCCCTGTCCCCCAACCCCAACAGACTTACCAGCTGGAAGCACCTGTGTCAGCTGCCTGTTTAGTTTATGGGTGAATCTCTAAAGTGGTGCCAAATCTTTTGGATCTGATTTGGCTGAATTGAATCAGGACAGTGATTTAAATCTCTGAATCAGCCAAATCCAAATCTAACGTGAATACTTGCCACTTCTCACAGGCCAAATAGGCAGCAAAGCCAAATTGAATAGGGGAGTGGTAATTTTCCTTTCTTAAAAAAAAAAATCAAGAAAATGGAGGCTTACTCCTCAGTAAAGTGTCATCTGAAGTGTGGTGCATGTACAAATACACTCACTTCTTCACTTCTGTTCTTCCATCTCTCTCCATTGTTATTCTTTACATTCCTTTGTTTCTTCATCCTCCACTCCTACTGCCTCTTTCACTCCTACATGCAAGAGGATCCCACCCTGTCCCTTTAATGTTTCCCTGTGCTCTCTTGCAGCTTGCCATATATTGCTGACCTCTTTTCTCCTTCTTGCATTCCCTTGAACCTCATAATCCTATATACCTCTTACTTCTTTCTTCCTGTTCACTTATAAATATTACTAATAGATCCTAAATGCATTGTTAATTATGACTGTTAATAGAAACAATGAGAGGAAAGATTAGGGACTAGTGAATTCTCTGGGAAGGGGGACTGAGATGCAGTACTACCCCAGACATCCTCAATTCTGTTATTTATCCCAGTTCACCATCCCAACTTCCATGATATGGTTTTCCCACCTAGCAACCCCTAAACACCCCCTCACAAAGCAAATACTGCTACAGGAAACAGATCCAATAAAGAGTGTAAAAATGATCTGACTCCTAAAGGCACTGTTTGCAACTTGAAACATTTGAAAAAATATAGTGGTGAAATTTTGGGATTTTACTAGTTTGCATGTAGAATATCTGGACACCAGCTGGGGCCCTGGGTTTGCATCTTGAGTAGAGGATGGATTTTCCACAATAAAATCCATGGAAACTATGGACCAAGGCAGCAAGGGAATGGGTATGCACTGGAAAAGACCAACTGTTTTGGTCCCGGGCTTCTTGGTTCAGGTGCACATGGCACAAGAGTGAACATACCATTTCATGTCAACGTTCATCTAAGGCCACCAGAACTGCCGAAAAACTAATGCTTATGCTTGGAGTGACCCAAAATGGTTGGCAGGTGGGGTGTGTGGCAAAGCTTAAGTATTTGGGGTCTCAGTGGGCCTTCAGGAATATAAAGCACTGTTGGAAAAATAAGAACCTATAGTACCCACTGGAAACCAGGTCTGGGTAAACCTGTTGCAGGCCCCTGGCAAACATGTCATCTGCAAGTGCTGCTTGAATCAGTGAGGAGAGGTTCAATGGAATGGGCTGAAGGATGGTGGAAAAGTGTGGTGGACTGGGTACTAAAAGTTCATCTTTTTGGGGTAAGGCATTTGCATTCAGCTTCCAACTGGTACAATTCCAACTGGAGGTATTCCAGTTTCTTGTGGTCTTTTATTACCTAGTTGTTATTACCTGGTTCTTGTGGCTCATTCTTATTCCACAAGTTATTGCCACTCTTCAAAAGCTACCTTAATGGCAAGCAGCTCTTGATCGCAAATTCTGTAGTTCCTCTTTGAAGGTGTTATGACCTGACAGAAGAATGCACAGAGACATAGTCGCTTCAAAGTGCCTGAGGCCTAGTGTAGAATAGCCCCTATGGCACAACTGGAAGAGTCTGCTTCAACTGTAAATAGTTTTGAATGCACTAGGATGGGTGCACAGGTGAATGCCTTTTTGAGTGCTTCAAAAGCTTCTTGAACTTTCTGGAATCAATTAAATGGCATCCCCTTCTTGAGGAGAGTGGCAAATGGAAGAACCCCTTTATAAAATGTCTGTAAAGATTAGTGAATCCAAAGACCCACTAGACTCCCTTCACATGTTGTGGGGCAGCCCACTTTGTGATTGCAGATACTTTGTGGGGGTCCATGGTCAGGCCTCCAGGGGAGATTTTGTATCCTAAAAATTCAATTAATGTTTTATTAAACTCACACTTCTATAACTTAGCATACAATTGGTTTGCCCAGTGCCTCTGTAAAACCCAGTGCACATGTGTGTGATGCGTTGGGTCATCGGAGAAGATTAGAATGTCATCCAAATATATTATAATATAATGGTCCAGTATGTAACTAAAAATATAATTGATAAAATGCTGAAACACAGCAGGGGCATTACAAAACCTGAAGGGCATGACCAGATATTCAAAATGCCTGCATCAGGTCTGGAAAGCCATTTTTCATTCATTCTCTTCCTGTATTTGGAACTGGATTATAGATAGGCCCCGTGCAAATCTAAAAAGTACGGCGAGCTTTAAACTAGACTCGCCGGGGGAGGGGG
>NW_017728998.1:37923969-37926722 GCF_001723915.1 Gavialis gangeticus
ACCCTTAATCTATGAAATCTATGAAATCTATGAAAAGAAAAAACATTGGCCAGTCAGAACCACTCAAAAACATGTTCATCAGTGGAGCAATAGATAGCAGTTGCAGATAGTTATCCTATTTAGAACTCCATAATCAACACAGGAGGTGCCTATACTTCTGACCAACAAAAAATACTGGGGCCCCTGCTGGGGATTTTGAGGGATAGATAAACCCTTTGTTTAAATTCTCCAGAATGCACTCCTAGAACATGTGTAGTTCTGGCTCTGAGAGTGTAAATGGGGCCAAAGGAAACTTCAGGCCCCAGTTTCAGATCAGTGGGGCAATCATAGGGTCTGTGAGGTGGGATGATATCTGCATTCTTCTCATCAAAAACATCTGTCAGGCCTTGGTACTTTTCCCAGTATCATCACTGTAGTCAGAGGCACTTGTTTCCCTCCTTTAGGGGGTTGGGAGGATTCCAGCAGAGAACCAAGGTACCCTTAAGTCTCAGTCTTGTCAGAAGAAGGGTGTAGCTCCTGTGAGGGCAAGCAATTCTGCCTGTAATAGGGAAGTTAAAGAGAATTTATCTGACTTGCCATCACTGCATGGGGTCATGGAAGATGACGTGCTGGGGGGGACCAACG
Organism: Gavialis gangeticus; assembly: GCF_001723915.1. NCBI lineage: Eukaryota > Metazoa > Chordata > Crocodylia > Gavialidae > Gavialis > Gavialis gangeticus. The sequence continues at coordinate 37,924,594 of NW_017728998.1, forward strand.
ATAACTGCATAATGAGTGGACCAGATAAGCCCAAACTGGAACTACTCATGTATTGTTGCTCTAAGTGGGGCACTCTCACAGGAGACAGGCCCCAATGATGGAGGGGATCAATGAAATTGATTCCACTAGGTCACATGAACTGGGATTTAGTGATCTTTTGCAAAGTCTGCATCCATAAAATTACCAGAGGTTCCCAAGTCCACCAGTGACCTTCCATGCAGTCTTTCATAGCTGAGTGGGGAAACTGTGATAGGGAATTGGGAGTTCAAAGGGCTGTACAGTTGATCTTCCCAGCCTCCCTGGGGATCTAGAAGAAACTACTGAGGTTGAGCCCTTCCTGTAATTAACTGGAGCCTGATTTACCCAATGACTGGCAGCCCCACAGCCCTGTGTCCACCATTGCTCTTTTTTGCCTGGTAACAGGCAGGTCCTTGTTGTGTCCATTTGCATGGGTTCTGGCTGCTCCTCTGCCACTAGCATAGGCTCAGGCTGACAATCATATCTTGGAGCTCCTGACTGAGGGGAGGCAGAAATCTGGTGTTCCCAAGATGAGCAGCCCCTTTCTAGGTGCTGCTCAGTTAACTGGAGGTAAAATGCAAATGCAGACATCAATAAAAATCACTAGATCCTGGGGCAACTCAATTCACATAAGCTCATCCTTAACTTCTTAATTCAACCCCTGTAAGAAATGGGACTGCTGTGCTGCTTCATTCCACTGGGTTTCTGTAACCAAGCACTGGATCTCAGCTGTATAGGCAGACACAGACTGCTAATCCTGGTTAAGGGTCTGAAGGTTCATTTCCACCAAGCACCTTGAGTAAGGGTTACCAAAAATGACCTTCATGGCCTTCACAAAGTCATCACAGTTATCAAGAAGGGGGCTAAAAGTCTCCATTAGAGGATTCCCAGAGCAAGGTCTTTCCTGTTAGGAGACTAATTAAGAGTCCAATTTTGGCCCACTTTGTGGGATAAGTTTGGGGCTGTAACATAAACAAGAACCTGCACTGATTAATAAACCCCCAAAATTTCCCCAGTACTCCATCAAAACTATCAGAGAGGCATCTTGGGTTCATGGGCTGGCAGGGGAGGAACAGACTTGCAAGATAGGATTGCGCTGCTGGAGCATTCCCAGCTGCTTCTGCACGGAGGCAGTCAGCTCATGTGGGCCTGCCCAGTGCTTGATGGCAGCTGCATCCCAGGAGGGGTCCATCCTGCCAAGTGGCCTGGATAGGGGTCTGAGGCCATCAGGAAGTCATGACTAATGGTAAGACTGCTGTAGGGAAGAAGGGGACTGGGGCTGGGTCAGAGGGTAAGAGCCATATACCAAAACCAGAGAGAAATCTAGAAGCAGAGTTCACAACACAGTCCAGGGGCAGGATCCAAGGATCAGATGCCAAGTATCAATTCACAATGTGAAACCCCAAAACAGAGCCAAACTGGGGTCAAGAACCAGGAAACAGATATGCAAGGAAATCCAAACCTGAAGTCCAGAAATAAGCCAAAAACCAGCATCAGGAATTAAGAGAACCAGAGTGAAAGAACCAGGAGTCTTGCCACAGCACAAGTGTCGACTGGCCTGCAAACCCAGGTTCCCAGCTGGTGTTAAATGGTCAGGCAGCCCTCTCAGCAGCCAATCAGGATGCTCACTGGTCCTAATCTGGAGCAGAGTTCATTAGTGGAGGTTTACTGCAGGTGTGGCTGCTGAGGTACTTGACTCAGGCCAGTGATCATCCCAAGCTTATGCTAATAAAACCTTTAGGTGATACCTTGCCTGTAAAAATTCTAATATACTTCACACACATGCACAAAAGCAAGCATACACAAGATATACACATACGTACACGTATCCATGCACACACATATACATATGCATACATGCAAATATATGTATGCAAACACATGCAAACACACACGCATACCCATATTAAAAGGAAATTTAATGCAAAGGAAGGCATATGATAAAAGACCAAGTGTGAATAGTCTAAAAAATATGTGGATTTTGTATTTTGTTTCATTACAATCTTTAAAACAGTGGGCAGGTGTAATAATGGAAGCATTTATAGATAAACTATCAACTGCTCAGGTTCTAGGTCTTAGAGAAGACCAGTTTAACAGCAACAACACTGCAT
>NW_017728998.1:37931722-37961543 GCF_001723915.1 Gavialis gangeticus
AAAAGACCAAGTGTGAATAGTCTAAAAAATATGTGGATTTTGTATTTTGTTTCATTACAATCTTTAAAACAGTGGGCAGGTGTAATAATGGAAGCATTTATAGATAAACTATCAACTGCTCAGGTTCTAGGTCTTAGAGAAGACCAGTTTAACAGCAACAACACTGCATTATTATATGCTCCTTTTTCTTGATCCTTAGGGCTCCATGATCATGATTCTGGGAAGAAATGCAGGTTACCTTTGTGTAGATCTCCAGCATGGTACATTTAGATTGCTCTAACATGACCTCCTTTCTGCCCTTTAGGAAATAGCTCCAGAGAGAGCTGCTTTTACTTTAGGCCTCCTAGCATTTTAGACTTGGAAACTGGATGCAAATATTGCTTTTGTGATTCCCTAGTTAACCAATGGGATCAACCAGAATTAATTTCAGCTCTTTGAAATTAGCAGGATTTCCACTATCTTCCTTACTTGTTGACCCATTAATTTTTCTGTGGGGCAGGGAGAGGGGGGAGCAAGGGGAGGGAAGAGGAAGAGGGTGAATCAGCAAACAACAGAGGGCAATGTAAATGGACTAGGCATTTATTTTGGTGGCTGTGATTTTGTTCCAGTGTATTTCAAATAGTTATATGGACATAAAGTCACTGGCAAACACCCTCAACTTTAGTTAAAAGAACTATAAATCTGAAATGAATGTATAAATAATATGCAACTGTCTAGACAGTATAGGTCACTTGCAAAGAGACTGGGTCAGGAAAAAATTGTCCATCAGTCAGACAACCATAACTGATTCTGATGCTAAATAATGGTTTAGATATTCAGTATTCTATATATGCGAAAGGCTTCACTGAGCATTGGATCTTCCCAACCAGAGTAGCCTTCTACTTATACATATCTTTATGCAGCCTTAGGAAAATGCACATGCTATTTAAACATTAAAATTAAATGCCAAAAGAAAAAGCTGCTTAGCAAGGGACTGGAACCAAAATATGTAATTGGCTTTTGGTAAAGCAAAAATAACTATCATTCTCTACCTGAGATAAACAACCTAATCCTAAGATACTGATAGAATCTTAAAAAGGGTAGACATTAAAACTTTAGGTTGACGTAAGGAAACTTATTTTTAGTTATACAGTCAGATCATGACTCTTCTGTTTCAGCACATACTAATTCTTGGCTATCACAAATACATCAGAACCAAAACCACCACTTATACTTTAAAAAATATTTTGTGCATGTATATTAATATAGTTCTCCTCCATAGTGTCAGAAAGATAAAGGTGGCATTAAAGGTAATGAGCCTGAAGTCCTTAAATAAGTAATGCTTTCAGGATATATCACAAAGTTGGGAAGAATCAGGGAGCAGGACTCAAGACCTACAGACAATGTATCATTAACAACTTCCTGCAATCTCTTAAGGACATTTTAAAATATACATATTGAAAAAAAACAGAAAAAACCTTAAGGGGTGATTTTGACATATGTTAGGTACCAGAGATAAGCATGCACCTGGAGGTGGGTATGATACTTTACTGTATTTGTATTCTTATATCAAACTATAAAGGCTCAGATCTGCACCTGATAGATTATGATCAGACTGTTGTACCCAGAGCTGGTTTAAGTGTTGTAAGATCAGAGCCTACATATATACTCATATTTTCAGATACCAACTACAGTAATATATTTATATTTTATAATTACACAGGCAAAATAATAATGGCAGTTATATAATGGTGGTGTATATACTGTCCCTTAATATGTGCACAAAAATCCAGGGTCAATACTAATTAGCTAATCTTTCTGGTACTCATATGAGCATTATATACAAAAGTCTAAAATATCCTTGTTCCCATTTCCAAGAATTAATATCTTTCATAATATTTTACAACTATACAATCAATATTGAAGTATTTATGAAAAGCCTCTCACAAGCACCTATATTTAAAAATCACCCATATATTAACCAACCAGGCACCAAATCTGGAATTTTTTATGTTGGATCTCAAGTTATGTGGCTCCATCTCAAAGCCCAGCTCGCAAGTAAAAAATGCCATGAATAGACATAACATTAAAAAAATACAGTGGAAACAAAGTAGGTTAGGAAAGTGAAACAGTCCCTACCACCACTGCTACCTCTGCTGATTAGTGGTTGCAGCAAACTGGTTTGTATTATACTCTACGGTAAGGAATGACAAAATTAAACATTGCATATGAAGGTCCTATCACTTACACGCAACTGGCAAATTGGTCTTCTGCGAGTCATCTGTACAAAGACAGGGTGAAAGTCTGCAGAAAAGGACATGGGGGTTACAGTGGACAATAAGATGAATATGAGCCAAAAATGTGCCCTTGTTGCAAAGGCTAACAGCATATGGCTGCATTAGTAGGAGCATTCCCAAAAGATCAAAGGGAAATGATTATTTCCCTCTATTCAGCACTGCTGAGGCCACATCTGGAGTACTGTGTCCAGTTTTAGGTCCCCCACTACAAACTGGGGGGATAAATTGCAGACAATCCAGTGGAGAGGCAGCAAAAATGGTTACAGGGCTGGGGCACAAGATTTATGAGGAGAGGCTAGGGGAACTGGGATTATTTAATCTGGAGAAGAGAAGATTATGCAGGGATTTAATAGAAGCCTTCAACTATCTGAAGGGTGCTTCCAAAGAGGATGGAGCTAGATTGTTCTCAGTGGGCACGCCTACACATGCATTAATGCACCTTTTGTAATGTGCATTCAATTTAGTATCTCCAATGTGAGATGCTAAATGAATGCACATTAGGCTGTGCTAATATACAATAGTGCATTCGCATGCTTTTTTTTAGTGACACTTAAAGCACAGTAGATTATTTTACAGTGCATTAGCATAATGTCACAGTTTTTATGCGATGCTTTAATAGTCTACTATGCATTAAAGCACATGTGTAGACATGCCCAGTAATGGCAGATGACAGAACAAGGAGCAATGGTCTCAAATTGCAGCAAGAGAAGTTTAGGTTAGATTTTAGGAAGAATTTTCCTTATTAGGAGGGCAGTGAAACACTGGAACAGGTTACCCAGAGAGGTGGTAAAAGCTCCATCCTTCAAGGTTTTCAAGACCCAGATAGACAAAACTTTGGTTAGGATGATCTAGTTGGGGATAGTCCTTTATGAGCAGGGGATTAGATTAGATGACCTCCTGAGGTCCCTTCCCACCCTGACTTTCTTTGATTGTGATGTTTAAGTAAGGTTTAGGTTAGATCTTAGGAAAAACTCTCTCATGAACAGGTTATCTAGGGAGGTTGTGGAATCTCCATCCTTGGAGGTTTTTAAAATCAGGCTAGACAAAGCCTTGGAAGGGATGATTGAGTTGGGGATGGTCCTGCTTTGAGCAAGGGACTGGACTAGATGACATCCTAAGCTTCCAAATAACCCAAATTTTCTACGATTATAAAGTCAACTGGGGAACAGCTAGTTTCATAGATTTCATACACATTAGGGCTTGGAAGGAACCTTGCGAGATCGTCGGGTCCAGGAAGTCAGCTGGAGCAGGAAGTCACCAGGCAGGAAGTCAGCTGGGCTCAGATGACCCTAGCAAGATCATCATCCAAACACTTCTTGAACATGATCAGAGTAGGTGCTTGCACCCCTTCTGAAGGGAGTCTACTCCAGACTCTGGAGACTCTCACAGTATAGAAGTTTTTCCTTATGTCCAGTCTAAAATGATCTTCCAGCAGTTTGTGGCATTGGACCTTGCCTCCCTTGGGGTGCCCTGGTGAACAGACATTCTCCCAGATCCTGATGTACACCCCTAATATACTTATAGCCTGCCACCAAGTCCCCCCTAAAACTATGCTTTTCCAAGCTGAAGAATCCTGTGCCTCTCAGCCTGTCCTCATAAGCCTGTCCTCTGGTCATGCACGTGGCTCTCCTCTGAACTCACTCAAACTTTAGGAAGGATATAGAAAAGCATGGAGCCCAGAACTGGATGCAGTACTCCAGCTGCGGCCTTACTAAGGGCAAATAAAGAGGGAGGATGACATCCTGGGTCTTGCTTGAGATGCACTGGTAGATTAAACCCTAGCTTGTATTTGCTTTGCTGGCTGCAGCATTGCATCAGTGGCTCATATTCATCTTGTGGTAAATCATGACCAAGTCTCTTTTGGTCATAGAGCTAGCAAGTGTAGCACTGTCGGGCCTACAGGTATGATGTAGGTTCTTTCTCCTGAGATGGAGCACCTAGCATTTTTCTATGTTGAAAGTCATCAGTTTTTGATCTGCCCACTGTGCAAGCCTGTCCAAGTCAGCCTGAATCCCCAGTCTATCCTCTAGTGCAACTGTGCTTCCCCATAATTTGGTGTCATCTGCAAATTTAGCCAGTCTGTTTCTGACACCCAAATCCAGGTTGTTTATGAATATGTTAAAGAGCACTTGTCCAAGTACTGAACCCTGAGGGATCCCACTGGTCACCATGCTGACTTAGTTCCATCAGCTGAGCACACTTTGTGGTTCTCTGCAATCTAAACTCCCAATTCAGCAAAAGTGAAACAGATGCACCACGTTCAAGGGCCTGCATGTCTGTGAAAGACTCAGAGATAGGGAGATGCAGAATTTTCTCACTAGAGCTAGTGTGTAAAATACTGGACCCACAGAAGTTAACAGAAGTTTACCAGGATTTTACTTTACCTCATGTTTTGTGTTTTTCCTTTGTACTTAGATGTAAGCACTAACTGTACAAATTTCAAATGGAAGTCACATTTTCAATGATACAGCCTTTTTACAGAGCTACAAACAGAATGTCTAATTATTGTTTAATCTACAGGAGCATGATCCAACTTTTAAATGGAAAGATTTCCATTGAGTTTGCTGAAAGCTAGACCAGGGCCTATGCAGTTAAACTATAGCATTGTATTTTGGGAAGCTTTTGTGAAGGTTTTAGAAATACTCTTGTGAAAGATCCCCCCAAATGATAATTTAGGACACAAATACAGAAAGATTACTCCAAAAAAGCTGTTTCTGAATAAATTGACATGGAAATATTTAGTCCAGAATAACTCCACATATTTATTCAAGAATAGCAATTACATTTTAAAATGAGGGCCTACCTTAATCCAAATTAATTTTCATACAGACACAAGCCCTTAGAATATTAGGAACCCAATGGTCTTTTTCAAACTGTGTGGAAAAATCCAATTTAACCTTATTAATCCCATGGAATTTATTCTGATTCACATTAAAGCAAGATTAAAGTTGTGTGCTTAAGGTGTTACATCCTTATGCCTTTTCAGTTAAAAAATGGTATTTGGTTATAATTAGTAACTATTATAAATTTTAATAGTATTTCTTCTGCATGTTGCTCTTCAAAGGGACATACTACTTCTAGGAGGTGCTTGTTGTTCAGAAACTAATTTAATAAACCAAAATTCCATGATAGAAACTAGATGTAAAACATTAAACACCTTTTACTACAAATTGGCTATATATTTGGCTCTTTGTATTACACTTTCATAAAGCTCAAGTTAGAGATTCCATTTGGAATCTTCATTGCTACCATGCAGATGTTGCCTTCCTTGTATAAGCATCATGATTATTTAGGGGTTTTTTAATCCACTATTCATCCAGCTACATTAGCAGACTTGAAAAGTACAACATATAAACAATGTAATTATGCTTCTTAAAAACCAGCTTTTGTCTCTAAATGTGCATGTTCATAGTTGCTATAAATACCTTAAAACAAAGGCTAACTCTACAGGGTTGTTTACACATGAAAGTAAATTTGGTTCAAGGTAAAGTGTCATTTAAAGCATGGTAAACTTTATTCTACAGTAAATCCATGTGCAGTATGCCCCAAGGTACTTTTTTGTAACCAGTATACATTTTTATTTGAAATTAACTTGGAAATAAACAAAGCATATAGGCTAAGTACAGATAGTCAAAAAGCCTGAGGATGAATTAGTTAAATCTTTGCAGGTTAGTCCAAGCTATGTAGATTGAACTGATAAACAAGTGAACAGACATTCAGTTTTGATTCTAGAAATGCAGCCACATGCTGCAGTGACCCATACTAGAAGCTGTGGGGTGGGGGGATGTTAGAGCAAACAGTAAAGCAGATTTTAATTCTACATTAATGAAGTAAAAGGTGCTGAGAAAGTGAGTATGTAGTACTCACAGAGCGCACACAAAAAGTAGCTGCTTCCATACATTATGGCTAGGGACAGTAGTTACACGTAAAAGGATATAAGTGATTAAAAACTGGTTCAAATCTGCAACACAAGTTCAGTGCATATAAAATGTTTTCAAAGGCTAGGGACAGACATTCAAAAAGCCTGAGCTAAACTGATTCAATCTTTGCAGGTTAATCTAACCTGGTTAAGCTAAATCACTCTGGAACTGCACAAATATCCCCTCTGAACTAAAAAAAAATGCTGGGACATGCCGGGGGTACTAGAACAGCCCTCCCTTCCCTTGCACAGGACTGAGCTGAGGGGGGCATGACCAGGCCCTGGCAGGACGTTGCGATTAGGGAGGGGTTCCCTTCCTCCTTGATAACAGGGCATTTATCAGCTCTGTTATTGGCATTTAGCTCCCCTGGTGTTGCAAGGGAGGTGCAAAGCATCTGGAGTTAACTTGAATCTAGAGGGGATCTGGGACAGAAGTTCAATAAACCAATGTAACCTAAATCAGTTAAGTCTAATACTACATTCATCCAGGTTTATCTTAAATTGGTTTCAGCCATTTTGGCTAGGGACAGATATTATACATAAATTGGTTTAAGTGATCAGAAACTGGTTTAAACCTGTAACAGAACAGACATTCAGTGCACATAAACCAATTGAAAATGACTGAAATTGGTCTGAGATAAACCTGGTTGAATGTAGTGTCAGACTTAACTGTTTTGGGTCAACCGGTTTATGCAACATCTGTCCCAGACCCCCCCCTTGCTGGTTTAAGTTAAATAAGATTCCCCCAGCATCCCGGCATGCTCTCTGGAATGCAGAACTGGCCCTATTGGGGAAAAATCATGCCTTTTTAAAACAAATCTTGAAGCTGGCCTAAACAACCACTTCTTGTCATATTTCTCCCCAAAACATAAGGTGGATCTTGGCCCTGTCCATATCTGTCAATGGTTTAATTAATAATCACTAATAGGAAGGCTTGTAATACATGGTTTATTATAAAACTGACAAGAACCGATAAATATACAACTATGCAAGAACACACTTAATCCTAACAGTTCTAATTATATATCAAATCAAAGACACCCAGAGGGAAAAGCCCGGGGAGCCAACCCTTCCTGATCCAGTGGCAGACAGAGGATCCTTCACAGCAGCTGGGCCCAGCACCAGGAACCTCCATGGTCCACACAGTTAACCGGCCACTCAGCCTCTCCATTTCTCTCTCTCTCTCCCTCTCCTTTCTGTCCACAAGCACCCTGACTTCTTTCCCTCTCACAGTCCCACCTCAATCCAGCCACACCATGCACCCTACACACCAAGCTCAAGTGCTCCCAGTCCCACACACACATGCCCAGACACACGCACACAGTTTCTGTCAATCAAAGCCCTTTATAGGGGTAGCGTACCCAGTACACCAGGGCTCTGCACACAGCATGTGGGTGTGCGCACAGCACTCTTCATTATATCTAAGGGTGTCATATGGAAAATTACCAAACTTAGGACCAGCATGACATCATTCATCCTACTTACAGTTTCACCTGTGAATATCCTTACCAACCTAACATAAGCCAGCCATGAGCATCTTAATTTGCTCTCAACAACCCTTCCCCTCTGCTCCCATAATGTATGGAAGCAGCTACTTTTTGTGTGCTCTCTGTGAGTACTACATACTCACTTTCTCAGCACCATTAATGTAGAATTAAAATCTGCTTTACTGTTTGTATAAAATGTGTCTGTCTTCCAGCCTCATAAAGACACAATGGGAAAAGCATGCCTGTAAAAGAGCAGCTCTGAACTTGAAAAAGCTAGCAAGAAAGCAGGAAATCAAAAGAAAGTGGTTGTTTTTATGCTATGTTCCCCATACCATAACAGAAAACTTCAATGTAAATCAATCTAATGCAGAGTATTCAACTTCTTAAAAATCCTACTGATAAAAAACTATGGAAAAGAGTTGTGGAAGTAAATATTCCATTACCCTCATAACTTGAACCCTTAGGTTCAGATTTGAAAGAGCATTCATTACGGGGAAAGCTACACTCATGAGCTAACCTAGGCCAAGCATTTGTGAAAGACCCCAGCCTGGTTAACCACAGCACAGATAACAGGGTTATTCACTGAAATAAATCACCTTAATTCTGACCTCTGACAAACTCTTTGAACTTGTTAATGTAGGCTAAAATTTTCAACAGTGCCTACAGGCCAAACACAATGAAGAATCTGAGTAGTTAAACTGAGATCCAGATTGAATTTAAGTGACTATGAATACATCCACAGTGGCTCGAGGCTGCTGCCAAAAATAAGCCCTGTACATCTGGTTTATTTTTTGGCAGCACCATTGTAAAAGGGAACAGAGTTATAGCTACTTTTTAATCAGAAGTCAGCAAATCAGTTGAAAAAGCAAGACGTTTTCTTACTAATTTCATTTTTATAAAGAGGCATGTAGAGACAAACCTAATATCTCACTCCTATGTGATCCTATAACCGGGATGCATTCTTGAAATCAGTGGTGCTCAATCTTTCAGTCCCACAGGTAGAGGCAACCCGAGCAGGGTGTAGGGCCCAGGGCAAATCAGCCTGTGCAGGGGCCCCGCCCCCAGAAGTGAGGAAGGTGGCAGGGGTTCAGTGGTGGGGGCAGAAGTGTGCCGAGCAGCTGGGCATGAAGCCAGCGGCAGTGCAGGGTGGCCACAGCTGCTCCACCTGGCTCTGTGGGGCCCCCCAAAGCACAGAGGCTAGGGTAGTCATCCTAATTTGCTCCCCCTCCTGCAGGGATGGCCCTGCCTACAGGCCAGATGAGTGGTGCAGGGCCCATCTGCAGGCTGGATCCTGTGTATGGGGTGCAATGTGGCCTCATGCCAGCCCAACTCCGCACACAGGAGTGACCGCACATTCAGGGGCAATCTAGCATGCAAGGCTAGCCTACAGGCTTCCCCACAGGTCTGCAAAATTTGTCATAGTGATTACTGCTGACCCTGCTCCTCCAAAGTTTTCAGACCTATGGGCTAGATGACATGACCTTGAGCACCACTGTTCTAAATCAAATAGTCTAAGTACCAAACAAGATTGTTGAGATAAACTGTTTTATGGTACTTTAAGAGGACACTCCGAGTGATGCTGTAGAATTGGTATTAGGGAAAAAACTGCAGCAGGTGAGATGGGAAGGCTGTGGTAACATCACTTGTTCTCAGAGGAGGAGATTGGCAAATGATGTGCATCCATACTTCAACAGACATAAGAAAGGCAGTCCCTAGCATTGTTGTTTATTTGGTGGTACACAGCATCATGGTATACTGGTTATTTAGGTCCTTATCTTGCAAATGTGCTTTACTGAGGTGATTTACCTTCTACACAGTTAGCAACTCCATTCAAGTCAAGACAGTGTTAAATGTGGGTGGTCCATTGTAGAACTGTGGCTATATTTAGTTAACCTTTCTGTGCAGTGTGGGAGGAACTACACACCTTGAAATTTATTTTCTAAGATGTAGCTCCTTTTAAGTTTTGGAGGAAAAGATTAATCTTTCTCCCTATCACAGCTTATACAGTTTTTAAAGCAACCCTAAAAAACCCAAAACATTCAAATATAGAACAGTTTGGAATCAGAATCTAAAACAGAATACAAAAGAAATGCACTGAATCAGATAAGCAAAAGGAAAAGGACATAATGTAAAAGGCGTTGTGTTTCCTCAAATCCATTTAGAGGGTTTAACTGTAATAAAGGCTTCAGAGAAGCTGAAAAATAGAGAGAATAATTTCTTGCATTTGGAATGCTTTGAAGAACAAGTTGCCTTTAAAATTCTGGCACTGACGACAACTCAATGATAACATTAGGAAATCATGATCACAGAGATGTCAGAAAAATTAGTCAGAAGATATCAGAATGCCAGATAAGTCTACTACTTCAGAATCAAGAATAAGGAAGACAAAAAAAGACAAGTCCATTTTTCATGCTTAGAAGCCAGTGAAAAGTGAATGTCCATGAAAAAGTAGTAATTTTAAGATGTCTTAAACTTGAACAGGGGGTAAAGATCATAGACAACAGCAGAGGCATTAAATCTTGAACACAGGAAAATGACCTTCACCTCAAATGGCCATCTTGAAGTATAATTTCCCAGTTGCCTTCCAGTGCTCATACAGTTAGTGACAGCCAGACTGTTTTTAATTTTTATCTAGTCATGGTCATTTTATGATTGAGCTGTGCATAAGTCCAAAATAGCTTCCACTTAAGGCTGAAAGAAACTAAAAATAGAGTCCTTTAATATGCAACCTTTAACTACAGAGGTCTTTTCTCTGAAGGGTGAGGGTGGAGGTGGCGAAAGAGGATGAGGGCAGGAGAAACCAGTGAAGAAGGTACTGAAAGATCAGATGAAGAGCCAGGAGTGGGGGAAACAGAAATGGGGTAGTCAACAACACAGGGAGCATGGAAATGGGGTTGAGGGAGAAACCACAGGATTCTGATTAAAGAGACTGGAATTGGAAAGAAAACCTTAAGGAATGGGGCAGGCTAAGCAAGAAGAATGGAACTGAAACAAGACAAGACAGCAGGGGTAAGATGAGAAAAGATCAGATTGAAAGAGGTCAAGCTTTGTGGGAATAAATGGAAGAGTTCATGGCCAGTAAACAGAATCCTTTCTAGAGTCTAGAATAGAATACAAGAGAGACCAAGTTTCACCTATTTTTGGCATCCTTTTATCTATGAGAGACAGTGGATATTGCAGCCTATGACAGAGATGGCTTGTAGTGTCTCATACGACTGAATAGTTCAATCTTAGATTTGCATGATCTGTGGCAGTAGTTGCAAGTGTATGCGTCATGGTTGGGTGGTTCAGGAGCTGCTTACTTCCTATGGATTCTTTTCTTTTCAAGCTGTTGTAGCCAATTCTTGTCATGGACTTAAATGCCCTGGTGGAGACAATGATGCCACTTGTTCTGATCGCTTCCCAAGGTTTCCCATTGGCCAGGATCAATTCTAAAAGCCTTCATATCTCACTTGCATGCGTCTTTGTAGCAAAGCTTGGGGCATCCTGTTCTTGTTCCCTCTGATAGTTCCCTGTATAACATGTCTTTGGGTATATGTCCATCTTCCAATCTGTTCAGATGACCTAGCCAGCACAGTCATCCATCTCTGTCTGAGTAGGACTATCACAGTTGGTAAATTTGCACTTTGAAGAACCTCTGCTTTGGTAACTTTCTATTGCCATTTGATGTTGACTATGCAGTGTAAACAGGGAGGTTGGTGGTCACTGTAGAACCTGGGAAGATGAATGTTTGGACTTCTTCTAGCTGGTTCTCATTAAGGGTGATTGGGGGTTACACTGGACAGTAAGCTGAATATGAGCCAGCAGTGTGCCTTTGTTGCCAAGAAGGCTAACGGCATACTGGGCTGCGTTGGTAGGTGTGGTGTCAGTACATCAAGGGAAGTGATTATTCCCATCTATTCAGTGCTGGTGAGGCCACATCTGGAGTACTGTGTTCAGTTTTCAGCACCCCACTACAGAAAAGATGTGGACAAATTGGAGAGAGTCCAGCAGATGGCAAAAAAAACAAAAATGGCGATGGAGCTGGGGGACATAACTTAAGAGCAGGGATCCGGGTTTTCCATTTCCCATGGTAAAATGGAGTAAACCGCAGATTTTACCTTTTACCAGAGGCAAATACAGATTTCTCATTTAATGAAAGAAACCCACAGATTTTGCCATTGCCTGGCCCAGTTCCAGCTTGCAGGGAGCTGGGAGGGAGCAGGAGGAGTGCAGTGAGACAGGGGACGCCACATGCAAGGACATGCATGTTGCCCCAGGCAGCCTGCAGAGTGGCTCCAGCAGGTAAATGGGGGAGAGGGGGACTGAGACCCCTGTAGGGAGGGAGGAAGCAAGCTGGGTTGGGTTGAGGCTGCTGCCCAGCTGGGGGGCTTGGAGCCCGGGGCTACAACGTTTGGCTGCAGGGCCCCAGCGGTGAGCAGAATGGGGCCATGGGTGACTCATCCAGGGGAGGGGGAAGGCTGGCTCCCCGCTGCTGCGTGCACTCCCAGGGGACAGGGGGGATCCATGCCCCCCAAATCTGAGCATAGGGCAAGCGCAGGCTGAGGGCACAGGCTCCCACCCTGCTTCCCTCCCCCATGGCCTCAACAGCCCAGCAGGCATGACCCAGCACAGCTGGGGACAGCAGGGCCATGTGGGGATCTCCTCACTGCTGTGAGCTCCCTGCCACACACACACACTACTCTGGCAATGCACCTCCTGCATTTGCCGCTCCTTTGAGGGATGCAGCCCCGCATGCAGGAGGCACATCCCCAGGACAGCACAGGATGATTGGCTTCTCCACATAGCTCCGGTGCTCCCTGCCGCACCAGGTGGTGCTCACTGGGCTCTGGAGGCCCTGAGGGTGGAAGCAGGGTGGCAGAAAACAGCAGGCCTGAATGGAGAAACTGCTCACCACTGTTTGCTTTGCACTGCTTCTCTCCCCTGGGGCCTCTGCAGCCCAGCAGGCACCACCTGGGGCAGCAGGGAGCACCATTGCTGCACAGAGAAGCTGCTTGCTGCTGCCTCGCCCCACACTGCCCAGGCACTGCGCCTCCTGCACGTGGGGCTGTACCCCTCAAAGCTCTGCTTCCTGCCTGTGCCTGCCCCTCATACAGATCTGGGGGCTGTGGGTCCCCCCTGCCCCCTGGGAGTTTGCACAACAGAGGAGCCACCCCGCCTGAGCCTACAGCAAGCAGTAGGGGGGAGTGGGGACAAGGGGCTGCAGACCCAGGTCTATAGCCCTGGCAGCTGAGGACTTTCTCCTGCAGGGCTAGAGAAACAGGGGCTGTGGGTAGGGGGTGAGGGGCAGCAGCAAGGCTGTGGTGGATGTAGGTGGGGGGGAAGTGAGAGGCACGAGCAGGGAGCTGTGGTTGGGGAGCAAGGGGCATCAGCAGTGCCGAGGGGAGGGGCTGTGGGGTGAATGAAGGACACCAGTAGGGCTAGGGATTTCTTGTGGGGGGAAATGAGGGGCACCAGTAGGGCCAGGGGAGAGGAGGGATGTTGGAGGGCCTGTAATTTAATTATGGCTTTTGCTGTTTTTAAAATCAGAGAATTTGCATGGGGGTTTTTTTGTTTGGGGTTTTTTGTTTTTTGTTTTTCTAAATCAGGGAAAGCCAGGATCCCTGCTTATGAAAAAAGACTGAGGGAACCTTGCTTATTTAGTCTAGAGAAGAGGAGACTTAGAGGGGATTTAATAGCAGCCTTCAACTACCTGAAGAGGAGTTCAAAAGAGGATGGAGCTAGACTGTTAGCAGTGGTGGCAGATGACAGAACAAGGGGCAACAGTTTCAAGTTGCAGCATGGGAAGTTTAGGTTACATTTTAGGAAGAATTTCTTATTAGGAGGGTAGTAAAACACTGGAACAGATTACCCGGAGAAGTGGTAGAAGCTCCATCCTTGAAGGTTTTCAAGACCCAGCTAGGCAAAGCTTTGGCTGTGATGATCTAGTTGGAGATGGGACCATCCCCACTGCTTTGAGCCGTGGGGTGGACTAGATACCTCCTGAGGTCCCTTCTAACCCTAACTTTCTATGATTCTATGCATCTTGTACAACTCCCTGTCCTAGTACAACTGTTTTCTTTATGCTGACAGTGAGAGCAAATGCCTGACAAGCTCTTGGGAGGCAATCCATGAGTTCTTGTAGCAGGTCTTCATCATGGGTTGTAAGGGCAGAATCATCAGCAAATAGAAGCTCCCTGATAAGCACCTTTCAATTTTAGTCTTTGCCTTGAGTTGCGATAGGTTGAAGAGTTTCCCATCCAGTCTTGTGTGAAGGTACACTCCACCTTCCATATCTTTAAATGCACAGTTCAGGAGTACTGAGAATAAGATTCCAAAGAGAGTAGGGGCAAGAACGCATCCTTCCCTCACTCTGTTTTTCCATCTCAAAGCTGTCCGAAGTGGACCCATCAAACTGAATAGTTACTTTCATGTTGTCATGGAAGGAATGTATAAGACTTAACAGTATTGGTGGGCATCCTATCTTTTCTAGAACTGCAAATAGGCCTGCTCTGCTGATCAAATGCTTTGGTTAAATCCATGAAAGCAATGTACAGTGGGCAGTTTTGCACCTTCTTTAAAGTTGGCATGGGGAAATATCAGGTCTGTGGTTGATTTTTCAGCCCTGAATGCGCGTTGAGATTTTGGGTAGACAACTCACCAGCTGTCGTAGGCACACCAAAATGACCCTTGCAAAAGCTTTTCCTGCTGTACTTAGTAGCAAGATAGCTCTGTGGTTGTTGCAGTTGCCCTTATCTCCTTTACTTTTATACAAAGTGATGATTGTGTCACGCATGTCTTGTGGTACGTCAGGACTGATAAAGATATGGTAGTAGGCTTTCTTTCCCTGTACTTGAGAATTTCCAGTGGGATGCCATCTTTTCCAGAAGCCTTGCAACTTGATAGCATATCAATGGCCTTTCTTAGCTCTTTTACAGTGGGCTCCACATCTAACTCTGACATGACCTGTAGAGTCCAGTAATTCACTGGCAATGTTTCTTTCTTGTGAATATAGCTCTGAGTAGTGTTCAACCCAATGAGACATCCACTTGCTTCTATCTGTAATGGCTTCACCCCTTTCAAATCATGCAGTGGTACCTCATTGACAGTAGGGTCTAGAGCTTTCTTCAGACCATTGTACATGATTTTAGGTTCCCTGTGTCTGAAGCTGTCTGTATCTCTTCACAGAGCTTAGTCCAGTACTGATTTTCACAGCGTCTATTTGCTCTACGTAACTCGGTTTTTTGCATGTCAGTCTCACTTTGGTCCTCACTGTTGTGTTCCAGATAGGCTGTGTTCTTGATGTTGATGAGAGGTAATAGTTCTGCATTTTCTTTAACCAGTCCTTATTGCATGGTCTCTTTTCACCAAATGTTTCATGGATTCAGTTCTTAAACCTTACCTAATTTCCTCTGCCTTCTCTAGTAATAACTTCCCAAACATGCCGAGTTTGAAAGCCTTCACAAACTCTTGGAACTTCCTCTGGTTCTTGGTGTTAGTGGTATTGATTTTAGACTTGCTCCTAGGTTTTACTCTGTGTAGTTTCTTGACTATAATCATCACTTTGCTAATGATCAGAGAGTTGCCAGTGTCATCATTGGCACTGTGGAACATGTGGATCTCCTACAATGAAGGTAGGTCTTTCCCCCTAACAATAACAAGTTATTGGCACTAGTGGCCTAATTGTAGATGTTGCCATGATGCTTTGTGGCATGTGACACCTTGTGGCATCAAAATATGAAATGGTAATGCACAGTTGGTTTTGGACACAGATTTCAAAAAGTCATTGACCATTTTCTTTCATCTTGCCGATGCCAAAATGTCCTAAGCAATCTGGCCATGAGTTGCTGTCTGCACCAACTCTTGCATTAAAGTCCCCAAGGAAAAATAGTTGCTCAGTTGATGGTATTCCTTTGATGACTTGGTGCAGTGTCATAAAATTTATCCTTATCCTCAGGGCTGGAGCTGAGTGCTCGTGCATAAGTGCTGATGATGTTCGCAGAACTTATGGTTGTCTGAAGTCTACATGAAATGATGTGCTTTGACCATTGATGATGCATAGGGTGTGCATGCAGGTGCACATGCACCCCCTGAGCTTGGCAGTGCATCCCCTACAAAAAGGTGTTGCCACCACTGCCAGAAGCATCTGTGGGCAGTACCTGATCACTGCTGGCCGCCACTGACACTGCCGGAGGCATCTGCGGGTGGTCATCGACCACAGTTGGCACTCACCACCCCACTCCCCCACCGCTGACAGCGCCCCAGTGGGGAGCAGACAATGCCATGGCCACCAGCAGGCTCTCACTGCTTGCCATCACCACACCCCTGCCACTGACAGCACTGCTGCCACCTGTGGGAGCTCACTGTGATGCTGTGAAGACAAATTTCTTCAGTGGTTTTACCTTAACAAAAGATGGTATAATTGGCCTCTTGGATAGAAGCAGAATCTGCAAGTCTTGTTCCTGGAGCGCTGCAAAGTCAATGTTGAGTTTGTATAGCTCATGGTCAATCAAGACTGACTTTCGTATGCTGCTCGCGTACTGTAAATCATTGTCGTTTGTCAAGCCAGGACACATGTTCTTGATGTTCCAGCTTCCAATCCAGAAAGTTCTTGGTTTCTTGCTTTTGCCGGGTGCAAGGTTTCCATGTGCTTTTTGGCTTTTGGCCTAGCCCTATGCACCCAATGAGGCAAACAGACTGCGGCAGGCCAGCTGTCCAGGGGCTTCCCAGCATTATGGTGGGCTGTAGCTGGCCAGTGGAATGTGATGACTCCTCCCACCATTGAAAGTGACCCATAGCACCCTCCTCTACACCAATCAAGCAAGAGCTTATGACTCTTTGCTGCCACATTCCATGTTGCATCCATGCTGCCAGCAAGGATGGCGTATCCTTGCCATGTGGTGTGGCTCCAATAGCCTGGGCAGTTGATATGGAGATGCTGCTTTGCCCTGTATCAGTAACCCCATCTCAGCTTCACTGGTTTGGTCCAAAGGAAGGAAGGTCATAAAATCAATACATTTGGAAGTAGCTACGCTGCAGAAGTTGCCAGTGAAGAGAAGATCTTCCATCTGCCTGCCTTTTGGGGCTCCACTCCTAGATTGGTTGCCAACCATGGCTGAAGAGCTCAATCTGCCCTATGTGGATACCGCTGGCAAAATCACGGAGTGATTATGCTCATCTGCCTTTTGATGGCATTTCTTCCATCAAGGGTTCCACTACCCTCCTCAGGCACTCATCCACCTGAAGCCACTGGCACTTCCTGAGGTTGTCATTAATTATCTGCTGCCCAGCACTCATTGTTGACCAGTACAGGTTATACCACTTATGGTCATAGCAGTAGCAGGTTTTCAATGCTGACCTGACCTGACCATTTCTCTAGTGTCAACAAAAATCTACTGGGAAAACAAATGATACCCCTCTAGGATTAAATCACCTACAGGATGATGACTTACAACTCTTTTCAGTTATTCTGCAAGCTTAGGCAAAAAGGGTTAGTGTGGTCATTACAATCCTGCTACTGGGTTTGACCTACAATGGGATTTCAGATTTTTCATTGTTTTCATCACATGGCACTTGTATAGTTCCCCCTAGTGGACACTGAGTAGATTGCTGTTCAAGTCCTATGACACTGGGGTCCTATGCTCTTGTGTTTCTTGACCCGAGTCAACCACTGCACTGATTTTTAGGTCTTTGGATTTTTTTCTTTGTTTGTTCATTGTTGCTTTCTTTTCCCCTAAGCTTCTCTGGCATACTTCCTAGGCAACTGTAATCTCTTGACAAAAATGGGATCTAAGAGCCAGGCTATATTAAGGCCCCATGAAGGAATTTTCCTTCACACTCCAGAAGTTTATGTAGATTCTTCCCTAGAACTCCAAATGTGGGGCACTCTGATTTACAATTTACCTTTTTCGGGACACACAGCTGTGAAAGCAAACAAATAAAAACACAGACCTAGAACAATGCAGATGAAAACCAAATGATAAAAACACCTATTTGTATTCCTGTAACAGGGAACCCTAGCCCTGTTACCAAGAAACAGGGTGGTCCCTTTAAATTCAGAACCTTCCATACACGGCTGGCTGGTCAAGTAGGGGTTAAGGATCTAGCCCTGTCAGCTGGTCAGGTGACAGGAAGGGGAAGGCCAGACAGGAAGCAGAGAGGGGGACTCGCAACGACTATGGTGCAGCTGCAACAGCCTCTTTGGGAAGAATACGCCATGCTGTGAGCCAGAGGCACAATCACTTAAAGTAAGCAGGCACATTGCCTCTCTTATTTCTTTATTATTATTTTTCATTATAAGGCCATAGAAGCCTATGGTTTATGTTTCATGTTAAATATACCAGTGGTTTGTGGTTGAGGCTGTAGGGGTGGAGGAGGCCTCATTAGCACCAAGGGGTGCCATGATAGAGGGCTCAGGAAGCCCTGCAGCACTAGGGTTGCCACATTAGGGACTTGAGCCCGAGTGAGTTAGAAAGCTAGAGCCTCGGAGTCAATCCCCGATTAGTGGGTTTCGACTGACAGGTCTAGCTAGAGAGAGGGGGTAAGCCTACAGCAGCTGAGACCCCAACATAAAGAGAAAATTTATAAAACCATCTGCAAGGCTTGGGCTGCAATATAGGGGAAGAACGGAGCCACCCCTGGCATCGGGGCAAGAAAATGGGAAGCCTCCCACCTAATTAAGATCATTAATTAGATAACAACAAGGCATAGCAGGAGAGAAGGTGGGTGGTTGGCCCAGAAACCAGGTGGGTGGGCCAAAGGCAAAAATCAGCCCCGAGATGGCCCCCTGTTACAATTCCCCTGCCTCAGATTCCTCACCATGCTTAAGCATTCTTTGTGTTTAAGACCAAAATCCAAGAAAGCCAGGATTCTTCCCTTCCTCATATGCCTTCTCCTATAAATCAGGGAAATGGGCTCCATGATTTAAAAGGTGTCCCACAGCTGTCCTGTAAGAAGCTAGGAAGCTTTCTTAACCTTCCACCTTCTAAGTCTGACTGCCACACCCTTTAGTTTCCTCTCCTTCTGGAGTTCAGACATGAAAAATGTTTTGCCAAGGATGGTAGCCAATTCTTTGTTCAAGAGGGCTCCCCTGGAATGTAGAGTAATCTGTTTAATGACCCTCTGTTGTTAGCCCTACAACCAGATAAAAGAATGTCTTGTCATCTTCTAGGTTTTAGCTCAATATAGAAGCAAAACGCAATCAAGCCTCACATCCTAAATGGACATCTATTATAGTAGAACATGTAGACACAGAGTCTCCGGACATTAAACTCAGAATTCATCAGTTGTACGTGGAGTCATTATCCTCTTTTAAAAGCATAAGAAATGACTCAACCTAAAAATTGCATTAAAAGAAAAATATTAAGGTTACAATATCAAGCACTCAGAAATGCAAGATTGAGGTGGTTTGGCCCAATTATGGTAGTGAATAAACGGTGACTGGATAGTTGAAGAAGGTATTACAGTTCCTGAAACTACCATATTATGGGACTAGAGGGGGAAAAAAATCCTAACTTTAGACAGAACTCAATCAGTTTGGGAATGTTTATACCTACTGTAACAGGGGCTGGAGGCATGCCCCTGCTACAGACCCACAGAGCTAGCTATACCCACCAGCAATTTACTGGGATGGGTCTGGAAGGGCTGTGTATCCCTGGCACAGAAGGGAAAAGTGTCCAGAGAGAACCCAGGAGAAAAACAGGCCTCCAGGGGCACTGGACCACGTGCCCCAGGGAGCTGGCTCTGATTGGCTAAGAGAAAGGAGTGGGGAATTTAAAGGGATGCCAAGATGATAAATGGTGTTCCCCAGAAGTGGGGAAAACATGGTGGAGTTAGGAGCTGTGTGGACAGGGGAAGAAGAGGATACCAGCAGCTGAATCGCCCCATGTCACTGAGGTCCGAATAACCCCAAATGAGGATCAGGCCAGCCCTCAGAGAGCTAAGTGAAGTAGGAAGCTGTTCAGGGGGAGCCACACCAGCAACACTGGTGACAAGGCCAGGAAGGAGCCATTTCCCAGGATATCCAGCAGGGCCAGCAGGGTGAGAAAGCCAGAACAGATCTCGAAGAAAGCGGTGAGGTTTAGACACCAGTCAAGTTGTCTACCTAGTCTGGATAAGCAAATGACTTAATGGATAGGAATTTCACAGGAGAGAGACAAGTGCCATAGAGTGATGGACTAAGGAACACAGAGGAGTCCAAAGAATTGACCCAGATAAGCCTCTCCACACAAGACCAAAGGGGACTTTTCACCACAGGGCTGAGAGGAAAGGGGCAGAGTCTAGGGAAGGTGGAGCCCTGCAGAAGAACCGGGACCCCTCCAGACAGAGCTTCTCCCGAACAGTCATCTACCCTCCCAAGCCATCAAGGTGAGCATGACAAAAGTCAGTGGCATTACAGCATGTGGTAGGTCAAGAATACAGACACACCCACACTATAGTAGGAGAACTGGACTCAGGTGACTCAGGGAAACCCTTCAAGTCATATGACATAAGCTTCAATTACTAGATCAAACTATTTTTTTCCTGTCTCCACTGTTCACAGGATGGGCATGCTCTGAGAATTAATCAGGACTGTATAGTGAAAGAGACCGCTTTCTACAGGTGTCTGACTTCATTTGATGTAGAAGCTGGAAGATGTAGTAAATGAGGGGGAAAACAGAAATAGGATGGCCTCATGATTAAGGCAGTGCATACTGCTCTGGAAAGATGTGTTATCCTACAGATCCTATGTAATCCTGGTTAAACCATATAAATCAAACATCTCCCCTTGTGCATTCTTCATTTCCTGAGTGACCAGGGTTTGAGACTCTGATTCCCATAAGTGCTGAGCACTCACAACTGCAACTAATGTCAGAGAGAATGTTTTGAAAATATACAACACAATTCAGTTTGATACTAGGAAAATTCAAGCATTTGCTGTCTCAAATTGGACATCCAAAATTAGTGGATACTATTGACCTTAATTTCTCTAGTCTCAGTTTCTCATCTCTAGCCTGGGGGTGGGAAAAACCCACATTACCTTTATCCCAGAAGAGATGTGGAAACAAAGTTTTACAAATATTAAGGAATTTAACATAGGGGAAGACATTTCAGAACTGCCATCTGTGACTCCCATTAACATTAACAGAAGCCAGTGCAAAGCACGTCAAGTACATTTATGTCTATAATATTTTTACAGCACATGCAGTTTGGTCTAGATAGAAAGGACATCATATAAGCATACCAAAACACTTTAATTTTTGCAAACAGCCTCAAATCTGAAGATAAATTATGGGAAAGCCATGTCAACTATATTCTCATTTTAGCTTTCCACCTAGTGTACATGCACTATATACTTCAGAGGACCTCATTTCCCAAGCCAACTGCAAAGCAGCCTTTAAACACAAGGGTCTGTCTCAAGAGGAAAATCATATTAGACAAAGTTTGCCACAGCCATTTCTGGGGGACTACACTTGAGAGAGCCTGCTACGCTGTCCTGATTAAATCAGCCAAAACTAAACACAATGCACATCACCTCTATAGCATATCTGCCTTGGGTCACTGTGGTACAGTTCTAAAGAATAACCCTTTTCTTACAGAAAAAAATTCCTAGCTGGTGCAGTCTCCCTCTTCCTTGCACAACTGAAATAACTTGCTGAGAACAAAGGGTAAAAATCCCAACCTAGGTTTTAAAAGACCCTTCACTGTCTAACTCTACTCAAAGTAATTCAAAGGCAACCTTTTTTTTTTTTTTTCTTTAATTTTTAACATTTCCTAGGTAGATGGCAAACAAATACAAAAGTGCATTAGCGCTGGAGAAAACTAAATCAAATTGAAAATAGTACAATAAATGTCACTTCTAGAATATTATAGAATATTTTGGTTTTTATCATTTTTTTTCATCTTTTACAGCCAAAACAATTTCAGTTTTCAACCACCAAAATAAAACTGAATTTTTGTTGAAAGTTTTCACAGGAAATAAAATACAAGTCTGAAAATTTCAAGCAGCCATAAAGTATAAATAAGGAATGATGGGGAAAAAAAAATCTTAAATTAGGGATCTGAGTCTAAACTTAAGTATGGCTGCTGATGAGAATGTGAGCAGTAAGAAATAATCAGGCCATGCCCCTGGCCATGGAAAAGCAAGGAGAAAAGGTGAAATTGTTACAGTAACGTTGTGCACTTACACAGAGGAAGGGAAACTTTAATCCTGTTTTGTGACCCTCACCACACAAAGCTGCCACAGCAGGCCTGAGATTCTGGCCTAAATTCTCCATTTGAACACGTGAAATGATATAGCCTTTCTAAAGACTTTTCAGCAACACAACAGTAAAATATATGACTGCACTTGTCCCCATTTGCTGTGCTCTTTGTCATACATTCTTCTTGCCAAAGTTACTCAACAGCTTTCTGACGATAGGCTCAGAAGAGAACTGTGTGATCTAAAGCAAACCGAAAGGGGTCCTGTTCTTGTCAGAGAATGATCAAATTTCCTGTCAGTCACAGCACAACAGACTGTCTTCCAGTCTGCCAGCTCTGATGTACCCATCTACTTCCAAGCAAATGCCTTCAAGAAATAAACAGCGCCATACATGAAAGGATTTGAGTTGTAGCACCAATTTCAAGTTAGCTTATTCACAAGGTACTTAGGCCTGGATTCGCTGGATGAGAGCACAGTACACTACAAATTACTGGCCACACACAATACTTAACATCCGCAATGTTTGCTACAACTAGAGAAATTAATTTGCTCAAAATGACTTTTCCCCCTGCCTAAACTCACATAATAAGCTGGGCATAATTTTATCAAATTTAAAACATTCCAAGTTCCTCGACAAATCTCTTTGCAAATTCAGGATGGATCACATGAGACATTATCTATGTGTTTCTGATTCTAAGCATTTGAGATTTGATTAATCCTGTAAGCACGTGGTATTGGTTTTGCTTCCCTGAACAAAAGTTTTGTAAGAGCTTGAAGCAAGCTGTGAAAAATCTGTGGCAGACCATGAGGGACAGATACATTTAGGAATACTACATCTTTGCCTTTTGGGGTAACACAGACTGTGCCCAATTATTAATCTGAGAACTGAGTTTAATAGTTAATTTTCTAATTACTTACACGCCAACTAACATTGTGCATATATACAATCCTATCCATTTGTCTGGCTTAATTGTTTCCACACCAAAATTCCAGTGAGTATTTGGGAGTCCTGTCTCTGCTGTATCAAACAGTATCACATTTCAGAATGTCACGCCATTTGTGTAATGCCAGCGCAAATATTTAAGTGTATGAGCATAAACTCAATCTCTGCTTACAATTTTGGGAGTACAACTTTCTCTAATATATACAGGCACAGCTGGAGCAAATGCATTTTTAAGTTTGAGTGAAATCCTGAAGGGTATTTTAGCTGTTTTGTTATATTTTTCCAGTATTCATCTCAGGTCTCAACTACCTACACTTGCATTTTTATTTTATATGAGATAGCTAGAGTTCTGATCGGTGCCACAGAAAATACCTATAATAAAAACTATGGATATTATGCTATGTTAGGAAAATACTGACCCACAGATCTAAGATTATCAAAATGTTTCCATCTATTGGCTCATGCAGGAGGTTCCAATTGAGTGAAAAATCCACAGACTGGCTGGAGATGCTTACAGAACCACAGACACCAAGCACACCCCCAGTGGCCAACAGAAAGGTCTCCACTCACTAGAATGCATTTGATTCGTTTGCTAGAAAGTAGAGAAAGTAGCAGCGTAGTTTGCAAGTCTCACTAGAAATTAATCAGTTTAAATCATAAATCAAAAGGAACCCTACTGTAAGAAAGCCTATACTTTAAAGCGTCCATTAATCAGAACCGCTGAAATCCATAATAAGGGACAATATGCCAGTAATGTTCCTTGACTTAGAGAACAAGCATACAGTTAACACCTTCTCTCAATCCATGTGCAGAGGATACTAGAATAGCCACTTTTATACAAGACAGAGCTAGGTTCTCATCCTCAACCTTCTCTAATCATGTTGTATACAAATTTATGTGACTAAATAGAGAGTTAAAGTATAACAGTCACGCTCATCAAATGCCTCTAAGAACATTACAAGAATATTAGTGGATCTGGACTGTATAGCTGACTACAGATCATAATGTGGCTGGTCTTGGCCTTTACACAAACAAATATTTACAGAGAGCATCAAACAAACAAATTATGCCAGTATTATGATTAAGACTTAACAGGCTTCAAAACAAACAAATAAAAAAAACCCCAACTGTGCTTTTAAGTGAAAATTCTGATTTGCTCGGTGCTCTAAAACATTAGAATTCTCTAAGCCAAGTTGTTCATCAGGCAGCACCACCAGAATGAAAGTATCCTGTTTAATGAAGATACAGTAGCAAATAGCACCTGACATTGGAAAATATGGAACCAGTAGAACTCTTCTTGTGATTTATATGAAAATGTGGATTGAAACTGTGAAGGATGACCATCATCCAACATTTCAAACAGCTGCAAGAAGGCATTATAAGCTCCTTCATGGAACCGGAAAGGTGAAATTATCAGCAATCATCAACCCAACAACAGACAAACTTCACTGCCCAAAACACATATGCATGTAACTCACATGATAGCACAGAAGTTTTCCTTGCTATTTTTTGTAAAGGTATGTGCTTTTATGAGAGAAGGAATATGGTTAAGATTAGGGAAGGCAGGGCAAGGCGAACCGTTAGGAAAAGCACTGCGAGTAGAACCGTGATGTGGCCCTGAGAAAGCTTAAGAAGCAAGGAGAGAGATAGTTTGCACATCTTTTTGAGCTAAGTTCAGATAGGAGACGAGGCTTAAAATTCAGAGCAAAGACAGTCCTCTAGTTGTTTGGTTTCTGCTGCATCAACAAAACAGGACTTTGTGCATTCTTCATAAACAAAAGAATATTACATCACAGATAACTGTATCCACCCTCAATTCATCCTCTTAACTGAAGAACCTCATGATCCCACAATTTTTGTATAACTACTGAGGCCACAAGTAGTATATTTAATGGTGTCAACTGTGGTGGGACAGTAGAGGGTGCTACTACACTAAGCCACCCACCTCACTGTGCCCAACCAAAACCATGCTTTGGGTGTCTCCCCTAGGGTGCCCAAATCCAACCAAATCCATTCCTAAAGCACATCCACAAGCCTGGGGTACTTGCTGCCACCACCCGGGCTCTGGTTTCTGTTAGGTCTCTGTGCAGCCCACGGTACACAAACCCTGCAGACGCTGGGGGTGGCTATGCCCACTGGTAGGGCAGAATCAGTTAATAATCAGCTGAGTTCTGCTAGGAGTGAAAAGGCCTGTCCCTCCTCTCAAGCATTCACAGCTAAACATGCTGTAAGTGATAGCTTTTATTAATAAGAGATGGGGAGAATGGGGAAGGAGTAAAAGACAGAAGAGTATTATTAAAAAAAAAAAAGTCTTGAGCAAAACAGAATGGGCTTGTTTACCCTTTTAACATGCAGCTAAAGATCCATAACCCTAATTTACTGGCTAATTTTCAGGTAGGCTACTTACATATACATCCAGAAGATTATGGAGGCTCATGCTTCTGTGTATGTTTCCAAAATGCTTGCTGAAGAAAGCCCCCCAGACCAGGTGACCTGATTCTTAAATAACTTTTCTGACCTCATCACCTGGCTCCGACCAGGAACAGGCATTATTTGAACCCTGTTGATGCAGGCCAATCCTTTTAAAAATTGGTCAGCAGCCCTTGGTGGAGAGACCAGTCACCAAACTGATTCCACAGGTTGCTTGGCAGAAGGCTTCAGACAAAGGGTCTGTACCCAAAAAGGGGGAATGGGAAGTGCTCCTATACAGCACAAACAAAATACACAGCAAAATAAATCCTGAAACACTTGACCACACACAACCCTAAGTGTGAGTGGGTGTTACATTCTCCCCCCAGCCCATGTCCCAATCCAGGGACAGACAGTGTGAGATTTCTTCACGTCAAGAAGGTAGCAAATCTTCTGTTTTTTCTTGATCATGTGTAAACTTATATATATATATACTTACCTTCCTATTATGGATATAGATTTCATAGATGTTGAATTCATAGAATTCATTTAATAGAATTCATATCTGTTGAATACAGAAAGAACTTGTTTCAGCTTCAGACAGCTTTATCTGGTCAATCCAACATCACTATTCCCATAAAATGGGCTCAACTATCTGGTTATTCAGGGGCAAGGACCAGCAGATACATGAGTAGGTCAACTATTTTTGTCCCAGCCTGCCTCTGATGCTACATTTTTTTTAAAAAACACAGTAAATGGCAAGGCAGAGTGCAAGGAATAAGTTCAAAAAGTAAAGTGTTCCCAAAATCCAGTAGGTATCTGTAACAGCAGGTTTCACTTAAAGTGGATATCACTTTACTGGTTTTAACAAACTTCAAAGTAAATGTCCTAATGCTACTCATTTTGTATGTCTGTTTTACATCAGTCACAATTCCATATCACAGTTTCACTTCTGCCTGATACATATCATAAATTTTTGTAACTAGAAAGCACACTTAGTATATGGATTAAATTAAGAATGGTTTTAAAAAGCAGCATGATAGCAGACATTTATGTTATTAACTATTTTTCTTCCACATATCTGATGATATGTTGGTAGGACATGTTAAAATAAAGTATGATAATCCACATCACATATCAGCAAGAGATATATATAGTTAATTGTAGTGGATGCTGAAATTAGTTTTATAGTCTCAGCTATAGTTAACTGAAATCCAGTAGAATGCGTCATCTAATAAAGATATTCTAGTGAACAATAAATATTTTAATTTAACAGAAGATGGCTAATTTTAATAAAATTACACCCGTGCTGAAAATGAAATCTTGTATTGCAGAGAAAGGCAGATTCCAAGGAATGTAAATTTTTAATACTTAGAAGTTAAAAATTAAAACAACAAACCCAACAATAAAACCTTATTAACTATTTGCCTACCATTGAAGTATGTTGGGTGATTTTAAAGTGACCTACCTTTTAGCTTTCCTAGACGAAGAAAGTCTGCCCAGGTTGTAGTCACATATTTTTCTCAAATAGGAAAGAAGCAAGAACGACATGTTTTTCAAAGAGGTCTAAAGGAGTTTGGCCTCTTAACTCCAAATTAATTTCCAAGGAAGCTGAGCAGCTAATTGCCTGAGGGTATGGACAAATGTACATTTGGAGACATTTAAAAAGGGGGACATTTCAAAAGGGTGGCAGCTGTTATGTTCTAATTGTTATGTGTAGAAAAGCCAGGAACGATACAAATGTAGCAAAACTGTTCCAGCTTTAACCCTGGTTGAAGCAGCTCCAAATGCATGTGTGTCCATCCTCTGAGTATCCTTCAGAAACTGCAGCCCAACAAAAATGGTGAAAACCTTCCACCAACTTATGTCTATCCTGGGAAAGTGCCCCTTACTACAGATACAACATTAAATATTTGGTTCTCTACAAACCAGTAATATTATAATTGCTTTTAATGTTATTGCCTTATTAAGACTGACTTCATACTGCTGCTAGCCTTTCTGAATTAATGCATTGATTTTGGCACAAACAGTTTACTATCAGAGAATGAAAACTTAGGGAAAACCAAGAAGTGGAATGAAATGTTCATCTTATAATAGGACGCAGGAAGACTGATACAAACAGTGCCACCTGAGGTTTACACTGACACTGGAAGCTGTCTACAGTGCCAATCAGAAAGGAGAGAGCACATCTGGGTAGTGAAGTGCCTTAATTCCAGGTACTCTAAAGAGAAGTGAATAAAATAGGGAGGGAGAGAGAGAGAGAACAGGCCACATATTTTGATACAAAATGTCATTTTGTTAGCTGCATTCCTCCAAGTGCCAACATCCTTCAGCAAAGATGTACCAAGATGTGTGGGGCAGCACTGGAGATATATTTTGCTCCATTTCCTTCCTGTCAATTCAGCTTGAAAAGGATATCCATTTCTGTCATTCAAAAATGTCCTGTCCCATTAGGAAACTAAGCTCAGAATCTTTCCCAGAAGGTAAGAAAGTGGCACATTGATCAGGGGGATCTGAAGGCTTTTCAAACTGGAGACCCAATTTTATCCCAAAGTAGAGACCGATTCTCAAATACTGTAATTAATTCCACTTTCTCATTTTGGGCTCTTGCTAAGCTACCTGGTTCAATCCTTACTGTCCAGAAGGCTCACACAGTACATATTCAGTTGCCTAGTATCTTTTCACCGGTTGCCAATGTACATAAGGGGTAGTTTACACAAGGGAAAAGAAAACCTTGTGGTAGATCCCAGTGAAAAAAATAGTCATACCTGAGGCAAGAAAGAATTAAGCAAGAATTAAGTTGCTCTTTATGTAATAAAAGCAAACCATGACAGCTTTTTCCTCAGTGGCACTCCTTCAATTTAGCATAACAAGAGGAAAGGGTGAGTGCTCAGCAGCAGAAGCATAACAAGGCAGCTGGGCACCTGGGGCAGCTATGACCTGCGGAGGCAGTGGCAACTGCTGGCTGGCGCTGTGCTGTCAGCATGACTGCAGCTGTGGCAACAGCTGCTATTTCACCACTTCCCATTCCACAATTGGCATCTGGGGCTGATGCTCCAGTGACTCTGCCTTAGTTATGTTACTGCTGAGCAACATATACAGGTATTTGAGGGGCCTGGCCTCAAGAATGCTGAACTCAGCTCTCCATCATTCCCTTCTTTTCACTCAGTAAAAAATGTACAGCCATTCTGTACAGAAGTCCTCCAAATTTTGTGACCACCTCTCTGTACCAATAGAGAAGAAACTCTCTGCTCCATCCCTTCAAAAGCTTACTTTGTCAGATGCTATGATGAAGTAACAGTATATTGTAGCATCTGATGAAGTAATGTGCTGGTTATGAAAGTAAGTCCCTGACTCTTCTGAACCTACTAGAACTCATTCCTTAACTAGACCATACACTAGCTCTCAGACAAGAAGTAGTTGATGGTCACGTTTTACAGGCTATGAGAGGTAGCTGTGGTACCTTCAACCCCAAAGAAAATAATAGTAGTGGCTAGCAAATTGGACTGCAGTGCAAGGAACATGGGTCCAATTATTAGCTTTCCCAGTAGCCTGCTGGATAAGTTTGAGCCTGCTACTTCCTTAACAGTGCTTCTGTTCCCTTATGTGCAAATCAGCAATTTCAGGCACTACCCCAAGAGCATGTTTGTAGCACTGACACTGCCACTCACACCAACAGCTAGCCTCACTTTAAGCTTTTGAGCTAAAATACTGCTATCAGTGCTGTCGTATTGGCATGGTTCTCAACACATCAACTGCTCAAATATTTACCCTTCTTGAGCAGGTTTTTTGTCTGTACCAAGTTTCATCTTGCTACAGCAATGCTCCCAGAAGAGACCAAACTAGCTCCAGTGCATCTACATGAACTGTCATGGCAACACAGATTACAGTATTGACATCCCCCAAGTCCAGTGGCATTAACTAAGGCAAGATGACCAGGCACCAACTTAGGAGGGAGGGAGTTGAGGGAAGGGGAAAGATAGCTACTTCTGCAGCCACACAATTGCTCTAATGGTACAGCAACAAGTGGAAAATACCACTGCCCTTGTGTGTGGCAGCTGCCCCAGATGCCCAGCCACACCATTATGCCTCTGCCCAAGTCCTCCTGCTAATCTTCCAAGTTTTACAATTGCTTTCTCCTACTTTTAGGCATGTTTTCTTTTACTTTGTTGTTGTGTGAAAGATAAATTCCACCTGAAGTAACTAACTAAAGTTCCATAAAGTATGAGAGTCTCTTAAACTGCAGGAAAAGCAATGACATTTTTAATTCATTTACTTGTTAGATTGGTTCACATTTAACAAAGCCAAAAATTATTTGTTTTCTTTCAGTATCCCTCCATCAGAATATTGTCCACAGGTCATTATTACAACTACAGGCAAGCTGTAATGTTACAGTGATATGTTTTGCAGGCAGGTTTTGAAAGCAAACATTTTTTGTCATTATTCGATTTTAATCAGTTTTAAGAAGTTCAAATGTCATGTATTATCATTAGAAATGTAGTAGAATCTCTCAAATCCATTGCATCTAAAATCAACTGGGGAAATGGAAAGAAAAATGTAGAAAGTCTTCTTTTATCAAAAACTCAGCTCAACTGGATGACCCCAAAAGGGTTAGATGGTATACGTGGC
>NW_017728998.1:37966543-37969074 GCF_001723915.1 Gavialis gangeticus
TGCATCTAAAATCAACTGGGGAAATGGAAAGAAAAATGTAGAAAGTCTTCTTTTATCAAAAACTCAGCTCAACTGGATGACCCCAAAAGGGTTAGATGGTATACGTGGCACTTGAATATAATATACGTTTCTTGACTCAGTTACTCAGTTTCTGGTGTCCATATGTTGTTTGGAGGCTTAATATATATAGATATCTTCTTTTTAACATGTACATTAATATACAATCTGCTTTGTAGGTCATTTGTAACATATATGTTACATCAATAATAATTAACATGGACTAACAAAATAGATGTGTAATAATAATCTGATTAATCTATAAAATATTATTTTCTACATCAGACAAAGCAGGCACATACTCAAAAGATTAAGGGAAATAAATCTTATTTCTAATATCATTCATGGCTAATAGAACAGAATATTATTTATGTGCCAACATGAGACTTCGGATAACTCTCGTCTGAAAACCTATATTTCCTATCTTCAAAAGAAAATGCAAATAATCATTGAACAACAGAACTTTAGTGTAAACCCTAGATAAATTGGAAAGGAAAAATGTCTCTTATGAGTTAGAAAAACAAAAAGAAAAGGAAAAAATATTTGGGTGATTTGTGGAGAATTGAAATAATCCCTGACTGCATACTGACACACAGACGGATAGTCCTCAGTTAACTGAATACCAGTAGCATGGGAAGTAGAGCTTATGACCTCTGGGTTCACACACAAGGTTTTTGGAACTGAAAAAGTAGCTGGATCTAAATCAATCAGAAAAAAACTGAAATATACATTGGAATACATATGTATAGTATATGTACATGGTAACAGTCCAAAACACATTATGTCACATCTTTCTATTAGGAAGAAACGCATGTACATTTATCACAGAGTATGGGAGTTCATTTTCAGACCTGGGCCTCCCTCCAGCAGTAAGCGTACAAATTTGCCAAGACTTGCTTAGGCATGTTTCACTGTCCTTGAATCTATGAAGACAGGAGTTAAAGCAAACACCCATGCCTCCCGTGGGGGCTGTGCATGAGAAAGTATTTGTGGCAGACATTAGGCTATACCCTGAATATTCAGATATTAATTCACCAAGTGCACGGGCCCACCAAGGAGCTGAGAGAAAGCCCTGCGGCATGACGAACTCAAAAAGGAGATGATGCACTTCTAAGAGAGAAAGAAAAAAATGATACTGTTTAGGTCATAGAGAGAGATGTACAGTAGTGACAGTGGATTCATAGGAGTGTATGGCTAAAGAAATGGCAAAATGGAAAATAGTCTGCACAGCATCCCCTTACTGTCATTTTTTTTTGATAAAGTGATGTATATATTACAACCAGCTCTTAAAAGGTATTAACTGTACCTTTTTATTTGTATTTATATGGAATAAAACTATGTTATGTTTATAAAGTTTCTTTTTCCCCTGGTCTATATACAATTAAATCCATTCCATGAATAACACGGACAACGTATATGGTAAATATGGCTTTGTTATCTATGTGACATAATAGTGGTTTATCTAGGTTCTTACAAGAGCACTGATCACTATAGCACCTGAGCGTGTCCTCTAATACATGGTCACTAAACCAATATACACATCTAATTTTACTCAATATTTCCCTCTAAAAGCTGTCTAGGGATTTTTTTTTTGTTTATTAATTTTTTCCTCTTGTCCAAAAGTCTTTCTGCTTCCATACTTTTCTTTCTTGTTTTTACCTCTTTACCTACTCTTCTTTCTCCTGTCTTCTATTTTAAATTGTTGTGAGGGGAAAGATAGGCTAATTGAATTAATGTTAATGCATTGTTCAGAGGACATAAGGTTTACAGTCATTCTTAATCTCCTCAGTGAAGACATTCTAAAACTGTAGCCTTGATGCCGAGGATTCTCCTCTTCCACTTTTCACAATTTCCAATTACTGACTACCAATTGCACAGTTCCTAAGAAATAGAGCCACGGAGGAACATTATCTGAGAACTTCTCTCTTTGGATGCTATCTTGAGCCAATCTCATTCGGTACTTCTGAAGACCAATATCTTGAATGCAACCTACTGTTTGAGAAGCAAATGCCACAGGCACAGATAGGGCAAGTGTGCTCTTGTTGCTGGTGCTAATATGGCTGCTACATTTGGATTTTTAGTTGTGTTAGCATGTTCATGCCTAAGTAGGCTGATCTCTAGCAATTCAGCCTAGAAGTCATGGGTAAACACCTGCATCTTCACAAACTACCATATTCTGGCTAACCACAGCTTAAAAGCATTTTTGTAGTGGTTATAATCTAAGCACTCAGCAGCAACCAGGGAACCAGACATCTCAGGGAGATGCTCTCAGGAGTGTATGAAATGCTACAAGTTCTCTCCAGCCAGCTATGAGCCACTGTCTGGTATCATCTGTGGCAGAAAGCCACCTTGGTTTCTCCCCAAAAATCTCTGCCCTGTGACACTGTGATTTAAATCTCTGTGCTGTGACCATTCAATTAGGATGGGCCCAGCACACAGGGGACCACACCCTCAGCCTGTCTCTTTAGGGAACT
>NW_017728998.1:37969645-37973161 GCF_001723915.1 Gavialis gangeticus
AGGGAGGCATTCGGAGCCTGGAAGGTGGTCGGGCGCAGGGAGGTGGTCGCCTCGACGCAGGAGCACCCCCTACTGGCCTGCCTCACGTGGTGGAAACAGCGGAGGGATACGAATACCCAGCTGTGTTCCTGAGGTGGGATCTCTGCACCCGCCACATCATCACTCAGCGCGAGAATTCTATTAACCCCAACTGGGCATTTGTAAAGATTGCAGTTTTTGATTAAGTACTGTGCTGTTTGCTGGATACGGCATTCACATGGGACTATCCAAGATGTTCATCTTGTACAGTGTTGTTTTGAAGCATCCATATCCAGATCTCAGTCTATTCAACTTGACCCACACTTTTCTGTCAAGGTCATGCCCAAAAGGCGGGGTTGGACTCATTTGGTGTTGGTATAAAATGCTGTAGAAATAGATTTCAGACGAGATTACTCTGAATGATCATTTCCATTCACTCCACCCCTTATCTAAATTTATCACAACGCACAAGGCCACAGCCTGTCAGGCTCTTATGGTCCCAGAAATGTAGCAGCAGGAGAGCAGCTAGGGTCTTCTTATGTCACTTGGCTGAATGCCGTAGATTACAAGGAATACATCTGTGTGGGTGTAAGTTGTGCAGCCTGTTACGAGTCTCTGTGCACTGTTAAGTACAGTATTTAACTTCTTAGTATTCAACAGCTTCTGGACCATACAGGAGAACAGTAATCTACTGGGGCGTATACCACTGCAAGTGCAGTGGTTCTTATGGTAGCTACCCATGCAGAGACTTTACCACTGACTTTCTGAATGTGATGTTTATAGGTAAAGGAATGGTCTAATATGACTCCTTGGTAGGTTGGGGTATGGTCATGGGGAAGGATATGATTTGCTACTCTGATATTCAATATGCTCTTGGCTCAATGACTGTCCAGGTGGAAGACTGATGATACTGATTTATTGATGCTCCCCACTGACCTCATGGCCTTTCAAACACCCCCTCCCCCACCCCATAAACCCCTGCAACACTGACCTGGAGTAAAGCTGAAGCACCAGGATCATTACCCTGTACTGTTGTTGGGGAGTTATCAGAACACACTACATAGAGTAGGACCTCAATGTAAATCTGGTTAATTGACAACTAGCCGCCTCATCCCTCAAGGTCACATCGTTTTCCTGAGATCCAGCATGTTGATGCAGATCCACCTAATGCAAACTGGCATCCAAACACACCCCAAAAAGGCACTGAAAGCTTTTTTGAGCCCCACAGCCAAAGTGTAACCAACAATCACAACCACGCATAGTCACTGGTGCACCTTTAGGCACCATTTGGCAGAGCACCTACTTATGAGCACTGCTGCAGGTAAGGTGCAACAGGAATGAGAAAAATTCCCCCCTAGAAAACCCTCCCCACAACTCCCTTCCTCTATTCCCAGAGAAGGCTCATCCCACCAGGCCTGAAGACATAGATGGCACCAGTTAAATAAGGACCAAATGAGACCCTCAATGTGGGAGGTCAAAATGGACAGGTTGGCGACTGCTTGCACCCGCACTGCCACAGCACTTAAATGAACTGTCCAAGCCCAGGAACATGCTGCAAAGACCCAAGAATGAGGTCCACAGGTAGCCAGCTCCTGTCTGAGTGACACCTCCCTTACCACTACAGAACAGGGAGCATCACAGAGCCAGGATAAGGAGTTTATGCACAGGGGAAAAAGACCACTTGGAATCCACCTTTTGCACCCTGAATGGCATCAGTGGTGCTTCCTGCAGAGAGTCCATTGCCCTCCTGAGCAGTAGTTGAGGGGCAGGCTACTGCCCAGTCCCCACCCCCCCAGCAAGGAGAGCCCTGCTCCAGGGACTCTTCCCTGAGACAACATGCTCAGGAGTCCCATGGTGGGGGGCCCTGGATGGTGGCCACGAGAGAATGCTCCATGCTGTGCACTGATTGGGAGATGCAGGGAGCAGGGGGAGCCCCAGAACAAGAACTCTGGTGTGCAGAAGCTGCTAACTTCTGGTCCAAGAAGCCAGGAAGGCGTCTGGCAGGGCCTACTCCAGGGAGCAGCATCCTCTGTGAAAATAGGCAGCCTCCCTGGGATCAGGTCCAAGTTCTGGAGCAGGCAATGTTCCACAGATTTTCTTTATTATGATCACCCACTATTGGCAGCTGCAACTTTTAATTAAGCCAAGGGGTGGCAGTTTCATGCATGGTATTCCCCTAGCAACCCTAAGGTTTCATGTTTGTTAAGTTGAGGTTAACAAGGTTTCCAATCCTTTCTCCCTCTCAACATCATACCCAGTACAGCCAAGGTTCTTCCCCACTCTCTCAGTGGGAATTGAGAAAAATGTTCCAAGTCCCAGAGTGTGTAACATTGCATCTTTTGTTTAATAAACATACTTAAAGTTTATCAGTTTCAACATTTGATTAAAACATGGGCCACATTCCCTTGGAGGCCTGGTGCATGGCCATGGGTGGAAGGACAGGAGAAGGGGGATGGTGCCCAGCCAGCCTCGGTTGTGGGGAGCTGTGCCTGTAACACAGGACCAGAGGAGGCAAGGGCTGGTGCTAGGGCAGGGGCACTCAGATTTCAGAGACATTAGGGCTGGAAGAGACCTCATAAGATTATCAGGTCCCGCCCCCCTGCCCAAAGGGCAGAAGTCAGCTAGGATCAAAAGGATCCCAGCAAGATAAGCATCCAAATGTTTCTTAAAATGTGTCCAGAGTAGGTGCAGGCACCACCTCTTGGGGGAAGTCTAGTCCAGGCCTTGGGGGTCGGACAGTAAAGAAGTTTTTTCTTATGTCCAGCCTAAAGTAGTCTTGCAGTAGTTTGTGACCATTGGACCTTGTCATCCCTTGGGGTGCTCAAGTCATTCCCCCAGATCCTGACGCATACCTCATATGTACTTATAGGCTGCCACCAAGTCACCCCTGAGCCTGCGCTACTCCAGGCTGAAGAGTCCCATGGCTCTCAGCCTCTCTTCATAAGGCCTGTTCTCTTGCCCTCTGATCATGCACATGGCTCTCCTCTAGACTCTTTCGTGCTTCTCCACCTCCTTCCTGAATTGTGGAGCCCAGAATTGGATGCAGTAGTCCAGCTGTGGCCTCACCAAGGCTGAGTACAGTGGGAGGATAACATCCTGGGTCTTGCTCGAAATGCATCGGTAGATGCAAGCCAAAGTTTTGTTCACTTTACTGGCTGCAGTATCACATTGGTGACTGTTCATCTTGTGGTCAATCATGACACCCAAGTCTTTTTTGGTCATGGTGCTTGCAAGTGTAGCATTGCTGAGCCTATAAGTGTGATGTTGGTCCTCCCTCCCACCCAGGGCAGAGCACCTTGCATTTCTCCATATTGAATGCCATTAGGTTTTCATCCACCCACCTTGCAAACCTACTGAAAAAAGTCAGGCTGGATCACCAATCTACCCTCAAGTGTGGAAACTCTTCCCCAAAGTTTGGTGCCATAAGCGAACTTACCCAGTCCACTTCTGACGCCAGAGTCCAGATCTTCTATAAAGACTTTAAAGAGTATAGGTCTG
>NW_017728998.1:37978161-37979215 GCF_001723915.1 Gavialis gangeticus
GGGGGGAAATATAGGCATCCGGGGCACACGCACACAATGCCAGCATCTGAGGCATGAACAGACATACAGAACCCAGGCGTCTGGAACACGTAGGAGTATACATGCACATCCACACCCACACATGGTCAGCCAGGCAGGGCCAGCAGTTGGCCACTTGCAGCTAAGGAAGCAACACCATCCAGCTCCCTTGCAGAGTGGAACATCCTGGAGGCAAGGGCAGGAGCTAGGGGGATGCCTTGGAGGCTCCTGATCCTGGGTATGACCCAGAACTGCACCCTGCTGGGGAAGACAGGCCTGGTGGGACTGCCGGTGGCACAGCAGCCCCTTTCAAATACCAGGACTTCTCACCTCCCTGGTGAAAGGTGGGTCGAGGTGCTTTAACCTGAGCCCCCACAACACTGTGGGTAAGGGGGCCAAGCACGGCTATGGCCACCTGAGCCCCAGGGGGTGTGAAACCCCAGGAAATGAGCAGGGACAGGCACAGCTGTGGTCACCTGAACCTGCAGGAGTGAAAGACTTCAGAGGCCCCAGGGAGGAGATAGTTGTGCAGCCCCAGAGAGGAGGCAGGTATGGAGCCCTAGAGAGAGGGCAGTAGTGAAGGCCCTGACAAGGGTTGAGTAGGGCTGAGGGTCAGCATGAAGGGCAGTCCCAGGGGGTGTGCTGAGTAGGGCTGCGGGACAGGCACATGGGCCAACCCCCATAAGATCAAGTTATTGCGTGTGAGAAGCCTAGTGAAGGGCTAGAGCACAGCTAGCCCTCTGTTTGGTGAATCAACTGACCACTACCCAGATGAGGGTCACGGAAGAGGCTTAAGAGACTGTACATTGCCAGCTGAGGTGCGACTCAGATAAGCCTGATGGCCTACAGGACCACTCAAGGGAGCAAGGCAGAGTGAAGGGAGCACAGCATCATGCAGTGAGCAAGAGACCCTGTGAGAGGGTGGAGTTAAAGAGGACCCAATGAGGGGGGCTGTATGAGGATGTGAGTGAGTGATACCTGATGAAGGACTAAGTTGGCCCGGCTTTAGGCCAGGAGTGTAGTGACATACTGGATG
>NW_017728998.1:37984215-37985225 GCF_001723915.1 Gavialis gangeticus
TGGGAGGATAACATCCTGGGTCTTGCTCGAAATGCATCGGTAGATGCAAGCCAAAGTTTTGTTCACTTTACTGGCTGCAGTATCACATTGGTGACTGTTCATCTTGTGGTCAATCATGACACCCAAGTCTTTTTTGGTCATGGTGCTTGCAAGTGTAGCATTGCTGAGCCTATAAGTGTGATGTTGGTCCTCCCTCCCACCCAGGGCAGAGCACCTTGCATTTCTCCATATTGAATGCCATTAGGTTTTCATCCACCCACCTTGCAAACCTACTGAAAAAAGTCAGGCTGGATCACCAATCTACCCTCAAGTGTGGAAACTCTTCCCCAAAGTTTGGTGCCATAAGCGAACTTACCCAGTCCACTTCTGACGCCAGAGTCCAGATCTTCTATAAAGACTTTAAAGAGTATAGGTCTGAGAACAGAGCCATGGGTGACACCACGGGTTACTGAGTGCCATGATGATTCAGTTCTGTCAACTACCAGTTTCTGGGTCTGACCACAGAGCCAGGTCCCTAGCCATTGGACTCAAGGCCGCAGTTGCCCAATTTTTGGATGAGGACATCATGGGACACCAGTTCAAAGGCTTTTTAAAGTCCAAATATATGATATGCCACCTGGTCATAGAAGGAAATGAGACTGGTCAGGCAAGACTTACCTGTAACAAACTTGTGCTGGTTCTCTCTCAAAATGTTGCCTTCTGTTAGCCTGTCAAGAATGGTTTCTGTGATAATTTTTTCCAAGATCTTGCCAGGGATTGAGGTCAAACTGACTGGCCTGTAGTTTCCCAGATCTTCTTTCCTCCCTTTCTTGAAAATAGGCACCACATTGGCCCTCTTCCAATCTTCAGGTACTTTGCCCAAGCACCACAAGTTCTTAAATATCCTACTCTTATGGGGAGGGCTCCTGTCTACATTGGTGAGGAGCTAATTGGCCAGTGCTTTGCAGATCTAGACAACCTGCTGCTATGCAGAGGTGGGGCCACCAAACATCAGTTGGGGGGGGGGGGGG
>NW_017728998.1:37985482-37989292 GCF_001723915.1 Gavialis gangeticus
TGAGCAGGGACAGGCACAGCTGTGGTCACCTGAACCTGCAGGAGTGAAAGACTTCAGAGGCCCCAGGGAGGAGATAGTTGTGCAGCCCCAGAGAGGAGGCAGGTATGGAGCCCTAGAGAGAGGGCAGTAGTGAAGGCCCTGACAAGGGTTGAGTAGGGCTGAGGGTCAGCATGAAGGGCAGTCCCAGGGGGTGTGCTGAGTAGGGCTGCGGGACAGGCACATGGGCCAACCCCCATAAGATCAAGTTATTGCGTGTGAGAAGCCTAGTGAAGGGCTAGAGCACAGCTAGCCCTCTGTTTGGTGAATCAACTGACCACTACCCAGATGAGGGTCACGGAAGAGGCTTAAGAGACTGTACATTGCCAGCTGAGGTGCGACTCAGATAAGCCTGATGGCCTACAGGACCACTCAAGGGAGCAAGGCAGAGTGAAGGGAGCACAGCATCATGCAGTGAGCAAGAGACCCTGTGAGAGGGTGGAGTTAAAGAGGACCCAATGAGGGGGGCTGTATGAGGATGTGAGTGAGTGATACCTGATGAAGGACTAAGTTGGCCCGGCTTTAGGCCAGGAGTGTAGTGACATACTGGATGCCATCTGCGAGGCATGGGCCAAGGTATAGGGATGGTACAGAGTGTTGGATAGTGCCCTCTGGCATCGGGGCATAGAATGGGCAGCCTCCCACCTTATACCACCAGTTATGGGAACAGGAAAGTTGTAGCAGGCGAGACTTGACACTCGGCCCCAAGCTTGCCCCCGTCACACTTATCAATAAAAATCATTTTAGACTTTTTTTTTCCCCCAAAGTATTATCTTTGAGTATTGTAGTCAAAATATTTCATTTTCTAAATTCAGAGTTATGCTAAAAATCTGCAATTTAGGCTAGATTCATTAGTTAATCAGGCTGAATGTTTGACACACATTTTAGTTTTAAAAAAAATGCACATGAGATACTTCACTGTGTGATAGTTCCTCCCAAGGTAATTTGCTATGATGCTAAAAATGGTTTCAGAATGAGAGCGCGAGATATTATTTTGTGATAAAATTAAAAGCATATAAATTATGGATAGCAAAATAAGCAAGGATAACACTAATTTATGTAAATATGTACTGTACAAAACAAAGAAATATTCATTTCTGAGCACCATGTAATAAGATTAAAAATATTACTGATTAAAGAAAAATAGCATTTCAGGTTTCAGTTGCAGGAAGTTTCCAACATGAAATAGAATTTTGCTAAATTCAGAACATAAATAAAGAAAATTAAAGAATTAATTAGAAACAACATGCTATATTCCTGATCACAGCTAAGAATACAAATAAGATAAGATAAAAAGGAATTTTAGATCAGGTATTGTCTATCACCTACCTCATCTGCCTGTGTGATCACAACTTCTGGGATGCAGCTCCTTCTGTTTTCATCTTTTTCATCTGCATGCCGAGTTTCGTCTGTTCCTCCATGAACTGATAGATCCGAAGATCCACAGTCTAGCTCTTTACCAACACTTCCTCATCTTCTGGAAAGTCAATGCTGACTGAAGTCTCAGTCTTCTACAAAGGCTGACAGGGACTCTTTGTTAGCACCATATGTACCGTCAGAGGTTACCTGAGCCTCGTCAAAGGTCTGGTGTCTTAGGATGACAAACTTTGTTCCTGCTGAACAAAGAAAAGACAAGACATAAAGCGCCTTTCAATAGGACACCAACTCCTTTAGCTTTGCCATGAACTATATTTTATATATAATGGATCCTAAGTACATATGATGCCCATGTCTATGAAATTTCAAAGCCTGTACAGTATGTTTGTCAGGGAAAGGATGCTGTAACACAAAATTTCTGAAGCAATGTTCATCCATTTCTATGAGTTGCTTACCAGTACATAGAAAATCCTTATTTAAAAAAAAACAAAAACAAAACCACAACCCATAAACATTCTACTATCAAATTACAGGCAGAAGGGAGGGCAGGGTGGCATCTCGGAGACTAACTCACTGAGAAACTCATTAGTTACTAAGGTGCCTTCTGCCTGACTTCAGACTAACACAGCTAACTATTTCTCTCTATCAAATTACAGTAATGCTGTGGATACTGTCGTACTTAT
The DNA here is from genome assembly GCF_001723915.1 of Gavialis gangeticus. NCBI lineage: Eukaryota > Metazoa > Chordata > Crocodylia > Gavialidae > Gavialis > Gavialis gangeticus. The sequence goes on from NW_017728998.1 coordinate 37,987,579, forward strand.
CATGAATAATACAATTTTAAAGTACTACTCCTAGTACCATATAAATCATAAGACTTTACTAAGGCAATTTTTGCAGGGTTTTCCCCGCCCCCCCGACATTTCTTTAAAAACATGCAGTGCTGACCAGTGTTAGTAAACAGAATACTGTAGTATGTGGAACACTTAGTATAGTAGCATATGGATCCAATATGAAAATTATTGAGTCTGTCTAGAAGAAAATACACATTTTATATGCAAAAGGCATATGCAAATACAAAAATTTGCATTCCCTTACACTTCCAAAAAAATTATGGTCACTGTCCCATTATTTTTAGCTCTTCCCCATCTACAGTATTATATTTGGCTGTTTGCTATAAGTCTTCAGGTTCCAGGCTTAGGGTAGGTTCTAATTTAAAATGGGTAACACATACCCTCAAATATAAGCAATCAAGTACACTATATGTTTATAATGCCCGTCCTTTCAAGTCACACAATGATGCATGTTGTGCATCAGAGATGGTAGCCTGGCCCTTTAATTAAAAGAGATATTGTTTCATTTGAGTTACTACTCTAATTGTTTCTATTTCTGGCCTTGAAAAGAAAATAACTTGAAATTATTTTTAAGAACTGGCAGAGTATCAATTTGCAGGTAACAGGACTATTTCGTACAAAAGAGAAGTGTGCTGTGACTAAAACGACAATGTTTGTTTCCTTTTCTTAAGGCAAGTTTTGTATGGAAGAGGCAGCTATACAGGGCCCAATAATTTTATTTTAATAGAGCTAGGCAATGAGCTTATACTTTGTATTTCGTACACCAGATAAAAATCTCTCTGGCAAGGCTGCGCTCATTGACTATATAAAATGTATGGCTACTCATGTGAGAAATGTCTGTTTTTGGGAAAGAACAGGAGTGGCTCCAATTCGCCACAAAAGACACTGCTTAGGACAGCTTCATCTCAATAAAATGGGTCTCTTCACACTTTAAAAAAAATTCCCCAACTAATGTGGTGCTATGCAAGTTTATACCAGTTGAACATCTGCCCAAACATCTTGAGGACAGAATCATTTTACAATTTTTCCTGTTTAATATCTACTGGTATCTATTGGACAGTTTAGGTTTAGTTTTTCCCTCCCAAGCACTGAGAACTGGCTTCATAATAACCACCTATGACCCCCTGGAATGATCTAATTCAAGATATCCAGCAACACTGTTTCATCAAAGGCACGTACTTTTCAACAGATGCTTAGAAAGCCATCTCAGACATCAGCTAACTGCATACACATACAGCCACAAAGAGAGACTGATTTTTGAGAATTAAACGAAATGCTTGTGATAAATGAGAGAGAGTAAATTTTGCCTAAACTGAAGTACATAATCTGCATCAACGAGATGTCCTGACCTCTCTATACCGAAAAAAAAAAAAAAAAAAAAGATATACCAGGCAGTCCAGTTTCTGCCTGAAAGGGACTTACCTCTAGTACTCCTGTATTACTGCTGCCTATGAGCTGAAAGAACTTGCCCTGAAATTCACCTATAAGAAGGGTGTAAGGACCAGGGTATAGGCAGGCCAGCCTAGTGGGTAGGCCACCAGGAGAGGTCTAGAGGCAAGAGCTGGGGGACCCAGAGCTACATGGAAGTGGGCTGTGCAACAGCTAGAGTCCAAATTACCAAAGCCAAGGGGCAATTCCAGAGGCAGAGTCCAAATCACAGCTGAGTCAGGGGCCAAGTTACCAA
>NW_017728998.1:37989303-37995163 GCF_001723915.1 Gavialis gangeticus
TGGCCACTAAATTCAGATAAAAGTTCAGTGAGCCCCACCCTTGGGGGGGAGAGATCATGTTAGTTGGAGACAGAGGCTGGTGTTCTAGGGACTGTCTTTCAGTCAGGCTTCTAGGCTTATTGATCTCCTCCTTTGATCAGCATTTGGTATCACTTGCTAGTACTGCATTGCTGTTTTGATTTCCTGGCTTTGACTTACCTTTGGTATTGGCTATTGGCATTGATCCAGATTGTTCTCACCGGCTTTGGCTGTGTCCTCAGTTCATCACACCAGCTCCTGACTTCTGCTTTGGACACCATTTTGGCTCTTCATTGTCCTTACCGGACTGGCGTCACATCATTCATCATTACATTACAGTTTGTTGTGTGTTATCAAATTATGAGCTGTTGATAAGCCTTAGGACTATCCAACAGGCAGCCGCACCTACCCCATCAGGGGTAGAAAGCAAGGGCTTGTTGGAGAACCCTGTGGGCCAACAGGCCAATTTGTTTGTTCACCTGTTTGATTATTGTGACTGAAGACATCGGTTTCTATGCACCTCAGCATAAGTTAAATAAATTCCATCTTGTTTAAGAAACCAATATGCTTCCTGTGCTGCTCAGACTCCATTGCCAGAACTCCCACCTGTCTGTATCCAATTTGCTACCACCCGGCTGCCCCACCGTGACCAATACCGTGAGCTTGGCTCGCTAGCTCCGGTTTGACATAAACTAGAAGAGAGTTCAACATCTCACAATGTGTGGTCAAAACAGCTTTATCTGTTATGAGCATAGGCTGAAAAAAGTGCATTGGTTACTGACATAACTGCTGGCAAAATCCCTTGTGAAAACACCAAGAAGTAGAGTAAATTAGTTCACTCTGGGTGCATCTACACATGCAGTTAATTCAAAGAAGTAAACTTCAGAGCAGTTTGAGTAAACTCCTCCCAGGTACAATGCCTCAGACAGCAGCAATTTAAGCTGAGGCATAGCAGTTTATGCCAGGGCCACTCCTGCCCTGCCTTGCCCCAGGCAGCATCTTGCGGCAGAGGGGCTGGCTGGGGCACAAGGGTGCTGAAAGTGTGGAGTCATGTTATTAGGCTGCAGACAGGTGTCTGGACCCCAGCTGGTTGGACTGTCCAGGTGCAGCTTACTCCCACTGTCAGTGTCTACACATGTTTAATCATAGTTAATTACTCTGCAGTAAGATCGTTCTGCTTCTGACAGTGCTGTCTTGTGACAGTATTAATTAATTTACTGCAAGCTAATATCATTGCACATGTAGACAGTAACATTTACTCCACAGCTAATTAGTCTACTTCACGGTAAAGCACATGTGTAGACATGGCCACTGAGTTCCATGCTGATGTGGCAAACTGCTCTTAGTTCTTGAAGTCTGCATTATACTGCAGTCATTTCTGACATCATCCTTGCTTTTGGTCAGGTCCTCTGCTTACAGTATCTCCTACTGGTTTCTGTGACACTATATGCAAATGATCTCATGAGTGAAGCAGTTGGTTAAAATCTCTTTGTGGAATGCTCCCTGCAACCTCCCCACCACTGGCTTTGTAAATACTGCTTCTGTGAATTCCCTCCACTCAGGGTCCATGAAGGCCTTAGAGCCTCCAAATATACAATATTCCACATTGAAAAATTACCAGCTCTCTCAGTAATTTAGCAGGCCTTAGTTCATAAAATATAGTCAATATGGACTTGAGAAAGTATACTTCATCCATGAGTTGCCATGCTAATGAGAAACAAACTACAAATCAAACTTGGTCAGGTCTACATGCTGCTTATGACACACAGGGCACATCTAAACATGCATAAATGTGCCATAACTATGGCACATTAAGTTTAGTACCTGGAATAACAGGTACTAACTTAACGTACCATAATTGGCTTTACTGCACAATAGGCCTATGCAAAGTGGCCAGTATTCGTTTTCGATATTTCATTCCAAATCAGCCAGGCCCATCCCCCGCCTGTTCTCCAAGCCCAGCAATGGCTGTCCCACCCGCCGCAGCTTCAGGCACTTAAAAAAAAATTCCATCTCAGGCAGGGGGTGATCCCTGATGCCCCCCACTGCCCCAACACTGTGTGGGGAGCTCTGCATGAGCCCCCCTCCCCATAGGTGCCCCACCCGGGCCAGCTCCAGTCCTTTAAGAAAAAAAAGAACCCAGACTCACTGCTTCTGCCAGTGGGGTGTGATCCCCATTGCCCCCTGCTGCCTCCACACCATGTGGGAGGCTCTGCACAAGCCCCCAAAGTCCTGAGGCTGCTGCAGGAGCAGCGAGTCCCAAGGCTTTTCTCTGTTTTTTTTTTTTTTTCTTAAAGGGCTGGAGGTGGCCCAGGTGGGCACCTATGGTGGGGCTGGGGAAGTGGGAGGGGGGTCAGGAGATTCATGGCAGAGCCCCACATGCATCATGGGGCAGTGGGGGGCAGCGGGGATTGCCCCCCACACCTGGCAACACCCAGTGAGCACTGGGGCTTTTCTTTAAAGGGCCAGGAGCTGGGGCAGAGGGGCCAGCCATAGGGAGGCTGGGGGAGAGGGCGGGGGTCCCCCCCATGGTCCCCTCTTCCCTCCCCCAGCTCCCTTTCCCCACCCCTAGTATTTACCAGCTTGGAGTCGGCTGCAGCTCCATGCTGCAGCCACCAGGGACTGCCCGAATCAAAGCTCTTCAAATCTTTTCCAAAGTTTTGGAGAGCTTTGAATCAATTCGGACCTTTAAATTGGTTCAATACAGATTCAGCCACCAAAATCGGGCCAAATCTCCTCCATATCAAAGCACCACCCGAAGTTGTGCACAGCCCTATTGTACAGTACCGCTGGTACACATCTTTTAGGTGATGTGCTAATGTGCTGTAGGATTAATCTGCTGCACTTCTAGTGTCTTATGTAGACACACCCACAGTCTACATATAACTAACTTATCTCACACAGTAGATGGGGCACTGGTGTTATCTTTGTATTAGGAGACAGAAAGGAAAATTCAGGTAAAAAAAATGAATTGCATATTTATAGAAATGTTCTGTCAAACCACTGAAACTTTAGTGAGAGCTATAACGCAGATCCTGACATTTCTGTATTTGACTACCACTTCAGGACTGAACTGTGAAAACATCAGAAGGGAGGCTTTAGTAGACAATAGGATCCCAACATGCTAAAATTAACCTTCCTTCATTTTTCTGTTCCAGACATTAAAACTGTACACACAATAAGTGGACTGCAACATGTAGTGCGGTTTGATGTCATATTTAGCTACATGTTACTTTTTAATCATCCAAGGCAAACATTTTCAAACTGAGAACATCAGCTTTTAAAATATACTCCACACACAGAAAATTGTTTATTAATTATAAGATATTTACACTGTGGTGCTTCACATGCAAACATTTATTAGAAAGCATCATGAAAGAAAAGTATCAAGTCCTTTAGAACTGTAAAATAGTTCTAACTAAATTGTAGGCTTGCATAAATGCACATCATATTATTTGCACTCATTCCAATCATGTAATCTGTTTTGATGGGCAAGTTTGCTGTTAAATACTGGCAAATCATATGCCCTTACATCTATGTAAATGATTCCATTTGCTGTCAGTTGTGTAATGTGGGCAACTTTGTTACTAGTCAAGCGTAAAAGACAGTGGAAAAAAATTCCGTACACCAAGTGTGACATTGCACTGTAGAAGTAAGCATTAAATTAGAGTGAGAGGTTATAAGTCTGACAGAAACCTGATCTGTATTCCCTAATTATAGAGTCTCACTTTCACAAAACTGACACAAATGTTAAGCCAAATTAAATGTTGTCTAATTAACTATCATATACAAGACTTCAAAGCAGAATGTCTACATGTTATTTAGCAGAGTAACTGAAACAGGAGGACTTGTGAATTATCAGTCAACACAGACCTGCCATCTCAGCTAACTGCTACAAGGTTAAGTCATTTCATTTTCACGCATCTATCCTTTTAGTGCACTGCTTGTAATATTTACAGAAAAAGGCAACATGGTAAACAGTTTCACACAATGAGGTGTGAGAGTTGATAGGACACTATTCAATGGCTCTGAACTCCCCTGATGAGCTGCCAAAACTAGTTATGAATGGCCTAGCTGATGGGCTGATGACTGATAAAGGAAAAAACAAACAACGCTGGTAATTCATGAAAAAACATACACTGCCATGACAACTAAAAGTGTCAACTGACAGGCGTTAAGCAAAATGGAATTTGGGGAGCTTCTTTTTAAAGGATCAACTGTACATGCTCATTATTTCCATGGCTTTCCATAGTATTTTCAGAGTTGTTAATACTTTTAGTTTTGGGGAAAAGAAAAAAAATACATCTTGTGGTTTGGAAGAGAGAGAATTATTTATTCCCATCAGCTGAAATTTCAAACTGTTGTAGGGCTGATTCTTGTGCAGGGCTAAAGCCTTCCTATAGCTTCAGAGAGATCAGAGACGGCACCTTTCAAGATGAAGCTCTTTCATCAAAAGTTAAGGTGTCAAATGGCATCTGTTCAATGGAGCCCTGCAAAGTGGAACACAGGAAGGTGCCAGACAGACCGCTCCTGTGGGTCAAAGCACCAGGGGAAACACCAGGAATGGTACCCTCAGAGACAGGAAGATCCACACTCATTTCCCAATTAAGGGGGGCAACATTATGGAGATTTCATTGAATTTCGAATTGGGATAACTTAAATTGACTGATGACCAGACAGCACCATTAATACATAGATGAAATAGGAACTGATTTATGGATGGATGAAAATGAACTGAAGGACTTAACCCTCCACATATCTCTGTACCATAGAATGGGCCCAACAGTGTGACTTCTCCTTGGGCAGTATGTGGACACAACGGATCTGCCTGAATACTTCCAATTAACTTAAATGTTTTTAGTGGAAGCAGCCTGAACAATACAGCTACCATTTTTCATGGAGTCTGTCAGCTTGCTTACCACATTATCATTTAATTGTTTAGAAAAAACAGCATACAATAGGCAAGGTGCTGGAAAACTGATTTCTTAAAATTTAAGATAATCTATTTTCATGCCCTGTTTAATAGACGACACTGACCATACACATTAATATTAACACACTGAATCTTGCTGTTCAACTGCCCTCCAAAGATCATATTCTAAAGACACTTCAAAACAAATCATTATGAAAGAAATGTATGAACAAAGCCATATATTAACATAATTCCTCTAATTGTTTTACAACTGATAAATTGATTGCCTAAATGGCACTAAATATTATTGCCAGCCACAGCCTCTCAATTCCATTAACCCTAAGCCTTCAACTATCCTAGTTACTGAAAAACAAATGGATTATAATGTAGAAACTGAAGCCAAGCATTCCCATTCTTGCCCTATCATCCCTTCCCTTTCCAGAAAAAAATAGACATAGAAATGGAAGGTGGTCATCCTGCCATCATTTTGTGTTATCTTTGTCTGTAAATTTCATCTAGACTGTTTAAAGTCTAACTAACACATTCGTGTGCATACACACTTGCACAGTTTTAGTATCTCAACCACATTCTATTAACATCAAGGGAAGTTCTTCCACTTCTTGGTTTTCAAAGCTCTGTGGGTCAGTGCAAATTACCCATTATCGCTGGACAAGACTAGGCAAAGTGGATTTCAATCATGTCAGGCCGGAAATATTTAAAAACTGTTTTGCAGGCAGTTTCAAAATCAAACCCATGGTCAATAGGCAAAATCTCTTCCATGTTCTGCATAGCAAGTAATGTGGGGCCTCTGCAGGACATGCTTGGTAATCTGGTGGTAGCATCAGATGACAAAGCTAATCTCTTTAACAGATTCTTTGTTTCCATTTTTCTGAGCAGGGACAGGGACAGGGACATCCCGCCCCCCCCCCC
>NW_017728998.1:37995227-38000371 GCF_001723915.1 Gavialis gangeticus
CTGGGCAGACCCAGGGGAGGCTCAGCCAGGCCCGGGGTCAGTGAGGACCTAGTCAGGGAACTTCTGGAGGAACTAGACATGGTCAAATCAACAGATCCTGATGATCTCCACCCCAGAATGCTGAGGGAATTGGCAGAGGTCATTATGGGACCCCTGGCACAGCTTTATGAGCAGTCGTGGTGCTCTGGCAAGGTGCCAGAACTGGAAAAGGACCAATGTGGTCCCCATTTTCAAAGAAGGGAGGAAAGAGGACCCAAGAAACTATAGACCCGTTAGTCTTACCTCGGTCCTGAGGGTTCAGAAGAAGGTCCTCCAAAGTGGAGTTGTCTTTGTTAATGTCTGTCAATGCATGGTGGGAGCAGGGCTAGGCTGATATGACTCAGCCCAGCTCCTGGTGCTATCTTCAGAATGGGGTGGTGGTGGGGGGGAGAGTTCTGTCTGGGGCTTGGGGGGGGGGGCGGGTTCCAATCCATCTGCTCCACCCTCCAGCACAGGACAAACCCCAGACTGAGCTCCTTTCCTTCCCTTCTCCCCCCTCCCCCATTCTGAAGACAGAACTGGACCTGGGGGGTGGGGGGCACCAGGGGAAAGTGGCTGCAGACACATGACTGCTCCAAACTGGAGCTTGACCCCCCAACCCCTCAGACCCAACATCCAATGTCTGTAAAGCGCCATGAGTTACAGTGATGGGCTGCACCTCTGTAAGCACCCCATTGACCTGATTTACAGAAGAAGCCAAAAGCAAAAAGTTTAGAGGAAAGTGGTGGCATGATCTCCCATAAACATGACTTTTTCAGGTAGCCAATACTACCAATACAGAGAATGTTATACTCCTACAATTAATCCTCCCAAAGGACCACATGATCATTTCACCTTTGACCTCATTCTCCTCCTCTCTCTCCCCCCTCCTCACACATTCCCAAGCCATCTCATTATTCCTGTCTGCACCTGTTCTTGTCCGAATTCTGCAAATATTTAAAACCAGGTCCCTTAGACTATCACATTTTCAGAGTAGTGGCTCCACTTTTCTTCTTGTTTTAGAAATTCAGGCAGGTCTAACACTGTTTTAGAAAGGTTTTTAAAATGTATTTGACTTTCAATTTCAATTAGAACCTAGCTCATCCATAGATTCATAGATGTCAGGGTCAGAAGGGACCTCAATAGATCATTGAGTCCAACCCCCTGCATAGGCAGGAAAGTGTGCTGGGCTCAGATGACCCCAGCCAGATGTCTATCTAACCTCCTCTTGAAGACCACCAGGATAGGGGAGAGCACCACCTCCCTTGGGAGCCCATTCCAGATTTTGGCCACTGTAACTGTGAAGAAGTTCTTCCTAATGTCCAGTCTAAATCTGCTCTCTGATAGCTTATGGCCATTATTTCTTGTAATCCCCAGGGGCACCTTGGTGAGTAGAGCCTCACCAATTCCCTTCTGCGCCCCCATGATGAATTTATAGGCAGCCAAATCCAGGCACTTTGTAACTTGTACAGAGGAAAGCAGTCTTTTAAATATAATAGCAATTTTTTGTGTTATCTAAATTTATTTCCTTCCACAATTATCCAACAGCATAATTCTTGGAATTCTATGAATTTGTGCTATAAATTAAGACTAAGCTGCATTTGCTAAAATAAATGAGAATGTGTTTTACTTCATGATAAAAGTCTCTTTGCTCTATTATTTTCCAATCTACAAATGTCATTTATGTGCCACAAGTTCCCCAGCACCATGAACAAGCAAGTATCAAGCAAAGAGCAAACTGAATCTGTGCTCTATGATTTTCATTTGAGGACCTAATAATTTCCATGGGAAGTTAATACAGCAGTTTCTGACCTTTAAAGTCTAAAACGGTTCTAACTACTGGAAAGATAACATATCCCCCTGTGCATTACTACTCTATTTGAAATAATCTTAGGTGTTTTGAGTTGAAAGCCGATCATGTATAAGTTTGGGAGGATTGACAGGCAGCCTTGTTGTCTGACGAATATTTAGAACTGAAATTCACTTCCCTTGGTGACCCTAGGATTAGACCCCTTGTTTCATGACCTCAAGGAAACATTTAAGTGTCATCTGTTCTCTCAGAGTTCTCTCATAGAAAGGATAAAGGAAAGCTTAAGGATTGAAACATGATTTGGGGGCAGGGTGGGAGTGTCTGCATTGGTGTTATTTTGTGCTGCTGAAGAGAAATATTAATAGTACTAGCAAGAATCAACAGCAGATAGACATTCATCAAAAATGTTCTCCTGCCCTTGCTCCAAACTGACAAAATCACAGCTCTTCCAGGCCTGGCCTTTCTTAAAGTGAAACCAATGCTTATTCTAAATCATTTGGTAATCTTGTGATGTAAACAAGTGTTTTCCCCAATGACCTGCCCCCTGTATTTGAACCTACATCTTAACTACCACAATAACACCCTGTGTTATTACCCCTGATTTATCCTTTTAAAAAATATTTAGTGTATGTTAAAAGCAGATACAGTAAATTTGATTTGTGACCAGTCATGTCTCATTTATATGATTCATCCATTGCAACAAAATACTTTTGACATATTACACTGGCCTACAACATGATGCCAATGGAAAATGACATGCCCCAACACTGGGAATGTGCTAATATTGAAAAGCTCCTTGTACCTGAATAACTAAAATCTACCAACAGTCCTAAAATTAGGCCAGAAAAAAATAAATAAAAGACATATGGTTTGAAGAATGTCTCTTACCAACATCTTCCTGAAAACTGTTGAGGTTCAAAGGAGATGACCAAATACTGCAGAGGTGTTTTCTAATCTGTCCTCTACATAGCTATGTCCATAACCCATAACTAGAGAAATTCTAATCTGCAGATTCATATATTTCCCTTTTTCTGATAGTATCTTTTCATCTTGCATTGGTTCATTCATCTTGTACTGATCAATCTTGTTCATATAGTCTCCCTAGGGAATGAGTTGCATCTCAGGGGAATATTTTGTTTTTTTCTGTACTTGTTAAGGGACACACGTTAAAGAAAAAAGCTCAAAATAGCGTACCTTCCACTTGCAGCACAAAGTGTTCAGGTTTAGGAGGCGATATGAGGGAGTTCATTCCACAGTTTGTCTCCTACCTAGATGGTCTTTACTTTTACTTTTCCTTCGTGCCTGAAAAATGAAGTTGTCAACCAGGGTCCACAGAGCTTTTGGTGATCTTCTAGATACCCTGGACCAACCTCACAGAAGTTTTACTTAAATTAACCCAAACACTGTACAAGCATACAGCATCTTCCTCCTGAGGACCAGAAATCACTTTACAAACAGCAATGAATTAAATGTCCAGCACTCCTGAGAAACAGAGGAATACTATCCTTCCATTACAGACTAGGAAACCAGGGCATAGTGAGGTTAAGTGATTTGTCTGTCTCACAAAATAAATCTTCTGAAATGAGTGTAGAACTGAGATCTCCTGACTTCTAGGCATGAGCTTTGGACACAAGATTGTCCTTCATGTCCATTCAGTCAAGCAAGGCCTGGTGCCTAGAATGAGTATTCTTATGAATAACGTATAAATCAATTATTGCAACAACAACAAAAAAATCTCACTTTCATCATTTTTTTAAATTAATTGACAGTTTTATTGGAGCTTTCCAGTCATAAATTTTTATTTGCACAGAAACCTCACTGAAAGTAGAATCCTAGTGAATAATTTTTTGTAAGACTATACAAACACCAGTCAGGAAGTAGAAATAATGCAAAGGAATGTAGACATTAGAAACAATCAGAAAGCAACACATAGACGCATCTATACCTACACCTAACTGCAAAGTAAACTAATTAGCTGCGGAGTAAAGCATTGCCATCTACATGTGTGACGGAATTAGGCCACAGTAAACTAATTAATGTTGCTGTATGCAGTATTACCTTATGCCAGGGTAATATACTGCAATTAAATGCATGTATAGATTGATGACATAAGTTTTGCCCAGTCAGCTCAGCCAGCTGGGAGCCAGATTCCTGCCTGCTGCCTAATCACAATACTCTGCACTTTTAGCACCCTCATGCCCTAGCCAGCCCCTCTGCCACCTGTCACCGCCTCCCAGAGCCCAGGGCTGATCTCCCTTGACCCCACTAGCCAGGGTCTGCTCCAACCTGGCTCAAATTGCTGCTTTCTTGAGCACACATGTAGATGCTGCAAGCAGGAGCAGTTTACTCTGGCTCAAACCATGAATGATGCGCAACTCCCAAGGCTGGGTGGGGCATGGTGACCACCCACAGATGGCAGCAGTATTGGTGGCAGGGGTGTGGCCTCAGCAAGTGGAGATTGCCCACAGGCAGTTGCAGTGATGTGGGTGGCAATGGCAGGCCAAGCGGGGACTGCCCATAGGCAGCCACAACAGTGTCAGCAGCAAGGGCTTTAGCAGCAAGCAGAGACCACCCACAGCCACAATGGCAGCAACGGCCCACAGAAGCCAGCAGCGGCTAGTCTCAGGGCGGCCACATGCCTCCCTGTGCCCCCCTACATGTCGCTTATGGCTCAAACTGTTCCAGAGTTTATTGCTTCATATTTATTGCACATGTAGACTTACCTACTGAGACTTAACTTAGAAAAATACAAGCTGACATATCTGGAAAAAAAAATGAAACGTATAATTAGGGACCTACCAAAATTGGGGCGGCTGCAGTCTGATTTCACAATCCAAGAGTGGAATTCAATGCCACTTCTGCAGTGAAGTGTAGCGGGCCTTCCACACCTCTGATCGGCAAAGGGCTCCCAAAAGTTCCACCCCTCCCCATAGACAGACAGATGGCCCCAAACCAGGGCTTGCTAACATATCCATTAATGGCTTCCATAGGCTTAATCCCCTGATTAAAAGGATTGATCAAGCCCCTACAAGCCATTAACAATGTCTTAGACTGCTTAATAACACATCAATTAATGCTTCCATAGGCTTGATCAGGGGATTAAACCCATGAAATCAAATAATTGATGCATTAGCAAGCAATCTAGGATGGAGTTAATGGTTTCCACAGGCTTGACCACACACCAGAAGGGGAGGCAGCTCCTCAACCTTGTGGGGGGACAGGCAGGCAGTGCCAGGCTGGGCATTTGCAATGCATTGCAATGCAATGCAATGCCGGGAGGTGGAGGGGGGGAAGGTGTGTGTGTGTGGGGGGGGGG
>NW_017728998.1:38000460-38001093 GCF_001723915.1 Gavialis gangeticus
GGGGAAGGTGTGTGTGTGTGGGGGGGGGGGCGTGTTAGGTCAGGCTTCCTGACTAGCTCCTGGACTGAGCCTATGTCAGGGACTCAACCTCCAACTTGCTCCCTCTCTCCCCTTCTCACTTCCTGCCATGTTTCAGGACACCAGGACTTCCTTCTGTTTTGTGTTTTTCAGCTCCTTTTTCTTTCTTTTACCCTGCTCACTCACCTATTCAATGCCTTTTCAGTTTTGCAGAGACTGGGCTTTTTCACAGGGACCAACCGAAATCGCAATTTCTGCAAAAATGGTGGAATCACGAATTTGGTAGATCCCTACCTATAATCAATGAGAGTAAGAAATGGGAAAAACAGCTGTGCTGAATAAAACAACCTGGATACTGAAACTACATAAGCATATATTGACATACAGACTTTTAAAGGTCAGAAAATTTCTCATGACAAAGGCAAGACAAAGGCATCAAATTATGGAGTTGGTATAGACATCTTTGCTGAACTCTGATGAGATAGCAGGTTCAGTTCTAAGCACCACAGCTATAGAGAGTTCAGAGAAAAGCAACAAAAAAAAAAAAAGAGCAGGCAGTTCATAGTTTCATAGTCGGTAGGGTTGGAAGAGACCTGAGCAGATCATCAAGTCTGA
>NW_017728998.1:38001522-38003121 GCF_001723915.1 Gavialis gangeticus
TTGGACCTGCTTGAGATACACCTGTGGATGCATGACAAGATACGGTTGACCTTTCTGACTGCATCCCCACACTGTCAGCCCATGTTCACTTTGGCATCAATGACTCCAAGATCCTTTTCTGCCATTCGTGAGATGGGTTTAAGAAGAAACACTGGAAGGAGACTACCTTGATTTTAGCAAGTCTTTTGATACTGTCTCCCACAGCAGTCTCACAGGCAAGCTAAGGAATTATGGGCTGAATTAATACACTCTAAGGTAGACAGAAAACTGGTTGGAGCATCAAGCTCAGAGGGTAGTAATCAAAACTTCTTCATGGTAAGGGTAGCCAAAATTTGGAATGGGCTTTCAAGGGTGGTGGTGCTCTCCCCTACCTTGGGGGTCTTTAAGAGAAGGCTGGATAGACATCTGGCTGGGGTCATCTGACCCCAGCACTCTTTCCTGCATAGGCAGGGGGTCAGACCCGATGATCTGTTGAGATCCCTTCTGACCCTAGCATCTATAAATGGCTCGATATCTAGTTGGCAGCTGGTATCAAGTGGAGTGCCCCAGGGATTAGTTCCAGGGCCGGATTTGTTCAATGTGTTCATCAACAACATGGAAGAGAGGATGCAGTGCACCCTCAGCAAGTTTGCAAATAACACCAAGCTGGGGGCAGTAGCAGATATGTTGGAGGGTAGGACTAGGAATTCAGAGTGACCTAGACAAATTGGAGAATTAAGCCAAAAATAATACCATGAGCTTCAACAAGGACAAGTGAAAAGTCCTGCACTTAGGATGGAACAATCCCATGCAGCAGTACAAGTTGGGGGCTGGCTGGACAGCAGCTCTGCAGAAAAGGACCTGGGTGTTACAGTGGACAATAAACTGATTATGAGCCAGTAGTAAGCCATTGTCACCAAGAAAGCTAATGGCATACTGGGCTGCATTGGTAGGCATGTTGCCAGTAGATCAAGGAAAGTGATTGTTCCCCTCTACTTTGCACTGGTGAGGCCATGAGGCCACATCTGGAGTGCTGTATTCAGTTTTGGGCCCCCCACTACATAAATTGGAAAGAGTCCAACAGAGGGCAACAAAAATGGTGAAAGGCTGGGGGACATGACTTCTGAGGAAAGACTAAGGGAACTGGGCTTAGTTAGTTTAGAGAAGAGAATACTGCAGGGAGGAGGGGTTTAATAGTAGCCTTCAACTACCTGAAGGGGAGCTGCAAAGAGGATGGAGCTAGACTGTTTTCAGGGGTGGCAGATGACGGAGCAAGGAGCAATAGTCTCTAGTTGCAGCAAGGGAAGTTTAGGTTAGATATTAGGAGGAATTTTCTCACTAGGAGGATAGTAACACACTGGAGCAGGTTACCCAGAGAGGTGGTAGAATCTCCGTTTTTGGAGGTTTTCAAGACCCAGCTAGACTAAGTCTTGCCTGGGATGATCTAATTGGGGATGGTCTTGCCTTGAGCAGGGGGTTAGACTAGATGACCTTCTGAGGTCCCTTCCAACCCTAACTTTCTATGATTCTATGAGATTAACAGGGTGACAAGGGAGATAATATTGTGTATTAATATTTTGAAAGGTACAGATACAAAGTATAGTGAAAAGTATGCCAATG
>NW_017728998.1:38008121-38008629 GCF_001723915.1 Gavialis gangeticus
ATTAACAGGGTGACAAGGGAGATAATATTGTGTATTAATATTTTGAAAGGTACAGATACAAAGTATAGTGAAAAGTATGCCAATGCAAGCAAGTGAAAAATGTGAAGGAAACAGAGAATGCTAATTCTGTTTTGCAGAGGATTTCAAGATTTCAAAATGTAATTTTGTTCCAATTCAAACAGAATGCTCACATTAGACATTTTCTACCAAACAGAGTAACTGTTCTTTGCCCAGCTTTACTGGAAGTCCCAGCCCGGGCAATCTGCCTGATGGGTTGCCTGTAATTGGAGTGTGGTGAGAAGGGTAAATGGAAGCTGTGCTAGACCAGTCTGCCACACGATGCCTGGGCTATAAGGCACTTGGCTTCCTTTCAGTTTGTGAGGATTGAGAATCCCAGAAGGAGCCAGGCAAGCAGGCTAGTAGAAAAGTAGATTGCTATCAGAAAACTAGCAGCAAATTCTGATTAAGAAATGTTTCACCTTCCCCTCTCCACCCTCCGCCCACCCCC
>NW_017728998.1:38008640-38013655 GCF_001723915.1 Gavialis gangeticus
GAAACTTAGTTGTATTAAGCAGTGTAATCATCTACCAAAGGAATCAGTAAAAAGTATGACTTGTAGTAGTAGTGTGGCTTAGAGCAGTTTAAACCAGACTGGACTGAACAATTATTTCCATTGTCTAAGCTGATGCAGACAATTTCTCACCTGTATATAGGCATTTCTCCAGTAGAAAAGGTCAGTCTCTAACTAGATAGGGTGTTTTTTTCTTTAGACTCTTACAAACTCAAATAGGCAGGTGCCACCAATGGATGAGAATACTAAGTGCCAACACTGGTTGCCTTGAGGCTCCTATTAGCTTCCCCAGTGCACGCACTCAAGTACTTACTATAAAAAAGGGAAAGGTTTACAGGCTGGAAGGTAAGACACACCTGACTTCAATGAAATTGGTTAGAGATATAAAGGATACTAACATAACCTTAAATAAAAAACACTTACCTGGGAAGTGCTTCTATGGTGTTGTGTATAACACAATCAAAGAAGCTTGTTGTTAAGCATATTTCTAAATGTCACAACATATTAAAAACTGATAATATTTTAATCTTTTTCTTATTTTTTCCTTTACCTGAGAACATCTTTTATCATCACAGAAAAGACCATTTAGGATTGAAATTTCAGTTTGGACATGTGAAGATAAACTAAAATGCATTTGTGATCTCATGCTAGACCAAGCAAACTGGATGCTCGAGTGAGAAAATAAGAGGAAGGAAACCTGTTTATTTGTCATCTTGGCAAGTTTCAAGGTTTGAGAAACAGGCAGAAACTCAGAACAATGTATAAACTTATTTCTGCTGTAGCTAGTATATGTTAAGTGTTCTCTGAATTGTATTGCATTGTGCAAAAAGCATATTTTTCAAGACTGCTGCATTCTGCCAAGTAAGTGGGGGGAACCCCACCATAGTAAACTGATGTAGACAGCAGTTCTACAAAATCTTAGGGACCCACCTGCAGCATTAAGTCCCACAGAAGTCTAAGGGCCCTGCAAAAAGGGTGTACAGTTTCAGGTCCTATATTGTGCATTACAATTTTGAGAACCCCCCAAATATTTAAAATATGTTGCCAGATGTTTTGGATAAAGGGAGAGAAGCAAGGCAAATCATTGTTTAAAAATATTCATAGCTGGTTGTTGTGCATTTCATACAATTCCTTTTCATCCAACTTGTTCCTCAGATCAGTTATCTACCAAATATGGACTTAAAGGGCAAAGGGTATTCAGACCACACAAAATCTTTTGGGGGGGGAATGTGTCTGCATGCATGTGTTCCCAACATATAATTCACTGTAATCAGAACTAAGGGAAGGGAACAATGTAACGGGACTCAATATCTAACTTCCTACAATAATGAGTGTTTTCCACCATGAGATTCTTGCACAAGCAACTGGTCACAAACCAATGGATGATCCTATGAGACACACTGGGGAGCTGCAAGGTTGGAGTTTCAGCCTTAACTTGTTTAGCTTATTCAAAAAGCTTTATCATGACTTCTTGATTTCTGTTGCATTTTGTGGTTTATGGTTATTTAGCAAGTTCTTGGAGAATAAAGAGGCACAAGCACTGCTACCATATCAAACGGTCATTTTACTTCCTTCCCCTATAGATCCCAAATCAGCTCTGTATGCAGCAGTGGATTAGTCCTATATCTGCGACTAGTTTCACAGATGTAGGACTTTTGCTTAGGAGGCTCCACAGTGTATCCTTGTTTTTAAGATGCATCCTTTGCAGCATTGTAGTACTCCTGCTTATAGTAATTATATAGAAAGCAGGGAAAGTATCCTTAAAATTTCCCCCCAGAAAGGAAATTGCCTTCATGCTATATATTTTGTGCAACGGAAATCTGAAACTCTGCTACTACATTCAGTTAGAATTCATACGGGTAGCTTGTATCATCATGTTGACCTGTCCAGCAAAGTATTGAGTCCCTATTTTATTCCAAAATGGACAAATAGTCATCATTAGCCAATACTCAGTACTTTGGCTTCACTATAACTGCAACGCTGAAGTGAAAAAGTAGAGACTCCGCACTCCATTTCACCAAAACATGTAATTAGTTTGTCTCTTAATTCATGTATATTTCAGGAATTTACAGTCAGCTGCTCCAAAGCTAAACAGCAATTGTATAATGTTTTTATCGCTAAAGCTTAGTAAGTTGTTATGCTATAAAGTTTTTGTAATGATGACCGACAGGTCACTGTGAAGTGTTCATTGTAAAGTAGTATCACCATCAAGTAAATTTAAGCCTTTTAGTTCAGGCCTGTTATTAAGTGAAGTCTATACATTTTAGAAAGTCCAACTGTAGTTTAGGGCTATATAATGCTAATTTGCCTTTGAAAATGATTATCAGTCATGAAACACATTGAGGGAATACATTTTCATGGAACCCAGTCCAGAACAAATAAATGGCACATTAAACTTTATATTATATTAATTATAACTTTAATTATTAGTATCAATGATGAATAATTTATATTAATTTATATGTCTTAATCATAACTTTGTAGTTTAAAGTACATTCTCTCAATATAAAATTCTTTCTAGGAGGCCCTATGTTTGAATATGCACCATTCTAAAGTTTGTCCATTATCTGCAAGAAAACTAAAGGTGGGTGTCCTTTGTAGGCACGTATCATGAAAACTGCACCAGGTGGCTAATCCTACTTTTGGAATTTGAACCCTGGCAAAGTATCTACCAGAATCTAAACAGATGTGTGGGCATTCATTAACCAATTCATTTCATAGTCACACACAGTATGTGAAAGTAACTTGAAGAGCATAACAAACGGACCCCAAAAATGCAGAACAGAGACTGAAATTCTCCACTTCATTTACCCATTATGGCCTAAGTTCATAGTGCACATTTAAGTTTTCTGTAACCTATACCACACAGCATGAGTTCAATTCATGAGTTTTCTGTATACTAAATGAAAGATTGTAAACATATTTGCTGTCATCCAATTTCCCTTTGTATACAAAACAGTATTAAAGGCAGGAGTTAAATTTAGTCTCCACAGGTGCAATTATGTGGATGTGGTATTTATTACTATACACTGGATGTAGTATTCATTACCATAACAGTCACATTGCAGTAAACAGGGTGCCCAGCATTATGTTTGGAGTCAAGCCCTGATATTGTGTAAAGTTTGAGGATCATTAAAACTCCATGTTCACATAATTCACAGAAGATAAATCAGGCTATAAACAAAAATAATCAGTGTCTATTAAAGGATTCAGGATTACCAAGGAAAAATATAGTAATGTTTAGGCATTGGGTGCGGGGGAGAGGTACACAATTTAAATGAGTTCTCTTTAAGTTTTTAAATCAGAATATCAACATAGCAAGTGCATGGCTCAAACTTTTCTATGCAACACAAAAGAATAAAGGGTACAGAGAGAAATAAACAATGTTCTATTATAGCAGCAAAATTTTAAGATAATGAGCTATCTAATAGGAAAGAGACAAATAGAAGTCACCCTTTTTTTGCAGCCTATTCCTTTTTTTACTTAACCTCAACACACAAAAAATAAATCAATCCTTTGCAAAACCAAAATTTAACAAGGAAAAATGAAGGGAAACAGGTCTTTTCTGCCCCTATATAAAGACAAGTCAGAGAATGATTTCAATGAGCTTCTGACCCATTTTCACTGCTTTGGGTTAGATCCTCATCAAACCTGACTAGTCAGGAGTTTAGCAATAACTAAATTGGATCGTTACCATACAATATGTTAAAACATGCTGATGAAATCTACCATAAAAAGAACATGGCATTCCTTTCAAAAAGTACCTAAGTAACTTGGGAGCCAAAAATCACATTTTCAAAATTGCCCTGGGCTGTACTCCATTAGATACATTAGTGGCATAGTACTGTAATTTAGGAGTGTGGAATATTTTTCACAACACATTTTGGGGGTATAACAGGGTCTGTACCAGCTCTCGTATCCCAGAAAGTATTTTCTAGAGCACTTAAGCACTTACAGGTCTGAATCTCCAAATGTCTAAATCTCCTCCATGATTTGGAGCTTCCCCACTTCTGAAAAAATATTGTGTATGGTCAACATCAAACATGTAATTCCAGGTGAGTATCTAGTTTTAAAAGTAGATGTGATGATGGTCTGAGTTGGATATTGTGGAATGTATTTCCAACACTTAATTTATTTATTCTTTGCTGAAAAGGATTATCTTAAATCGTAGAATTATAATGAAGTGTGTTAAAAGTAAATCCTCCCGTAGGCACTCAAGGCTGTCATATCTGGCTAGGCTAGACTGGCAACAGTACCCATGGAAAACTTTCATAATTGTTGATCAGATCCAGTCTCCAGTGCAGGCGGCTGGCTACAACATATTTCCCGTCTGCCATGGGTACATGATAAATTGCTGTTGCACCTCAGGGACCCATTTTGAAAAAAGACAAGGGGCAGATTCCCCAAAAATCTGTAGTCCCCTCTCTTTATAGTGCCAGTAAGCAATTTGTACTTTAGTCTTAGCTCTGCCCATCTTCTTCTTTTATATGAGCCCTCTGCCCATCTTCTTTTATGAGCCACTGAGCACAAAGTATTGAGATCCCTATATTAGGCAGATAGCAAGTGAGGCCAGAGATTAAATGATAAAAATAAGTTAATTTTGCTTATGCTGGGCTTACTTATATTTTTACTTATTTTTCAAAACCTGGGACTTGGGGGTCAAAAAGAGGTGCTTCCTTTAACTTAGTACCTCAGTTCTGAAGAGGATAGAATTTGGCTCAGAAGAAGGTGGATGCATTTGCCCAAGTTTAGCCTCAACTTGAAGGTTAGAAGTGAGCAGGTGAGTAACTCCTTTTGTGTTTTGGCCCATTCTGAGCATGCTGGATATGTAGACTGGAGGAAGAAATGCCAAAGAAAAAAACTTGTTTAAGGTTGCCAGTCACCTAGCAACTCAGCTAGCAAAGACCCACTAACCCATGGGTCAGCAACCCCCACCACACATGCCGAACATGGCACACAAGGCCATTTTGCTCAGCACACCACCGCCAGCCCGAGCT
>NW_017728998.1:38018655-38029794 GCF_001723915.1 Gavialis gangeticus
AAGTGAGCAGGTGAGTAACTCCTTTTGTGTTTTGGCCCATTCTGAGCATGCTGGATATGTAGACTGGAGGAAGAAATGCCAAAGAAAAAAACTTGTTTAAGGTTGCCAGTCACCTAGCAACTCAGCTAGCAAAGACCCACTAACCCATGGGTCAGCAACCCCCACCACACATGCCGAACATGGCACACAAGGCCATTTTGCTCAGCACACCACCGCCAGCCCGAGCTCTAAGCAGCTGCTACCAGCCACAGAGCCCAGGCTTCTCCCAGCAGGTGGCTGCGAGGCTGCAAACAGCTGCTCCAGGCTCCAGGAACATGTCGGTACTCCGGCACCTTCCAAGGTAGACGTGGTTTTTGCAGCACTCCAGCCAAAAAACATTGCCTACCCCTTCACTAACCCATTCCTGACATCTTCAGAACTTACACAACTTACAGGAATTGTTCCTGGCAATGACAGACAAGATTCAAACATCACAATTCTTACAAGATAAAAACCTTTGTAGAAAGACTTATTAAGCTGTCCCTGGCCAGAATAAAGATTTCTTAGATCACAAATCATTGACATGATGGGCAGCACTGGCTCCACTATTATGTTAGTGAATCTGTTGCTCACCCTCACTAGAAGCTCAGTGCAGATCTTAGACACAACATCATAAGGGGCCTGATTCTGATAATACTTATACTGCTTTAAATCTAAACTCCACTGAAATCTATGGGGCACTGGGGGACGGGCACAAAGCCTTAAAGGAGAAAAGGGTTGGGGGGAAAGGCATGCAGAGAAAAATCTTCCTACATGAAAATGAAGTATACAGGAGGATTTTTACATCCAGCAGTACATGGGTATTTTAAACCTGCTACATTCTACTCTCCCACGAAGTAGACACTAACATGTTAAAATTACAGAGCACAGTATTTCATCTCCTAATTTTTAATGTAATCACACAAAAGATAAGAAAATTAAATGGGATCAAGTTTGCTCAGTATTTAGAAGCAAGGCCACTATGAAACATGATTGCCATCATGTTGACAATTGCACAAGTGGCACTTTTTCCCAACAAGTCCGTCCCAAAGCAGTGGCTAGCCTTGTTATTTGAAGAAACCTAATTCTATCAGAAATAATGTATTTTCATGGAAGACAAAACCAAAAGGTGCCAAATTGTTGCGGTCATTAACACATCCCTCACAGGGTATTGCTGTATAAACCTGGTTTCAACCTGGTTTGGATAATTACTGCCCGTCTTTGCCTATACTTAAATTTCTAAAGGATTACGGACAGGTTTGGTAGCATTGCTGCTCAGTTAGGTTGCCCAACACTTCTCAACTTAAAATTCTTGTTTTCAGTTGCTTTATAATTTTTCACAACTTCACCCCTTTGGACTGATATTTACTATAACAGACATCTTTGGGGGGAAATTTTCAGCTAAATTGATTCAGCAGCCATAGAAAAGCAGGACTAAGAAGGAAAAAATAGATAAACAAACAAACATTAAAATGCTCTTTTGCCCTTAAGATCTTTTCTTCCAGAAGTTGTAGCCTACTCATGCCTTAGAGCTGGGACTTATATTTTAGCCTTTGTATCAGGAATGTACCATTTGCTGTCCCCATGCTAATCTGTCCATGTCCTTTGAAAAAAAATCCAACATGCACAAGCCAATAGAAACCTCTTACATTTTAACACCTTCTTTCCCTGACAATTCTGCCCTCCCTAATTACATTCTAGCCATGAGCACAGCAGGGCTTAACTTGCAGTTACTACTCTGGGTTATACTGGGTCCCAGTCAGGATTTCTGAACTCAAAACCAGGAGATTAATGTTTGCTCTAATGCTTAGCCTGGTGGGACCAATCTTTTCCAGTTCCATTTCCTCTTCTTCCCTCCACTGGTTCTCCATTCCAGTTTCCTCCCCCCAACTCCCCCATTCATCTACAGCTCCTAGTCCCAAACTCCTTGTCAGCTATTCACTGTTTCCTTCTCACTTACCTCCAGTCATTCAAAATCTCTCTCTTCCAAATACAGGGGAGAACTGGGACTGGTTAGACAAAGAGACTAGCACAAGTAGACAACGAGAGTGGAGGTGGGGAGACTTACATGAGAAGCCTGAGAAATGGAGGCTGGCATAAGCTAAGAATAAGGATAAGAAAAAGAAATGATGCATTGGAAGCACAAGGAACTTTAATTCTGGAATTTATCAACGATGAGCGTTTGACTGTGCATCCTTAATAATGTGTTTTTAACTGTTTATTGTATAATACACATACAACAAGCTTGGATTCTTTTCCAGTGATATGCAGCATTTCAGAAGGTGCTTTTACACACTTTTTTTCCCCCAGAACTGGTAGCATTTCACCAGCAGATGAAATCACTTCTACCAATATAATTTGTAAAGTACTCTGGGATCCTTTATGATGAAAGGCATTTTATTAGAGGCTATTATTTAAAACATTTCAAGACAAAAGCCTTTCTTGATTTAAAACAGAAACATTCTTGTAGGCTCGGACTCTGCCAAGTCTTAGTGCAAAGCAACTCTTTTCGGGGTGGGGTGGAAGGGGCAAAGTTAAAATAAATCCTGGAAAAGAGGGAACTGCAGTGGAAGCAATGGCTGTCACAATAGAAGAGCCCAATAGTCCAGGAATCTACTATGGTTGTGATGGACATCATACTACACAAAATCCATTTACAGGTATAAAATTATTCATTACTTACATACGTCAGAAAATGGGCTGTCATGTTTCAGTGCACTAGTTACTCCTAAATTCTCTGAGGATATACAAGAGTATACAATTCCACAGAAATACAAAACATGTCCTGCATACACCTGCTAATTAGGAGAAGAGTGTCTTCTCAACTAAAACATTGGCACTATTATTTCTCCTCGCTGACATTTCTAGAAAATAAGCTCTGCTTACAAAATCCACTTGCCCCTCATCTAAGTATTGCTTATTATTAAGCCAATAGATACACAACTGGTTTCAATCTTGTCTCTCCTCCCCCCACCAAAAGAGAAATGAAGTCAAATATGTTTTATTACTTATTAGCTGGTAATATAATGCCTTTTGACAAGCTGAACAGTTGTAACAGGCGGCTGTTAAAGTCTCTACATGGCCTGTTTAGAATGAAAACAGGAATGAGAGACAGCTCTGTAACTGAGTTTTTAAGCACAGCTCAGCCATCATACTATGCCCAAACCAAGTACTTTTATCCAGTTAATTCAGTGAATGAATCCCTCAGGGTCTCCAGCCATCTACCACTACAGCTCATTAGAGCCTAATATCCGACTTTTCATGTTGTATCACTGAAAGCACTTATGCTTAAGATGTAATTAAACTTAAAACAAACAAGATCTCTCTTCCTCCCCCCTCCACTCTTCAACCTTCTCACTTTCCTCCTCCCTTAGCTGACAAAGGCATGAACTTCTATGCAGTTATTTAGAAAAACACGATACATTTCAAGCACTTAAGGCAAGACATTTGCCCAACTGTTCATCCTGTGAGCAATTAGAAATCTAAATACTTGGGGTAATGCATTACTATTGGGATTTAAACTTGCAGATCTCTTACAAACGAGTAATGTGGTAAGACTTGCTGTCCAATGAGGTGTCTTATTGAAATATCCCAGGCTGTTTCACTTGTCACAGCTGTCGTTTCAGCCATTTGCACTTACACTGTATTGCTTTCATTACAAAAATAGAAATTTGTGTCCTAAGTGCTGTTACATTACTAATGCTAAATATTTAATTCCCTTGGGTTCTAATTATGGTTGAGCACTGGCAACACTGATTCTACTTTTTAATAACAACTGTAAAAGCAATTTGAGCATTTTTCAATTAATTAAATACATAGTGTACGAGTAACCTCTTGTCATTTTGCCCTCCAGGACCTGAGCTAATTTGTGTGGAATAAAATGTTTTGAAAATTAACTGATATACTGCTCTGCTTGCTGTTATTTTATTAAATTATAGTTTGCAAAATGAACATTGCATCCTAATAGTTGCACAGAATGCAATTTCCATATTGGTGAAGGTACAGTGGTATTTTGAAAAAGTTCTACAACAAATCTTTATGAGCCCTAATTACCAAAAAGGAGATAAAGAATCCAAAGCTTGCAAAGTCCCAGTAAACTTAAAACAACATAAAAAACCCAGCACACTCAACCATGCAGAAAACCCATGTTGCTATATTTTCAGAACTTGGTTCTCACCATCTTTCCTAACTGAAAGTAAAATAATTCATTTAATTCTATGACATTGTGTCTGCCTGGATTCCTATAGATCACTCAATGGAAATGAAATTAAAATAATACATCATGAATATTTGATGTAGAACTTTCCCTGCAAGTTACACAAACTACTTTAATTGCTATAAGAAAAAAATGTAAACACTTTTGCCACCTCAGGAAACAACTCCTAACAATATTATGAGACATGCCAGTATTTTGGGTCCCAAATCTTTGCTTTCTGTCTTGCAGAATATGAAGAGACTTTGCCTGCAAATCAGTTTGCTAGAATTGGGCTATGGACTTTATGAAAAAAAATGCATTAGACCTGACATTTCCACCTAGCTATAAAAGTGTGCTATTAGATTTATAATCACAATACAAGGATTAAAAGGTATGCTTTTTTGTGTGTTAGTTTTTGGGGGTTTCATTTTTTTTTTTAAATTCCAAAGCACTATTAGCAATTTAAAACCATTAAGATATAATACTGCTACATGTACCTCAGGTGAGACTAACCCATTTTATTTCACCGTCCAAGCTGAAATACAAAAATCATACTGCATAAATAGCAAGTTACATCACATTATTAGTGGCAGATATAAACACATCCCTTGAACGTGAAGTTTAATTTGTGTCTTTTCAGGCACCATATGGAAGACTGCCACAAACACATACAGAATGCCAACAAAACCTTTCATAAACTTCGAAGGTCAATGCAAGAAGTGTTTCAACACTCCATGTTAATGGCAGCCTCCTCTCTTAAATCATACTAAATAGCAATGAGGTATTGCAACAAAGAGTTAAATCAGTCCAGAATTTATTTCTGTCAGGCCTAGGGTCTAGCATACAGAAGCCTGATGGTGGATCACTTCCACGGTGTTTCAGAAAGGAAAAAGTCTGACTAATCAAAAAAGGCATAATGGGTTTTCCTAGTATGATAGTTACCCTCACCATAGTTAACAGTACTTTATGCTCCTCCTTTCAAACCTACCTTCCTTCAGCTAACATCCCATCAGCAACCTCTGCCCTGGCATTTTCCAGTAGTTAATTTAATTTCTATAATACAGCAATTGAGATGGTGTAATCTAACCCAAGAACATGTGCAGAAGAATTACTGTTCTTCCATGAGCTTTCCCCCCCCCTTGTCCTCTTGTCTTGTTATCCCAAAGCCCCCACATGTATCCTAGGCCCACATACTTTCAGTGAATAAAGACAAGATTCTGCTGCCCTAATTCATATGCAGCATGACATTACTTTGGAAGCATCCTCTATTGCAATGGGATTGTTCACAATGTATGGGGTAACTTGATATTTAGAGAGCCTGGAACTAGCTCTATAGTATCTTTTGAGATCACATGCTACTTCAAGAAGAAATATTTGGCTTTAGAGACATGGTTATAGCATTACATGCTGAATTCTGTGCAGCAATGATTTCTCTGTTTTACTGAGAACTATGGGAGTAGTGTGCACAGAGCTTCATATAAGAATTCTCAGCCCTTTAGAATGTTTGGCCTTAAAAATAAAAAACATGAAAAAAAAAATTTTAAAACCAAGGTGAGGTACTATTTTAACCTTGACATTCATAAGAATGTACAAAGTAGGGCTGTGAGAAATTTAAGCAGCCGTTTTGTTCCATTTCAGATTTAGACGTTTTGATGGGCAAAACACCAAATCCAAAAATGAAACACATGGCTCTGAAACAAAACAGACCATCCGAACCATTTCAGAAATTTTCCAAAACAATTTGGATGTTTTGGAGCTGTTTCAAAGCCATTTCAGAGGTGGGTTTGCAGGGCAAAGGTGGGGGGGCAGGACTGCTCTGATATTGACATCTGTAGCTAGCCAGTAACAATGATCTGTCCCCGAGGTCCCTTCCAATCTCAGTGCTCTGGGGGAAGGACACAGAAGCACCATAAAAAGGTTGTTTGTGAACTGCCGTATACCATTTTGCAGCTGCATCTGTGAGTGTCTGGAGCAGTAGCAGAGAGCAGCATCTGTAAGCTTGGCTTGCAGCTTGGTAGTGCCTTACTACCAAGTTGTAGCCATTGCCATTAATCCTTTCCTATTTACTAGGGTTGTGTGAAGCTTCAGTCCCTGATTCAATTCAGCAGAGTTTCGGCCTGATTTGGTGGCTGAATCTCCAAATCCGAATTGAATCAGAGGACCCTTTAATTTCCCTGAATCAAATTGGAACACTTCAAATCGATTTGGAGAGATTCAGACAGAGACAGCTTTAAATGTTTTTTCTACATACTTGTAGGTAACAGGGGCTTGTGAGCGCTGCAATGCATGGGGTGTCTCACAGAAGCACAGAGGGCTCCCCAGTGCACTTGGCAGCAGACCCAGAAGCACTTGTGGTCCACTTCTGGGTCTGCTGGGGAGTGTGCTGTGG
This sequence comes from Gavialis gangeticus, assembly GCF_001723915.1. Classification (NCBI taxonomy): domain Eukaryota; kingdom Metazoa; phylum Chordata; order Crocodylia; family Gavialidae; genus Gavialis; species Gavialis gangeticus. The sequence continues at coordinate 38,025,258 of NW_017728998.1, forward strand.
GGTCCCCCCTACGCCCCTCCCACTCAGCAACTGGTGCCTCCTGGGTCTGGGGGGGCACCCAGGGTCCTCCTATGGCTGATTGCTGAGCCAGAGGGGCTAGGGGGGGCAGCCCTGCTGCTCCCCAGCAGAACTGGAAGTGGACTGGAAGTACTTCTGGTCCACTTCTGGGTTTGCCAGCAAGCATGTGGAGGGCCCCCTCACACTCCTGTGGGACACTCCATGCACCTCAGCATCACAGTGATCATGAGCCATGCCTGCTACCTGAAGGAATGCAGAAAAAACTTTTAAAGCTGTGTCTATGTCTGAATTGCTGATTCTCCAAATCAGCATCGAATCTTCAGATTCGGATTCAGCCAAATCAGATCAGGGACAGTGATCCAAATCAACAAATCTATACCTGATTCAGGCCGAATCTGAATCAAATAGGGCCTACTTTGCACACCCCTACTATTTACCCTTGCCTACCCTTTCCAAAAAATCTTGTTGTTTGTTCTTTTTATTTTTTCCCCCCAAACAAAAAGAAAGCGGGAAGCACTCAATACACGTACGTTTATTATACACACACTAACACAGGCACAAAAACATATTTTTTTTCCAGCACACAAAATATGAAGTGTTTTGGCAGAGAGAGAGTTGTAAGTCCCCCCCCACCCCAAAACTTAGATGCAGCCTCTTCCCTAGCACTAGCAGACATGAGGCTTCTGGTGCTGGTGGCAGCAAGGGGGTGGGATCAGTGCCTGTATCTGCACCCCCTCCAATAACACCAGCCATAATAATAGCCCCCAGCACCACCAGCATGACAAGCAGCACCAGCATGATAACAGTTTCCTCCACCCCCATTTCAGTTCCCAGCTGGAGCCTTCCACCACCAGAGGAGTTGGATCTGGAACTAGGGAACCTGAGCGCCCTAGGAAAAGGAATTCTGGGGACTGAGGAGGAATCTGAGTTTTTGCTCCACTCTGTCCAAGTTCCCCTAGAGCCAGGTCTCCTTCCCTGGAAGGAACTTTGGAGGAAGTTGAGGTAGAGGTTGTGGAGACAAGTGGCTCAGCTGAGTCCACTCCTCCTGTTGTTGTGCCTCTGCTTGCTGAGGAGGGGAATCAAGCAGGATCTGTACCCCAGAAGTGAGGGGGTAGTGTGGTGTGGGATCATTTTGAGGTGGTAGATGATCCCAGGTATGTTATCTGCCTGCGCTGCCAATGTGAAACCAGCTAGGGCAAGGAGGAGAAACACTACAGCATCGCGAGAATGCTGATGCATCTCCACAGGCACCACCCCCTTACCCTTGTTCCTCCTCAGCATGGCACCAGTGGGAACATACCCAAAAAGAAGTCCCCCTCTCACTCCAAAAACCCAATCCCACAAAGCAGGGTGGAGATCATACCTCTCTCTCCCTCACAGGGCACTGGTGCCATAAGTCAGGCCATCAGTGGGCTCTCAGTCAAGCCAAGCTGAGTTGTTGAATGAGTCCCACACAGCAACAGAGATCATGGAGGCCATGATCTCCATGAGCCACCCCTGCATGGTGCAGGGGTGGCTCATTGGGCAAGGCAAGCTCACCGACAACAGGGCCAACATGGTCAAGGTGGTCTGTGATGCCAGCTTTGTTGGTATCCATTGTGTGGCACACATGTTCCATCTAGTAGTCAGGAATGCCTTGGAGGGGGACAGGGCTGCCAGTGATGGTACCATCACAACCAGACAGCTCATTTTGAAGTGCGGGAAGGTGGCAGGCTACTTCCACTGCAGCAAAGGGGGCAAGATGTTGCAGGACAAACAGGCAGAGCTGAGCATGCTGCAGCACAAAATCATCCAGGATGTGGAGACTTGGTGAAACTCCACATAAATGATGCTGGAAAAGCTGCTGAAGCAACAGAAGGCCATCCATGAGAATGATTTGCTTGGGGAGATTGGGATCAGCAGCCCACTTAAAACAGCGTGGGATACCATCTCCCAGATCTTGATGGTCCTCAAGCCATTCTTCAGGGCACTGAGACTGTCAGCACTCAGAATGCCCTCCTTAGCCAAGTGATCCCCATAGCGAGGGAACTCGAGAACCAAATGGAGAAGTTCCAGGGAATTGATGTTCCTGGCTGGGGCAAGTTGCTGTCACCAGAGGCGCAGGCTCTGGTGAAGCAGCTGAGGAAGGGCATCAAGAAATGGCTGGATCTGTTGCAGTCCAGTGCTGGCAGCCATGTGTGACCCGAGGGTGAAGGGGATCATGTGTTCCAGCAAAACCCTGGATCACTGGACAGAGGGGATGTGGAAGAGGGGGATCCACTTTCCTGTACCTGCACTCCCAGCAGCAGCCAGTCTCCTCCACAACCAGCACTGCCAATGTGGGTCAAGGGCATGGCCTCAATGGTGGAGTCCAAGATGCACCAGAGCCCAGCCCCAGGCAGGTAACACCAAGGCCTCGGTGGCCATGAGCTCGGCAAGGACGTGAAGCCCCTGCACTGCGACCCCTTTGCTCAATGGGCAACCCACAGCCAGGTGTGGCAGGATCTGGCCACGGTTGCCCAGGAACACCTGTCCTGTCCACTGACCAGTGTTCCAAGCGAGAGGGTGTTCAGCATTGCTGGGGATGTTGTGACACCCCACCACACCTGCTTGGATCCTCATTTGGTGGAGCAGCTGGTTTTCCTCAAGATGAACCTCTCACAGCTAGGGTTCCCCAAGCTCCACCTGTAGACAGAGTGAGTGCCACCCTCCTCACTCCTTCTGCATCTATTTCCTTTTTTTTAAAAACCATTGAATGCCCTGCTCTCAGAGCTGGAGGAGGCACTCACTGCAACACCAGCCAACGGGGAAAGAACATGTCCCTGTTTAGCTCCCGTGCCTGGACAAACTTAGGAGGTATGGGCTGGGGCTATGGGGAAGGAGGCGGCCCCAGGTCCTGGGCATGACCACTAAAACTGCACCCTGCCAGGATCGGGAGGCCTGGTGGGACTGCTGGCAGCAAGGCAGCTCCAGGAAATGCCAGGACCGAGGATCTCTCTGGTGAAAGGTGGGTAAGGAGGCACCTTATAACCTCCAGCCACCACATGCATGCACAGTCCTGGCTGGAGAAAGCCCAGACCCATCACATTTTTGAGAGGCCTGAGGCTTGCTGGTTGCAGTGGAGTAGTGAGGCTCCAAGCAAGTTCAGCTTAGCTGCCTGGGATGCCATCTGCAAGGCATGGATTTTCAGGTTTAAAACACTTAGTCAGGCTCAGGAAGCATCTTGTTGGTGTGTGTGTGCCGTTCCTGGATGGAAGGAATAGTAAAGAAGCCAGAGGCTGGCATGCAATGCAGGCACGAAAGTCAGTCAGTGAAAATGGAAATGGAGGTGTCAGGGGGTGAAGGACAAGGTGGGGGTGGCTGGGGGAAGGGGGATGTAGCAGCACAGGTAAAAGTGGAGAGGTACCTAGGAAGTCAGATGTCTGGCAGGTTGTAGTGTGTCATAAATCCAATGTCTACATTGAGTCCATGAGTTTCTGTATCTAGGAGGTTGATGAAGTGCAATTCATAGGTCTGTGAAAAGTGTTTTGTAAATTCCCTTTGAGGATTAGAACCAAGAGACTGGAGACAGAGTGTTTTTTTTGTGAGAAATGTGCCCCCACAGGTGGTTAGGTATTCTTGTCTTTGATATAGATTCTGGTGTGTAGTTTGTGGGGGTACTGGAGATATGTTGGCAGGGTTTGCATTCCTTGTCAAGGCATGGTCTGGATTCATTCGGAGTGTTTTGGGCTGTAGGAAGCTGGCTTCTGGTGATGAGGTTAGCGAGGTTCAGTGCTTGTCTGAATTTACAAACCACTTCTCACAGACAGGCTTATGAACTGCACTTCATCAACCTCCTAGGTATGGAAACTCATGGACTCAATATAGACATTTGAATTTATGACACACTACAACCTGCCAGACACCTGACTCCCAATGTACCATTCCACTTTTACCTGTGCTACTACATCCCCTTTTTCCCCCCCCTCCCTCTCCACCCCAGCCTGTCCCTCACCCCTTGATGCCTCCATTTCCATTTTCACCAACTAGCTTTCTTGCCTGCATTGCATGCCAGCCTCTGGCTTCTTTACTATTCCTTCCATCCAGGAACAGCACGCATACCAAACTAGATGTTTCCTCAGCCTAATGAAGGGTTTTTAAACCCGAAAGCTTACAAAAAAGAATTTATCCAACTATTCAGTTGGTCTAATAAAAGATATCAGATTGACCCTAAGAACCTTGTCTGGGCTATGTCCTTTAACCAACATGGCTACAACTTACACCCCTTAACACACACAAGTGACAAGAGTTTTGCTTTCAGCAGTCTGAGGTGCAGTTTCACAGAAACCCCTGCACCACTCTGCCCAAAACCTGGCAGGCCTCCCTCATGCCCGCACAAGGGGCTATAATACAAGGTCTCACCTACATAATTATAACTCACTTTAATACAGAAAACATTAAGGACAGTTATAAACTATGCATTCTTTATAGGAAAGACTTGACTTGCTACATTCTTTCAAGCAGGTATGAACTTAGTAAAACTTTTTTTAAATTTATTTAT
>NW_017728998.1:38034794-38053673 GCF_001723915.1 Gavialis gangeticus
AACTTTTTTTAAATTAATATATACATATACATACACACACACTTCACAGATGTCTTTTTAAGCCATCATACACCTGAACAATGTCACTGCACATTGTATTTTTTCACCACCATAGGTTGCAACCATATTTTACCTATTGTTCACATTTATTGGATACTGCATACTCAGAATAAAATCTTCAGGTTGGACTTGTTATGTGTTATTAAATATAAAACTAACAATTAAGCCTGCAGTTCCATTTCAATAAGATGCTTTCCTTGCTATGTCCAACTGCTGCCAGAATCTGTTGAACAGCTTCAGGGTTGAGCACGTTCCATTTTTAACAAATTCAAATCACCACCAAGTAATAGCTGTTCAAAGTCAGCATTAAGACATTTATTTGGTATTTCCCTGGAAGAACTGGAATATACATTTGGCATTTGGTGTTAAATGTTTTTCTGTGTGTGGGTATATGGAGAGAGAAAAGGACAAGAGTCACATTTACAAAAATGGAGTTTTAAGGACAGCCTTATTTAACTGTGTGAAAATTAAAATTGCCTTGCTACTATTTAAAAAACTATCCAGTATCTCTAGGCATTTGGACTTCAATAAGTCCTGAAAACATTCTGCTCACATACAGTCTTAAAGAACATGCACTGTGTCAACTTCAATAAAAGTGGTGCAGTTTTTTAATTACCCCTGTCACTTGGGAGCTGCTTTAACAAAGTATTTTTCCTAAAGTGTAAACAATATAAAATACCAAAAAAAATTAGTCATCTCTGTGCAATGACTACTCAGCAACTAACAATAATAGATATACTGAAGAATAAAAACGTGAATCACACTCATAATTCTCAGTGACTGACTGTAAGGTACCTATAAAGTCTGCACTAAGCCTCTAAAACTCTGTCCCCCATAAATTGTAAACAAAGAAATAAAAGACTGATGGGTTTTTTTTTTAAATATAAAGGGCTAGTGCACAATTTTAAATAAATTTTCTGCTCTTTCAGATTCAAACTGCACTTTCCCCATGTACAAAATGTGCTTATGCGGGAAAGCAGACTACTACAAACAAGTTTTTATGGGTTAAATGAAAAAAACCATACAAACAAATAAGTTAATTATAGCTGGCATCTCTGCCTTCGCTGATAGAATGTGCATAGCTTGCAGCAGAACATATAATATCCCAGCAGCCAAAAACAACAGTGTGTAGGACACAAACGTCCAAAACCAAACCTTCACCCACTTATGCCCTCAACTCTTTTTACAAAATATCATTTATTTAGGCTGTCAGAGCACCTGGAAAGAAAGACACCTAAACATTTTTCCCTTTACATTTAGTGGTGAAAGTAGGGCCAAAAACTTCCATTAAAGAAATATTAAATGAGTTGATTGCACCCAGTTATTCCTTTTTCCCCTCTCCCTAAGGATGCATTTGTAAAAGGGTGCCAGTCAACTAATCTTAGTAGAGAGCAAATCTAATTTATGCACAGTAGGAACAGTCAGATTATTTTAAACTAAATCGTTATTTCTAGATAAAACACAATGTTACAGTTTGCAGACACAGACAAGAGGCATTTGTTCAGAAAAAGCTTCATATGCTGATTGATTATTTTTGGGGTAAAACAAGATGCTAATGACAAGTAGTACTGTACACCAAATACACAATGCTCAGTTCCCCAGCCAGTACCTCTCTGAAAAAAGAGAATTACAGATAGTAGCTCAGAAGCCCTCTAAAGAAAAGCACACTTTTTCTTTAAGTCTGAACTTCACCTTACACAACAGAACTTGGGCTCCTCCATAAAACAAATGCTATCAAATTAGAGAGGTTTTAAACCAGAGGTTCAAAAACTGTGGTTGAAAGGATGAAGAAACAGAAGCAGTAAGGCAGGTAATGGTTTAGAGCAGTGCTAACTGGCAGCCCAAGGGTCACATGTGATCCACAAAGGGTTAATATGCACAACCCCTTCCCCAGGCTTCTACCCAGCCACTACTCACCCTGTTGCTCAGGCTGCTGCTCCAGCTGGGGTCTCTGGGCTCCACCTCCCTCAGCTTTTGCTCCCTGCTCCCACCTAGGGGGTTAGGCAGCATAGCCCTGGCATGGTACAAGGGAGCTAAGGTGGGGACCACCTACATGTATGGTCCTGAGGGGAGGGAGTGGAAACACATGCATGTGTTATGCAATGACCTGTGCATGGTGCTTCAGGGAGAGGAGGGGCATCCCTGCCTGCATGCGAGTGCAGGTGGAGGTGGGAGAGGGCAGGGGGCAGGAGTGGCAGCCCAGGGGCCTATGACTTGTATTCATGCACCCCTAGGGCATGTGTCCTTTGTTGAAGCAAACTGCACTGCTTGTGGCCACCAGTTTCTTAGAAGTTGGACCATCCTCATTTAGAGAAAAATTAAGAGTTTGAGGAACTTCCGACTGTCCCATTCTTTAGAGTTAGCAAAGCCAATGACCTTTACTCCAGCTCTCTTGTGGAAGACACTGTTTGATAAAACTATTTCATAAATCTACTCTTCTGGTACATATCTTAGTCCTTTCTGGCCTTGAGGACAGTACTGCAAATATGATAATCTAGTTCAACCTCCTGCACATTAAAGACTCTAGAATTTCAATGAGCAAGTCCTGTACATAGCCCAACAACTTGAATGAGAGTCTATACTTGTGAAACACGCTCAAGTCTTGTTTGAAAGACTTCAAATGACAAAGCATCTACTATATTCCTTTGCAATCAGTTTCAGTGATTTATTACCCTTGTTAGATGTTTGCATCTTCAGTTTCAACTTCACTGACTATTTCTGTGTAGTCCCAACAGCATCAATATCTATTGCTCTGGAAGTGTTTTGATATATCCGAAGAATGAAAACTACTATATACAAATCAAATCATCATGTTATAGATATAAGGACATTATTTGACTGCACTAGACTTTGTTCTACCAATTCACTCTGAGCCTGAATTAAAGCAATGAGTTAAAAAGTAAATTTACAGTACCAGTAAAGGAGGTAAACTGTGTTTTGTCAAACATATTTGCAGAGGAAAAAAAACTAGATGTTTAAAATAATCACACAAGATTATGAAATGCTTGAAACCTAGAAATATTCATACAGAATACAGCAATCATTGTAGAGCCAGGAAGTCTAGTAGAAACCAACCTATTATTTGGAGCATTTATAAGAAAAAAGATTCCGTCTGCTCTGAAACTGCATTTTGTTTTCTCTTTTAGTGTTACATAAACAGTATGACGATCTTAACTATAATACTTAGTCATTATATGTGCTCAGAAGTAAGATTTTAGTCATTGGCCTAACATAGTCTTGACAGTGCTGTATACAAACCATATGTTATTGTGCACTAGTGGTTTAATTATCTGCAACTACACAGTATTACCAATGAGCAGGCCAACAAAGATTATTAAGAAATCACAAGCACCCCAGTAACCATTGTCCACATTAAGCTATACGGATTACATGAATTCAGGGCTGACTCAAAGAATAGTGGATGCTTAATATTTTCCAGTTAATGGCTGTTGGAGATGCTTAGCAGTCTCCTGGTTTAGGTCTTTTACTTCTGCCCTTATCTGTACCTCAGGCATCATTTGACTGCCTTTACTGCTGAGCTCCGAGTAGATCTAGAAGACAATGGTAGTGAGTAACGGTGACGTTGCTGCCAGTAGCAGTTTTCCCAAGACTAAACTGTGCCCATTTTCTTTCACAACTGCACTCAGGTGAACAGGAGTTACATATTTAAGCTGTCAGAAATTACATGGTTAGCATTCTGCCTCCTTTAAATTTGTGCATATTCAAGTAATATGCCACATGTATAAACCAACAACAGTATGCAGCTTTGACGTAAGTGACCAAAATTTTCTGTGACAGCACAAACATAGGTCTCAATCTTTGGCAGAGTAATAGGTTTTCATGTAGTTGCTATTGCAGTCTTTCTAAAGCAGGCACTTAGTGTATCCATGTTGACAAATATTTTAACTACTGCCATGATTTCAAGATTTGCTTCCATCCCCAAACCTTTATGAACTATTGCCCTAAAGATCCCCTTAACAACCCAGCTTCTCCCTCAATTGTATTGAGGGTCATACGGCAATTTTCTGGGCACTCTTGGTTAGGAACTGGGGAGTTGTGCAGTTATGTAAGGTATATAAGCATGTGGTTGGTGGGAACTGTTCTACTCCTCATGTAGGGGCTCCCTCCTCCATGCCCAGGCTGTGGCAGGGGGAGCAGGGCTGGGCCAGTGGGGGGGATGCAGAGTGGCCAGGCGGTAGTGGGGGGAGCAGGCCTAGGATGAGGGAAGCAGAGCCAAGCTGGGGTGGGGGGGACAGCAGGGCGGCAGCAGCCCGTCCCCATACCTGTGCAGGGCCCTAGAAGGGCAGGGGGATAGGGCTGGCCTGGGAGGACAGCATGGCCTGGCTTGGGGGCAGTAGGGTGATGGCAGCCCATCTCCATGCCTGCTCAGGGCCATGGAGGGGCTTATTTTCCTCCCCCACCCAGTATGCATGGGGGAGCAGCTTCAATCTGCCCACAAAATTGAAGCCCATAGCTGCAGAGAGCCCAGAAAATTTGACCCTAGGCTCCGCTATTTGAATACATCCCTAATCATGTACTGGCTGAGGCTGCTTCTCTGAGGCAAAAAAGCATGGAAATATTCTACATACATGCATGCAAAATGTATACTATTTGCACAGGCTGAGCTTGAATACTCCACCCAACAACAAGAAAATAGTTGTTTTGTCCCTGCTTTGGTAAGAATAATACAGCACAGGGACCAAGCAGACAAACTGAAAGTGGCACAGATTACATCACTTTCAGCAACTTGTGCACAAAGAAATCATACTTAACTCAACTATAACACATGCCCACTTCCAGATGTGCAACTTGCGCTTTCAGCATCAATTTGTATCCAGCTCCCCCAAGTCTAAGACAGACATGCAAGAGGGGAGGGAAGAGGAAGGGGGTTTGAGTAGATGCAGGTCTAATAGAAACACTGCAAATTAACATAAACTTACCAATTGAGGAAGCTCCGGCACCTTTAAAATGGGCCCAATAAGTCCAGGTGTATGATGGAGGGGTTTGGAATGATGGAGGAATGGCCATGAAAAACACAGGCATTTCTATGGTCACAAACTAAGTCTTTTTCCCAAATATTTGGGCAATGTTCAGAAAAGAAAAACCATTGCATTCATTGCATATTGGTTTCAAAATTTAAAGAAAAAGAAAAGTATTCAATGTATTACTGCAAAAAGCTGAGGCTTGAGTTAATGTAGATACTTATAAATACAAGTGTCATAAGAGTAACTATTCAGTGCAGTAAAAGGACTCTAGAAATAAAAAGAGTCCTTTTTATTTCTTGGAGACATTTTCTTGCATGACGTTAACCACTCATTCAAACAGAACGCAGGTCAAAATATTTCAAAGAGGGGGTTTTTGTTGTTTTTTTTTAAAGCAAGTATATCCTGGGGATAATATCATACACATATGACAATAAGTTTTTATAGCTACAAAATCTTTCATTTTATTTCACATAAATTGCTTCCATCTGATGACTGATAAAGATCAAAGAATAAACTACAATTTGATATACAGGTGAAATTAACTGTCGTTAAAGCCACTTAAACACGACTTCTTTTTGTTATCCTTCTCATCTTGGCAGTAACTGATAAGGAAGATTTCAGGGAAGCTCAGTCACTGAAGGCAGAATCTAGAAAAGAAACAATTTTGCATACAGTTATCATTCCCATCCACAGCTTCCAGTTATTGTATTTCACTGACTGCACTTAATTAGCTTCCTTCTGCCACTGACATCAGCATAATGCACAATCAGCTTCATACAAATCACTGCCTGCTACAGCAACCACACCTTAGTCCATGAGAACGTTGTGGTCATGGCATCCTAGCAGACCAACAGCTCATACACAAGGTAAAATTAACATGATCCTGTTTACTACTTTCCATACAATTCTAATCTAAGTCTACACATTATCAAATAGAAAAATTGGTCATTACTCATTGCAAAGCAATGCATTACCTATGGTACATGACCAAACATGAAAGTTAAACAAAAAAAAATATTTATTTCCATTTAAAAAGTAGTTTAGAAGTAAAATGAGAGAGGTGTACTGAACTAGAGAAGAGGTAAGCTGATGTGGCATGTCTTCCAAGAAGATCAGCCTACATTTTGGCTGACTGAGCAAGCAACTTATCTAACAGAAGGACAAGGAACAGTCATAGGAAAGACCTGAACCTTGCATAAGTAGGCAGTTCCAATTCATCCCAAAAGACCTGGTCCATGACAACCCTTCTTCTGAGCACACAGACAGACTAGTCTCACTTCTACAGTGCAACCTGCATGGGGCATTGTCACCCTGGCCCCTATTTTTATTTCCTTACCAAGGTTTGCTTGCACTGTTTTAGCTTTAGTTATTTTCTGCACCTTGTGACTTTCTAACACCTACTGCGAACTTAATGCCAGTTGAAGTCTGAGGGAAGCATAAGAAAAAAGCAAAAGGTTTTGTCCTGATTTCTCTTATTTTCCACAGCACTGACATAATGTATAGGGATTTTTCTTAGAGCCCTGCAGCAGCATGTCTATACATGTAAACATAGTAAGTAAGGGTCTGCATCCAAGCAGAAAGTTGGGGGTGGGGGGTTAGAAAAGGAGTTTAGAGGGAGAAATTTACATCCTCTCTCATGTCAAGCAGGGTAAGGAAGAAGCATATGGTCCTCAGAAGGAACATCAAAATAAATATGGCGGGTCAGTGCAATCACCAAATCAAATTAATGCAAACTGTACCATAGCTAAAGTGAAATGTGTGTGCATAATAAGGATATAGAAAGCAGAAAACAAAAACAAACAAACAAACAAACAAAAAAACTATCCTTTCCCCCCCTGAATTATGTATGAAGTGTGCAACTCCAGCTGTTGCCACCAGCCCAAGAACATGACCTGATTTTGGAATGAAGCTTGACATAAAAAGATAAGTCTTCCTTGTACAAAAAGGAAAAGGAAGGAAACGGGGTAAGCCTTCTTTAAAAAGAAACAGGGAGCACAATATCATCTTCCCAAGCATTTAAAAAGGGGAGAGGCCCACAAATCAAATCCATTCCCTGTTTCATCCCCTAAAGCAATGCTATTTAATCTTAGATACAGACCTCAATGCTCACACATTAAACAGGCACATTTTACCTACTATGGCCAGACTAGAATCTGAATGTTGTGGCCCCTTCATGCTTTGGTGGGATTTGATATGACCTTTAAAGAACAACACACTGTACATGGTCTTAATTCAGTTTAAATTTCAACTGGCCTTTAAATTTTAAATATATTATAAAAGCACAGTAGCAGCACTATTGTGCAGTAGCAAAGGCAAATTTTTTTGTGTGACATTTAATGTGCAGTAGACTAATTCTACTATGAATTAGTACATTAGCATACTTTTGCCATGATGTGCTAATGCGCAGTAAAACAGTCCACTGCCCATTAAGGCATCTTGCGTAGATGTGCCCACCGAATATGCATCTACATAACATCCGGAGAAGAGTAGAGATAATGACAATCAACTCTGCTTGAGAAGCTTATGATACATCTGCATCACCTGCAGCAGTGGGGGCCTACTCCTGGTTGTTATAACAGAAACACTCAAAGATGCAACTAAATTCCCCATAGTAATCTCTCCAACTGCCTTTGGCTGAAGTTCTGATTAGTTGAAGGCCACAAGATCCTTTTGGGGGGTGCTAAGTTAACCTTGAAATTAAATATTTACTTTTGACTGGACATTTTTATTGTGCTTTTTCCCCTTCTTAAATTTCCCTACCTCTTTCTCCCCAACATTCAGAGATTCCAAAAGAAGACATCGAAGAATGTTGGCTAGCTCCGGCAAAAAGTTCCTCTTATGTTTTCTTGTGTTCAATATTTCCAAAAACAGCAGTATCAGGTGTGTGCAGATTAGGACTACTGGTCCTTTATGATAAGTTGATGCTTATTGCAACCTAGGGAAAATAAATCTTTTGTGCACTTACAGAATTACAGAAAATAGGGCTGAACAGGACCTTTAGAGACCATCTAGACTATCCTTTAACCCCAAGGCAGGTCAACTGTAACTAAACCATTCTTTACATATGTTTCTCTAAGCTGCTCTTAGAAACTTCCAATGGCAGAGGTTTGACAACCTCCTGAGGGAATATGTTCCAGTACTAAACTATTAGAGCTGTGCAAAACTTCTGTAGCTAATTCGATTCAAGGAAATTTGGCCCGATTCAGTGGCTGACTCACCGAATTGAATCAGGAGACCCATTAAAAGCTCTGAATTGAATCAGAAGCCTCTGAATCAATTCAGAGATTCGGTGCCGATTCAGAGATCCGGCCACTGGGGTTGAGGACTACTGCAAATCAAATACTTGCCACTTCACACAGGCCTATAAACTATCCTAGTTTTCTAATGCCTAACCAAAGTCCTCCTTGTTGCATTATTTCTTGTTTTGTCTTCAGTGGACACAGAGAATAATATATAGACCTCCTCTCTGAAGCAAACTTTTGCATCTGAAAACTCTTCTCCCCTCATTATTCTCTGCTCTAAACTAAAACCCAATTCTTTCAGTTAAGCATGTGCATTCTTCTACCATTCCATAAATAGGCTATACAAAAAACCCTTACTACCACCACCTTAACTCTTCTTTCAGATTAGAGATCTTTAAGAAAATACAGTATAATATATGTATTTATTGCTGAGGGCATCATTTGGATTTCTTGCCCCTTCCAACATAGACCTCTATGAACGTGTTACATTTCGTAGTTTGTTTATTCTTAATAAAAAATTTTATTTTTTTTTATTTGTGAGTGTATCCCATTGCTGCATGACTACATTTTGAAGGGTGTGGCAGAAGACATTGCTGGGCAATGAAAGGCAAAACAGATTACACTTGTGAAGATGCAGCCAATCACATTCTAGACAGATTTCCACAAATCTGGATTGTCAGGGTTGCATGAAAACATTACACCTCAATAAAATCAACATCACTGGTGCTCCACTTGAACAGACTTTCATTGCAAAAACTGTTTTCAAAAGAGAATGATGAACTTTATATCCATGTAGCAATGATAGAATCAGACATGAGCATTCCATTTGGTAACAAAAGATTTTATCCATTTTACAGGATTTTACAAGAGATTCATGAAGACTCCAGATATTAAGTAAACTTTGAACACCAGACTGATATGATCTCCACCACTCGTATCCTAGCACCTTCCAATAACTATGGCATTTATACACATGCATGTGCTGCACTGTTGGGCACTTTTAAAAGTACCCATCACTGCAGCACATGCATTTATATAAATGGCAAAATGCACATCAGCACTGAGAAAATGGCGGTGGCACACTTTTGAACTAAAGCACACTGAAGGTATTTTAGCTCAAAAGCATACCGCCGCCATTTTCTGCGGGCTGACGTGCACTTCACCATTTATACAAATGTGTGCAACATGCACTGAACGCATCAGCTCTCGTGCTCTGCAGACTCGATTAATCGAGTTGACTCCAGAGCACTGGATTTCCAGCACGTTGGAGCAGACACAGGTATGTGTATAAATGCCTTATAAGCATATTAAGGATTTGAACCAATGCTCCCCAACACAACTATGAATGTTTTCATTGATTTTGATTATCTTTCAGGTCAGACCTGAGGGGAACCTCAAGATGTAAGGTTAAAATTAATCACAGACAAGACTTGCATGCTTATTGGAAGAAAAAAAAAAAAAAAGGGTTCCCCTAGTTTCTTCCCTTCTTTGCCAATGGCTATTGACATCCTCCCTCCTTTTCTACTCCTCTTTCCTCATCTTGCCTGCCTTTCTCTGGGGTTTGGCCATCCACTCTGCTTTCTTCTTCTAGCATTACATAAGAATTAGATCTCAGAAAACTGAATTGAAAAAAATGGGTGTTATCTTGTACTCCTAAAAATATATTTGAGAATCTAAAAATGTCAGACAGAGCATTTAACAGACCAGTTTAACAAAGGGGGGAAAATCAATTATTTACCTAGAAATGCTGCAAAGATCATGCCAAAAGGAGATATAAATAAATTACTTAAGTACCATCAAATTAGAATTACTAACACTCCCATGTAATGTACAAAGCAAGGAAGGATGCTGCGTAGCCTCAAGCCAGCTGCTCTCCAACCACATTTTCCATGGAAACATAGCCTTGGAGTGCCCTTAGTGCCAAGCTTTATGAGCAAGACTGAACCAGAATGCCAATTAATGAGGCATTTATTAAGTGGGCCTATCTTCAGTATACGCAGCAGGGCCAGAGCTGCTGCTCGCCTTGCAAGGGAAACAAAACAAATGGGCTTTCTGGCAAAAAAGTAATTCCCCTGAGAAATCCCCACCTCTGACACATGGTACAGGCCTAATCCAGTATAATTCAGGAAAGGATAATATGGCTAAGCAAACCCTTTTCCCTGACCTTGCACAGACCCCCCTCTTGCTGCTACCAGACAGAGGCGACCTTCCTTTCCCACTTATTTTTAATGCAGAAGAAGTCTAGAAATGAAAAAGATTTGGGATACTAAAAATACCACCTGGGCTGCTTAATGCCTATTCAGCCCAGCCAGCAGTCCAACAGACTTACTATCATCGTTGTTTTTTCAATTAGAAGTTACTACCTCACAATTATTTTGACAGAATACCCGGTTTCCCAATATAAACCCAAATCTCTAGCAAACCACAACATGTACCTCACATTCTTCTGCAAATTGGTATGTGAAATTAAAAATGGAACACAGATCTCACATTCCATGTTTGCCTTTTAACCCTTGCACAGCCAGAGGTTGCCAAGCTATTATTTTATTAGCTATAACAGAGGAGTGATGTTCTTGAAAAATTTACTTTCACCTAAACATTGGTGTAAAAATATCTTCCTGAAAATATTTTGACCTTCTACTTGACTGAAAAGCTGAATTTGGGTTCACAGTCAAAGATATTCACTAACCGCTGCTAAGCATATTATATTAGTTTTTATGAATTATAACTACTTACACATTGATATGCACTTATCTGAATTATTTGTGGTTTTATACTCCATCTTCTATACCTTCTCCATCTAGCACATGAACACAAATGAAAGCAATGCATTCTTTAAAAATTCTCAAACAAGATCAATAAAAAATTAATGTACATTTGAATCGCAAGCTATTTAGGATAGGCATTGTGCCTTATGAGTCAACAGGACACTACATATGCTATATCACATGATTTCTTTCATTTAAATGAATTACTGCTTGAGGATTCTCATTTGGTAGGAATCCTGTAATACTACAAGGCATGGAAAAGAAAAATGTGCACTACGGTAACTGTGTTTTATAACAGCGAATCTAGGTTTATATAAACCAGCTTTTTAGAATTATGAAAAGACAAGAATATTACACTGCTCATACAGAGTACATCAATATGTCCAGGAAGTCAATAATATTAAATTAAAAATGCAGTTTACTTAGATCCATTTCCCAGGTTATGTATGTGAAACTCACTTTAAAGAAATGCCATTAGGCTGGCAAAAGAAGAATACTACAAAAGATATTGACACTAATAGTTATTCAACTTCTCTGGCTGATGCCTTGCATTTAAAATGAAAGTCTATCTGCCAAACTCCCTTTAAAACAGAAGAAAAGAAAACTAGGAGATAATGGAGTCCTTTTGATACACTATGCTGCCTTTAACTACTGTTTAAGGGTGACTTGTTTATAAGACTGCATATTTTCACCAGCTAATAGTAAAGAATGAAAAGCTTCTTGCTACAAGCTAAAAAGAAAGTCTTTACCATGCTCCTTGAAGAGCTCATTTTCACATTACTCAGGCTTCATTATGCTGAATCAATATTCGTTTAGTCACTGGGGTTATTGACATATTTTAAAATAAAAGTATACCCTTCAGCTACTGCACTCATTACAGGTAATTTGTCTTGTCAGGGAGCAGGGAATATTATCCCAGTCTTTCAGGGGCTGACAGCCCATGGAAATACCTCCCCATGGTTACAACTGTAAATAATTTTAAGGTAAAATATTGAAAAATCAATGACTGTTTCCTGCAATCTGTCACAAACAAATCAATCATAATCTGCACAGCCAGAGAGTATGATTTGAAGGAGATGAGAGCAGATGTAATTCTTGGCTGGAATCTCTCATTTCAAAATCACTTCACATAATGGTGTCATCATTTAAACACTTAGCAGTCACTGCAACTGCCACTCATAACATCCCGTTGAACAAAACCACAAGGAAGAGGAGGAGAAAACGCCATCACTATTATGTAAACAAACATTTAATTTAAATGGTTGCAGCATTAGTAAATTTCCCAGACAGAACTGCTATGCTTGTCTCTGTACAAAAGCTCTGAGATAATCAATGTTGCTCTTCCACACGGATTCTCCATCAATTAGCCTCTGAGAATTCAACGAGTTTTAAAATGACACAAAGCTTGCTTTTTAGAAGTAAAACAAGCAGCAAGCAGTATTTGGCCATTACTACTATGAAAATATTCATTTATTTTCAATTTCAAAATCTCTCAAATAGCTTGTAAGGGGATTAAACGCATCAAATTCACGTGAATTTTAAAGGAAACTGTCTGTAGTATCTGTAGCTCTTTAAATCTCCATGCTTTTTTTTGTCCTCTAGATAGTATATTTCATCCCTAATTTTCAGTAAGTACACAACTCAACTTTAGTGCGAGTTAACCACCACAGTTATGAAAAGCCATTAGGAGAAAAAGTCATAACTTTAATAACAAATTAAATGAAAATATAGTCTGACCTTGAACTCAAAGACACTGACCACTGCATGTGAAATTACATTTGGATAAAAGATCAATTGATACATAAAGAATTAACTGCTATGCAGTCAAAATGCTATAAACTGGTCTTTGTAAGTGTGAATCATTTGTGTAAAACTAATCTATTTTTATAGAGTAATATTTATACCAGACTGAAATTATTTGCTCATTCATCTTCCCCTGTAACAGATTTCATTGCTACTCTGACATGCCATAATATCTGTGGTACTTGTGTGCAGATTAGTCAAGATATAAAAGCTGAAAACAGGAAAGAGTCCAAGGGCCTTACCCCAAAGTCACTGCACAGAAAGAATTTCCATTTAGAGTTTTGCTTTGGGGTCTAAAGATTAAGAGCCCAACTCACTATGAGAGGCAGGAACATCAACCAGACAGTGCAGAATTTACTTTAACTGCGTTAATTAACCAGAGTCTTATTTGTGATAGCTCCTTTCTTAATAACTCCACTGCTGTGGTTCAGTAGTAGAATCCTTGTGTGCCATATGGGTAACCCAGGTTCACTTCCCAGATGTGCACATAACTATAGCTATTGAGGCACCAAATGTACAGACTCAGTCTGGCCTTTGGATTCTGTCTCAATGGTCTAAGCGGGGTGGAAGGTCTGGGCAACCTCCACTCCTCTATATTCCTGCCTAGGCATACACGTCAAAGGTCTGGGTGACCTCGCTTGCATACATTATGATCCAAAAGGATACTACTCTCTTAACAGTACAAAATAAGACTAGCAGTAAGAGGCATATTTTTTTTTTTTGCAGGTAAGAAAAAAAAAAAGCCTGCATCTTTTCCTTAATACATTTTTATTGTTATTAAATATTAGGACAATTTAAATGTAGACAAGCATCTCTGGGGTTGGTTATACTTTAAAGTAAGACTCTAAATCTTTACCATTCACGCAGCAGCCCCATATCTTAAAATAGACTCTTTACTGATACAAATTAAACCACTGCTGTTTGCAATGGCAGAAGAAAGATTTCTCTTCTCATTAGCAAAATAATTTCTTGCTGGAAGCACTGCAATGTTTTTGCAATAAGTTTAACTCAAGGCTTGATCTAGAAGAAACAGTTAAAGTCTTAGAAGCTGCATAAATCCAAGAAAACTACACACAGTAACTGTGAAAAAAATCATCTTATCCAGAAAAGAGGACAGCCTATTGTGTAAGGCTAGAATGGAAAAAAGTAATCACTAGCAGAGAGAAGAGCTGCTACAAATGAACTGCATTACCACACTATGTGGGATCTGTCCATTTCCCTGGATGATATCTAGAATGAAACTATCAGATCAAGACATCTTCAGGCTGCTTTAAAATTCATTGCTGGCCCACCGACACTTGCTAAGAGATAGGTAGCTACCAAAATCATGGAGGAAGTTTGCAGTGCAGCAGTGCCTTTAATCTCGCTATTTTCACCACGCATTCCACCCCTCCATGCCAAGTGCCCAAGAAGCAAAAACCAAGGCATAAATTGCCTCTCAGCCACTTGGCAGGGGTGGGTAAGGGAGAGGGGGCATGGTAAAAAGAATGAGATTAAAGGCTCCACTGTGCCACACACTTCCACTGCAATTTAGGCAGGTCCCTGCTAAGAGAAGACCTTGTTTGCCATGTTACTTCTCCCTCCCAAATGGCTTAATGTGCCATGCTGAGCACTTCAGTGCTTCCCACTCTACCCTTCTCCTGAGACAAACTGTCATTTTTTCATGTGACTTTACCCAGTTAGGTGGGTCAAGTTTCACAGAAGTAATAGATAGAAGATAGCTTTCCTGTGCACCAGTTTCCCATTTGTAAAATACAGATATGATACATACATCATTATCATCATTATGGTATCCAGTCACATCTCCCCACCAATACAATTACACCCTACAACATGCTGAATAGTATGTATTTGGTCCAGTATCAACTTCCAGAAGCTACACATGGGAAGAGACTCACAAAGTCCAGCCTTGGAAAAATAAGAGGTCACAACTACACCATTAGTGCAGTAAGTCCTTTACAAGAGAGCACAATGGATGGTGCTGTAAAGCCTATGGTGTTTACAAAGCATTCTTGAGCCAATACAGATGCTGCTATTTGCTGGACAAGGTCTAGAGAGATTGTCAAGGTATGGGGGTGACGACAGGAGAAGAAGAGTCATTTGAAGAATTACCTCAATTTCTTGAATCATTTAAATCATATTTTCTCCATCATATCCTCCTTGAAGCAGAAAAGAACCATCACCAAGGGAAAGACCTAAAAGATAAAATGCAGGTGTTTATTATAGAGATTAGTTTTAACTCCATCACCTTTTTCACCCCTAGGGCTTTTCCTTTGTCCCAAAGTCTGCAATTAAAATAAAGGAAAATACACATTTTTAATGCTGCCTCATGTGATCAATACATGATATTGGTAAGGTACCAGCATCATAGTGCCATTATAAAATATGGCTAAATAGAGGACCATATTAGCAATACCCTACCTGACAAAGATTATGAAGGAAGAAGAAAGCTTTACTGGAGGCAAGCTGGCTACCTTCAATACAGGTTTTTTCCCATTACTCAGCCTTCCCAGGATCCGTCTCACTTACCTTGTCTGAAAAAGAAAAATTAAGGTGTTAATTTATGAAAAAAAAGAAGTTAACTACCTGCTCTACATGACACTATTAATACAACCCACATCAATCAACTCAAACTTTCTGTACCAGAAGACATTAATTTATTCTGTATTATATGAAAAACAGAGAGGTAACCTGGGACCAATATGAAAAATAGCAAGTACCACCAGTGTGATAAACGCATCTTATTTACAGAAACATTGTGTGCAAAAAAACAAAGCACTTACCATTACTTTTGAATGTAATTTAACATTGTTAAAAATAGCTGCACACATCCTGGCTTTCTGTGAGGTCTCCTTTCTATATTTCAAGCATCCCCGGTAGAATGGATTACTGGTGTCATCTCTCCCATTGGGGATCTTGCTGCTTTTACTCATCTGCACTCTGCCAAACAGAAAAATAATTTTAGGGGTGGTGGGCTGCAGTTGTGGCAGAGGGATAATCTTGTTGCCAGTAAGATGGTAATGGCTGTTTCCACCTACATACATGTTTTATGACCAAGCAACGTATATTCCAGTCTCCTCGGCTATATTTCATTCCTCTTTTGCTTTTACATACAAAAGGCACTTGATTCAAATTACTATTACAATCCATTAGCACAGAATGCCAAGTTCTGTATGTACTAGGTGACACAATTTACACGCGTCACATATAGAAAAGGCATTTGTGTCAGCTATTCTGTATTCATCTTGTGTTCTTGCACTTGAAGACTGAGAAACAGCATTGTGCTGGATTACTGGGTCAGTAGTAGAACAAAAGTTTAATATTTCTCAGTAAGAGAAGGTAGTCTAAGAGATTATATTATCTTCTATACAGGAGCAACTTAAAATCTTAACATTCTGAAAAATGGTGATGTTCTTGAGAGGGAAAGCGAGGTAAAAAGGTTACAAATTTATTCCCTGGGGGTCACAAAAATGCATAAGCAGCAGAACCAGGAATTAAGATTTCTAGACCCTATCTAGCTACCAGACAGCTTCCTAAACGACTCCTCAACTCTTCCACAGTCCCATGTTACTAAGTACCTGCTCTATTTTTTCAAATCTAAATTAAAGAGCTAATGGAAGAAATTAATGCCATTATGGCATAATTTGCTTCTTAAAACACTTAAACATCAACTAGTAGTCTAACTACAAACTGAAACCAGATAAGAACAGCAGTAATTTTCAAAATCAAAAAACAAACCAGGCTACCTCCTGCCCTAGAAACACACACAGTAACCTAAAGTAAACAGCATGTCAGAGAGATCGAGAAAGTCCTCTGACATAATAAACAGGAAGTCAGCATAAGCAAAGTAACTCCTGCACCATTATTATTAAGAAGTTGTAGACACTCTTTTAAAATGACAGAGTATTCTTAATAAAAACTTCAAGCAGGTTTTATAGCTGCATATTATCCAATGAAAACAGTAATAAACAGAGCTGTAGCTTTATTTAGTGCAACTCCAATAGGCCTACAGTCATAACCTCAGTTTTATTTATTGTGGTGGCTAAAATGGTCGTTCTTGGCTTTACAGTAGCGGACATGTCTATAGCTATTTTATCCTAGTACACTGCCATCTGGATATTGATACTTTGTTATAGGATATGAAAGAAGATCTTAGTTACCTAATACAGCTTAATTGAAAACAGAGTTCCTAAATGTTACACCATGCAGGATCCTACAAAGAATAAAATGTGAAGGGCAAGAGGCTGTTCTGTGGATGCCAGTAGAGCATATTTCAGAAACAAATTCTGATTTCTTGATCTGTGACAAGAACACCTAGAAAGACTGGGGAAATGACAGGTTTATCAACAGGAAAGGTTGAAAGTTGCTCTGTTGAGAAAAAGAAGCCCAGGAAGACATGAAATATTTTTGGAAGGATACAGAAGAAATTATCAGTTGTAAGCTTATTACACAGCACTACGAAACTTATACCTGAATCAATTATATCCACCTTTACACTAGAGGCTTGGCCAGCTTTCCTTTGTGAAACAATGATTTATTAGAGCAATAAATGAAGATCTCAGATGTGCATATACATTACAGTAAACTTGCAGGAAACAACTTCAAGAATGATGACTATATATTTAGTGTTTGCACTGGTCACATTATAGCTAGAAACTCGAAATACTTGAAATGTTAATAAAGTTAAGGAATTAACAGCTGTTAAAAGAGGCTTTCAGTTTTGAAGCTAGTAAGGCCTACCTGAGTTTCCAGGCAAAGAAGCATCATCGAACTATCACAAACCAGTAATCAGTATCACATTTGAAAAACACAGTAAGTTTTATAAATTTGAAAGTAAATCTCCATGGAAAAAATACAAATCCTTCTAAACATTAAAGAATTAGATCTTAGTAATAATGTGAAACACCCAGACATCTATTACAACCGACAAAAGAATTAGACCCTGCCCTCAGTTACACCCATGAAACACTGACAAATGCAGTGTGATGCAGCAGTGGATAGAATCTGTCTCACTCCTGAGACGTTCTAAGTACCTCTGAGTCCCCCGAGAAGATGGTGGGAGTTACAGGTCCCCAAAACCTTTACAGTTTTGACTGAACAGACACTACTCAACAGTACTGCATTCTTTCTTAAAATGTGGAATGAACTAATGAGAGAAGGCCTGATCTAAATGCAAAACATTTTAAGTGCTGAAAATGGAGGGGGGGGGAACTTCTCTCTTTCTTGTTTATTATTAGGAGAATCTGCCTTCTCTGTCCATACACGGAACTCAATAAAGGAAATGAACCCTTGAGACGTCTTTAATTTTGTCTCTGTCTAGTCAACAAATTCAAGCAGGTAGCACCATTTATGTCAATTACATTAATTTGTAAGGAAGTTCCATGTTCTCCCATGGTAGTATCAAAATATTTATTTCAGTACAAGTGGAATTTACCCCATTCAAAGTATGTTGAAAGAGACTATGTTTAAGTAAGTTGACAGCAAAAGTGTATGTGGCTTTATTTGTGAAGCTTATGCAGTTTATTTGATCTACTACAAAAATTACAAATACTCATAATTACCTGTTCACTTCTATAAGGAGACTAAAGTTAGCTGACATACATAACAGTACTAAGAAAAAAAAAGTATAAAAGTCTAACCTACATAAGATCTGAAACTTGGTCACAGGGAAGAAGTCAGTTGAAAGATTCTTCTTCAAAAATCTTAATGATTATGAATCCAGAGAAAGCAAACAAGTGGATTTTCACACCCCCACAAGTGCAGGAAACAAAAACACGGATGAAGTTAAGGGTACATTCTACAGAACCTTTGTGAGAGAATATTCACCACTGCAAGAAGCCATTTATTACATACAGTTTCAGCTTTCAGAATAGGCACTCATTATTTTTACTATTGCTGCTGCTTCTGGAATTTTTTGGGGGTGGGGGGAGTGGAGATTTCAATGTTTTGCTCTACTTGGCAACTTTCTTAGCCTTTTGGAAATGTTGACATTTTCTTTGGGATAGTAATTCTGAATTTTGT
>NW_017728998.1:38058673-38062585 GCF_001723915.1 Gavialis gangeticus
GCCAATATTTCTGGGGTGTTATTTTAGTCATCTCTTGGCTAATGACATATTGATTTAAAGTAGTAAGAATAAAATTTCCTACCTTTCCGTTTTAATCCATTTTATTGCCTGAGTATTTTATAAAGTGAGAATGAGAGAAGATTTTCCCTTACTAAGCACGCTTGTTTTAAATATGTTTCATAATCATCATAGCAACCTCATTTTGCTCTTGGTCTTTGTACAGGAGTACAAAGCTTAATGCTTTCCTGCTTTTTTAAGTAAATGTATTAAGAAAGGTTGTTCTCCCTCACGATTCTCTTTCATCTAGAGAACTATTTTCTAATACTTTCTAGCTTGCTGAACTTTGTCAGTTAGATCCTATAAACAAGCACGCCTTCCTTCAATGTTCTATTTTTATATCCTCTCAGTACCAGGGCCGCACACCAAGATTCTTACTAATGAATCAGCAAACACCTAAATCAAAAGAGGCTGAAATAGAAACATCAGAAAATACCAGAGATTACAATCAGGGAAGTCTTCCTTCCCTTTACCTCTGCAAAAAAGTAAAAATTATTTTCTGATGCATCTCCTTTCATAATTCATGCCAAAAAAATGACATTTTCTCAGGATCTTAATTAAGATAATGATGAACACCTGTGTTGGCATTCTTTGGCAAGACAGCATTATCAATCATAATCTTTTAAGTACAGCCCCCCCAAAATCCTATGACGGAACCAATCTGTTGCTTCTCCTCATGCAAGTTTACATCCCATACTTGCATAAAAACTATTACTGCCTTCAAGGTACTAACCAAAACAGGATCACCATATTTTAAAATTTTACCTGAAAGCTATTAGAGTCATTAATTAGATTAAATCATATGATACCTGAAATGTCTAAATTTTTATTACCATATATTAGAAGTCACCTGAGAGTATACCAGTAGTATTTTGAAACTAATAATATCCTATTTTCAAATATGCCACATGCTGCTAAACTGAAGATTCACAGCAAGACTCAGCTGATCCCTACTACATGTTCATAAAGTTTGTTTTAGTAACTATGTTGCACTGCATTAAATACTGTTGGGCATTTAAATAAAACCAGCATACAGAAACAGAGAAGCAAATTAATCTATCATTCCCCTGGGGCCCTTATATTAGTAGTCACATGCTCTAAGCCCCCACTCATGCCAGTAATCCCACTGGAGTCAACAGGACTGTGAAAGTAAGCAAGGACTGTCTGGCTAGGTTTGGAGGATCAAGCTTTCGGACTGTGCACGATACCCACACACAACCACGAGTACTTTTAATTATTTATCTATACAGTTAATTCTAAATTCACCAGCCTTAATTTAAATATGATGAGGGATGCAGACCAAGCTTGTAAATCTTATCCACTTTAGATTTGAATGCTAATGCAACAGAAGATCCAAGTGACAGTCTAGTTTCCAAGAAAGGGAGGGGGGAAATGATGCAAGCTACAGGATTTTAAAGTAAAATGGCATCAAGATAGTGTCCCTGGTATTAAATATATATCTAAAAAGGGGGGAAGATGCACGCACACACGCATGCACTCCTGGTACCAAGAAAAGACCCATAAATTCAATGACTATTACTTTCAATAAATATGTAAGAAGGAAACAAAATGTATCAACAAGGTTGTTAAGCGAAAAGGTTAAACCTGTGCTTGTTAATAGAACTGTTAAAACTACATAAATAAGGGAACAAAGAGCCTTAGAATGAACTTCATATTTCCCTTTAATCAGAGCTGAACAGTTCTGTAAAGCAGATTAGTCTTAGGCTTTCAAGTTTTAATATACTTCTATCAGAGAGAAGAGTTGCTGTGACTAGTCATTCAGTAGAGCTATCAATGTGCAAATAAAGCAGAAAATAGAGACATCCTTAAGAAATAAGTCTCAAATTTGATATAAAGTGAAGGTGACAACCACAGCAATAGAACCATAAACTAAATGTTTCAATATCTTGAAGAATTATCTACAGTTCTTTTACAACTGCAAAGAAGATAATAGTAGAATAATGTAGTGAGGTTGTCTGTTAGATAGACACTTACATTCCTGATGGCATAAGACCTCTCTTGCTACATTGCGTTTCATTAATCAATCCTGGCATTATGCTGCAATACATGAAAAAGTGCATAAAACACCACAATTTGCAGAAATATATATTCATATAATCAACATAAGAAATTGAGGGTATAATTGCACATGGCATTAATCTTACCTCCTCCTAAAAAAAAAAAAAAAATAGTCAAGAAAAAGATGATTAAAACTTCTGTTTCTCTCTACAAATAAATTAGGAAGGAAGACTGCTTACTCATTCTACTCGCATACAAACCGAACATTCAACATACACAACTTCACCAGGTGATATTTTACTCACTGCACAAGGGCCTTGTCAGAGGATTATGACAGCAGCTCTTTGGAGAGGGGGCGGAAAATAGAGCACTTTTGAGCAGTAGCTAAAATTAACCCAGCGACAAATATCAGTGACACTGTACAGCTGAAAACTGATGAAAGTGCACACCTGTGTGGATTGAGCATGTAAAACTGTGTATGATCCTGGTGTGAGAACCCATCACCCTTATCAGAGGCAAAAGGTACCGGATTTTTTTTTTTTTTTAAAGAAACACATATGGTTCAATATCCTCCCCCCCACACCTTTTTTAAAAGGAAAAATCCCCAAGACAAAGTCCCATGACAGATACACTGGAGCTGAAGAGAAGTGTCCCTCCACTTTATGCCCCAGAGATTCATTTAATTGAGGCCGGGTTTTCCTCCATCAGTGGAATAAGTGCATGGATTATGACAATGCAGCGAGGAGGGCGCATGGCTTCCCCCCAAGCAAATAACTGGACATTTGGTACCAGCGCTTGGGAGGGAGAAGGGAGGCAGCGAGACGTGTCCGGAGACTCCCCGATCAGAAGCAGCCCGAGGGCTCGTGCGGAACCGCGGCCGCGGGCTCCCGGGACGGCTCTTGTGGCTGCCGACAATGGCAGGGCCGTCAGGGCGGGCACCATGGTGCGGGCAGACAATCCCAAGGTCCCCTGCCGGACACAGCGCCGCAGCCGGGGCCACAGACGCAGGAGCCGCGATGCCGCCTCTGGAGCAAGTACGGCCCCGAGGGGACGCAGGAGCCGCAGTCCCCAACACTCAGCAGCCGCCGCTAGGGCGAGCCCAGGCCCCCACCGGGGCGGCCCCGGATCCTGTCCCCGACCGGGACGAGGCGGCTCGGGGCGGCCCCCAGCTCCTCACCTGTGCGCGAGCCTGGGGCGCCGCGAGCTCGGCCGGTCCGGATCGGCCCGCAGAGCCTCCGCTCAGCTCCTGCTTCCGCACTCCCCACCCTCCCGAGCGACAGCGCGAGCCACCAATGAGCGGGAGACGGAAAGAAGTCGGTTGAGGCGGCAGCCAATCAGGGAGCCAGCAAGGGGTGGGGCGGGGCTTGCAGGGAGAGGGGCGCCTGGGAGATGTAGTCCGAGCCGGGCGGGAGCGGTGCCCACCGGCCCCGGGGCTCCCTGCGGCCAGCCCCTGCCCCCGCCCGCGCTGCTGGATAAGTCCCTGGGGCTAGGGGAATTGGATGACTTCCGTCTCCCCCTCGAGGCTTCTGCCCTGCCACGTGCCCTTTCCCCAGGGGCGCCCGCGGGCCCTCCACCGGCGGTGCCGGGACAGCCCGGCCGAGATGCGGAGCCAGGCCCGGGCGTTGCTAGTCACGGGGAGCGCGCGGGTTTCCCCGCCCGGCCCTGCCCCTGCCCCTGCCCCGGGGCGTGTCCCAGCTTCAGGGAAACGTCGGGGCAACCGCAGCGGAAAAGCTTGGAGGCCGCGCGGGCTGGGTGCTCGTGCTCCCCGCACGGACCCGTCCCCAAACTGTAACAGGCGGGCCGCTCAGCGCCGCTTCTCTACCAAACACCCCCCCG
>NW_017728998.1:38067585-38068252 GCF_001723915.1 Gavialis gangeticus
TTTTCCCAGCACACGTGTCGGCGGAGCTGCTTCGGGGAAGAGCTCGCTCGTAAGGCATACCCGGCATTAGCCGCAGAGCAAGGGGGAGACCGATCAATACGGATGCAGGGGAGAGAAGCCCTGGAGATGTGCCTGGTCCGAGCCTCCTGCCAGACTTGCAGGAAGAGATTGTCCCTTCCCCCTTCAGCCTCCCCTGCCCTCTCCCCCTCCTGGCCCGAGAGAGTTAATCTCCAGCACGGGGGAAAGCCGCTTTCCCCCCGCGAATCAGCGGGACCCGCCGGGCTCTCGCCCCTCGGCTGCTCGGTGACACCTCGTGTGAGCTACACTTCACGGGGCCGGCGCGGGGGGAAGGGGGCGCTCCGCGCCTGGCCCAGGCCCGCCCGGGTGCGGGAAGTCAGAGGCAGCCTCCGCACAGGAAACGCTTCCAGCTGCCCCGCGAAGCACCGGGAGCGCATTCCCGGCTGGCACCTCCGCCACCAGCGCCGGGCGCCTAAGCATAGCGAAAACCCTCCTCGCCTCTTCTCTCGCCACCAAGACAGAGGAGAAAAAGAAAGGAAAAGGCATTGGTGGACATCTGGGCAAAACACACGCACGCACGCACGCACGCACCCCGCGCGCATATGCCCATGTTGCAACCCCAGGATTTTCCAAATCAAAAGAAACCCCC
>NW_017728998.1:38068266-38069056 GCF_001723915.1 Gavialis gangeticus
CCAAATCAAAAGAAACCCCCGACGCCCATCTCCGCTGCCCGTGTCGGGGCTCGCGCTCTCTAGGCAGCACATGGCGTGAATTAAACTACGTGTTTGGAGCGCCAGCGTTTGGGCTGGCGTTTGTGTGCTGGGATCTGGCTGTTGCTGGCAGCAACATTTTTGCTGTGGTCGAAGCGGACACGCTTTGCCAAAGTGAGAAGGCACATACATGCTGAAGGGAGCTCGCCTCCTCCCAGCGCGGGGCAAGCCGCCCGGGTCTGCCGGGAGCCGGCGCATGTTACGCGAAATCTCTCAGGCTTGGGCACAGCTGAGGGTAGCCGGGAGCTGGGTAATTAGATCGAGCGAGCGCTCGAGTAAAGCGAATTAAAATGCAGCCCGTGTGGGAGCGGCGCCGGCAGGTCTGAAAGGGGACCCAGGTAAGAGCAGCACTGCATTCAGCCCCACTGGTGGGGGCGGGGGTGCCGGCGTTACTGGAAAGAGTGGGTGCCGGGGAGCCCGCAGCTTGCGGGGGGGAGGGAAGCAAGCGAGCGAGAGAGAAGGGAATAAATCGGGATATGTTCCTGTTGGGAAATATATCTGGTGGAATCAAAGGAGATTACATCCTCTGATCGGCAGGGATTTAGCCTGGTTCATATGGTTTTAATCTGCTTTCGCTTCTACCCTTTTATGAGTTTTAGAGAAAGAAATAAAAAATACCTGGTTTATTCTCTTAGATCCGCTGGTAAACCCTCATTTTGAAGGCTCTCTCCCAGCTCCCCTCTCCACCCCTCCCATCACCCCCCCCCCCCTT
>NW_017728998.1:38069369-38069768 GCF_001723915.1 Gavialis gangeticus
CCCCCCCCTTCTCCCGGGACTGGTGCCGAGAAAGAATAAATTACTCCATTTTCACACAATTTAAAGTCACGTCTTAATGATTCCTTTAAGAAGAAGGGGAGGAAAACCCCCTCGAAACCTCTGATTTGGAAAACATCGGCTTTTCCCCGCGGGGATGTGGCGGCCCGGCGTGTCGCAAATCTGGTTTATTGCACATTTCACTTTAAAAAAAAACAACAACGCAAAACATTGCAACAGGTACCAGCGCTGGGGCTCATCCGCTCCCGGCTCCCAGCCCCGTGAAATCGGCAGCCCAGCAACCCCCTTGCCCCGGCCGGGGAATAGACTGGCAGCGCCTTAAAGCCTTTAAAAAAGATATGGATCAATCAAATTGTATTGCATGGGGGGGGGGGGGGGGGG
>NW_017728998.1:38069819-38070509 GCF_001723915.1 Gavialis gangeticus
GGGGGTGGACACACCGCAGCTGCAAGGGAGGGATCTATAAATAGCAAGTGTTATTTTTAACCCCCCTTGATCCTGGCTGTCCAGGAGCCTTTTTCTCCTGAAAATGGATTTTTTAGCTGAAATGGAAAGTCTCTTTTCTGCTTCCCGCCCCCCTCCCACCGTCTTTTAAAGTGCTCAGTGCCGGTGACTGGCTCAGGGGCGAAGGCAGTGAGGGTGGTGGGGGGTGAATGGCTGATCAATCCTATTCAATATTTTTTCATCAACGGATTGGCTTGCATTGCAGCGCGGCCCGGCTATAAATCAAGAAGCGAAGGCGCTGGCTCCGCGCGGTACTTAGCGCAGGAAGAAAGTTGGAGCCGATGGCACGGGGCTCGGCTGCGATTGCCATCCAGGAGCCGGCGCACTTGAGCCTGCGAGCGGGAGAGGCGAGGCGAGGCGAGGCGCAGCGCGCAGCTCTCCCGCTGGTTGGGCTGGGCTGCGGCGGCCGGGCCAGCGCCTGCCATTCCTTCCACTGACAACACCCCGCGAAGGAGGAGCCTCGCCGCGCCGCGTACAAGGCGTCAGCAGCCTCAGTTTCCAACTTAGCATCTTGGCAGGACCTTTCGGGAAGCAAAAAGCGACAGCGAGGGGGGAAAAAAGCCCCCGGGTCTGAAGGGGGAGGAAAAGCACCCAGAGGCCGCGGAGCTCGCG
>NW_017728998.1:38076317-38078531 GCF_001723915.1 Gavialis gangeticus
GGCTCCGCCGGCCCTGCCCCGCTGCCCAGGGGCTCCCGCCCGGGCGGCTCCGCCACCCCCGGCAGCGGCAGCGGCAGAGGCAGCGGCAGCTCCCGGCCAGTCTGTCTCCTGGGTATATGTCTGTGCTTGGCCATGTCGTATCCTCAGGGTTACTTGTACCAGCCGTCGGCTTCCTTGGCTCTCTACTCTTGCCCGGCTTACAGCACCAGCGTCATCTCCGGCCCCAGGACCGATGAACTTGGGAGATCTTCCTCTGGCTCCGCTTTTTCGCCTTATGCCGGATCTACAGCCTTTACCGCCCCTTCTCCGGGTTACAACTCCCACCTCCAGTACGGCGCGGACCCGGCTGCAGCTGCTGCCGCTGCCTTCACTTCGTACGTGGTAAGAGCAGCAATGACCCCCCACCCCCTCCCCTCCGCCGGCCGCTAATGGCAACCACTTCAGCCCGCATCCCCTGCAACTTGGGGCTTCTGTGCACACACTGTTGCTACATAAAAAGCCTCCGTGTTTCTGGGCCAGGGGGGAGGGAAACAAGAGCATAATCATTAATAAAAAGTATTGTGTTTTCAATGAAAGCGAGCGCATAGGGAAGCCTCCGAGCCAGCCAGCAAATTCAGCCGAGACGAAGCTTTTACTCTTGGGGGGGGGGGGAAGAAAGATCCTAGCTGGGCTCCCCCCTCCTTGTTTTATTTTCTGCGTTGGGGGGGAATGCCATAAAATAACCCAAGCAGCCAGCCCAGCCCAGCCCAGCCAGCCCCTCCGCGGGGAAAGCACAAAACACCCGACTGGTTAACAACACATACAAGTTTCTTCTGCTCCGCGTTTATTAGGCTTCCCTTCGGCTACAGAGATCCCGAGGCCGGCTCTGCAAAACCATTGGGAAGACTAAATAATAATTCTTATTATTATAATTATTATTGTAATCAAATGGGTGATTTATCTCCCTCCCCCACTTTCCATTCTGTCTATATTTGTGATCCAGGAGCAACGTTGCAGCAGTTAGACAGATACTAGCCCCGATCTGGCCCTCTCTCTCACACACTCTTCTAAAGGCGAAAATAATGCACCCCCAATTGGGTTTCATCTCGCTTCGCCTCCCTCCCCGGCCCATGCGTGTCCGAGCCCCGGCAGAGGCGACTTCGCTTTCTGCAGGGAGTCGAGCAGACTTTGCCTTCCCCGTCCCTGCTGCGGGCCAGGAGCTCCACGGCGGCGGCGCGGCGGCTGGGGAAGGGGCTGATCACTTGGCGAGAGCAGCCATGTGCCTGTGCTCGGCGGCCGCGCAGGAGCGGGCTGAGCCCCGCGTGGGCGCAGGGGGCAGGGGGGCTGGCGCTGCTCGGCTCTGCGAGGGGAGGCGGGTGCTGAGCTGCTGGGAGCAGAGTTAGCTTTGCGCACACAACTTCTAGGCCCTTTCTCCCTCCGTGCGGGAGCAGCGAGGAGAGGCCGGTCCCAGCTGGGAGAGGATCCCTAGCCCGATCGCTTCTTCGGGGGGGGGGTCTCCCCACTCTCTTGCCCATGTCCCCTGCTAGCAGCGATCTGACCTCCCGGCCCTGTGCTGGCTCCCCTCTCTGTGCAGGGCTCTCCCTACGACCACACGCCGGGCATGGCAGGCTCCCTGGGCTACCATCCCTACGCGGCCCCCCTGGGCTCCTACCCCTACGGGGACCCCGCGTACCGCAAGAACGCCACCCGCGACGCCACCGCCACGCTCAAGGCCTGGCTCAACGAGCACCGCAAGAACCCCTACCCCACCAAGGGCGAGAAGATCATGCTGGCCATCATCACCAAGATGACCCTCACGCAGGTCTCCACCTGGTTCGCCAACGCCCGGAGGCGGCTCAAAAAGGAGAATAAAATGACCTGGACCCCCCGGAACCGGAGCGAGGACGAGGAGGAGGAGGAGAACATCGACCTGGAGAAAAACGACGAGGATGAGCCCCAGAAGCTGGAGGAGAAGGGGGAGCCCGAGGCCCCGGAGACAGGTAGAGGAGGGGTGCGCGGGTGCCGGGGCAGACCCGGGCGATCGGGGGTGCGGGGGCTCCGGCAGGATCAGTCCTCCGACGCGGGGAGGGAAAGGCAGGGGCTGAGCACGGGGCAGCGCTCACAGGCTCGGTGTCCCCCCCTCTCGCCCCTGCAGGAGCGGAGCCGAAGGCGGCGGCGGCGGCGGCGGCGGGCTGCGAGCGGCTGCACGAGCCGCCCAGCCCGGCGGGCAAGGAG
>NW_017728998.1:38078837-38079490 GCF_001723915.1 Gavialis gangeticus
CGGCGGCGCCTCGCGGTCCCCCGCGCGCTCGCCGCCCGCGCAGTGCCCCTTCCCCAGCAGCGCAGTGCTCTCGCGGCCCCTCTACTACACGGCCCCCTTCTACCCGGGCTACACGAACTACGGCACTTTCGGGGCCCTCCACAGCCACCCCGGGAGCAACGCGGCGGCGGCCCCCGGCACGCATTTCAATGGATTAAACCAGACTGTCTTAAACCGAGCAGAGACCTTGGCTAAAGAAACTAAAATGCTCAGGAGCCAGTCCCAAGTAGATCTTTGCAAAGACTCGCCCTATGAGCTGAAGAAAGGTATGTCCAACATTTAATACCGCCTTGTTCTCCCTTGAGGGAACTCGCGTTGGGGTTTTTTTTTTTAATTTATTAAAAAAATAAATTGCTTTGGCAGTTATTTTTCCACTACCGAGAAAGACAACGCAACCAAGCAAACAACCAACAGCAGCGGCACAAATAATCCCCCCCCCCCCCTTCATTCAAAAGTTTTCTCTTAGCTTCTTGGAAGTGGCGGAGTAGAAAAGACTCACTCATGTCTTAAGAGCAGCAGCAGATCCCCCACACACGCACGCACGCACGCACGCAGGAGGAAAGATTTGTACTGAATCGGATTCTGTATATTTAATGTAGCTCTTTTGTATTTAA
>NW_017728998.1:38084490-38084826 GCF_001723915.1 Gavialis gangeticus
CCAAATGCCTCAGTATCTTGCTGAGACAGATCAGTATTTTAAATGGCTCAGACGAGATCTTTTGAAGTAAATTATGAAATCCAGACACCTGTACAGGCATTCATGTTGGGTCTTTTTCGTAATATAAATATATACATTCTGTGTCTTTTTTCCAAATTGTTTCATAGTTTTAAATATATAAATATAAATAAATATATATATATACAAGTTTAATTTAATTTTTTATGCCTATTGATTTTTTTCCCCTTGGTTGGAAACTAAAATATAATGGGGAAGGGAGGGGAGGGGGGAAGGAAATAGGTTATACATATTAGACACAAGCCCTCCCCCCCCACA
>NW_017728998.1:38085079-38089484 GCF_001723915.1 Gavialis gangeticus
AAAGAGACTTTTTTAACAGAAGCAAAGCCACTCTTTTTTTTTTTTTTTTTACACGAGAAAAATCAATATATAGCTGGTAACACAAGAAGCATTAAGAAAAAGTGTTTAAAATACGTTTAAAAAAGCAAGTGTGTAGGGGGGGTTAATTTTAAACACACTAAAAATAATCACTGCAAATGATTTCCAGAGTGACATATAATTTCTAACTGTTGGGAGCTTTGAGTACCTGATGGTTGCGGTAGTTTAGGCTAATTTGGGAGGGTGGAGGAGGTAAATGTAATGAAGCGCAGGAAAGCCGGTACAGCAGACGCTGAAGAAATTATGGATTTGGGGACAAAATAAGGAAATATACACAAGTATTTGACAGAACCACCAAATGGAAGTACAGTATTATCCTTTAACCTAATTACTTCCAATCAGTGTCGTGTTTTATGCAAAGTAATCAGCTGGTGAACTTTGCTAATGAGTTCGATTTTATGCCAGATTTAGTCCTTATTACTATTTCAAAGGTGCTGCAGAGTTATTAAGGAGAGAGCCGGGGAATACACATTAAAATATACACATGGGGAAAAGCTTTTCCCCAATTCATTTTTCCCAGAATTTAGCATTGATATATTTGGTTAATTTGATTAAATTAGTGCTCCGTCACCGCTGCATATTGCAGGCATTGATATGACTTGTAAATCTGTCTGTCCGGAGATTACCATATATAAACGGAGTTTAAGGGTCGGACGGGATTGGAATGTTTCCCCACATTCACAGGTAGGTGTCACACTTGTCCTGGATTTCCATCCTACCCACTTTGAAGCTGGTGCTAAAAAAGAGCGAGACAGAGAGAATAGAAAGAGCGTAGTCGATGCGCCCTTCTAGC
Source organism: Gavialis gangeticus (assembly GCF_001723915.1). Taxonomy (NCBI): domain Eukaryota; kingdom Metazoa; phylum Chordata; order Crocodylia; family Gavialidae; genus Gavialis; species Gavialis gangeticus. The sequence goes on from NW_017728998.1 coordinate 38,085,951, forward strand.
AGACAATCCCACAGGCAGCCAGGAAAACAAAGGAAGTTGGATTTCGGCTTTACCACGTACAAATTGGGCTAGGAAAGTTCATGCCTGGGTAGAACCAATTCAGAAGTGCTCGCAGCTCTCTTTTCGAAGGAAACAACCAAAAAAAAAAAAAAAACCCATTAAAAAAAATGCCTGCTCATTTGCTTCGCTCTAAACTCAAAGTAAAAAGAAAAGCAAAACTATAACCAAGTTTGATATTCTGCAAACGCTCATTTGGTTCTCAAATCTTGCCTCTCCTCCCTGGGTGTTTGTTTTTTGTTGTTGTTTGGGGAGGGGGTTGGTTTGGGGTTTTTTGTGCGTCTTTTTTTGCCCCCCTTCAATTAACTAAGCAGTGTGTTTCACTGGAGAGCGAATTTCCAACATTTCCCAAAGTGGTGCAGCACAAAGCGCTGGGAACAAATTTGTTCTGTTCAAATCGGATTTTGTGGGAGTCACTTGTATGCGAGCATTTCAATGACATTAATTTGATTGGGATATATCTGGTACCACACGAAGGTGATGGTACTGAAAAAAATCCTCCCTCTCCACCCCCACTCCCGGTTTGTTTTTACAGGGCAGATCCTTATTTTATAATATCTTCAACTTTGTCGGAGCTATTTATTAGTTGTAACAGGTTTACTCACGAACATTTACATTTTACAGGATTTTAAATAGTAGTTTGTATATTATGTTTTAAAGATATTCAATGTTCACTTGCTATACGATCTTTGTAGATCATCTGGTTTAAAGTCAAAATTGTTTCGATCTCAAAGTGTAAATAATCAAATATTCATGGGATAATAGTATGTTATTTTGTCACTTTATAAATTATAAATGATTTTTTAAAAACAATTGAATTCCACAATCGGATCATTTATTTACTCTCGGGGGGGAAAAAATACACTGAGGGTTTTTGGTTGGTTTGTTTGTTTGTTTTTTCTTGAGAATAAATCAGACTCATTCAACTCACCTGCCTGGTTTAAAACAGCAGAAAGTTTATCTACTTTTAGATGAGGGGCAAAACCGTGACATTAATTCGGGAAACTATGTTATTCTTAAAGTAAACCACTTAGCATTTTATAAAATCTAGTTCTTCCCAGGTGGACATTTAGGGAAAGATGGACATTAATATTTCCGCTGAACTGTAGATTAAAACTTCCACTATTCCAGGGATGCTTCACAGACAACAGGTTATGCAGTTATACAACCCTTTGTACTATTAATTGGGGTTTGATGAGTCCTTTAGCTATATATTTTTAATTGTCGCTATGTCTTTTCCCTAGATGAGCTTGCTACCTCTCGAAACAGAAATAACAACACTCTACTTCGGGAATAAGTTTACCAGCCTCATTTATTCAAAAACCCAGTTCCTTATAATAAGGGGTATTTTGAACAGTCTATCAGCAATCTCAATAGGGTTTTCGTTTGATGTATAAATTCCTGAGGGAATTAATCCATTTCCTCTAGGTTGCACCTATTCAAGTTACTGTCTATTTTTACCTAGATAAGCCTGAACTACGGTTGTATTAAATCGTCATTTCTAATAAAGTAATATCCCTCTTTCCTTCTCCATAAAAGACATCTGCCGTATAATTTTGGTCTTAAAATAACCATGGTGCTATTTAAAAAAAAGACTACGGAACCCCTCCCCCCCAAATAATAATACAGGGAAACAGCCTTCCTAGCTTTGGTATAGGAGAAAAAGCCAAATTCTGAAATAAAATATTATCTTTATGGAGACTGACGTTGAAATAGGCTCAGCCTGAAAATTCACCAGTGACTTTTGAAATGCTGCTGTGCTTCTAAACATCGCCATGCTAATATAGCAGGATTTGGGATGACCACAGGGCTTACAGCCACAGTTAGCTGCTCGTGTGTATACATGCATGCTGTGTGCACCTATCCTAAACAGAGGAGTTTGACGGTATTTTGTTATGATAAACATTTAAATTAATTTGAGCTATTCGCTGTAGAGATTTGGGACACGGGAGGGTTTCTTTCCTTGCTGCACAGGATTTGGTTGACGCTTTAAATGCAGAGCAGATGAGAAACTTGGAATGGCAGAGGACTCTCTCAGATCTGGTTACAGGGAGAGAGTAGTTAAAAAAAATCCACATGCATATTTGCCTATAGTCACTATAAGGCAGATCACTCTATCTTTATGGGGTTTCCCTGACCGACTTCTTGAGGGGGGCGCATGTGGGTGGATCTCTTTGATGAAAAAACGTGCCAGTTTTCCCCACCTGCCTGCCTCATGCCGCCCTGGACGTCTCGGCGCTGGCAGAAGGCAGGAACTCCTGAGCCCGGGCTGCGGGGCGGGGGCCTGGAGGGAGGCCGCGGGAGCCAGGGCGGTCCGTGCCCACGTGCGATGGGGACAGCAGTGCGCAGGGGACGCCGTTTCCCGGCTCGGGCCTGTCGCGCCCGAGCACTACGGAGAGGGCTCTCTGCCACCTCTCTGCGGGCAGGTGAATGGAGCCTATCAAGCTCCTCTCCCAACTCCGCCGGCCCGGCTGTCCCCGCCGGTCCCCGCCAGAGCTTGGAGAGGAGCAGCAGTCAGAAGGGGCCCAGGCCGGAGCGCTCAGCGGGGCTGGGAGGGAAAGTCGCGGCAAAGCTGCTGCGAGGGGGGGAGAGCGTGGGCGGACACGCTGCTCGCTTCCCACGAGTGCCCGTGTGCTCCTGTGGCCCTGGGCCCCCCGCGGCAGCCCGGCGCCCGCCTGCCCCCCGCCGCTCGGATCCGGCTCTAGCCGCCTGCCCCCGAGTCAGCTTCTCCCGGCCCGGGCTGGCAGCAGGCAGAGGCGCTCCGAGGGCTGGTGAGACCTCGACGGGCATGAAGCAAGGAGCCGGCTTCGGCGTCCCCGGGGCAGGGGGCACCAAGGGCAGGGGCTTCGGCCGCAGGGAGCCCGACTCTCCCGGGGGCTCGGGAGGGCGCCTGTGCCCCAGGCGAGAAGGGCCGCCCCCGCAGCCACTGCTCTGCTCACTAAGCCCGAGTCCTACCCCCTGCCTTCAATACCCACGTCCCAGCGGGGCAGGACTGGGAGCTGCGGCCGGACAAGCCCGCGGCAGGAGGGGCACGCCCGCAGACGGTGCGGGCCAGCCAGCCGAGCCGTCCTGAGCTGCCGGCACAGAAAGCACCGCTCTCTGGAGAACAAGCAGCGAGGATCTGGTCTTGCAAGAGCCCCCTTGAAAAGCCTCCGACATTGAGATGCAGGTGAAAACCGACACCCCTGCCCTGCCCAGGTTAGGAGCATTAAAAGCCCTGGTAAACTCGTGTCTCTTCCATCGTGACAATACGCTTCATTACCATGATTTAATAAGGAAAAAGAAATTCCTTCCCTGGAAATACAACACGAGCGCTCCCAAGCAGTGACTGGTTTTAACTCCACAACTGCCCTCTCCCCCTGAAATCCATCCGATCTGCCAGAGTTGGCTTTTAATTTTAATTTTCCCCGAGCCTGGAAAGTGCAGGAAACGCAGCTCAGCCTTGACCCCTCAGGAGAGGTCGCGGGGGGGGGGGGG
>NW_017728998.1:38089496-38089933 GCF_001723915.1 Gavialis gangeticus
AACCCAGCCCCGGCTTGACCCCCCAGGGGGGGGGGGGGGGGGGGGGGGGTGAAGTCCCTTCCCCCCAGGCCCGAATCCTCTGGCTGAACCGCTGTTCCCAAAGCAAAGCAGAGGAGCCCCCCCCCCAGTTAAACCCGAGGCTCGCACTCCCTGTTAATGGACTATGCTTCGCACTGTGGGATCTAATCGTCCAGCAAACAAGCCTCGAATTCGCTTTCATTTAGCACAGTATCTGAAACACAATCAGGAAGGGGTTGGGTAACGATGGCATGTAGATGTACTTCTGATGAAAGGACTAGCAAATAAGCGTAAGGTAACACTAAATAATGATGGATCCCCAACCGTCACGTGTGTGTATAATATATTGTATGTGTGTGTGTATATATATATATATATATATATACACACACACACACACACACACACACACACACACA
>NW_017728998.1:38089943-38111138 GCF_001723915.1 Gavialis gangeticus
AAATGAACCTTAAAATGCTCAAAAATAAATAAGGGAAACAACCACAAATCTTTAATTAAACAAAAAAAAGCAAACCCACATGACTTTCGGGCCAATACTTCACCATTTGTGAGGTCTGATTAGTGATATATATATATATATATATATATACACACACACACACACACACACACACACACACACACATACACACACACACGTATATGCGCATTTCCATGGCAAATAAAGGCTCCTTTTTTTTTTTTTAGTCCATTAGGAAAATTAACAATAAAAAGGCAGCGTTGGGACTGGGTGATGCATCTTTTGTTGATGAGACAACTTGGATGGAAAAGATCCAAGGCTACCTCACTAGAGAGCCATTTGGAATTAGAATGCCACTTTTCCGTCATCAGAAAAAAAGTTCAGCTTTTCAGGGAGAGCCACTGCGCGAATCCGATTAGGCTACAGGCTGCTGGTTCCTCTTTCACGCTTAAAAAAATAAAGCAAATCCTAATTTTGATCCACGCCGTACTGTACTGTGTTTACACGCACCCCGCTGCTCTGCCTGGAATTGCGGCTTTTCCAGTTGTCCCAATTAACCTATTACACTCCCTGGCATCGCGCAAACTAAAAACTACAGCAATCGCTTCTGGTAGGAGAGTTGCGCTTCCAGGGGAAGCATATTACGATGTAATTGGCTTATCGGTTTTTTAGTAAGAGGATCGAAACAGAATATTTTCTTGCAATGCCTAGAAACTACTTCCCCCCCCCCCCCCAAAGGAGCCAAAAGAAACCACTCGATCAGCTTGTTTAAGAGGCAACCCAGCCATTTCAGCCTTTATTTCAGAAGCCAAAGGAGCCATTGTTTGAAACGGAGCCCCCCCAAAATCTGAACGGTAGAAATATAAAAGAAAACTCCCGAAGCCCCCAAAGAACTGTCTCGATAGCAGATCGGCTGTTAAACAGGACTTTACATAGGTCAGAAAGCTACAGTATCTCTCTAACGAGACGCTGTAAATGGCAGCCAGACACCCAACACCACAACTCAATCAGCTGATTGCGGACAGCTTGGGTATTTAATCATACAGCTCAGTTGTGTTGACAAACAGAGCGCCGCGTTGTTAATTATTGTTATTACGCAGCTGTAGAAGTCAGGTTTCTTACGTCCGGCTTTGCATTAACAAACCACCAGAGAAACAGACTCGAGCCTGCCTGGTCTCCAGCGCAGAATCGAATTCAGCACAGAAAGTGTAAAGAGATCTCCACCCCCTCCTTTTCCCCTTTTTATATGACCTGCTTAGATTATTAGTAAGGACATCTGTGGCTGGCAGTGGAACAAGTGTTACCAAAAACAGAACCGGCTGTTTTTCCAAATGAGCAATATGTTAATTCCTCATCCCCCCTCTGGTTTCTTTAAAACCTGGCACAAATACATCAATAGCGGAGAATAAGGAGTCTTTGCAGAGAACAAGTGGCAGTTTTGAATTTACCTTTTGTGTGCGCCTCAGATGCAATCTCGAGACATTTTTTCCCCTCTCTCCCACAGAAAAAGAGCGTTAATCTGCTCTATCTAGGGACCCAAAAGAATTGGAGTGGAGTAGATATTCACTGAAATCACATAGGGGGATAAGGGTCTTGCTTTATTGAATCATCAAATCCCAGGAATGAAGCTCTTAATTAATTATGGGTGCTAAAAATGCAGGCCAGCTGTTTCTTTTGACTTGGCTCTGACAGACGCAGACAAAGTCTACGCTGAGATCTTCTAAAGCACATTCAGCACCAGGCAGTCCCCTCCGCGCTACTTCTCCCGCAAAATGAAGCCGGAGGGGCCAGATGGCGGCTCCGCGCTGGCCGCTGCATTCCTTCAGCCACGACCTAGGCGGGGGGACCGGGTCCCCTTCCAAATAATGGAGCCCAGAGAGGGCTCCGCAACTAACGAGGCAGGAGGTTTGTTTTGTTGCCCCCGCCCTCTAAAAAGACAACCAGACCCCGCTTTCCAGACACTGATGCAGCAATAGGGCTCTAGGCAGGGAGGGCCAGGCACAGCCCAGCCTCGCTGCCCGGAGCAGTCAGCGGCTCAAACCGGAGCGGCAGAAACGAGCGGTCCCCTGGGCCGCAGCCTGCAGCTGCTCCCTGGCTCCTGCTACAAGGACCAGCCCGCGCCGCGCTGCTCGCCCTGGGGCCCGGGCCGGGCAGGGGGCACGTCCCCGCCTGTCCCCGTTGGACAAGCGGCGTCTCTAGGGCTGGCTCCCAGCAGCGCCACGCGGCGAGGGAAAAGCTTCCAGCACCTGACACTCAGCACAGTGGCAAATCCCCGCTCCCATCACAGGAAAAACTAGAGCCGGCGGGGAAGCAAGGGTTCATTTCCACCCTGTCGCGGAAGGCGAAGAGGAGCTGGGGCGCCTACTCGCCTTCCGCAGTTGCAGCGCAGAAACCCTCGGTCACCTCTCTGCTCGCGAGGGTGCAGTCCCGGCTGCCGGGGATGGCGGCGAGCCGGAGCCCCAGGGCGGCTCGGGGCACCTGAACCCGCCGTCCTGGCAGCCAGCCCAGCCCAGCCCGCCAGAGCCTGCTCCGTGCTGGAAACTTAGTGGCCTCTACTTGAGACTGCTTGGCCCAAGGTGCTCAGACCTCTGTGTCTCTCTTTAAGGGGCACATAAGCCTCGGACCCTTGGGCTGGTGGATTTCCAAACCGCACCTAGTATTCAACAGCTCTTTGATTCAGGCAGTTTCTCCCCCTGCTCTTACCCCCCTCCCCCTAATCCTTACACATGCATTTTCCACATGGGGCAGTACTTTAGACCTTGCAGTCCTCAGCAGGGCTGGGGAAAGGGAGCCCTCGGTTTTAAGCGGCGTCCCCCCGAGGCCGTGAGTTCAATCGCCGCATGGTACGACCCCCCGCGTCCAACTGGGGGCACATCCAGAGTCAACCGAGCTGCTTGCGGGGGGCTCAGGTTGGCTGGTCCCTCGCGATCACTGCTGTAAAAGGAGCTACCGTCGCTGCTTTCTGCTGCCTACCTCTCTCTTCTCCCCCTTTCTTTCACTCGAGAACAGGTTTTTTTTTATTTTATTTTCTCTCTCTTTTTTCCCCAGTACTAAAACTATCTAAAGAAGCGAGGAGGAAAAGCCAGGAGCTAGTCTCCATGTCCTATAGGTTGACTTCATTGATTTAAAGTAAATGCGTGCCTTCTGTTTGGAAAGCGTACGGTGTCTCCTGACTGACAGGGAGCCTCGTGCCAGGGTTTGATAGCCTACTTGTAAAAGCTTCACAAAGCTGTTCGCCCCCAAATACCAGAAAATAAATGTCCTCACCACACTGTTACTCATCTGTTATAATTAGAGCCTGTGTAAACTTGCAAGGAGTGTTCTGAGAACCGGCCTGTTTGGTCGATGCAGGCAGGCTGTTGTGTAATAATTATCTCTCCTCTTCCTTTGTGCTGTTTTATGTGCAGCCCCTGTGGACTCATGAAGAGGTGCTTTGGTTAACAAGCATCTTAGCAGACACCTTTTGCTCGCTCTCCCTTCACCTGTTCCCGGGTCTTCCTTCCATCGCTTCTGCCTCCCACGTCCACTGCAGGGGCTCTTCGGATCACCCTTTACTGAACGTAATCTGCTCTGTTTTGTCTAGATCCCTTTTCTCCAGCGAAATCGACTCTTATTTGCTTAAAGCAAACCACAGAACTCTCCGCACTCCTGCCTGATGGATGCAAATGTAAATGTGCACTTATTTAATTGGATCAGGTCCCAAGATAAAAGAGATAAACGGCTCCCAGTTTGCCAAGTTATTTTCAGAGGTATGCAGCGATGTGTGGAAGGAAAGTTAATGAAGAGGAGAAGAGACACACTACTTAAAATACCTTGGGTCTAGACTCGTGGAGAGGAAGCCTCGACTTTGCTCAAATGCGGTTAGAGTCATTATTGGGCACTCATTAGCACAAGTGCAGTTTGGAGGTGAGGGCTGGGGAGCGCTCTTAGTCCAACTCGCCACCTCACCCCGGGCAGTCGTACCTTCCCCTTCCAGCAGCTGAACCTGCGCTGCCAGCGCCAGGCTAAGCTCGGCGGAGTGTTGGTTTTTATTTTATAGAGTCATTGCTCCAGGTAATTAGTTTACCTTCCACTAGAGCAGGGGAAAGGATTTGCTTTACCAGGCAATTAATACTCCCCAAAATAGTCCTTCTTTATTGCTGTCTTTCCTTGTTCTTCTCTGTGTTCTACATCCTTATGCATGAGACATTAACAGACGGTTATTGATACAAACATAGTTTTTGTTGCTAAAGGCTTTCCAAAACAGCTTCTCCGGCTGAATGCCAATGCATGCATGTTGGCTGGTGACAGCTGATTAGTGAAATGATTTACGGCCAAGTTTTTTTTTTTTTAAGAGATGATACTGTCAAAGGCAGCAATTTGAAAAAAAGATAAGCCAGCACACCCTCCAGGCTTCTCACTGCAAAGCCACCAACAAATCTAAACCTACACTCCAAATACCTGAAACACTCAAGGAATCAATTGGTCGCAGATTAAATACAGTCTCTATTACGACTTGGCCTGGTAATCTGTTACTCCTGACAATAGCAGCCTCTAGATTTATGTAACCACCCCTCACCTGTCCACACGGCTAAGCGGGAGGATATTTCAAAAGGCTCCAGAAGGGACACAGGGCCGATATTGCTCCTGGTTCCTCTCTCCGCCGCACCGGGGTGATGAGATTGAGATTGCAGCCCCTCCACCTGAGAGGTCACATGACATCATTGCAATCCGAGCCTCTCCCTCCTCTCCGCTTTCCTGAGATATTTTTTATGCTCATTAATTGATTTTTCAAAAAGAGAAAAAAGCGTCCCCCTTCCTTCTCTTCAGCTCTTCTTCATAAAGAAAGCTTTTGCTCTGCAATAAAGTAAGAGACTTTGATCCTAGATCATCCTCTTAGGCCTTTCCAGCTGATATCAGCGGAGAAACTATGTGGAGTTATTGTTCGCACTTGCTGCACTTCTGATTCAGAAAGGGCTGATTTATTAGCTTGTCAAGGGAAGCATTGTTCAGGAAGGCAATCAAAAAGCACTTACCTAGCTAAACTAAAATTACTGCCTTTTCAGTGGCTAATTTGTATAACTCCCATGGAGGAACTTGGGAAGTGTTTGATGAGGCATAAAATGATGATTAATGAATTTATTGGCCTGCTGCTCATCAAATAGGAGTAGTATATCTTTCCTCTATTGGGCGTTGGGTCTAATGCTACATGTCTGTGTAAAGCAAGTCCAATATGATCTCCTTTTTAGCCCCCTTTTAACCCACATGACCTGAAGAATATCTCCGTGTAACAGAGGCAACATCAGGGGACTGCGCAGACAAAGGGCCTGTTTGAGAAAATGGTAAATGAGAAATGTGAGGAAAGTTGCTGCAGGGATGGATCTGCTCAGTTTTCGGCCTTCAATCACTTTGACTACTGAAGTGGGAAGAATGTAGAAACTAGATAAGGTGTGAGAAGCGGCAAAAAAAAAAAGAAAAAAGACAAACCAATATTAACTTTCAGAAAGGATCCAGCCAAACAGCCTTGTTGCTGCTGGGAAGGGAGAGCAGAAGGAAACACAGGATTCGCCCCAGGTGGCAGGGGCAGGGCGCGGAGCAGATCCGACTGCCCTGCTCTGGTTTGACCCAATTCACCACAATCCCGTTTCCTTTCTTGCAACGTTTGCTTCCCGCCACAGCACGAAGCCTCCTTCCGGGGGCGTCTCCGCGACTCGGGGTTAAAAGGAGCGTGTCAGGGAGCTGCGAGCCCGAGCGCAGCTGCCTCCTGCAGCTCGGCCCCGGCCTGACAACATCTCACCCGCCCAGGCTGAAGCCGCTCTTGGCTGCTCCGAGGAGCCCGTTGCTTTGGGGCAGACGGGTGGGGGGCAGCTGAGCCTCTGGGGAAGCTAGAAGGAGGCTGGAGCCCATATTTCATCCCTCCAGGACGAGGCGGTGGGGACCGGATTGCTCCGCCTCCCGTCTGACTTCTCGCCTCTGAGCCGCGCTGCCCGCAGGAGATGTCAGGAGAGCCCTAGCTCCTCGGGTCATGCCCATCGGCCTCCCAGCGCGCTGCACCCGCCTTGTGGCCTCTGGGTCCCAGTCCCTGAAGCCAGGGGAGAGCCGTCCGCCGGCTACAAGGGGCCCGGGGGGGGGGAGTGCAACGTGCCCATGCCCTTCTCCTTCTCCTGTGCAAGCCTTTAGGCGCTCAGTCTGCGCTCTTGAGATCTGCGAGAAACTCCTGACCACTGTCTGCAGGGAGGGATGTGCCGACACAAAGCAAAGCCGGCGTTTCTGGGACCGTGCACACGGGCTTCTGTGACACAACGACCCAGGTGTTTGAAGGCGCAGAAGACATGCATTTGAAAGCTGGCAAACTGGAGCTCCTCACATTTTTAGCTACAAGGGTGCCCAGGAAAATGATGTGTATATACACCTTCCAATAAATAGCATGCTCCTGACACAAACCCACTACCAACACTGCTCAACAAGTTTTATCTACCAGTCCTTGACCTGTGACTGCTTTTACAAATGCTCTCTGTTCATTAGCAGTTTCAGGTCACACTCAGTGCCTGTGTTACTAGCGCCCAGTGCGGCTGTAAAATCAAGGTGTTCAATACCAGCTGCATTACCAGAGTGGTTTATTTCCCCCTTTATCCCCCCAGCCTCTCTTCCAAAAGCAATATGATCTTCCATGAAAATGAAAAAAACCGTAGCTATATTTGCATAATTAGAGCAATACTGTAGGTCTTTAATGCAACAGACCTAAAAGGCTGATTTATGATTAAATATGTATTGCTAAAAGTTACCAAGCTGGGGAGTGTGCATAGCATTAGACAATGACAGTTTTGGGGCATAATTGCTTTAATGTGGGCAATTAAGACTAAGTGCATGTGATTTTAGTGTCTGCCCTACATTCCTCTGAATGATTCAATGATCAATACACATGATTTGTAAGTCGCTTCCTATTGATCCAATGGTAAAATGTTTGACCTTCCTTTGAGGAAGTAATTTGCTAAATTGTGACACTACGTAAAGTCTCTCTCAGTTCAGAGGTGAGGGGTAATGGTGCACAGAACGGGAAAAAAAAGTATTTTTCCTTTTCAATGAAAATCGGTCTTCATAATGCTTCAGCCACTATACTGCCCTCACCTTTGAAGGGCGGAGCCCATCAGTTGTATCTTTGAAGCCAACAGTGGAAACATGACATTGGAAATTTAATTCTGCCTTACACTGGGGGGAATCTCAAATGAACTGCATCCATTTACACTTCTAAACCAAACCACTGAGAATCCAAGGTTAGTAGTTCCTGACCCTATAAAATCTGTGCTTTCTCAGAGCTGTTGTAAGAAAAACATGCAGAGGAAGAGCTGGGGAAACAGAACAGTTTGCCACTGTTAAGAGCTATAATATATGAACCTCATTGCTTCCTACACTCTTCGAGAGCTCCTTCTGATTTGCATCATCAAGTACAGAATAGCCCCGTTTGGTATACTGCATGAGCTTGTACCAAGACATGTTGTTTTGCAGCTAAAACAAGAAAACAACTGCATACCAAAGGTGCCATGGAGCTTTGCCACTGAATGAAGTGCTATGCAAAAGTAGGTCTAGTTCAGTGGGAAGTGTTTACCAAGCTAATGTCTCAGCAGAACACACATGGCAACAAATTCAAGAAAAGACCCTTTGGAAGCACTCATGTATCCCAGTGGTTTACATCTTCAGAACCATTTCCTTAGTTGGAAGAGCCTCTCCTGGATATGGCTTCAGGGTGGGAGGCAAAGGCAAAAGGATGATGATTTTCACACCATAAAGTTGACTGGAACCACTCTGAGAAAAAAGTCACAGCTAGAAACCAAATTGTGAAAATTCATGGTCTAGTCCCTATAGAGAAACCTTCATATTTTAAAGGTTTTTACTTTTTAAATAAGACCTACAAAAAAAATCTCCCATTGGGAGTCATTCAAGAAGGCAGTGTGAAATCTCACACAAAAAAACCCATCTGTGAGTCTGTCAGTTACTTTGTAACTAGATTTTTTTAATGCATGTAATTCTCTTGTAGATCAGAATGAGAATATGCCATGCAATGGAGTTCACCTTCCATGCCAGAGTTACAAACCTCCAGTTACACAACAGCGTGGGAAACTTAATGGCTACCCAAACTCTAGGCAGTACATATCTTAGTAATGATACTATTTTTCACATGTAGTGATTATACTGTAGTGCACATAGGCATAAGTAGTACAAATATACAATTCCAACACAGAGATTAAATTACTCAGCCTTAGTGCAGTTATCCAGGAATACATGGAAGCAGCCAATTAACAAGACTTGCTACAAAAAATGTGCCTTCTTAATAAATGTAATTATTAAATGTAAGGTTAGGAGAGTAGGATGGGATGTGGTGCATGTACACATGCACACAGTACCAGGAATGATCTTCGGAATGGCAGACTCATGAGCCAAAGCAGAACATTCAAATATGAACTCAAAATGCTTATATGAAAACTCATTTGAAAGTGACTAATTAACACAGCTTCTGTTAAGGAAAACCTTGCTGCTGATCCACTGGAATTCTTACAAGGTGTCAATTTAATGGTAGATAAAGGAGAAGTAGCTGACGATTTCAAATGTCTTTGACAAAGGTCCTCATGGGAGATTTTTAAAGAATCTAAGGCACAGATTCTCTTGCATGCCAAGATCTACTGCTTTAATTTACACCATTTGGCTGCTACCCTCAATGGACTATAAGCAAGGTGGGGATTGGCAGAGTACAGTTTCATCCTCCATATAGTCTTTTTGGTTAGGCACTGGAATGTCCCACTCTTACAGGAATAACAAGAGATACTATTCAGGTAGGCCCAGAAGTTGTCTTGTGTGAGTTTTGGAGGCAGTCTATAGGGTAGAATAATTCCCACTAGAATGGGATTAACTACTAACCCAGACCTGAAGTTAGCATAGCATTTTTAGTTCTTTGCAAAGTTGTACATAAAAAAACTGTGCATGTTATAGAGAGAATTAAAAAAAGCATTTTGGAAGAGCTAGCCAATCAGTTTCCCAAGATTACCAAATAATATCCTACTCATTGCTGGTTACAATGTCAGTTATGGAATGTTTTTCTATGGGAATGAGCCAATTTTAATCAAAATTTCATTTTGGAGGAAAAAAATGAAATCATTTTATTTAACTTGAAATGTGCTCATCTTATGAAAAGTTTTACCCTCAGAAAGAAACGCATTTTTTTGTTTCAAACACATTTTCTTATAAAAGGTTGATTTTTATATTATATTGTAAAATATATTAGAACAGAAATCTTATTTATTTATTTTTATTCCAGAAGTCAATTTTGGAATAAAACGCTTGGGTTTTAATTACAGGGGGCATTTCAATTATCCCTCAATTTTTCCCCCAAAGTTTTCCTTTAGAAGGAAATCTCAACATTTAATTTTGTTCCAATTTTACGTAAACAAATTTCAAAATGTCTGAATTTCCGTTCTGTTAGATGGTCCAACATTAGACCAGCTCTATTTATTCAGTAAAGAAAAAGGGGAATACAGGTAATTCATGCATACAGCAGTTAGTTAATAGCTTTCACTATGCTGACACTGACATGTAATAATGAACTAGTGCAATGATTCTGCCTGGCTACTCAGAATGGGAGTGGGTAGACAATGAAGAACATAATGGCCTAAGTTTCATACATTCCATTTATTGGAGCTCTGTTTCCTTGTTCAGACAATCAGTGGCAAGGAAGAGATGAATGAGACAATGATAAGGCCAAGACTGGGTGGCAAGATGGAACTCCTGTTCCTTTACCTTGAGGATCCTGTGAATGGATCCCTGATACCTTCTGTAGAGAAACCGAATTGTTTGCAGCTGCTGTTGTTTTTCACTTAATTAAAGGCTTACATTCCTGCAAATTCAAGTGCCTAAAATTAGGCTTCTAAATCTGTGTTTTGTGTGGATTATATGTTACAGGGTTTTACACCATTTTCAGAGGTGATGAGCAGTCAAAAGTCCATTGAAGTAACTAGGAATTGCAAGTTGAAACTGTTGTTGAGTACAATGATGTAACAGGGTGTTTGTTTCTTGCAACACTGAAGTTTTGTGCCATGGAATTTACCTAGATGTTGTGGAACCTTGGAAATTCACAGTGTAAATTAGCAAGAGCTGTTGGCCTGTAGCGTGCTCTTCTTCTGATCTGTGTATTGGGGTTCCATATGATTATCATCAACTTTCACTAGAGACAGGTGTTGCATGGACCTGTGTAAGAGATACAATGGTAAATACAGGGAAGGTAAAACTGCTTTGCACTCAACTGCTCCTATCCTTTTCTGCTTGTTTCTCCAGTGATAATCTGATTACTAATGTGTAATCTTGATCATTCTTTTAATTCTTCCAATACATTTGCTACTCTATAGCAGAGGTAGTCCTACCTAGCCTCAAAACATAAACTGTAAATAGACTTTGTCTAAACATTATAACTGTTGTATTACTGAGATCTGAAGAGGTGTTCAAACTAGACACCCATCCATAAAAAAAAAAAATATAAGGGATTGAGCCCGGGTATTATTTGGAAACTGGGAAAATGCCCCTGTGGCTGGCTCAAAGTAGACTGAATGCGCTGACCTTAAGGACATGTAGCAAACCATATCTTAGGAGGCGACTGAAATATCATTGGGATGATGTTTAAAGAAATATACAAAATTTGGTTTCTTTTTGTTCTGTTGGCTACTTAGTATAATTATATGTTACCATGGGCCTGCTGGTTCTTTGCTGAGTTTTAAGTAAGCAGAAGCAATTCAGATTTTGAGCTAATCATAACAGGAAGTGCTTATTATTTTAAAGCTGAAGAATAAACACACTTTTACCAGCTGCATCTAGGAAGAAATTCAATGTAATTGTTTTAACATATATTTAGCTTGAATGTAATTTTCTGTTTCTCAGCTGTTCTACGATATTTTGTTCTAGGATATATAACTTCTCAGCTGTTCTAGTGTATATAACCTCTTGCCCAAATCTCTACCATTCAAGATCTGCCCCACTCCTCCTTGTCTCCAAATTTGAATGCTAACATCAATGGATAAAACAAAATGAAATAAAGTTAGCATTATTACATTACCTGGGGCCAGATTTCCCTATACTTATTTACACTTAGTAGATCTTGAGTAGTCTTATTGATTTCTGTTGGGCAGTTCATGGAATCAGGTACCATTCTATGACCCCCCCCACAATCAGGGAAGTGATCAATCATGTGATTAACTTCATCTGTATTCATGGACCCTGCTGAATTAATTGAGACTTGAAACACATACTTGAAATAAATTCTTGAATTAAGATGTTTTCCTTAATCAAGATCAAAATGAGTGAAGGTATGAAGATCTGGCCTAGTCAGATGCTATTATTTCTTTCAGGTAGAACCAAGGGCTTTTCTCAGAAATACCTGTTGAGTGCAGTGACTAACTGTATAAACATTATGGCTCATACTGTATTAATGAGTGGGTTCAAATTAGGACGAGAACTAATAGGAAAAATGGTAATGTGTGGATGGGAGAGGTGGAGAGAAGCTGAGAGAGAAATTTCATTTGCCAAAACAGCAATAAATTGAATAAACCAAGCTGTATTTATGTCAGTTTTCCAAGTTCAAAACATAATTCACACATTGCTTTGTTGTTATTAATTTTGTTTTGCCAGCTTATTAACTACATGTCTTTGATGAATATTTTTAAAAATAAAATAATGGCTATTACTCATATCAGTTGCTTTGAAGTGTTTCTGAAAGTTAAATGACTGGTAGCATTTATTCATTTCATAGTATGATGCTAAAAGTTTTGATATGGGATTTAAAAAATGTGATATTTGAAGTTAAAAGAAGACATCTTGATTAAAGCCAGAACAAATTGTTTGGCTGAGATTCAAACTCTGGTTCACATGCCTTTCCAAGCTTGTAGACTCACTTGTTTGCTTGCAAAAGCCCATATGCTTTCAATGGACAAGTCAAAAAAGCCATGCTACAGATTTGCTGAGTAATTGAAGAGCAGAAAACTCCTTCAAGTGCGGGAGCCAATAGAATAGCTGAAACCCTAAGGGTGTGATAGAATTTTAGACATTAGAAATGAGAAAGGAGGTTCTTGTACTTAAAGCCTGGCACAGAGATTTGAGAGATCTGAGTTCAGTCATTAATTTTGCCAAAGACTGCATATGATACTGAAGCAAATCACAATCTCTGTGTCAGGTTTTTTAACTGTAAATTTGGGATGATGTTGCTCCCCAATCTCTGCTTAACAGGAATGTTACAAAGATTGCATGCAAGCAATTTATTGAGTTAAAAGCTCTGTTAGATTACCTGTTCAAACCCAGAGTAGGCTGGCAACAATGGTCACTTAAGAGGCTGCATTCAAACATTTAGTGTTTTCAGGTCAGTTCCAGTTAAGTAACAGTGCAGGTGGAACTAAGCTTTTTTCTTTGTAGCTTCTACATAAAGGCTACAATGCAAATGAATGTAGCATTTTTAGGTGGGAATTTCCAAAGCAAAGTGAAGGTTTATGTAGATACCTACAAGGCTGGTATATGAACAAAGTTCACAGGACGCAGGGATGTAGTAAAATCTTAGAACTCTTTCCTCCTCTCTAATCAAGTAAATAATGATGGTGTCATATGCAATCTGAAGAAATATGAGCTATGCCTTTCCAGAATGAACTAATATCACTCAATCTTCAGCAGTGATATTATGGTTGAGCAAGTCATCATCAGCCAACCCTTTCTACGGGCTAGTAATCATTCCTTAAGTAACTCAACTAACTTACCTGCTAATGGACCATTTTATATACTTAAGGAAAACATATTAAATGAAGTCAATACTAAATTTTGGATGTTCATAGGAACTACTTTTAAAGGTCTCACCTGCTTTTGCCATTTTTTGGGGTCAGGGAGAAAAAACCTTGTCAGTTCTGTGGATGAAAATGTAACTCACCAGCAATCTACTGACTGAGTTGTTAAATTCTGAAAAAACTGTTAGGTGAGCTGGTTAATATCAAGGGTCACCACTCACTTCTGCATACTACAGACCATGTCAAAAGCTTTCCAGTAATCAGTAGAGCTTAGGAAAAGTCTCTGATTAACTTTTCTTTCATCTTTCTCTTTTCCATCTGGTGTTAAAGATCAAACCTTCAATTCCTCTGCTCTTTTAAGCCTGGCCTGTTTGACAGCCAACTTCTCATCCATCTTAAACCTGGGGTAGGCTAGAATGTCTTTCAGCAGCAGATATAGGACAGATCCCTCTCCCCACCCCCACCCCCCAACTCATACTAACTGTATAACCACTGCTGTCTCTTTTGACTCCAGTCCTAATGTTATTGTTATGAAATGTTCCCAATTTTATCTGTATTTTCAGCTTCTATCCCTCTACTGTATGTGTTGTACATTACTATTGCATTGTAAATGATTATGTTACTCTTGTCCCACTTTGGATTATACTTTTTATGCTTCATAACTTCTTTCAAAAATGTTTCAGAAATCTATAATGCCTCTCTCTTGTGAACTTCAGTGCCTGCTCTCTTATGTAATTTACAATATGGGATGACTGTTGGTTTTGACAGCATTGGGCCTGGCTTTAAATTGTACTCTTGTTGGTTAGCTTCTGTACAAAGGAGGGCAACACAGCCCAAATAATCAGCTACATGGGGGTGAGTGTGTGGAGACCAAGGTGGTGAGTAACATTGCAAGGGGCACACCATATTCTGAAGCATAAGATGTAAGTAAGTGCAACTGGAGCCAACAGGAATAACTTGTACTTTGGGCTTGATTTTCCTACTGCAGAATATTTATTATTATGCCTTGCAAACAGAGTAAAAAAAAAAGCAGGTATGATACTTATTTATTTCCAGATTTACCTGGTAGATGGCAATGAGCAAAGATCCCAGGCATAACTGTAATTAAGGGACCTTGAAAAAACAAGTAAGTTAAGATTAAAGGCCTAAAACTCTTGGACAATAGCGAATAAGAAATTAACCAGACAAGCAAATATTTAATAGAACTAGTCACAAGGTTTTTTGGCTTGTTCTTTTCCTCGAAATGAAAATATTTTTCAGAATTTGTGAATTTCAAACATTTATTTTTTTTAAAAATGAAATAAAATGTTTTAATAATGCCACTATTTTCAGAATGGGACATTTTTAAAACAAGCTCTTATAGGGAATTCATTGGCTTTTGTATATAAAGGTTAAAAGAGATCAGAATTAGAATGATCTATTTTTATTTTATTGAAATTAAATATTTCAGTTGACACAAGTAGAATCCTGTTTCACAGCACGTTTGATTTTGTGTTGTTTGTATTGTTCCAGTATGGAAAGAATTCCAATTCATGAAATTTTCCAAGCTAAAACAGGGTTCAAATTTAACCTGTGCCTCAGGCTGGATCCAGATGAAACAAGTGGTAGAGGTGGTGAGGCCAACAGCTGTAGCAGTGAGCAAGCATCAGGAGCAATGGAAGCAGAGGCAACGTGAATGGCAGAGGGCTAAGTGACTATGGGGCAACTGGGGTTTTGTCAGCACAGCCCTCATTCATCCTCTACTACTAGTGGCCATGCCCAGATTTTATGACTGGCCTCGCTTTCTGCTATCCACATCCCTATATTCCCTAGCTGGCCAAAAGCCCTGCTAGCTGGATGGAGTGGCTTCAAAGGCCAGATACAAAATTTGTCTTTTCACAGCTTCACTACTTAAAGGAAACCATTAGGTTCTTGGATTCTGTTAATCATCTAACATTAATTCTGCTAATGTATTCAGAAAATGAACACATGATGCTGAGGCGCAGCTGCTGTACCATAAATATCTGACAATGCTTCTGTCAGAGAAGTTAGGGGACAAAGTAAGATGTTAGGGGATGTGGGAAGGAGAGAGAGACTTGTTGGCACAAAAATCAACAGCCACCATCGTCTTTCACACAATGACATACCTACAAAATAGAGCATTGTGTCCTTAGTAGTTATTACTACAGTAAGGGTAAAAAATTGAAGGGCTTGCTCAGCATATGTAGACAGAAGAAGGATACAGATCTTACCATATCAGGCCACCACTTCCCCATAAAAGAAGTTGGGATACAGCTCATATCTAAGCAGCATATGTGAACCACATTCATCAACACAATCTTTGTGT
Source organism: Gavialis gangeticus (assembly GCF_001723915.1). NCBI lineage: Eukaryota > Metazoa > Chordata > Crocodylia > Gavialidae > Gavialis > Gavialis gangeticus. Next base: position 38,105,073 of record NW_017728998.1, read on the forward strand.
GCAGACAAAAGATATTATACAATGATAACACCTAGTTCTTACCTATGATTTTAGTCAGCTAAATTAAAAAGGGTCTATAGGGAAAGGGCTGAGCATCTCAGTTTTTACACAACAGTCCTTATTCTAATTAAAATAATTAAGTGCTACCACATTCTAAATACATTATTTCCTAGGTGAGCTAATTAGAAATTGGCATACCATATTAGATTAAAAGTCCATCTAGTCCAGTAGCCTGTCTCTGATGGTGATCTCAGAGGAAGGTATAAGAACTACTTAGTAGGTAGATGTGGATAATCTGCGTTGCCCGTGCCCCACATACATCTCATCTTGGTCTCTATCCACTAGAAACTGGCTGAAACATAAGGTTACTTATCCTTCTAAAATCGTTGTCATCAATTATTTTATATCTTTATAGAGAACCATAAAATGCACAGCTAGAAGGGACCTTGAGACGTCATCTAATCCATTCTCTTGTCCCAAGGCAGAATCAACTGTATCTAACAATTCTTGACAGATATTTGTCTAACCTACTCCTGAAAACCTCTAATGATGGCAATTACCTAGGGATTACCTCCCTGGCTAACCTATTCTACTGTTAAATTATTGTTACAGTTAGAAAGTTTTTCCTGATGACCAACCTAAATTCTTGATTATTCATATAAATAGCTAATACCTTTTTGAATTTATTTAAATCCTTGACCTCAACAACTTCCTGTACCAGAGTCCACAGTAGAAAAAATATTTCCTTTAATCAGTTTTGAATTTCCCCTTTTAATTACACCAACCATATTTGATGCTGAAGTTCACTTGCAACTTCTATTTTAGTGCAGAAAAATATCATAGGGCATGCCCAAAAATGTATGCTTTTGTTATGCAATGTCAATTGATCACACCAGTGACTGAAGCACAATTATTCTACAGTACCATCAACACAATCACTACTACATCACTTATCACTATGGCAGCAAGAATTATTATTAATTAGAATTGAGGAATGGGTGAAGGTAATATTAAATGCAAACATGCTGGTTAAACAGTGGGAGGATTGTGACAAACTAATAACATTTTAGGAAAGGAATATGAAACAATAGTGACTGTGAATTCTGTATCTCAAATCTGGTTGACTTTTGTTATTGCCATGACTTCGGGGTGTGATAATAGACTTGATTTACTACTACGTTGATCCAGATTTGTCCCAGTGTAACTTTTCGTACAGCAATAATAACTAAGCAAGACCAATTTAGTGATGATTAACACTTGCAATTTTCATTTATTTTTTCTATTAAATATGTATTTTAATCAACCATTAAATAAATTATTAAATGTTAATACATAAATGTATGATTCACCAACAAGAATTAAATTGCTGAAATAATTGAACTGTTCTTTCAGCTAACCATGGGCATTTTTACATGTGCTTTGGGATGTGGTGCTGGGTGCTTTAATTAGCAAGCCATGCTAATTAAAAGTGTCTGCACATCATGTGTATCAGCATTCCTGCACTGAAAAAATGGTGGCAGGGCACTTTGAACTAAAGCTTATAGAATGTGTTTTATTTCAAAGCACCCTACCGCCGGGGTGTTTCAGCGCAGGGGTACATGGGGATGCTGAAACATGTGATGTGGAAGGCTGCCAGAGCGCATCAATTTTGGTGCTCCAGCAGATTCAATTTCCAGTGTGGGGGAGCAGGCTCCCCACACATCTATAGGAGCCCCATATAATTAGGTCCTTATTAGCATTTTTCAAAGGAAAGGCATTGTAGTAGATAGTGGGCACATCTACAAGTGAAATTAGTGTGCCTGAATAAACCCCAGCACAGTTTGCACCAGAATTTATTGCTTCCAGGTGCAGTATTTACATGTGCACCTGGGACAACAGCACATTGAGTCAGGGTGATGTAGCCCCGGGTGTCCGGGGACCTGGGCAGTCAGCCTGACAACCCAGAGTTGCTCTGCCACAGCTCAACATGCTGTGGAGAGGTTGCTTGGGGCATGAGGGTGCTACAGTGCTAGTCAGCAGGCAGCTGGCAGGCAGCCCCTGCACCATAGCACCTCATGCCCCAGCCAGCCCTGGTCACCATCTGCACATGCCTTGTGGCAGAAAAAATAACTTTGCCATAGGATAGTACTATCCTTAAGTGGAGTTAAATGTGGCCTAATAGCACTGCATATGTAGACAGTGAAGCTTACTTGGGCACATCTACAAAAGATGCTGTGTAGTCATTACTGCGCATTTCTTTAGTATTTGTGTTAGTAAATACTAAAAAGCACAAACAAACTTCTTTTAGGGGATGCTACTGCACAGTAGCCTAATAATACTACACAGTAGTGTATTAGCACTGTCCATGCTACTGCGCAATATTTTTCAGATACTACTCACTCAGCGTCTCATGTAGATGTACCCACTGTGGAACTAATTAGTCAACTCTGCAGCAAAGCACATGTGTAGTTTCCCTCAGTATCTGGTATGTGTAGCATGTGTTTTAAGCTTGAACTTTTTTCATATAGTGGAGTAAAGTGAACATAGATTGTGCCTCTTTTGTTTGGGGGAAAGTACACATTTGGCAGGCATGCCAGTTTGGTGAATGTCTAATATTCACCTAATACTGTTAATGGCTAAACCTGACTTGATCCAATTTAAAGCTAACACATAAATCTTTTTCATTTACAGCCTATTAATTTGACAGATTGTACCAGATTCATCATAGGCTGGACAGACTGCCTCTTTCACATATACACTATGGGACACAATCCTGTCCATCTAACAGCTGCATGTAAATGGAGTTAGGATCCAATGAGGTTTTATGGGGAGAAATCCTTGCAACAGATCAGTAGAGTTGGATGAGCCTTCCTGATACCTAATATGTACAATGAAATAGTTGCTGGATTAAGGTAGGGGTGAATGCTTTGACCTCTGTTCTTATCCTGCCCCAAAGCCTGCACAAGGCAACCCTGGGGAGCTGTAGTTCTCATAAAATCAAACCTTATGGAAGGACTTGGTGGTTCCATATGGGAAAACAGTACAGTCATAGCATATTTACCCACAAAAATGTTAGGGCACCTATACGCATGCCTGACACCTGCTCTGACACATTCTAATTGGAACGTGTTGGAGCAGACTCGATTAATCAATTTAATTAGCACACTCCTGCAGCCTTGGCATCACGTGTTCAGTGTCCCCGCATTCAAAATGGTGGCGGGGGCACTTTCACTAAAGCTCATCGAACAGGTTTTAAAGTGTCCCTGCCACCATTTTGAAGTGTGGGATGCTGAATACACGAGATGCTGCGGCACTTTAATTAGAGCGGATCCAAAGAGCCTCTTTAATTAAAGTGCCCACCTCACCCCAGAGCATATGTAAAGACTCTTTAGTGTCCATTTAAAAATTGTTTATTTAATCATTGGCTCTCTCTGAACCCTCTGCAATCAGGTTCTGGATAATGAAGATCTCTCATGACATTTGGTTTTACATGTGAAAGGGTAAATAAAAGACTCCGTGTAACAGACTTGTTACACATCCTAAAATATCTTTCATGTAACTTTCTGTAACATGAGAGGCACCTGAAGAACATGTGATGGCATAGGGTATAGATTTTATTTTTACTCCTATAAGAAAGTCTTGCACAATTGCTGTGGTTTCTCCAGTTATATAATGTGGCTTTCACAGACTTTATACCACATTAGACCATCACTCATTACCTTTTGGTCTCTCTCACTCATACATGCATCTAAAATGCACATTGTCTATAAGCCCAAAGAGAGAGGGTTCTGCTATGTCTGTCTGACTGTATGATAGAGCCAGAAATCTCTGAGCTTTAATCCTGACTCCATCATTCACTTCCTCTGTGGCTTGTGGTAAACTTAGCTTCCCTGAGCGTCAGTTAGTCAGATAATAAACTTACCTGCCTTACAGGAGAGTTTTGAAGATTAATTTGTTAATGGTTGTGCAATGTTTTGATATGTACAGTACACATGCTAAGTATGATTTATTATACAGATTCAACGAAAGTTTCTAAGAAACTCTTTCCTTCAGTGATGAACACATATTAACTAAGAAATGTTTGACTATGTCATTGTAATTTTTTATTTTAAATTCAAGTTTCAGTCCAGGGAAGAGATTAACTACATCCTTGGTTTCTCCTAAAATATAAAAATATGCCAATTTTTTCAGGACTGCTGTTTATTGGCAGGCAAGCCAATGTAATTAGGACTAAATCATTCAATCCACTCCCCTCCAATTATATACAATGAAATACCAAGGAAAAAACCTTGACTTTTTCCCAAAAATTAGGGTGTATAATTCAGAACTGCTCCAGGGTAGTTCAAACTTGCACTGTTTGTTCTTGTGCTTTGTGTTATGTTTGACATTGTTGCTAGGACACTAGTGCAAAATAATGCATATCTGAATAACTACTACTGTGTTACTATGGGATGTAGAACTTTTGATGAATTTTTTCTCCTGCAGCCTTGGCATTTTCCGCAGGGCTCACATGGCAGGATAGGGGCACTTTTAAACTCCAGATTTAATATATTTCAAATTGGTTGAGAAATGAGAAATTAATTTTCTTGTTAGTGTGGTGCCTAGAAGCTCCAGTTAGTGACCAGGCCCCTGTTTTGCTAGACATTGGACACAAATGAGAAAAGACAGTCCCTGCTTAAAAATGCTCATGTTTCCTTGGACTACAGAGTGGCGCATCTCAGATCTAAAAGTATGAGTCTAGTGTTTCAGTGAAAACACCAGAGCCATTAAAGTGGAGCCAATGGATAACTTTAAAATTTCATCTAAAGTGTAGCCACTAGAGAGTGACAAAGAACCATGCTGTATTGCATGGGTTCTCCTTTCAACTTAAGTAATGTAATAGAACCAACTTTTCTTCTTCCTCAGATTCAAGCATTGGGCTTCTTCTATTTTGGGATGCTGGTGGGTCTGTTCTAAACAGTCACAATTCCCCCAAGATTCTCATATTTCTACCACATTACAGATGTAATTCCTTCAGGACTAAGAAGATGTTGAGGAATGCCAGTTCAAACCATTAAATGAGGATTTTCTACTTTGAGTGGCAGGTGAGGATTCTGTTTTCTCATTCACATTTTGTTTATCTGTATTTAATTGTTTCTTTTTATAAAACTTGCACTCATGGAAGATCTAATGAACTGGCAGCTCTACTTTTTATACCCCTCTACCAGCAATCACACATCAAGGCTGCTCCTGACCCTCAGATCTTCAGCACTGTCGCATGAATTACCTCATAACTAATTAGTAGGGCTGTGCGAAGCTTCAGTCCCTGATTCAATACAGCAGAGTTTCAGCCAGACTCAGTGGCTGAATCTCCAAATCCAAATTGAATCAGGAGACCCTTTAATCTCTGTGAATTGAATCAGAACCCTCCAAATCAATTTGGAGAGATTTGGAAAGATTCAATGATTCAGACACACCTTTAAATGTTTTTTCTACATACCTCAAGGTACCAGGTGGCTCATGAATGCTGTGATGCTGGGGTGCATGGAGCATCCCACAGGAGCATGGTGGGCTCCCCAGTGCGCTTGGTAGCAGATGCGGAAGTGGACTAGAAACACTTCAGGTCCACTTCTAGGTCCACCAGGGAGCGCGCTGGGGGGGGCCCCACCGTGCCCCCTGGCCCACTGCCTGGTACCTGCTGGGATCCACCTCAGCATCACAGTGTTCATGAGCTGCACCTGGTACCTCAAGGTATGTAGAAAAAACATTTAAAGCTGTGTCTATGGCTGAATCACTGATCCCGGAATCAGCATCGAATCCTCAGATTTGGCCAAATAAAATCAGCGACAGTGATCAACGAATCACTGTTCCTGATTTGGGCTGAATCCGAATTGAATAGGGCCCATTTTGCACACCCCTACCGATTTAGATGGTAAAATCACTGTAGAGTTCATAGGCATAGTTTGATTTTTCAAAACAGCTAATTCCTAAGCTTTTACAACCAGTTAGGCCAAGTTATATTGTATTGAAGACAGTTTGCATGACATTCAGAGATCTAACTACTGCTGTGGCACTGGAGGTGGGTGGGGGGGGGGGGGCTGGCAGCGG
>NW_017728998.1:38111150-38129942 GCF_001723915.1 Gavialis gangeticus
CACTGCGGGGGGGGGGGGGGGGGGGGGGGGGGGGGGGGGTGCTGGCAGCGGTGGTGACTGCCATTCTTGTGCTCCCTTTAACTGGCTGGCCACAGTTATAGCCCCAGTTGCCCACCCCTTGTTATACTACTGATAACATTAATATTTTGGTTTCAACTATATATGAGACAAAACAACTTTAATGTCCCAAGACCCATATGTACCAGTATCCTCAGCTGGTGTAATTTGGCCAATCTACATTGTTTTAGTAAAGCAATGGTCAAAATTTGGACCACAATCATAGTATATGATCACATAATATTTCTCAAATAGTAAAATATTTAATTAAGCTGTTGCTGAAAATGACAACTTCAAGATAGCCATTGCACCATATTTAATAGTAGTCACACACCTAAATTCAAATCTCCTGCCCTAAGAGCACAGGCTGCTGAAGGATTTTCTTCAGTGGTTAGCTACATGAGGGCTATGAAACAAAACTAAACTATGCCAATTTCAGAACATCAGAGAAGTGGTACACAATACACTAAGCAAAGGAATAGAAAAAAAGGGTTAGGAAGCATCCAATTTATATCAAGACATGTAAGAGGACTTCCTGTAAAAATTCCTTTTCCTGTAAGAAAACTTTATGTAGAAATCACAGACAATTTAAAACAGGATCTTCAAATAGATGATATTTTCAGTCTTCTCATAGCTTCACTTACTGTAGCACAGCAAAACTTGGTTTAATTAACCGTACTGCGTATCAGGTGATTACCTCCAGGCAAAATTCACCTAGTGAACAAGAGTCTATAAAATATAACTGGTACATTTTCCTCTAGTGTATATGTGCTCCTGAAATGAATACTTCTACTTTCCTGCTACTTCCTGGTTGCCATTTGGGACTGCTGGGTACTATGAAATAAGCACAAGCAAATTTTCAGGATGTCCCAAGGTCTGCGACCCTACCAGACTTCCCCTCTCTAGAGCTGTTCTCAGTCCAATTGATAGAATTTAATGCAGTCATTTTCGGACAAAAATGTTCACTCTGGTCAAAGATGCCTTTGGTATTTAAATCTTACCCTGGTCAAGAAAGATCAGTACAGCTTGAAAAGTTAAAACAGAAGCTGTTACGGAGAGGGTCTAAAAGACATTATTATGTACATAAAAACACCCTTTATTTCACTTCATTTTAAAATATTTTATAAGATAGAAGTTATGTTTGTTGAAGCTATTTCCTAGGCATTGTACACCAACCAATGTTTTGAAAACAAGAGCAGAATGGGAATAGATAGCTTTTAATCAATACACCTAGTCTTTAGCGCTACTCTTTAAATTACATGACATGTTTTTGTGTGTGTTCTATTTTTCCTTCCTGAAATGACAATATAACCCTCTTTCATGTAACTGAAATAATGTCTCACATCTCTATACTTAACCTATCCAAATTATACCTGGCTTGAATGCTTACAAAAAGGTTTAGGAAGGATACAGATCTATACTAAGATCCACAGGAAAAAAATGCTGCTAAATATGCTTTCCAGACTCCTTTGTTCTGAATTTCCCTACACAATTGTAGCTGTATCACCAGTATACATGTATAAGAAATGTTTCATTTCCTAGAATGTTAAAACATCCAAAAATCTGATAAAAATATCCCAATAATGTGGAAATCAAATATCGCGCAAGCTGTGTTTAAAAAATAAAACAAAGTCATCCACATTCTGTGAGATTTCCATTGTAACTACTGATCTAAATTCAGTATTTTGTCATGTAAATAAGGACTAAATCAACTAGCTTCAATGCTACCTGCTGAGGATTTGGTTCAGTTGCTTGGAGTTGGATTCCCTGTGGTCGCTAATATCATACTTTATGGACAGTCCCCTACATTTGCAAGAAACTTTTTGGACAGTAACTTGTGCAAAGATTGCCTCTAGTTATTACTGTTCTTGGTCATAATCCTTGCATTCCTTTTTATCAAAGATGGATAGGGGAGAGGGAACTGCGATGGTTAATCAATAGACTATGGAAACCTTCAGTGGACCATGATTCAGAAAATAAATTGGACTTATTTGCTATTATATCACAGAGCAATGTACTTTTGGACTCTAACTTCAGACAATTCATATTAGTGACCAAAGTAGTAAAAGTGTCTCTCTTTTTTCCAGAAGTAACTGCTCCTAAATTATTGTGTTGAGTTCTGGACATCTCATTTCCCATGAAATTTAGAGAAAAGCACTGGAACGATTTGGCTAGATTTATGAGAGGTAAAAAAAGTCAACAACAAACATTTCACTGTAACAACTAATCCAAGGGCTTGATTTTCAGAAATTAATTTTCATAATTTAATATATGGCTGTATGTAAACATAAACGTGCGTCTTGCTCTCACAAAACAGATTTCTACACACAACTTCCTGTACCAATTAAATGGGGAAATATGTGGACATTACTGTCCATATGTGCCAATATTTATGATTTTTAGCATAGAACACTATTGAAAAAATATAACATCCCTGACTACCTACTGTTTTTCAAAGTGAAAATACTTTATATCAACAGTACTGTCACTAAACTGCTTTTGGTCCACATTTGATTGTCTTCAGAGCAACATCTTCTGACATACCTTCTGAGTATGGTGATGATTTTCTGTATCCTCCTCTGGATTTCTAATATAGTATGACTATGGAATTACATTTTGCTAGAATAGCATAGGGAGAGCATGACGTATGCAATACAATCACTGTATCAGAAAAGTAATATTTGCTAATTTAGAAGGGAAAGATCTTGTAACTAAAACTAACAGATGGGGTGTTTTATAATGAACTCAACTGCCCTAAATCTGCATAGCCGCTAAAACGTGATCTATGTATTTTACCTTTGGATACAGATATTGAATTGGCTATCTTGAAAAGCTTCCAGTTAATAAATTGCTCTCTTCTGAAATGTAACTCACCTGTGACAATTTTTTTCTAGAAATCTGTTACCTAGTTTTTTTATATGAGGTATCCAGAACATTTCATGATGACCATACCTCAGGGAAACTTGGCAGAGGCTCTGACAAGCAAACAAAGTTTTACTTGGAAAAAATTAATACCCTTTATAACGCCTGCTTTTTGATCCTAAGATAAACTTTTGACAGCTTCCACCATTGAAGCCTCTGAGTCTTGCCAACAAAGAACAAGAGATTAACAGAGGATAAGAGGGTTTCCTCACCTGGGGATGGAAGGTTGTCATGGCACTGGTTAAGGATGAAGAGGACAACAGAAGAGATATTTAAATGGTGTGAACTGGTGTGGTTCTACTGAAGTCAAAGTGATACAGTGGCTTTAATTCAATGGGATTATGCTTATTTTCAGCTACTAAGCAACTAGCCCTTGGTGCTGCTTTCTTTTAGCAGTGTGCATTCGCAGTGTTGTGACTTAGTGCAGTTTGAACCTTGGAAGGGAAATGGCAGTATTCCTGAACTTCATGCTTGTCTAGAGCTGTCCTGTGGTTTTTTTTTTTTTGTGGGACTTTTCTTTTAGATACCACCTGAAGGCAGTGTTTCATTTCTAAAATCAGAACCACAAGAACTCACATGTGAGGAGCAAGCAATCAGTGAGATAAGCAAAATCCCATGGGCCTTGGAATGAAAATAAGAACTTAGATTTTGGAAAGCATATGAAACCCCATGAAGAAGCCATTAGATCTGATCCAGCATAGTTTTCCTGGAGAGAACATTTGAGACATTAATAATAAGAGGGGAAAATATTAATGTAAGTCTTCCTGTCTAAATATAACAGACATTGCTCTTTCCAAAGGCTAACTGCTTTATATATTTCTGTGAGTAAATAGAAATACCTAGTAATAAGTATAGGGTTCTTACATAAAAGAGCCATTGGTGGGATTAGAGCTGGGTCTCCAGGTTCCAAGGCCAATGGTCTGCTACTAAGCTACGTGAGTGCTGTTCCAACTGCTCAGTCCAGTGAACTTTCTTATTACTAGCCACAATTCCACATATGCAATATGTTGTCAGTATTGTCTTACACAAAACGGGAAAATACTAGAGAAATTGGATGCAAGCTGCATGTAAAATTGCTTTTGCATCTCCTGTACTGGGGCTTCAGTTCTCACTGTGAAGTGAAGGAAACTCCTAAATGAAATCAGGTGTACCATTCAGGCTAGATAATTGTCTCCCTAGCTTATTATTCAGAGATCCACGTCATATCACACATCTGATGCCCTTCTCTTCAATTCAGGAGAATGCTTCACATAGCGTGTACAGTTACACAGCTTAAGGTAAGCCTTAGTACAGAAAAATATCCTTTGTAGCAACACAATGGAATCCGCCCAAGAAATCTTACTGAAATACACAGACAGTTTAAAACAAGCCATTAAAAACAAACAGTTTGCATACATTAATTTTGCAGGAAAGAATAATAAACTACAGCCATTTTACTTATTTTCATTTAGCTTGTGTTTATTTAAGATCAAGAGGGTGGATACTAGCTACTGATATCCCAGATATTATAAGTATGACTTATTATTTATATCTTGCTTTGTCAAAAGTTTGGACTAATTCTAGTTAATTTTCTCAGAACCATGCCAGACAAGTAAGCATTATACTTGTTTGCAGTCCCTCTTCTAAATCACTAGCCAGCTCACATTGTGTGATGCCTTTGGGTTTCACACAATAGCTTAAGTCTATTAGAGTGAGTTAGTGTGGAACTGAATAATAGCCCTTACCTTTCCCAGCCTACTTTGGGCTGACTTGTGCCTTGGGAAGGCAAGGAAGGGAGCAGTTTCAGAGGTGCTGAAGAGATTGATGGTCCTTTGAGCCCTCCTCTCTCCTTGTACGCTCAGGCTGTGAACTTAGTGAGAGCAGCTCTGATGTTGTCTTCATTGGTTGACAGTTAATCTTCAGGGAAATAGTGTAATTTAAGAAGACGATTGTCCTTGTGTGATTTGGAGTCAAAATACTTCCCTTTCCAACACTGTTTAATAATAGCTATACTTTATTTCTGAATGGCTTCAAAACACTGTAATGTTGGAATGGTTGATAACTGCAGTTCCAGCAAGGTAACCACCATCTGTGCCTGTGTTGTGTTCTAATGTTTAGTAAGCCCTCAGGTTTCAAGTTGTTTGAAAAGTGAAGAGAATTGCATATCTCTTCCAGGTTTCAGACACATTTGGGATTTGACTCAAAGCAATGGGAGTCCTTTCCTTGTCTACAGTAGCTTTTGGATCAGACTCTGTTCACACATAGACGCATTCAGAAGTTTGGAGCAAGTATTAGGGTAGCCATTCCCACATGGGCACTGCATTGTATCATTTATATTTTTTTCTTGTATTTTGACACTTGTCCTTATAGAGGCCACCAATCAAGTATCTTCAAATAACTGAAACTAATTGTGCCTAATTTGCCCTAATAAATTGCTGTGTTTTCAAAATACCAAGAAACAGCAATTAAGACAGCAAAATGTCTGCCATGTCTTCTTGAGATAATAGAAGGTTTCAAAAACCAGTCAGACTATCATTTCATTCATCTATTTTAAAAGGTCACATTTATTTACTGCACTTGTTAATAAATAGTATTTAACTTAATGTGCTACTTGCAACACAACATAGGAGAAACTGAAGAGAGAGAGAACAAGAAAGGATTTCGTACTGTTTATTCATCCATTTGTATATTCTGTGGATTTAGTATATAGTCATTTCAATTGTTGTTCTTTTGTTTTCAGCCTGTTTTCTCTTTGGTCTGCATGGTTTTCTCCAGAAAAGATGAAGACTTAAAAAACAAAAATTAGCAGAGGGACTTAAGGGTGGAGGTGGCAGTAGTCTTTTGAAATGGACTAGATTCCAAATTGAATTGTCCCTTTGTGAAACACAGTAGCATCTTCTGTAAGAGTCTATAGATTGCTTTATATAAGGCAATATTAATATTTTATACCACTGTCATCTCTTACTATTCTTAGCTGCCTTGTTATCTTGCACAATCTGGAAGAAGTAGTTTTGCAATAAGATACATCAGTGGAGAATGCAAAATAATGCTTCAGCTGGAGGTGCTGTATTCCTGATGCAAATGAATCTCTTGACCCTGAGTTTCCCTTAAGTGTGCAGTGTCACTGAGTGGATTCATTAGAATATAATGCTATACAAATAGGAGGGCCATAAAGTAGAAGAACAGAAATAAACCAAGCCATATATTCTTTATGCAGACAAGTCTATCTTGCTTGCAATGACTAAGTATGTGGATTTTTTTAGGAGCTACTGGCTCCAAAATATCTTATTCTGAGATAACACAATATGATTCAACATGACAGTGTGAGACCGAGATGACACGAACAGGTGAACTGTCAAAATAACTGGCAGATGGAGTTGAGTGCTAAAAACATTCCAGGTATTTGCTTCTTAGTTTTTTCATGCATGTATCTCCCACACAGTATTTTAAAAATTTACCTTGAAGTTCCTCTACATAATCTAATGTGATGAAAGGGAGAGAACAAGGGTGAATTGCAGAGAGTTGTAACAAATGTGCTACAGTATCCACAGATATCAGTACATAGCAAATGGCTCTGTTTGCTGACAATCTCTATTACTTATGAATAGTTTGGCATGAATCCTGTGTGTACATTTTCTCCTTTTTCTTACAGCTCCAGTGATTTGAATGTCAAGGTTGTCAGTAATTATGCAGTATGACGTAAAGCAGTGAATTAAAATAATATGAAGGGTTAGGTACAAAACAGCTGCACTTGCGTATTATTGTCTGCTGAGTGTGGAAGGACAGCATATATTATACTGGTTACCTATTACCTCTAGGACATTGCCATAACTGATAATAAATATGTACTGAAGATGAAAGTGCATTCACATACACACATGGGGAAATAAGAACTTCAGTGGAATGTAACATCATTCACTGATGCACGCTGCTATGACCGACATCACATGGACTGCATTAACATATTGGGCTTGGTATGACTATGCAGACAGACCCACTTAGAATCCTGTGTGGGGCTCAGAGAGGAAATTGTCTGGAGATCGTAACAGTACTTTAGCCATTTCCAATGTGTTGGTTTTTTTTTTTAGAAGCCTTAAAACAGGCAACCACCTATGGCCTGGGGAACCACTGGATACAGTCTGTGGACTTATGGCTTTGGTGGCATTTGGCAGTTGGCTATAGGCACTCTTCATGAAGGGCATTTATAGACGTGCTCTGGGAGGTGGGGGAGGGGGAGTGGTGCTTTAATTAGTGCAGCTCTGAGAGCCTTGCTAATTAAAACACCCAGAGCATCATGTGTATAAGTGTCCCCATGCCGAAGAATGGTGGTGGGGCACTTTGAACTAAAGCTCATTGAATGAGCTTTAGTTTAAAGTGCCTTGCCACCATTTTTCAGCATGGGGACACTGATACAAGTGACACTGGAGTCTGCTGGAGCGTGGTAATTAAATTACCAGCAGACTCAGTTAATCAAGTCTGCTCTGACACTCTGTAATTACAGCACATCAGATCAGCCTCCCTGCATGTGTATAGGAGCCCAAAGTTTATTGAGCATTTGGAACACACATTGCTCAAGTGGCTTATTGCAATTGTAGCAAAGAGTAAAAACAGTAACTGGCTGTGAGGATGGGATTTTAATCCAGAAATACCATGAAACAGAAAACAGAGATACTAAAACCAAGAAAGAAACTGCAACCTGTAGTCAGTGGGACTCTGAATGAACTGCTCAGTTAGAAATGTATTTGCCTATCTACCAAGAGGTTGGGACAGGGTAGCATCAGTAATGATATAAACAATGAGAAAACAATGGCCAATTTTTATTGAATGTACTAAACCGACAATTTATAACCTGGCATGAAGTCCAACAATTCCTATTAAATTTGTAGCACAGGGAAAAATCCCAACATTTTCTGGCAGTGTGGACACTATTAAGTGTCCCTGTAGCCACTGGGGATTGCAGAGCTTGTTTTTAGGAATGGCATCCAAAAAGAAAGTGAAATAATTTCTATGTCTCTGGATAACAAAATTTAATAAGGTAGAGTTGGGATGATGTTATAGCTATGGTGGTCCAGGAAAAATCCAAGGGGCAAGGATTTTAGTAGGTGATACCATTTATTGTACCAACTGTGCACTTTGTAGGGATACAGACAAGCTTTTGGGCACAAAGTCCACTTCCTCACAACTGCTAATGTGGAGAGAATGCCTATGGTATTTCCTTATTTTATGGTAGGCCAAAATGAAGCAACTCCCAAAGTTATTAATCTGATCCTATTCCTCTACACCACAAAAAGATATGTGAGCAAGACAAACCAGGGAACAGAAGGGAAGAAACATGATGTGCAACATCTGCTAGGTCCCTATCTGGCACATTCCAAAACTCACTATTGCTTGATGACAGCCCAGAGATTAGGACATCAGTGTGGGCTGAGCTGGAACTGATCTTTCATTGAGTTTTGAATAACATCATGGCAAGGGTCAAGAGTGGCATGAAATTCATCTTCACATCACTTTTGATTCCTTGCCCATAACGTTTTCCCAAATTCAAGAGTATTAAAAGGTATTTTGAAAACGTATGTAATGAATTTATACAGTATGAAAAGATTTTCTTCATGCCTGGAGCAATTCTAGTGACATAATTTAGGCATTTTGTAACTTAGTATCTTTATAGTAGTTTCACAGATTTAAAAAAAAGGAGTTTTGGGGAAAACTTATATGATCAGTTTTAGCTCCATATGGCTTAATATTTTTGCACTTTTAATTCATTGAATTCCAACAGGAAGGGGATATAGCACTCTATTATTCCCATTTTATCTATGGGATACCTGATAACCAGAATGATGAAGTAATGTCAGCAATGAGTCAGCAATAAAGCCAGGAAGAGAAATTGGGATTTACCAACTCCTGGTCTAGGTCTCCAAAAATAATTCTTCATAGACTATCTGTGATAGTTAATATCAAAACCCAAGGAGTATAGAAGAAAACCAACGCTTTTTCCACCAGGATACTGCAGACAGAAGAGAGCAAAGCTAGGTTGACTCAATGCATATTTTCTTGCGATCTTTTATTTTATATGTTCATCACCCACCTCACTAATACCTTGTTCTTATGACATTCTTAAGATACAGTCATACCATGTTTTGATAGTAGCCTTTAACTACTTGTAGGGTGGTTACAAAGAGGATAGAGCTAGACTGTTCTCAGTGGTAGAAGAGGACAGAACAAGGAACAATGGCCTGAAGTTGCAGCAAAGGAAGTTTAAGCTGGATATTAGAAACTCTCTCAGTAGGAGTGTGTGAAGCACTGGAACAAGTTACCTGGAGAGGTGGTGGAATCTCCATCCTTGGAGGCTTTTAAGGGCCATTCTCCCTGCCAAATTCCCAAGTCCTAAGCCCACATGCCCGGTTGGAGACAGGCTGGATTCACTTCCCCCCATGGGGCTGGGTTAGGGGTAGGCCAAGCAGTGGACCCCCTTCCCCCTGCAGCAGTGCCCCATTTTCCCCCCATGGGGCCATGTTGTAGCCAGACCATGTCCCCTTTCCCCTCATGGGGACAGGTCAGGGACTGGTCAAGTCCCCTTCCAATTCATGGGGCTAGGTTGGGGTGTGCCATCCTCCTCCTCCACCTGTGAGGCCAAGCCATGCCCCTTTCACCTCTATGGATGAGTCCCATCCCTCCCCCACCTCCCTCCCACAGGGCTGGGTGATGTCCTCTGCCCCTCACTCCTTTCTGTGTGGCCAGATGGTGCCCTGGAAAGTTGATACCTAGCTACACCCAGATTCATTTGTGTTTGAAAGCCAGTCCATCAATATAAGAAACTTGCACACTCCCATTTTCAGTTAGTTTCCTGTTGACAAGGGTCTATTTAGAGATGCAATCTAGCACCTCCTTAGTAGGCTCCAACTTCATTATGGGAAGTGCTTCTTCCTTGAGGCAGCTTTTCCAGGAATGACATTAAGATGTGGCAGTACCCATTCATTTTCCAGGTCTTGTGGGTTGTTCAGGTAATTTCTGGGTATTTCATGCAGGCACACTGTGGGTTCTTGGAATGCCAAACAGAATTCACTTTCCCCCAGGGATGAACTAAAGTGATTTCTAGAAGTATTGGTATGCAAAACAAAATGTTTAGATCGCCATTTGAGAATAGGGATGTTTCAATTCCTGTTATTTCAAGTTGAATAATTTAATGTTCACCCCTTTTAAATTTACCACTTTTAAATTAAAAACTCATTAAAATGTTTTAATAACAGTTAATATTAGCATAGCAATAAGACATACCAAGTGGGCATTACCACAAGATAATTGACCCAATCTGTAAATTGGTGCCCTTGGCTTTACCTTTGGATGTCAATCAATTACAGCAGTCAATCATCCCCAAGTACTGCCTGCCTCAGCAGGTCTTATTGCTTAATCATATAACTGTTGAGCTAATACCATTCATATTTCTGGACTAAGAACTCCACTAGGAATACCCATTCATTATCACATCAAAATTAACAAGATCTTGAAGTGCATAGTATATTATTCATAACATACTTTGCCAAATGGAAAACATCAAAATAGATCTTTTTAAACATCTGGTTGTTAATTAGCAAGTCTTAAGAATGATCAAGTAATTGAGATACAGGTTTTAGATCAGGTTCATGGAAAAGATATGGTCAAGTTAACGAATCATGATGAAAATAAAACGTCACTGTATAGAAAATACACTGGGGATCAGACGATCAGTTGGTGTTAATTGCTATAGCTCCACAGAAGTTATAGAGCTATGCCAATTTGCATCAGGTGAGGATTAGGCCCCAAGTTTAAAAGCTTAAGGAATATATTGAATGTTTTAGTGTTTAGTTCAATCAAATTTGGTTGATGTGATTTTCTTAAACATTTGGGGTTTTTTCCTGGAAACCCTTACTCCCATGGGTGGTTCCAGCTAAGCTAATGATTTGACAAAATCTTACATTAATTTCCCCATCAAATTAAGGAGACTTCTCATGTGAGCAAAGGTTGGTAGGATCAGGCCCTTTGTGAGTGGAAAGCTGACTTTATATATAAGGACAATGGAAAAAAATCTTTCAAGATGGTGATACAAGGTGAATTTAGAGTGGTGTCTGCAGTCCTGCAAGTTACTATGTATGTACTTAACTGCTGTGGGAATTATACTGCATAAAGTTAAGATGCATAAGTGCTTGTAGACTCAGAATCATAGTTTTCTGTTTAGAGATACAAGTGTATTAAATATGGAACAAGTCAACCACAGGCCTGAGTTTATTAGACTGCAGAAAAAGTTACATATTTCAATAACCAACACATAGACAAAACATTGTTAATGGTAATTATGCCTGGATTGAGTACTCAGCCAAGGTAGACATCAACATGTTTGGTAATATCATAGAAAAGCTCATAACTGGTGGGGTACTGAGAAACAACTAGCATGGCTTTGTTGAGGGGAGGTCATGCCTAACAAACCTGGTGTCCTTTTATGACCGGGTAACCAATGAACCAGACATGGGACAGGAGGTGGACATCATTTACCTAGACTTCAGCAAGGCTTTTGATACTGGTTCCCATGAGATTCTCCCAGTTAAGCTGGAGGGTACTGGCCTAGATCAGGCTACAGTGAGATGGGTTGGCAACTGGCTCAGCGGCTGATCCCAGCGAGTTGTAATTGATAGGGTGGCCTTATCCTGGAGGGTCGTTTCCAGTGGTGTCCCCCAGGGATCACTGTTTGGGCCTGTAGTCTTTAACATCAATGACCTGGGTGAGGGATTGGAAAGCACATTGAATAAGTTTGTGAATGACAAGAAGCTGTGGAGAAATGCGGGCACATCTGAGGGCAGGGTAAGTATCCAGGATGACCTTGACAGGTTGGTCCTATGGGCAGAATGCAATCAGATGAAGTTCAATAGGGACAAGTGCCAGGTCCTTCATCTGGCTAGGAAGAACCTTCACCATAACTATATGATGGATAGTGGTCCACCGGCTGGCGCTGCATCTGAAAGGGACCTGGGGGTGACAGTTGACCAAAGAACCAACAGGGCAAACAGAACTCTGGCGTGTATCAGCCAAAGTGTTGCCAATAGGTCCAGGGAGGTGTTCCTTCCCCTGTATTTGGCATTGGTAAGGCCACAGCTGGAGTACTGTGTCCAGTTCTGGGCACCACACTTCAAAAAGGATGTGGATAAGCTTGAAAGAGTACAGAGAAGGGCCACCCGTATGATCAGGGATAGGCCCCATGAGGACAGACTCTGGGAACTCGGCCTGTTGGGTCTGAGTAAGAGAAGACTAAGCGGTGACTTGATAGCCGCCTACAAGTATGTCAGGGGTGAACATCAAGATCTAGGGGAGAAGCTCTTCAGAAAGGCACCCCTTGGGAGGACAATGTCCAATGGGCACAAGCTAGTCAAGGAAAAATTTGGGCTAGACATAAGGAAAAACTTCTTTTCCATAACAGTAACTAGAATCTGGAACACACTCCCAGCAGAGGTGGTGCAGTTGCCATCCTTGGAGGCTGGACAAGCACGTTGTGGAGTTCATTTGAACCCAATTACCTCCTGCCCAGTATAAGAATATTAACATTTAGAGTGATCTGTAGTTTTGGCTGTTCCACTAACAGACACACCCAGAAAAGGCAATTAATAATAGATGGGCATCAGGATTCTCTTAAAATATGGCATTGTGTATAAACTCACATATTAGGATTTTTTTTAAAACTTTCTATAGCAGTGAGTACAGAAATGCAGTCTAAAACAGTGGGGCCAACCTTTTGCCAGGTGTGCTAAAAGTTAGCCCATACTCTCATGAAATGCCACTCTGTTCCGCTTCCTCTGCCCAATCTGAAACTCTCCACCCCCAATCTCCTCCTCTGCTTTCTGTCTCCTGCCCTATTCTTCCTGCCTGATCTTCTGTTCTGGTTTCTGCTCCCAACTCTGTGCTTCCTGCCCTATTCTTCCTATCTAATCTTTGGCTCTGCTTTTTGCTTCCTGCCTTACCTGCTGCTGTGTTGCCTGCATCTTTCCCAGTCTGCTGCATGTCATGCATAAAGGCTGCTTGTGCCACCTGTGCTGCAGATTGGACAACTCTGATCTAAAGTGTGAATTGGGAGAGAAGAGAGGTGTTACAACTTGTCTGAAAAACAGATAAAGGTATACCCATTGGCATGGAAATACCAGGCATTCTGAACCGAGGATCCAAGAACAACATTTATAGAGCAGGTTTGGTTACTGTCACTCATTCCTCTCAAATGGTCTTCTATGAAAATATTGTGAAACAATAAGAAGATCCATACAATAATGAATTCAAGACTTTTTAGGTCATAAACCATTTTGCAAGTACAAGACTAAAGGGAGAGGGGGAAACACCATATTTCTATTTTAAAGGCACTGGAAAATAAAAGCACATTTTTTCTGTACCTAAATTCAGAGTTAGAAGCAATACTTTCACACTGACACATATCATTAATGCCAAAAATATAAATAGAATCCAAATTGCCTTTATGTGCAGCTCCTGGAATTTACAGTGTTCAGAGATAATCCGCAGTTACTTAAACACCACATGGTAAACACCTTTTTCCTCCTGATTTTAGCTGTTAACCAGGCCTAAATACTTAACTTGTTTGAAAACTCAAGAACAAGTAGAAACTTTCTACCTTCTACTACCAAATGTGCCTGGAATAACACAGTAGGGATAAAATAAAGGATCTCCATAACTAATACGAAAGAAAGGAATCCAATGGGGAGAGGAAGATGGAAGTACTACTGCTAATACTTTGTATTTATAATCTATTTCACCAATGAGAAAATGGAAAGGTAGAGTCTAAGTGACATGGTGAAGGTTACAGTGACTCATTAGAGGAATTGGGCACTTACATAAAATCTTCAGCTCCCTTACTGATTACAAGGTCATATTTTCTCCCCAGAACTTTTGTTTTAAGTAAGGGTCCCCAGGGGTTTAAATAGCATGGACCACATTTGCTGTTAAGCAAGAGAAAGAGAGGTAATGTCCTTAAACAATCATATAACATATTGTGCCCTCTACATCTTCCAATGCAATTCAGAGCTGGAAAAAAGGAAAGGCAAAATAAATGTGACAAGTCAGCTACCTGTTTATCAGTACTTTGTGTCATGCAGGTCACTAAAGACCCAGACCATAGTTTGAGAAAGTTATTTCAGATTATTAGTCTACAAACCCTTGATTGGGTGTCTTGTAAAACATCGTCTTTTCATATTGAGTTTTAGCTAGAAGAACAGGAGTAACAAGTTTATTTAAGTACAGGCAGGACACACTTTAGAGAGGGTTACCAGTTTACATTAGTTTTCCCAGATTATATAAAATGCCAACCCACAATTACACAAGTCATTGCTGTTTCCAAAATAATCCCACTTACACTATCATACACTTGCTTTTCTTCTTGGCTGAAACATGTTACATATTTGTCAGTTCAAAACAATGTCTTATACAACACCTCTCCCTCCAAAACCTGTTCTTGCTATTACAAATTACGAAAGTAAAATTAACCATTCGTTACAGTATAGTGTCTTTAATGCCTCACCAACAAATATAACACATTGAATTAAGTAAGATTTATTTTGAAATATCAGTACAGGTATAATATGGATTACTTTTTGCATTTGAAACTAATGCCTTCAAATGCATTCTCACAGTATTCTGAAGTGAATGCCTTTGGCAAAACTTGACCTGCACCATCACATGCCCCATTATACCTGCTTGGATATCATTATGCCAGATGGTCAAGTACCAAAAACAAAAAAAAGGGAAATTTGTTCAGAGTTTGGGCATACCCCCAAAATTTCCATAATCACTTGTGTTATATTCAAAGACTCCAAAGCTACTTGGCTTGCAAACTTCAGCTAGACATCTCACAAACAGTATTTCTTTCATGAGGTTTTGAGTAATTCCTGCTTTTGGTTAATGTCAGGGCTTGGTCTGGTGAAAGTTACATGCATGGCAACCAGGTATCTTCCCAGCCCTAACTGTCGGCCTTGCAGTCACTTGCCTGTATTCTGTAGCAGTGGTCTCAACTCTCGCCTGCCACGTCTTGATATTTTAGGATGATATCAATCAGGAGGTGATAATTCTCACTGACACTGTTATGACAATGACTCCATTTAGGTTTCTTCTGGGACTCAACCTCCCTTCCACCCCAGCCTAGCACCACTCAGATGTTAGGCTGCCATTTGTTTACATCGGTCTTAACTGGTGACTTTTTTTCCCTCTTTCAGGCTCACGTGCGTCTCAACAGTAATCTCAATGGAATTAAATTGACATGGACTACCAGATTTCTTCTCCCGTCTCAGGAGAGTCATACAGTTGGTTTTGTGATGGCCTTTTTGTCCATTCTCTCCCCCAAGGGGTAAGCCCTCTAGTAGTACAAGCAAATCAAAGAAAACAAAGGGAAAAAAAAAAAGAACCGAAGCCCATCCAGGCTGATACTCATTGTCCCAGGGTATATTGATCTGTCTGGGGATTTGCCCCTTATGTTTATCAGGTTGGGGTTCTGCCAGCCTGGCTCAGCACTCTGCTGGCCTGTTGAGGTGAGAGCATGACAGATTACACAAACAAAACAGAAGAAGAAAGTAACTTAAAAGTCAATGCCCTTAGAATAGGGCTCAGCTGCTTTTCTTCCAGCTGGCCCTTTTGCAACTCAGTTTCCCCACTGCTTGCACCAGTCTGCTCTCCAGCATCTTTCTTGCTGGCATTTCCTGGCCTAATCAAGCTCTTCAGCACTCTGCAGCCAGCTGTCCACTGACTCCCCACTGCTGGGGATGTCCCGCCTGGTCTCTCTGGTATTGGGGTGCAGATCCCCGCTCCCTGTGCTCCACTCCCTGCAGCTCTCCATGTCTCTCTCTTCTGCTTCTCCAGGGCTGCTCTAGCCACACACAGCAGCTGCTTCAGACCTGTGGCTCCCAGGGCACTTTTCTCTCCTTCACTGGCTCCTTCCAGCTCTCAGTAAATATCTTCCTTCTTTCCTCTTCTTCACAGTTGGGTTACTGACACTACCTTAGCAGCCCACTAGTATCTGAGAAGAAGTCAGAATAGTGTGTTAAAAAGCATGTGATAGTTAATAAAGTTAAAATATTTTGATACCAAGTATTCATTCAAGCTTGGTGTGAAAACTGGGATTTTCTTCTCTGAACTGAACATGGCTCTCTAGCTGTAACCACTGCATGTCTGTTTGTGGTTGAATATAGGGGCTCCCCTTGGCTTTGGTGGAAATTTTAGGTGCTCATCAAATTTGACTATTGGTTAATGAAGCTGGATCCAAACTAAAGTCACTGATCTAGTAAAATGAGATAATACAGATCCAAATCTGAACTTTATAAGTTGGACCTATCTATGTTCAAGAAAGAAATTATGTCAAACAACCTTCAATATGAGGAATGTTTGAGGAAATGATTTTGGTTCTAAATTTCATGGTTTTAATCTGCCTCAACTTGCTATGAAATCTGTTCTCATCCTGTATAAAAAGCATTGCTACTCAACAGATGGACTCAGTACTAGAACTGTGACATCGGGGAAACCTGCGTGACAAGCAAACTTGTTTCAACAACAGAACAAAGTTGACAAGATCACAAGCCAAAAGAAAAGTTTCACAAAAATCAGTGAAGAAATAAAGAGTGACTTTTAAATCTATACATGAGAATAACAAAACACAAACTAGGAAACAACAGGAAATTTTTAAAAAAATCCACAAATAGGGTCAAGCCTTGTAGGATCACAGGAAAGTAGGGCTGGAAGGGACCTCATGAGGTCATTTAGTTCAGCTTCTGGCTCAAAGCAGCATCATCTCTGACTCAACTATCCCAGTAGCAATCCTTACTCAGATGACACAAACTCCCATTAACTTGTTAAAATGAAAGGTAGTTTGCCATGAGGAAAAACTGCAGGATTTGGCCCTTTGAAATGTGCTGTAGATTTTCATTGATGGATTAATTAAAAGCCTACTTCCCCACCATTTTATCTTTAGTTACTTTATCATCTCTTCACCTGTCAAATGCATCTGAGCTGAAAGAGCCATCTCTATAATGTAGTGCCATGACACCCTGGGCCTTAAATTTCTTTCAAGGGTGCTGCAGGTTGCCATAAAAGTTAGCACTGTTAGGGATGCAAATTAGGGCTGTGCAAAATTTCACCGGCAGTTTTATTTCAACGCTGTTTTGACTTGTTTCGAGCTCAAAACAGAAAAATTGAAATGAAAGAGAGAGCTTCAAAACAGCCTCGAAACAAAATGAGGCAAGTTGAAACATTTCAAAATTTTCAAAATGTTTCAAGCTTCAAAGCTCAAGAGGGCTTGCCTGTAGGGAAACAGAAAATAAGTAAGGAGAGGGAGGGGGAAGGAGTGCTCTTATTATTGACTGTGTAGCTGGCCAGTGACTGTCATCCTTTCCTGAGGTCTCCTCCAATCCCAGCGCTCTGGGGGAGGGATGGAAAAACTGCATAAAAGGCAGAATTGTTTGAACTGGCCTGCTTTCTGCTTTGGTGTCAGTTGACTGAGGGCGCACCTTAACACACACACAGTGTCACCCATCCATGTCATGAGTTTCATGCAGCTAGAGGTGCAGGGCCCCAGAACTCAGACTCCCCCTGCACCTACCTCTTGAAAGCTGTCAGGCTTCATGGCCACAGCAGGGCCTATCAGGCCTACAGTTTTCACCCTCCTGTGCCCCAAGACAGACACAGTCCCACAAGCACCCATGTCATGAGTTTTGCCTGTCAGCAGCCAGAGGTGCAGGGCCCTAGAACCCAGAATCCCCTATACCTATCTCCTTGAAAGCTAGCAGGCTTCATGGCCTCAGCAGGGGCTAGCATGTCTGCAGTTTTGATTCTCCTGTGGCTTAACATGTACACATGACGTGAGTTCTTTGCTTTCAAGACTTAGGTGCAGGGGTTTCAGGGAAACTGCACCTCAATCTCCTTGAAACTTGGCAGGCTTCATGCCCTCAGAAGGGGCTACTACTTCTGTAAGTTCCATTCAAATCAGGCCAGAAATAACAACGTTATAGGCTGTTTCGAGCTTCCCCGTAATACCCTATGGGCAAAACGTTGAAACAGCATCGAAACAATTTTGATGAAACAAAACAGACCAATGGTTTCAAATCAAAACAAAATTCAAAATGAAATGCTGTTCCATTGAAACACAAGTCGAAATGGAACGGTGCCATTTTACACAGTGGTAGAGTAAATGTGATTTACAAAAGAAATAATTCAAATAATTTGAATTTTTAAATAGAAATTAATAGTGTTAAAACCATTCTGACCTGTTGTGCTCTTTCTGCATTCTTTGCAACAGAAAATTTGCTCTATTGTTTTTTGTAGTAAAAAAACAGAGTGAAAGTTAAGACTTGGCCTTTTGCAAGGGGTATCTTGAGTCTAAAAACATTGAGAACCACTTCTTTAATGCATTGGTCATGCTGCACGGAGTTAGGATAACTGCATGAAGTTATACAGGCAATAGGGCTGATAGGACATGGGGAGGCTAACTTCATTTTTGGATCTGCTGTTGCATTCATGTTGTTTATCATAGTATCATAGTACTTAGGGTTGGAAGGGACCTAAACAGATCATGAGGTCCGACCCCTGCCCCAGGCAGGAATGGGTGCTGGGATTATATCACCCCATCCAAATATCTGTCCAGCCTCCTCTTGAAGACCCCTAAGGTTCCTACCACCTCACTTGGGAGCCCATTTCAAGTGAGTACCACCTCACTTGGGAGCCCATTCCAGAGCCTGGCAGCCCTAACTGTAAAGTAATGTCTCATGATGTCCAGTTTGAACCTTCTCTCTAACAATTTGTGGCCATTATTTCTAGTAAGTCCGGGTGGTG
>NW_017728998.1:38134942-38136020 GCF_001723915.1 Gavialis gangeticus
CTCTAACAATTTGTGGCCATTATTTCTAGTAAGTCCGGGTGGTGCCCAGGGGAACAGAGCCTCTCCCAATTCCTGCTGGTCCCCCCTGGTGAGTTTGTAAATGGCCACCAGATCCCCTCTTAGCCTTCTCTTGTGGAGGCTGAGTAGGTTCAGGCCCCTTGGCCTCTCTTCGTAGGGCCTGCCCTGGTGCCCCTTGACCATGTGAGTGGCCCTCCTCTGGACCCTCTCAATGCTAGCCATATACCTCTTGAAGTGCAGCACCCAGGACTGGATGCAGTACTGCAACTGCGGCCTGACCAATGCCACATAGAGGGGAAGGACCACCTCCCTGGACCTGCTTGTGATGCATCTGTAGATGCACAACAAGGTGTGGTTAGCCTCGCACTGGCGTCTCATGTTCATCCTGGAGTCAACAATGACTTCAAGATCCCTTTCTGCCACTGTGCTAACAAGAAGGGTGTTCCCCAGGCTGTAGGTGTGTTGCTGGTTCCTTCTCCCTAGATGCAGTACCTTGCACTTGTCTGTGTTGAATTCCAACCTATTCTCATCTGCCCACCTCTGTAACCTGTTTAGATGTAGCTGGATTCTGTCCCTCCCCTCCAGTGTGCCCACCTTGCCCCACAACTTGGTGTTGTCAGTGAATTTGGACAGCGTGCATTCTATACCTTCATCCAGATCACTGATAAAGATGTTGAACAGTACAGGCCCCAGGATCAAGCCCTGGGGGACTCACCGCCCACATCCCTCCAGGTCAAAAACGACCCATTCACCACCACTCTCTGGGTGCAATCATCTAGCTAATTTGCCATGCATCTGACTATGTAGGCATCAGTGTTGCAGTCACCTAGTTTTTTAAAGAGAATGTGGTGGGAAACCATGTCAAAGGCCCTCTTAAATCCAGGAAGATGACATCCACCCCAACACCCTCATCCAGGGACTTTGTGACTTGATCATAAAAATAAACCAGGTTAGTTAGGCAGTTAGGCAGGACCTGCCCTCAATGAACCCATGTTGGTTGCCCCTGCTGGGCCCTTGGAGATGTACTCCTTGATAATTTTCTCAAAGGTCTTCCCAAGGA
>NW_017728998.1:38141020-38151397 GCF_001723915.1 Gavialis gangeticus
GTCCTCCTTTCTCCCCTTCTTGTAAATGGGGACCACATTGGCCCTTTTCCAGTCCTCTGGTACCTGGCCAGTTCCCCATGAGTGCTCATACAGCCGTGCCAGGGGCCCTGCTGTGACCCCTTCCAATTCCCTCAGCACCCTCAGGTGAAGAGCATCTGGACCTACTGATTTAAACACATCCAGCCCCTCCAAAAGTTCCCTAACTAGGTCGTCCCTGACCCTAGGCATGGCAGTATCTCCCCTGGGGCCATCTGCAATTCTAGTGGGGGAGATGTTCCAGTCCCTGTTAAGGAATATGGAGGCAAAGAATTTGTAAAGAGGTCAGCTTTTTCTTTTGCCGCAATCATCAGATTGCCAAGCCTATCCTGTAGGGGCCCCATGTTACCCAGTGCCTTCTTCTTACTTCCTATGTATTTGAAAAAGGACTTTTTATTATCCTTAATTCTGGTTGCTAGCCCTAGTTCCATCTCTGCCTTGGCCTTCCTAACAGCCTCCCTGCAATCCCAAGCAATGGAGATGTAATCCTCTTTGGTGATAGCCCCTTGATTCTACTGTTTGTACGCCTCCTTTTTTGCCCTCAGGGATCCCTGGATGCTTTTGCTGAACCATGGGGGCTTCTTAGCACTTCTGCCCCCTTGGTGTGCATTGGGACTGACTCTCTTTGAGCTCGGAGGATCGTCTCCTTGAGGAACAACCACCCGTCTTAGACTCCCATCTCATTGAAGCTCCGAGACCCCAATGCCTCTCCTACTAACCTTCTTAGCTTACAGAAGTTGGCCCTCCTGAAGTTGAGGACCTCTGCCTTGCTGCTTGCTTTCACCATCCTGTGCTGGATAGTAAATTCCAGTAGGCAATGATCACTGTCGCCCAGGTGGTCGAGTACCTGCAGACCCCTCATCAGGTTGTCGCCTGTGGCAAGGACCAAGTCCAGCAAGGCATTTCCCCTAGTGGGATGATGCACCTCCTAGGTTAGGTGGAGGTCCTGTATCCCGGCTAGGAACCTAGGTGAGTGGTTGGACCTGGCTGACTGCTCCTCCCACCAGATATCTGGGTAGTTTAGGTCACCCATGACAACCACTTCTCTTGACTTTACAGCCTCCATGAACTGACCTGAGAAAAAGGTGCAAAAAAGGTGCAAAGAAGACCAGCCTTCCTCACCTCTGCTTTATGGTTTTTGTCTTTGAAAAGAAGCATCTAATAAAAAGAGAAAAGGTTGCAGTGGTGGATGACCCACTTCTACAGCCAATAACTGCTATGGTGCAACCAGGTTGATAAAGGTAAAGCATTCAGTCGCTTATCTCTCCAGTCCACAACCAGTGAAGTATATCATATGCCTTTACTGGCTTGATAGAATAGGATGACTACTGGAGATGGTAGAAGACAGGGTTGATTTGTACCTTACAGACTAAATCAGAGATGTACAAGCATAAGGTTTCATAAGCAGAGGGCTTAGTTCACCATTTGTTGTGAAGGGACTACTGGAGATGGAACACTGATCACAGACTAAGCAAAAGCATGACATGCTTCAGAACTTCATAGAGAACTCTATTAAAATAGTGGATTACTGATTAATATTATTTATATATCAAGTGCATTCATATGTTTTATACTATTGCACAGCTTATACACACACTGGACTGTCTCCAGACTCCACCTACTGGTTGACTACAACATTTTCTTCCTTCTGACTACCCCTTAGTTCAACAACTTCTGTAAATTATTTCTGCTGTTAGTTTGTTAATTTGTTAAGGTAGCTATGGCTAAAGTTACACCCACTGCATATTCACTTTCCATCACCATGCACGCAATTCATATTTCATACTTGGAAAAAAACACTCAAGATCTGTTTCACTAATAATACTATCCAAGTTATCCAAGATGCATGGGCAATGCATTGGGAAACCATGTGCATTCATTCAGTAAGAAAACAGAAGCAAGACCACATGACTTTGCTAGCCAATTATACTACCCTGGTTTTTAAAGCAAAAGGAGTATCAAACATACACAAAACTATTACTCATCTGGCCATATAACTAAAATAAATATATTCAAGCAGCAAATAAATTACAAGGAAGCTAATCTGGTCATAGCCTCTGAGTGCAGTAGCACGCAAAGTGAAAATGCTATCTTGATCTTCAATAAACCAATACTTTCATTGTCCACTCTCACTGAAAATTCAGATATGCCACATGGTACTTTTCCTTCCTAGAATAATTAATAAAAAAACCAAACGTACCCATCCTAGGTCTTACTGTTTGAAATGTTCTGAGATGATCACTGCCTTTAGACCAGTCTTCAGGATCTTACAAAAGAGTTCAATAGCCTGAAATCTCAAGAAATGTAATGCATGATACATATGGGGTAGATATTTTTAGACTCAAAGAATGACTGAAACTAATAGCTGTAATTTGTGGTCAGTCCCTTGTACTTTTTTAGAACAAAGCATCTAATATTTTCAGCTCATTCCCCTACCTACCCATTAACTAAAAGCCTAAACTCCTCACAGTTTCAGTTCAATTCATTAGGTAAAAAAATAATCTAAACTGGATGTTAAAATGAGTCAACCTTCATCCAGTGCATATCCAGCTATAAATCTGCCTCTGACATGTGTTGATAGGTTAGAACTATAAAAATGTAGACAATGTGACACCTTTAGTTCCCAGCAAATACCAAGCCACAAAATCAAGTCTCTGGAATGCTAGTTCTCATCTCCCCAGGCTGTCTTTCACGAACTATTTTCACTCTTATCCACTAGTAGTATATTAAGCATAATAATGCGAAACCTTGCATCTAGAAGAATATGTGCTTGCACAAAAATACTTGTACCTACATATACACTATACTTAATAGAATCAATCCATTATACAATATAATCATAATAAATTAATCAGATCCTTAGAGGGGTGTAGTTTGATTTCACTGGAACTATGCCAATTTATAGCAGTTGGGGGTTGTGATATATAATTATAGACACTGAATCTAAATTGCAGTAACTCCACAGACGTTTATGGATTCACTTAAGTGTAAGAGCTGCATAAGTGAGATCTAGATTAGATATATATTTTATTTTCATGTAACATTTTTTACTCCCAATGACTTTTTAACAAAATTTTACATATAGAGGGAATTGCTTTAGGCATCACTGAAACACAGCCAGTTCTGGAGTGCAACTCAGCAGTTCTTTAACAGCTTGCAGCAGCTCTAAACAATACTGACAATACCAGTGAAGGACAAGCCATGGGATTACCCATTTGAAAATACAGGGGAAAATGTTAGCATGGCAGAATGTAGCTGCCCAGATTGGAATTAAGTCAGGGTACTGAGCTGATTGACCTATTATTGCAAAAGAGCAGTGTTAGAGGAAATCACAGCTTGATGCCTTCTGCCAAAGCAAAGTGCTTTTCCATCGAGTTATCCTAATATCTGATGTGTGTGCAGCTGGCTAGTGGTTTTGTTAAGGCCTTCAGTGCCTTAACCTATGTGCTGTATCATAACAGTAGGCTATGCCTGCAATTATCAGCTACTTCAGTCTGACTCCTGAATCTCATCTGATAGACCAAACCCTCCCCCCCCTTTTGTATTTAGCATACAGGATATGAAAGCAGGACAGAGCAAACAGTTTCTGAGACCTGAAAATGAACACATTAAGGAGCTGCTTATGTTGTCAAACCCATGTGATTCTATGTAATCCACAGAGATCTTACTTAGGGCTAAATTCTGTTCCCACTGAAGCAAAGTTTCTACTGTGTTCTGTAGAATCAGGATTAGGTTTAAACATGCAGAATTTACCATCAGTTAGAAAGCAGGTAAGGTTCTTTGAGTAGATGTGATATCTTTTATTAGACCAACTGAGCACTCAGTTGGTCTAATAAAAGATATCACATCTACTCAAAGAAACTTGCCTGCTTATGTCCTTAGACCAACACGGCTACAACCAAAAACCCAGCATCAGTCAAAAAAGTATTTTCTTTATGTCAGATATTTATCTGTTGTTATTGGATTTTTTAATGTTGTAGTGGTTCTTGATGGGTTCCTTCTGGATCTACTTTGGGCAGGGAGCAGGGCGTTAGCAAAAGTGGGTGTAGCTTCAGACAAAATTATTGTGCCTAATGGTAATTCCTGGAAGTGAAAAGCAATGATGAGCAACTGGGGTACCGTAATACTGATGGCAGTGTTGCTTTTTTGTATAATTCACTTAAAACCCTCTATTCTTTAATTTAAATTTAGCCAGTGCTCCATATCCTATGTGCCAGGGAATCCAAGGATTGTAACACCAAATTTAGTTCCCAGTTGCTGTTCCTTTAAGGCAAGCAAACAAGCAAGAAAGTGTGTAACAGGCAGGTTAAGGGGCACTTACCTTCCAAGTGTTTTACATCAGGCTCTGCCTGAACACTTGAGGGAGATTGTCTCAACAGAGACACCATAGTTGTAGTTCAGATTATCCCCAGCAAGGGGATTCAGGATTCAAAAAACAGTTAGGGAGCCCAGGAAAATTCCAGCCCAGGGTAGCTCCCCTTAAAACCAGAGCATCTCCCTGCCCCCAGGGTGGAGAGGGAGAGGCGCAAGCTGTGTGAGAAGGGCTGAGACGAGTCTGCAGTGTGGCCCCATCCCGTGGTTGCCTGCTGGACCCCTTGTGGGTGGGCCAGGGGCCAGCAGAGCTCCTGAAGGGCCAAGCACAAGAGAGCAGACCCCTAGAACGAGCAAGTGAAGTTCATGAATGAGCTGAACAAATTCCTTAGGATGGGGACACAGCGCTGGGAAGCTCCTAGAGAGTGGGACAGCGATTACCCTCTGGGTTTGGAGACTTGGCGGTTGGTAAGGGTGTGATAAATCCCGCTCTGCGAGTGGTTGGGGAAAGGACTGTGGCAGGACTGGGTGGCTTTGTGGAAAGAGATGCCAGCTAGGGAAAGTCCCCAGGATGCCTGTGTGGATTGAGACCCAGGGAGGCATGACCTGAGGGGAAGCCTCAGTCTGCCTGAATGCCTTAAGGGAAAGTGAGCCCAGAGATGCTGCCTGGTCTGCTGGTGGCAGCTTGCTCGCCCTCTCTGTGTTTAACTGTAAATAGCTCTGCGGGCTTGGAGAGGCTGTGCCCGGGCACAGAAGAGTGTATGGAGGTGTGTGGAAGAGAATTTGTGTTTTACAGGAGTCTGAGTGGAAACAGTTTCTACAGTCTGTGAGACCCCTTGGCCTGCGTGGATATCCCGAGGCAGCTGGAACGCACAAGCGTGTGATGTGAGGAGTGAGGGACTGTTCCTCCCTGCATTCACTGGGCATAAATTGGAGTGATTGGTTGTTGCTTGTGAATAGTTAATTAGGGTTTTAATATAACCAGTATCTAACATGGTGCCTAAGATATTAGCTATGTATTCATTAATTTGATCTTTTTAGCGTAAATAGTTATCAACTTTTATTCTTGTACAGACTCAACCTTCTGTATTGTAAATAGAGTGTTCCAAACTGTTGATATTATTTAATGTTCATTGGCATGTAGCAATTACCTCCTGTATATAATTACATTTTTAAATAGTTATTTACGAGTCTGCAAGGTCTTGTAAAGGGAGCCTCTCCTCTCAGGGAGCCTCTGGCCACTCTTAGGTGAGCTGGGCAAGGGGTAGAACTACCTGGCACCCCAGGTCCCGAACAACTGGACACGCCGTGGTTAGCACTGTGCACCAAGGGTTACAAGTGTCAGATCATATAAATCAACTGTGATTACATGGTCTGATATCAGTTTAACCATCAAGAAGAAGAAGTTGGAGGTTCCTCTGGAGGTGTCAGACTGGCTGATGCAATTGGTGATGCATTTCAGAGTGCTGCTATCAAGGCCTAAGGTACCTGCTTAATGCTCTTAACTCTATCAAAGTTTCAAAGCTTGCATACACTCTGAAAGTTGTTCTTGGTTTCCTCCCCCTGTATTTGAAATATTATTTCCCACCAACTGGTTCCCTAAAGCAACACTGACACATTGCAGTGGAATGCCGAGTCTATATTATTTTGCTATTTGATATGCAGATTCTGGCCATTACACACTGCACAAACTGGACTTACTATGTTCTAAAAGCTTTTGCACTCTGAGGCATGAAATTTATTCCACTCCATGCTGCCTCTTCCAGTTTGTCTCACATCTGAGGGAGGTGAACAGAGGCAGAGTAGCAGGGCATGAGAGGAAAAAACACACAAGGTCACATGGCTACACATACACATGTGCGCGCGCGCGCGCACACACACACACACACACACACACACAGAGTGGTTTCTCATCTCTCTATTTCCACGTCCCCACCAAACTATAAGGAAGCAAAGTGCATTGAAGGAATTACAACTCAAGTCTCTCAACAAATCAGAGTCTCCTCTAGAGAAGACAGAAGCAGCAGAAATGAAACTTAAGTGACCTCTGACCAATGTCTTCTGTCTAGTTGTGGTCTCTGGTACAATATGTGTGGTTTCCTGTTCACTGAGGTAATGAACGTATGTATTGCCATGTGTTCAATGTGCACAGTGCTGAAAGATTAGAGAGTGAAGTATGATATGGGACATGTCAGTATGAATCTGGAATGATCAAAAAATGTTGCCCCTTGGGGTAAGAGATTGGATTGGGTTAAAGAAAAGGAAAATGTGAAGTGCTGCTTCATATGTTTTATCTGTATCTTCTCTTCTAGGTTCAGTTTAAATGGAAGACCACCTCTCCTTGTTAATAACCATTCCCTAATAAATAATATTATATTTTTGTTTGATGGATAAAATTTAAGAAAAAATAGATCTGTCATTGTTAAAGGAAACCTCCTAATGCCTGTTGCTTTTTAAGAGCCGGAAAAAGTAAGGTGGTATGCATACGAGTTGGAGAGTTATTAGCCTTGAATTTTGTACTCATGCAATTATTGAAGAAATATTTTTTAAAGGAGTTGATTTACTTACCCTTTACTCCTGCCAGGTTTTTTCCTTTTTTTAAATACTTGAAATCTACAAGTTAAGTAGGGCACAATCATTTTTCTTTTGCTCATGACCTCGTTTGAGTTATGGATCCCTTCAGTGAGTAATGAGCATTTGGCAACTTTTATGCATAAGAAAGAAGATTCAGATTCAGTGAATTCCAAACCCAATACATGGAAATTCCCTTTTCCCATATAGAAAAAAATGTGTAGTCTTTTTTGAATTGGGCCTGCAATGATCTAGTGTTAAATCATTGTTGCATTTTTCAATGTATTCAGATATTTATGATTAGGGGACATATAGTCACAATGTGTTATAAATTCAGAGGAATTACTAATGAAAAAATTCACTGTACAAAAATAGAACAAAGAATCAAACTGTAGCCAATACAATTGGCCAAGCCATCTTACTTGTCCAATCAAAATGATTTTGATTGCAATGGAGGTGACCTCACATCTAGTAGTCATCTAGGGTAAATTCATGTAGCTCTTTTGTTTACCTTGATTTATACCAGATCAGGATCTGGACTTAAGTGGAACTACATGGATGACCACTAGCTGGAGGTTCTTCCTTTTAAGGGTGACAAAATATTTTGCAGTCAACAACAAAGAATCTGTTTTTTTCAGGAATAGTGTTGATAGGCTCTATGGGCACATCTACATGAGATGCTGCTGTGTAGTAGCTTGTTGCTACTGTGCAGTAATGTTGGTGGGCACTAACTGTAAGATGTTGCTACTGTGCAGTAGTAACAAGCTACTGTACAGTAGCTCCCATGTGGGGATGCTACTCCCCAGTAATGCCAGTTACCGCAAATACTAAATGACTACAAGTTTATGTAAGTACTAAATGACTATGCAGTAAAAACTGCACAGTCTGCCGCTTGTGTAGACATGGCCACAGTGTAGGTAGGTAAGATGGTTGTTCCAATACAGGATTTTTCTGGGCCCCAGAGGAAAAAGAAAGGCTCCCTAGAGATGCTATTTACAAGTTACATTTGAAATTATCTCTTTTAACATAAGGATTATTAAAGAATCATTCTAAAATAAGGCTCAATATTGGGATACAAGGCCAAACATAAAAAAACCATGAAGCATTTATCAGTGGAATAAGCAAAAAATCCCAGCAACAAAATATTTCATGATGAATCTATTTGAAATCAGAAACACTGAAATGTTTGCCCTACATCTAGGTAGCAGTAATAAAGACTGATAAAGCCTAAGTCTATTTTACAAGTTGGTGATGTTGCAAGATGTGTCAAAACAGTACATGCCAAATGCTGCTAGTAGACAGACACTGAGCTGATTCTCTGGGTCAGAGGAAATTAAACTGGGTTTTCATTCTGCCAAATGTTTTGAAAATAAATCTCTAACAACAGGACAGTGAAAATATAAAAACTAGTAACAGAACCCCAAAACACCTTCTCAAATATTTTAGAGTTAAAAAAATCCCTTGTTTCTGCAATCTGATCTGTGTGGACAGATTCCTGAGTCCCTGTGAATTTTCTGTTGGTTTCAGTGGAGGTCTGTGTAGGCATAAAGTGGCTTTAATCAATCCCAGTAAAGGGATGGAAGATAACCAGTAAGGGGCAAGATAACATTTTCTCTTTTGGGGGCATGGAAAATCTTTGAAAGTTTGTAGGTAGGAATAGAAATAGAGGTCTAAGGGAACAAGTTACACTTTTAAGAAGCTGAGTCACAATTATATTAATGAGTGCCTTTAAAACAAGCTGGTTTTCAAGCATCACTCTCCAGCAGGAAAAGTCTCAAGGAGGTGGTCAGGGCCTGAAGTAAGTTTTAGGTAAAACAAAGGCTCCTGATTTCAACATAAATTTAAAAACAAATGAAGGGAGTTCATTCACCCTCACCCCAAAACATTTTAAGAGTGCACCTTAGTGTGTGCAGTAATGTTGGTGGGCACTAACTGTGAGATGTTGCTACTGTGCACCTAAAATTGACAAATGCACATTAAGTTTAGGTATGCATAAAAGCACATGTAGACACGTCCATTGTTGACTACGAGACTGTGACCAAAGGTCAGTGCAAGAGAAAGTTTGTATGAAACACAATGGACATGTGAAATGTTGGGATATGCAACAAGCTCAAGAACAATAGTACTGAAGCACTTAGCATGAGCTGAAGATGAAACAACAAACTTGTGACTTGGAGAATCACTACTGGCCTCTTGCATGGTACTGGGCAACTCACTCTTCCTCTCTGCTGCCATTTAACCTTTTGACCTTAGTCTTATCTATTTACATTATAAGCTCTTCAGGGCAGTGACTCTTCCTGTGTTTATACAATACTTGATTCAATGGGGCTCACTAAGCTTGTCCACACTGTCAAAAGACCATGTTAGGGAGCTCTGAAGGGAAACAACATGTCACCCCTCAGGGTAGAATACACCTCAGAATGGACATATGTAGCTGTCTTGTGTTTTACTTGCGGATGTTTTGGGTTCTATAAATATAGTTACACTGTACTGGTTTTGGGGTCTAGCACTGGCATGTTGCACTTCACATAGGCACTCCCTAGCAACATCTGTTGATGGTATAACTATGTCCAGTCTCAGCTGGTCCTCTAGTGTTAAATGCTGGACTCTTAATTAAGCAAATGAGAGCATTCCTCCTCTCAGACTGCAGTCCAGTGAAAGGATTTTTAAGGTGGCAGATAACTCTAAGCAGGATATTCGTCTGCAGCCCAGTGCTACCCCACCGCAAAAACAAATGAGCAGACTCTTCAATTAACCTGGAAACCACAGGACTGTATTAATGGTAACGGACAACAACAATACTTACAACAATGACAAGATTATTTACAATGATAAGTAAGAAAACAGTGATAGAGAGAGCACAGAATGCAACAGAACAGACTACAGATCCTCAGTCTGAGAGCTGCAAACAATGCTGCAAGTTACAGTAGCATAGACACAGAGAGCCCAGCTGTTGCAGGCTCTCAGGTTCTGTGCTTACAATGAGAGCTATACAGATTCCTCACCTTCCCAGGAGATTTTCTCCTCTCTTGGGTACTCTCTCTTCTTCAGTCCAGGGAATGGGTGATATGTTACCACAAGAGTGTTGGCCCACCAGCACTGGTCCTGATCTATGGTTGCGTTCCTAGGCTAGGTACAGACAGTCAAAAAGCCCAAGGGTGAATCGGTTCAGTCTTTGCAGGGTAGTTTTAAGATGCGCAGATTAAACTGAAACAAGTGATCAGACATTTACCTTTGATTCAGGTAATGCAGCTATATGCCTGCAGTGGTTCAGGCCAGAAGCTGGGGGTGGGGAAGGGGAAGGGTGCTAGAGCACAGCTTTCTGGCTATGTTTTCACTTCCTTTTTCTGCTGCCCCCAAGGTCTCTGGGATTTGCAGTCCAGAATCACAGCAGCAAGACTCTGCAGGGTTGCTCATTACTTCCTCTTCCTGCTTCCAGGTGCCTCTGGGGTTTGTAGT
>NW_017728998.1:38151433-38164223 GCF_001723915.1 Gavialis gangeticus
TGCTTCCAGGTGCCTCTGGGGTTTATAGTCCACAGTCACAGCCAGCAGTAAGTTTGAGGGGGGAAGAGGTGTTTAACCTCTACCTCTGGCCCCAGACCTCAACCAAGATTTGCCTGGATGGGGGCAGTAAGCCCCCCCACCCCCCCATACACTGGGCTGCATCCCCAGCTGGGCTTGTCCCCCACTCCTGTCAGTCAGCTCTCACTACTCCAGCTAGGGAGCAGAGGGATCAGGGTCAGCCCTGCTACTCTGGAGAAGACAGCACAGACCAGCCCAGGGTGGGAAAGCATGATGGGATGCTGGGGAACTCTGATTTACTTGAACTAGGAAGGGTTCTGGGACAGAAGTTTTATAAAGTGGTTTGGCCCAAATCAGTTAAGTCTGATACTACATTCAACCAAGTTTACCTTAAATCAGTTTCAGCCATTTTGAAACTGGTTTATGTGCACTTGAACATCTGTTCTATTACAGGTTTAAACCAGTTCTGATCACTTAAATTGGTTTATGTGTAACTTCTGTCCCTAGTCCCAGAGGAATCACCAGAAAGTCTTGCTCTGCCTGGGATACACACTCACATCCAATCACTCCACAAACATTAGACACAAGACGGTCTCCAAACACCCTTAATCTCTTCCAGTCTCAGACTCACCAGACCTGAGCAGTCTCTCTTCAGACATAAGGCCTCAAACTCACAAGTATCTCTCCACAGAGAGACACCAGACTCATACACACACACAGAGCAGAGCTCAGCTCCCTTTTTAAACATTAAAATTACCCCATATTCGCAATCCAATCTCATCTCTAAGGTACCTGTCTCTCGAACACTCATCCAATTGGTGCTTCCATTAATCATCATGTTGAAACAAACATACTTTTCACATTTCTGACCCATCATCATCTACTCTACCTCAGGGAATATTGTTCACCACTTTTGGCACCAAAATCCCTGTTGCTGAGTCTTTACAGTGCATGCTAACGTATATATTTAAGTCAGCCCCTCCTCAGAGGTGGAGAGTTCACTGCAGAACCTTGACTTACTGCGCATGTGCAGGACTTGAGCTTTTATCATTACATCATCACATTTGGATTAGCCAGGCCAGGGAATGTGGCAGCGCCGTGCACTCTACACTAGGCAATAGTGTAACATGGGGTGGGTGAGTGGGTCATGTATGCCAAGTACTGCAAACTCTATTGCTGCTTTAAAGACCTACAGTTTTGAAAACACCTTGCACCATATGGCACTGCCCAGCTGTTACTCGCTGATGTTCCTGAGCCTTGCAAGCCAGAAGGTATGAGAGCAGGAGAGCCGGAGGAAGGCTGAGAGAGGACTGCCCTGGGCTCATTTCTTCATGGTGGGCCTCTGTCTCTAGAACTGCTGAACAGAAATGTACGTTAAATGATGTTCTCAGTTACACCCATGTAAGCCTGAAGCCAACAGGGTTATTCCAGCTTGCTGCAGGTACATCTTCACTGCCCAGCAGACGGATGCCATTGTTTATATGTAACAACATTCCCAGGAGCTTCAGGCAATCTCTGAGAAGGAAGAATTAATCAATGCCAGTGAATTGGTTTCTTCTGAATCATTATCTTGTGTCTCTTTCTAATACTTCACTGTAACATACAGCAAACTGAATATACTACTTTTGCATTTACATTGCAGATGCACTTACAATAAAACTTCAGTACAAACTCGGCTCTACTTGGAACCTCATCCCTCCCCTTTGCCCCACCTGGTTTATTTCTATGAGCTTCACAGTGTAACTCAGTCATGACATACCTGTCAGGTAAGGGCCTTGATTCTGCAAAAGATCTAGGCCATATTTGAGCACTTAGCAATATCAAAGGAGCTGTTCCCTTGTTAAAGACCCTCTCCTTCTATGCTTTACTTAACAAACCTCTTCAACTAAAGCTGGGCTCCCCAGGGTTGGATCTGGGTGGGGGTGTGGTGACACGGTCATATCCCTTTTGGCTATGCTGCCCATAAGCTCTTGGTGTGGGATCCTGGTTTTGTGTGGCTCTGGATCCCAGGGAGTGAGCACTGCTGCTGCCACTCACCCCTCCTTTTTTCTGCAGCTGAATTCAGAGGGGAGGAGGGAAGGAAAAGGGCAAAGAGAAGCAGCATTCACCCTGTGGGCTCCAGGGCTGTGTGAAAACAGGGGCTCCAGGCAAACCCTGCCCCAGTCAGCTGGTGAGCTCAAATGAAGCACTCGGGCAGGAACCTCCACTGTGTGTGTGTGTGTGTGGGGGGGGTGCACCCCCTGGCCCTATTCCTGGATCCACAACTGGGATTCACGCTCAGTTCACTTCAGTACATTTTGTGCAATACAAATCAGCTCTGCTTGGAGCCTCATCCATCTGCTGTCCTTTGCCCAGCCTGTTTTGGCTGTAGGATCCTCACAGTGTAAAACTGTGCTCTCATCATTTGACTTATTTAAGAGACTTAAGTACTACACAACAGGAGGGCAGGTGGTATGATCAAGCCCCAAGTGAAGAGGCCAGTATGGCACACCCTGGAAGTTACACTCTCATTCTATCACACCTAGAAGCAAGGAATTGTAGAGCAAAGGGTCCTATCCCGAGAACACAATGGTGGATATGAGGCATAGTCTGAAGACCTGTAACAGTGAGTTCATTGGTCTTTTGAAGTGACTAGAGGTATTAGTATTTTGGAGGAATAAATTTTCTCCTCTTCCTGCTGTGACTAGCAGTTTCTCCAAAGGCAAACATTTATCCAAGCCACCAAGCTACAGCAGCAAATGGCTTGAGTTTTGATGTTTAATGTTGCAGGGATAGCAATAGGCAGCTTTTCTTGTTTTCAACTCTTTTAGCACTCTGTTTTGCCTAAAGCAAAAAATGGTTTCAAGCAGTCTCACTCCACTGGTACTTTTTCCTTGCCTCAGCTAACACCGTTCATATGTGTATTAAAGATGTGCAGCAGAAGTAGATGCTACAGGGCTCAATGACTTATTTCAAATAGTCAGCAAGCCAACTTCTTGTTTTAAATTTGGACTTTTTACCTAAAAAAGAACTATCTATTCATTTTTGTTTTACAACCTAATTTCAAAGCTAGCCAAAAGGAGAGAGAACTATGCATTTTGATTGAGATATCAACATAACATGACATTTTACAAAGAATGTCAATATGCCTCCTTAAAGAGACACTGGCCATATTATTTTAAGTGACTGGGTTTGCTGAGATTTCTTTAAGGTTGACTTAAATGTCAGATGCCATTAATTCTGGAAGTTCAGTCTACCACTGTGAGCATCTTGTGCAGTGAAGGTTGAAAGGGTCACAGGTAGGCACAGCCATAATAAAAACATTGCTGGGAATACATATGTAGGAGGTAATGACAGAGTTGAATATAGAGACGGAAGCTGAATGCTGTATCTTGAGCTACAATATTCATGTTTATATCCTTTCTAATATGACACCAGATCTCTAAATTTGTCCGTTGCAGCTTCTGGCTTCCTATTTGAATCTATTCCATTCTATTACCTTTGAGGAGAAAATAAAATGTTTGCATTAAAAGTTCAGAACATGTGTGTGTCTTTGAGGATAATAAAAGTGAACTATTGATTAGCAATTGACAAATGCAATAGAATTGTATATGGGCTGAGAGAGACCCATACATAATTTATAACTGTGGCAAATATGAGTGACAGCAAACAGCAGGAGGTTTCAGCACAATATTGATTACTTTAAAAAACTGAGAAAGGCACCGTGCTGAGGACTGGGAGCATAAAGAAGAGAGGCAACAAGCAGAGAAAACAGAAGCCAAGCCATTAAGGACGTCGTGCTACTAGACACTGCCAGACTAGGAAGTTGAAGAGACAGTCAGGTGGAGAGCACTGCTCTCTCCTTTACAATCAATAATACCATGTCAAAACATAAAATGCATGCTTTTGCTCTTAAGTAAAATGTGTCTAAGATTTTTAAAAGCATTGATTCAAGATGGATCAATGAAAATCTAGGCATATTTTCCTGTGCAAAAACGGGGTAATAACACTTTGTAGATAATCGCACAACAGAAGAGATTTCCAATGCTGGTTATAAATGTCCTATTTATATTACAATCTTTTTGTCAGTAAAGGTTAAGAATAGTAGGTCAAGGAGCCTTGCATTGTTTAGTGATGAACACAGTGATGTGAATATGGGGTTGCGTTATTTTTTGTTTAAAGATGAATAAGGGTAGCATTACAGCCTGAACAGTAGCAGCTTTAAAAATCACTTGTTGTCAATTCTCCCACAGCTTCACTTCCAAAGAGTTTTCAAGAGCATCTCCTCTGGACTTTCTAGCAGCTTATATACTTGTTCACCAGTGGTACACAGCTGGCCTATGAACGTGCCATCTGCCATTTCATTTGTTCATTTGATTAGTAGCTGATCCTATGAGGTCCTAGATTCTTTCAGTGACAGTGCAGTTGCCAACAATTGCAGCATCAGGACCTTAGAAGGCACCTGACATTGAAGCTTATGGAAAGAAGAATCTGAAGCCTACTCTACAGTGGGAAAAATTGGGTAGTATAACTATGTCAGCAAACTCTCATATGGGTGCAACTTATGGCAGTAACAGAGTGCTTTGGCCAGTGTAGCTGTCTGTCCAAATTAAATAAACAATACCAGTTTAACTACATCTACAATAGGGTTTATGTCTGTGAAAAATGTCCCCTTCCAAAGAAATCATACCTTAATCTAGCAGGACCAAAAGAGTGGTGGGGCTTTTTTAAAGGACAAACTAAATTCACATCTACATTTTGTTTCAGGAGAGAAAACCTAGTTTGCATCCCTACAGATGACAAGCAGATCTAAGTATATGAAAGTGACAGTTAGTGGCATTTCTCAAATACAGAGGGCAGGTCTACATGTGTGTTAATGCACCTTTTCTAATGCACATTAAATTTATTACTCCCAACATGAGATACTAAATAAATGCACATTAGGCTGTGCTAATGTGCACTAGTGTATTTGCATGCTTTTTTAGTAATGCTTTATGAGCAGTAGACCACTTTACTGCATATTAGCATAAGGTCACAGTTTTTTACATGATGCTTTAATGCGCAGTAAAATAGCCTACTGTGTATTAAAGTGCATGTGTAGACACCCCCCAGGGAATATGGAATAAAAAAATTAGAAACTGGCCAAGAACTAGAGGCTAACAGTTGAGAGATTTCTCTATGCACTCTGTGATGGACCTGTTATCTGAAAGGAATCACAAGCTCTTAGAAGGCTGCTTCTAGCATCTTTTCAAATAAGACATTTGTGCTATCTGTTGCAAAGCAAGGCAACAATTTTGCCCACATCACAGTGGCCGTGTCTACATGTACAGCAGACTGTGCAGTAACTGACATTACTTTGCAGTACTGTCGCCGCACACTTCTTTGCCAGCACTACTGTGCAGTAGCTCATTACTACTGTGCCATACCATTGTTGCATGGTTAGTGCCCGGCAACACTAATGAGCAGTAGCAATGAGCCACAGTGCAGTAGCTCATTGCTACTTGGGGGCCTCACTCAGAATCCCCTAAATTTTTCATTCAGCTTTATTAAAACACTGAAATCAGATGTTAAAAATAGACCAAAATTTCCTCATTTACGAAATAATTTTGAAGACCACAAATTTGGGCTAGTGACTCAACAAATCTCATCCTTAACCATTTTTAACAGAAGCTTGTTTTCAACACAAGGGAAAAATATTGGCCATATTGGTGGAGGAAGTGTCCAAGGAATTTTTGAGTATCCTCTTGTACAGCAGCAGAAATTCAAATCAAACAGTTTCAACCTAACTTTGAAGTGCTTGCCTCTCTCCTGTTCAAAGGTGCCATTTCTCCATAGCAATATTGTTCCCCAGTCCTGAGCATTTACATGCCCCTGAAGTTCTAATACAATGATGCAATAAATCTTTGCTAGCAATAAAATATATTTACTTTGTGAACTCCTGCTGTTTTCATCATCATCAGTAAAAGCTGGAAAGTCTTACAAAAATAATTATTTTTGCTGCGCACTGTTTTTCATTTTTGATAGGGATCTTAACCACTGACTTCTCTGAATGCACATCTAAGTGAAACCTTGTTATTATTTTCACTGACTTGAATAATTAGGTGTAAACCAGAAACCTGATTGGGGAAATCTACTATATAAAGC
The DNA here is from genome assembly GCF_001723915.1 of Gavialis gangeticus. Classification (NCBI taxonomy): domain Eukaryota; kingdom Metazoa; phylum Chordata; order Crocodylia; family Gavialidae; genus Gavialis; species Gavialis gangeticus. The sequence continues at coordinate 38,157,575 of NW_017728998.1, forward strand.
AAACTCTTAGTAAGTCTTCCCTCTGAGCAGCCAAACAACAGAGGGTACAGAAACAAGAGCAGGAGAGGAACATTTGTAAAATAAAACAGCATATTGCAATAGAGTGTACTCAAAGCTCTTGAAATGCATAATCCTGGCTCTGAGATGGCAAGTTATGTGACCTCTATGGGATTTATGATGGCCAGCTTGTCTCCTGCACTAAGAGTGACATTATGAGGGAGGGCAAGTCATCTTGCCCTTTAGGATTTTTACAGAGTAGGGAAGTTCTACAATCCACTGGAAGTTCCTTGGAGCCTTATCTTGTAGAAGTTGCTGCAAGGGTGAAAAGCATCCTCTAGCCACTCTGGTTATGTTATTCTCCAACCAGCGGACAATTTTGGCACACACTGGACTCCTACAGGCACTCAGGTTTTGCACTGCCATTTCACATTGTATGCCAACCATTTCTTGTACTACAATGGGAAGACATTGTACTGATTGACCATTGCTATTTGAAAACATGAATTTTGGGAGGAAGGTTCTTTTACCCTGAGACATGCAGCCCTTATCCAGCAGTGTGACATGGAATCATGTGTAACATGTCTGCATTTTATTTAAAAAACTTTAAAAAATGTTTTAAATGAAGTTTCTATGTATTCACATGTAAGGTCGAAGAATATCATAGAAACTATCTAGAATGGTGCAGATTAGGTTTCCTTAAAGCTTTTTCATTGCTTTTACTTTTGAAGATTTAGCACATACCGTTTTCCATATTTCTTTCTTCTCACATTCAGGAATTATGAGAAAGGAGCCTAGAAACTCATTAATAGTTAGAATAAGGCCCTTATTTTGAGTTGTGGTGTTGGGAGAATAATGGTTGTTAAGCACAAAATTCTGTCCCATATTGAGTTCCATTTAACCTGTTTCGGCAACACAATGAGGATCTTAAAGTTGACCCAGAGGTGTAAGCTATGAATTCTGCTGAAAATCTCCAGGGGCCTTAAAACTATTGTAGGTAGCTCTGTGTCATTTAGTTCTGGCCCTTAGGATCACAGCCATTTCCAGAGTAATTCTAACCCAACGAAGTAGCCCATTATGAGCTAATACTGATGGCATATGGGAGAACAGCCTTGAGGTTGCTCTAACTAGTGCCAGAGAATAACCAGGTCCCAGCCTACCCTCTGAACTGGAGCAGAGAGTTTGATGAATGCTATAAGGCCACTGCTGTCTCCCCCTGGGAGCACCCAAGTGGATTCCTAACACAGAATCCCTAGATGAAAAACATCAGCTATAGCAATTAATACTCAAGCTTTCTACTCATTTCTTCAGATGTATATAAGGAATGGAAGACCCCACAGGGCCTTTGAAAAAAGCACCCAGCCCCATTGCATGGTGATCTATACAGCATGGCCCATGTACACACTACAGTGTAAGCAGTGGCCTTTACATTATAGAAAACTTCTCTGCAAACTAGTACAGGAATTAAAAATAGAAACAAAAATATATGGCACCACAATCTAGAAATGAGTCAGCCCACAAATGTCCTAAAATACCTGCAACCCTTAGGATGCCTCAGGCAACCACTCTAAAGCATCATCATTCCAGGAATTACTGCTTTGGAAAGGAGAGGCCTGTGAGTCTGGGAAGAATCACAAAACCATGTAATTGCCAGAGAAGTAGGCAGGTTGTATTGGGTGCAATAAAATATCAAGCACCACTCCCTGACAACTGCAGCAAAACCTCCATTCAGAGAATAATTTAATCTCTCTTTGTCTTGAATTGAAAACAATTTAATGTTAAAATGAGCTCCAGGTTTGTCTAAAAGATTTCCTTCATATTTTCTAGGGTAGCCCTCTCTGGACTGTCTCAGAGGATAGCTGCAGGCATATTAAATCATCTCTAAACAGTAAATGGAGCCACTTAATTCCACCGCAGGTTAAAACAGGGATTGATGCTCACTGAATTATTAACCCAACTCATGTGTTGCTGCTTTGTCTTTATGAGGACAACAAGGCAAAGCCCATCTCTGTTCTAGGAGTACTCAGTGTGGGCTGAAGGATGTATGTAAGTGCTACTGTGTTCCTCATCCTGATGGGACCTGTGACAGCCAGATTCTTGATCAGTTTAAAGTAGCCCTGAGGCTGTTCTGATTAGTGTGGCAATAGCTACAAGGACCCATCCCAGGTATTCTTTGTTGTCCTCTCAACTGTATTCCTTTAAAGAAGGTAGTGGCACAAGGTCTTCTGAAACCTCTTTCACAGAAAACATTTTCCTGCCTTATGAACCTTACATCCAGGAGCTTCATGTAATGCAGGGCACTAGCCTAAATATAAAAGCAACATAAGCACATTACATCTGGGCTCAGCATGATGCATGAACCTGCTGTTTACTTTATAGTACAATTCAAGGTAATGTCTTTAATGTATAATGCCCTGCAGGTCCTCCTTGGCACCAGCATTGGCCTTCTCTGGGTACATCTACATGAGATGCTTTATTGTACAGTAGAGCTAATTAATGAGCAGTAGGCACCCATGACTACATGTGTAGATACTTACTGTGCAGTAATTGGCTTTAATCATGAGTAAATTTGATACCTGTAAATGCAAGTAGCAAAATTACTTGAGATTACTTACTGCTTAGAAGTGCATGCGTAAATGTCTGACCAGGAGCAAATGTGCTCCAGGTCAACTGGGCAGCAAAGGGCAGGAGATTGCTCCCTGCCTCTAGGAACTGCTTGCTACTGGGGTGATCTACATCACTGGAGTCAGGGCAGAAACAATGTCCCCCTACCCTGGAAGCAGGGAGCTCCCAGGCCCCGCTCCATGATTACGGGGCCTGGGCTCAGAGATCCTTAACTCCCAGCCCAAGCCCTGTGGTTGCGGGACCTGGGCTGGGAGATAAGGATCTTCCAGCACTGGCCCTATGAGCACAAAGCTGGTGCTGGGAGATAAGGATTTCCTAGTGCTGGCACTGTGACCACAGAACTAGTACTGGGAGATAAGGATCTCCCAGCCTGGGTCCTGCCATGGCAGGGCTTAGGCTGGGAGATAAGGGGGAGATCTCCCAGCCTGGGCCCTGCAATCACAGAGTGGGGGCTCAGAGCTCCCTACTGCTGGGGCAGGGAGACAATGTACCCACCCCAGCAGCAGGGAACTCCAGGGGGCAGGGAGCAATGTCCCAGCCCCTGCTAGGAGACAGCTGTAGGCTGGCACCCAGGGGGAGCCTAGAGCTCCCCTTGTCTTCTGCAGGGACTGATTGCAGGGCCACAGAGAGTGGAAGCAGTCTGCTGCTAGGAACAGCAAATTTGTTCCTGAATCTCTGCATGTGTAGACGTGTGCTTGGGAGAGTTTACTCTTGAGTAGTTTACTTGAGAGTAAACTGCCAAATTATTTGCACATCTAGACTCACCCGCTGTCACTGAGATCAGCACCCTTTTTACTGCTGAAATCAGTTGAGGGACTTCTGTTAACAACTCAAAATATCAGCCATAGAGGCAGACTATTCTGGATATAAGGAACTTCACCCCTTTTTGGATCTCCCAGGGTGAGAGTCTGTTGACCTTCAGTTCAAGTGTTTTTTTTCCTGTAGTGCACCTAAAACGTAAGAAGCATATACCCCTTCTATGGATGTTTGAAGCATTAGACAGGATGGAGCTTTGGCTTTCCCTCTCCATTGTAGATGATAGAAATGGCTTTGGCTTGTTGTTCTCAGGTGTAGTCAATATGCTTCACATATTTTATATTTATGTTTTAAATTACATAAAGGCTTCCAGTGGTTTGAGTGATGGGCCCAGGCTTTCATAAATGCTCAGTAGTATATTCATACTGTCAGGTTGTTATTTGAAACACCTTTAGTTTTCAGGCAAATTGAACATTTGCCTTAGGTACATTTAGATAGCCCTGCTCATCCTCAGGGAACTTACCTTGCTCAGGGTACTTACCTTGAGAAGACTCAGAAAAGCTTTGTGAGGTAGGTAAAGACTATTTTGTTTTCTTAACAGGGAAACCCTGAGGTTAAATGTCTTGATAAAGTCATAGTCACCACATGGAGAAAAGGTTCTGGGCTGGAAATCAGGAGATCTAGGTTTCATTCCCAGCTCAGCTTGAATGACAACGAACAGTCACTTCAATGCTCTGAGCTTCTGCTCTCTGTCCTACTGGATATGTCATCTTTCTCTTAGGCTAAGCTTTTCAGAGCAGGGCTTGTCTTATTCTACACATCTGTGCAGCACTCAGTCCACTGGGGCCCAAGATTCAGCTTGGGTCTCTCAATACCATTATATTACAAGCCCCTGGGACCAGAATTTAAAAGTTCTTGCTGCTAGTCTGCATCTCTTCTTTAGAATTTTGTCAAGGCCTAAGATTACTACTGATATGATAAACAGAAGCTTCTACAACCACCAGGTTTAATACACAATGTACAAAGACATACTGAACTGAAAAATCTACTTATTTTAATGGTGACTTCAAAGTTAAAATATCAGAACCAGTCTTTGTATTCATTTGTATACAGCTTTACTACCACTTTATCTTTCTGTATTCGTGATTAGTTCTTGCCCACAAATTCTTTTCTATTCATGATATTTTACATTTGGGGTACCTAATTACTGAAGGTGGGTTTTAGTACCAGCTGCACCTATCCCAGGTTAAACTGCTAGAAGAAGAGCTTAAGGAATAGCAAGCTATTATTGATATAGCATCACAGCAGTCTTGCCCATAAGCATTCCCAGAATTATGCTGCCTGTTATTTAATTAGCTTAGCCAAAGGTTGCAGTGTGCCCAGAAAGCTATCAAGGGATAGGCAGCAGTATTTGGAGGTCATTTCTTTTACTACATTGTCATTAAAATTTTATGTATTCCTGCAATTGATAGAAGCCATATACTATTTCTGAAAGTATGGAGGGGAAACAATAACAACAATAACAAAGTAATAGACACAAAATATAACCTTCTCATCTTGAACTCTGCTACCACTGCACATGTTCTACGATGGCATCATTTAAGAGTTTGCTAAGTCTGGAGTACAGGCTACATCTCAATGAATGATGACAAAGTGCTTAGATCTAAATATACTTCCTCTATTTATCCCAGTTGGAAAATCTAAATAGAGCTGTTTGAGTGAGACTGAATATATCACTGTTTAATTTACAGAAAACACATTCTTTGTACTTCAAGAGTTTGTCTGAACATGCATCTGGTACTTTTCATGAAGGTAATCAAAAAAGGTTAACTAGTGCAAAAACTAGTTAAGCTTGCATCTGTACATTGAGAATTAGCCTGTATAGCTCAGGGCAGAGCCTGGGTAGCTCACGGGGCAGACCAGCCCTGCTTTCCTGTAATTTTAAGATTATCTGCTGAAGTGCTACTGCATTTGATGAATTTCGGACTATGTGGACATAATTAACTGATGTTCAGAAAATATAACTTTACTCTGAATAGTTCAATGGGCATTTGACATTTGGAGATGAATTCTTTTTCATTTGAAGGATTCAGTTCAGCTAGCACTTACATCTGTATAGCCCCACTTTAGACAATGGAATTTTACAGGTTTATGCCAGCATGGCTTCTGAAAACAAAGCAATTACAGTGGTGTTAACGAGGCCAAAATTTGGACAGCAGAATCTTTATTAGGGCTGTGGCACGAGCAAGAAAGAATCTTGCTGACTTTCCGATCCTACACTGAGTTCACGGTTACAGAAACAACAAAAACTGCACCCTTTTTATTTATAAACTGGATGTAGTTCCTTTAAGGGACTATAAATATGGAGTCCAACGAGATTATTTTATAGAGTCATTTTTCATAATATAACCAATCTTTAAGGAGGCACTAGAATTACAGTGTACATTTATAGTGTTAAAACCCATCATGGGAAGGAACCCAGACAAAATGAGTTACTACTAAATTAACCCACAAGATTTTTTTTTTGAGTCTAAAGCCACTGACTTTTATTTAAAGGCACAATCAGATCTGATTACAACAATAGGGCCTCCTGCCATTCCACATATGCATGGTGGGAGGTGTGATTTTGGGATCAAGGATCAGATCCTGATCATGCTCTACTTGCAAGGAGAACCTAGGAACGTGCTGGGTGCTTGACAATCAGCTGATTGTTGGCTGGCAGGGACCAGGGCATGTCTGAGAACCCATGTAGTCCTAGAGCCAGCTGATTGTCATGTATCAGGGACCACACTAGGGCCAGCTGAAGCCCTGGTGCAGTCCTGGATCTGGCCAGCAATCAGCAATCAGTGCAGTCCTGGATCCAGCAGACAATCAGCTGATTCCCAGCAAGTGGGGACCACACTGGGGCTGGTGGGACCCTTTGATGAGGTCCAAAACCTGCCACACATTCAATTTAAGGTGCAATGGAAGCCAGCCACAGAAAAATACACATTTTTGTGTAATATGTGACTGGTTTCCCTTTTTTGTGGCACCATTAGTTGCCTGAACATGTAGTTGAGTGACTGCTTAAGACACAATGAAAGCAGATTAATTTTGTCAAAAGTAATGTCTGCTGGTGGCTTAAGGATTTGTATCTGTAAAATGAGTCAGCATAGCATCCACAACACTGGAGTGATAGAATAATCATAGTGTACATACTAGTGTTCAACTGGTCTAAGTTGTGTTGTTTAGTTTAAGTGATCCAAACCTGTATCAATAGAGATGATGCTGT